>NC_077227.1:358777015-359412432 GCF_027887165.1 Monodelphis domestica | reverse complement strand
CTTCAAGTTGAAATAAAATGGTAACTCTTTACTGAAGTCTTTCATGATCACTTCAATTTGTAACCATTAAAATGTGGTTTGCCAAGACTGTGAATTGCCCAAACTGTAAAGGTTTCAGCCAAACTGTAAAGATAATTTTTAGTGTCTTGATTTAAAATCTAAAATTAAGTGGTCGCCATGGGAAAATTCCCAAATATGAAAATACCCAAGTCAGCTGGTTTTTATGGAGATTTTAATTAATATAAATAAAGGAATTAAGGGAAGGAGAGAGTGAGAGAGCGAGAGAGAGAGAGAAAATAGTAGAAAGGGCCTAGGCCAAATGGCCTAGGTCTGAGCCTAAGGGAGAGCGAGTCAGTCTTTTTCACTCACCACAAGATTGTCTTCAAGCAAGCTCCAAACCTCCGAACTCCAACTCCAATTCAACTTCCAAACTGAACTAACCCCAAACTGAACTGAATTCTCCTTTTAAAGAAATTTTCTCTTATGTCACCTTCCCTAAATTTTCACATCTACCAATCACAGTAGGACGCTCTTTCCCAGGACTGCCCGTTCTTAGTTCTCATCTTCTTTGGTTCTCACCTTCTCTGGTTAGATTAAAACTTCACACCTCTTTTGTTAAGCTTACCTTTTGTAAGTTGCTTGATCTTTTAGTGATTAATTTAACCTTTATAGGTACTTAGCAACTTTTTGTATTAGATCTAAAAATAGACCACCTAGCTTAAGGTTTTGGTTTCACTATAAGTATGAGTTGGGGACTTTTCATTGTTTAATCAGGAGTTTGCAACTTTATCTTCCCCTAAGGCACTGTCTGAGTAGGGTGGAGTAATCTTAAAGTTCTCAATACATTCCTGATCAAGTACCTCCATTGTTAAAAATGGGGAATAGCTTAATCAAGTCTTCTGAAGTAGTGCCTGAGGAGTTTTAAGATTCACAAATTAGATTTCATCTCTATTTTGGCTAAACTGCTATAGTACTTAATTTATTTACCACTAATAATTTAATTCTAGGCTTTATTGTATTACTATTATTATTATTATGCATTATTGTTATTCATTTGTATCTCTTATTTTGCCAAAGGATTGTAAGGTCCAAGATAGTAGGCATTGTGTTATTCATCTTTGGCTGGCTTATATGGCCAGCACACAAAAGAGAGGCCCAAATACTTGTTTTGTTGAATGAATGAATGAATGAATGAATGAATGAATGAGCAATCGAACACATATCCATATAGTTGATGCTGGAAATTTTCTTATAATCATCTGTAACTATTAAAATAGTGTTAGGTTTCCATCCAAAAGACTTTTAATGATAATTTTAGTCCACCTTGAGAGCTTCTATCCCTTTGTGAGACAGAAAATCATTATTTCCACTCTGATAAAGGTTTTCTCCAAATGGGATGTTAATTCTTTATTGTGCTGATGTATGAACATTCAAAAGCAGCACTAGCTCAAACCCAGTTTGCATTTCTAATCTTTTGGCAAACCATTCCTTTTAAAGTCCCCCTTGGCTTTTCTCTCAGGAGAACTTTGGTTTACAGGGAAAGGACAGAGTTGATAGAAATCAATAAGCTTTTGAAGACTTTGGAGAGGAAATGATGAATTTAATTGGTCTCTTGAGACCCTTCATTTCACTTTCAAGGTATCTACAGTAACTGCTTTTTATCTCTCAGTGTCTGTGCCCTTTGCTGCTTCTGGTTTGAAACCCAGATCACTTAAAAAAATTTTTTTTTAACAAAGGTTAATCCTTTGCAAATGTTACATTCTTTGTGCAGAATGACACTTCTAGGTCTTCAAAGAAAATGCTTTGATGCCTAATCTCCATACAATGGAGATGATACCTTTGAAACTATCCATTCTAAACTGAGGTTTAGAACCAAACAAAGCCAACTAGATAAAAATTGGACTTTGGGAGTAGATGTTGATTGAACTATTAAGTGTTCTGTTGGGGTTGGGGGTGGCACACATATCTACTTTTTTTTCCTGGCTCCAACCATCTCATCAACCCTAGTATTTCTACCCTCTACCCACCCATTCTTCTGTATTTCTGGGTTCTTCCACTTCATCCTCTAAACCACTCGGAAATTGTGATATTTTACAGGACTTTACATCTCTTAGGTGTTACACTGTAAGACATCATGATCTTAGACAGAAGTAGATCATTCTGAACTTGATATACATTTTTTATTGGTGAAGAGTATGAAAAATAAGGAAAAGGAATCTACCTTCTAAACAAACTAGAAGAGTTAAAACATTAGTTGTTCCCCCACCTCCCTCTCTCAAATGTCTTTATGCATTTACACAGTTCATCCTCTCTTCTCTTCTGAACTCCTTTCTTCCTTTAAGGCCTAGCTAATAAGCACCTTCTTTCAAGAAGCTTTGCATATCTCTTGAGTAAAAGTGACTTCTTCTTCCTTGAATTCCTTTAAGCATCTTGGTCTTCTTTTCCCTTATCATATCATACTACTTAAAATCAGACTTATTTGTGCTATTTCTATTGCATCTATTAAATGATAATCTCCTTAAACTTTAACAGATATCTGTTGAATTGATGTGAATTCAATTGATAATCTCAGTCTTTGCAGTTTTCCTTAAGACTCTTCTGGAAATTAGTGACATCCTTAAAAAAGTTGCTGAGGAGTTTGAATGAAAAAATGACTCTGTATTAGAGGTCCAATATCATGGAGAAAAAAAGACACTAGTAGTGGAATGGTACAGCTTTTAATCTTTTTCCTGCTTCTCTCCTTTCCCAGGCAATCCCATTCCTAGGTTAAAATTTAAATGACAATAGCTTGACCAGGGCAGGAAAAATGCTTGGGGGAGGGAGTGAAGAAAGATTGGTAGTTTGAAGGGGAAGCAGCTGCAGGATGCTTAGCCCTGGCCTCGGATCTTTCTAGACACTTTGACATCATTATCCTTTTCAGCATTGTTAAAAATACTTTTCTAGGTCAAATGGGAGAAAACATGGATTGACTCCCCTTCCTGGCTTGTGATGTCAGCCAAAAGACCATAACTTGAGTTCTTAAGAGAAAGTACAGCCCAAGTTCAGAAATGGCAGTGTATCAGAGGATGTATGAAAACATAATTGCTCATAACTTGTATGGAGGATGAATATGTAAAGAAGTTTTGTGAAGAATCTTTCCCCTCCTAAATCAACATATTCCCTAGTACTTGCTGGATTCAATGTGTATGTAGGCCCAGGGGAATAAGGTACAAATTATGTCGGATGGTTTAGGATCAAGAAATAAAAAATGATTGTAGACTATGTAGAAATCTCATGCCTATGTGTAATGAATACTTAAGAGGGTCACAAGGTGTTGGAAGTGGCAAATCAACAAACAGCTTCACAAAAACCAAAATTGATAATATCTTTTAAAAACATTTTTATTACAAATTTAAGCATCCACAAACATAAACATCTCAATAAACAAAGAAAAGAACAGAGGATTACATATCCTACAACTGTGAATTTCTGTTTTATGGTTTTATGTATTGAATTTAATATGATAGTAACAAAACTGCCCTCTGGTATTTTTATATTATATTGATACTTGTTTCTTTTCCTTTTTTTTGTATCATCTCTATTCACCAATTCCTTCTCCATCCCCAATAGATCTCTTTTTTAATCAATAAGTGGACTAGTTAAGCAAAACAAAACATATTGGCCATACCTGAAAATATATGGCCATTTCTGTATCTTTACTCTATCACCTTCATTTTTAGCCTTTTGAAGTTATATTGATCTGCTGCTGTATTGATTAATATTTTAAAAACCTTTAGAATCGCTTTCCTCAGTATTTCGGTCACTGTAACTTCTTCTGATCCTGAATACCTCACTTCAACCTGTTTTTATGTTTAAGTGTCCAAGTTTTTTCCTATGGTTCAATAATATTCCATTGCATTCATATTAATATATCACTATGGCTTCAGCCATTCTCAAATCAATGAGCCCTTTCTTTGTTTCTAGCTCTATGCTACAAAAGAAAGCTGTTATATTTTTTAACATATAGGTCCTTTCCCTTTTGGCCTCCTTAGAGTATATGCCTAGCAGTAGTATTCCTAGGACAAAAGGTATGCACAGTTTTATTGACTTTTGGAGTATTGTTTCAAATTGCTTTCCACAACTCAAATTTCCACTAACAGTACAGTAATGTATCCATTCTAAAATCCTTCCAACAATTTCCCATCTTCTTCTTTTGTTATCTTTGCTAATCTGATAGATGTGAGGTTAACTTTGAGAGTTGTTTTAATTTGCATTTCTCTTATTAATGGTTTTGAGCATTTTTTTCATATGGTTACTAATAGTTTACATTTCTTCCTTAAAAAAAAAAAATCCTACCTATTCAGCTCTTTTGACCATTTATGCTTTGGGTAATAGCTCTTGATCTTATATATTTTTATCAACTCACTAAATATCTTAAATAGCAGATCTTTATCAGAAAAATTTGCTATAAAGATTTTTTTCCTTTTTAAACATTTTGTTTCTAATATTAACTGCACTGATTTTGCTCGTGCAAAATCATTTCAATTTTATGTAATTGAAAACAACTTCCCTTCTAATTTCTTTATGTTCTGACCTTTTAAATTTAGGTCATGTAATTCTTTGGAACTTTTTATATTTTATAATGTGAGATATTACTCTAAATCTAATTTCTTCTAGACTACTTTCCAGTTTTCCCTAGTGAGTTTTGCCAGATAATGAGTCTTTACCCCAGTATTTGGCACTTCTGGATTTATTGAACACTATAATACGTCTAATTGCACCTAGGTCTTGATTACCTAATTGGTTCTACTAATCAACTGCTTTGTATATAGTTTAAGAACTGGTAGATTAGGCCTTCTTCATTCCTTTTTTTAATCAACTGTTTCTTCAAATAAATTTTATTATTATTTTTAATTTTTCAGTAGTTTGATTGGAATGGCACCAAATTTGCAAATTAATTTATGTAGTGAATGCTATGTGTTACAGATAGAAAAAGGCTGGTTGCTAGCCTAGGAATACTTTGACTAAATAGAACAAGTCTATTCCAAGCTAGGAAAAAAAAAGGTTAGAAGAAGATATTGTATACACATACCCTGAGGTCCAAGGGATCCATGCAATAATCTTTGGGTTCATAGGCAGGAGTTCAATTTTGAAGAAGGAGGCTCATGCCAAACAGGGATTTTCCCCAGGAAATCTGTAAAACAGAGCTTAATATGACCCACATCTAGGATTTCCTAAAGATATGGGATATAGACTCCCTTCCAGAAAAGGTACTCAGTGTACAATATGGCTCTTGTGCTGTTTGTGATCATTTGTTTATTTCCTCCAATAGGAAAACCATATAAGACACAGAAGATTTCACAGATGTCTAAAATTTTTGTTTTGCTTAACTTTGTTTATATTTGTTGCAAGGGATTTCTTCTTCTTTATTTTCCTTTTTTTACTGGCCCGGAAAGAAAATAGATTTTTATTAACTGAAAAAAATGACAAAACACAAGATTCACAGATATATGATTATATAAGACATAAAACTTCTCAAATAGCCATTACATTCATTAGGATTACCCCAGAAAGTAAAGACAACTTTGTGGAACATTAAACAGATATTTCTTATTCACCTCAGACCTGTACTGTCAGAGAAACTCATAGAGATTTCCTGATCAGCCAAGATATAGTTTCAACTCTAAGATTATCCTGACAGTGGTCACCTTCTCTTCCAAGAAATGAGTTGTTAAAGAAGTGCACCCAACATAGGAACTCTTGAACTTGTTACTAAAGCCAGAGAAGTTCATTTTTTGGGATTACCCCTGGCTGAGCTGTGCTCAGGGAAGGACACAAAAAGGCCAAAGGAGGCAGCCAGGGGCCCAAGGTCCAGTCTCAAGCCTACCTAGGTAAAGTACACATTTCTGCTTTTGTGTTTGTGCGGCAAGCTGCTATTGTCAAATAGCAATAGCTGGAAATCAGGGGTGGAAAAGCATTGTACAAAATGCGTGGGGTTAAGGGGAAGTAATTTCCACAAGTTTGATAGACCACAGAGAAGGGAGTTTCCTCTAACAAAAGTAAATCCCCAATGACACTCAATTACCAACCATTTTCTTTTTTTAAAAAATTAATTTTAGAAAATGTTCATTTTCAATTTTGAATTCCCTTCCCGCTCCTGTCCCTCTCCCACCCACTGAGTTGGTAAGTATAATACCCAATACCCATAGGAAGGCATGCAAAATATAACCAATCATTTTCAGTGCAATCCTATTTACTGGGGACCAATCAGGACTTCAGCACATTAGCTCAGCAAGATGCATGGCCTAATTAAAAGCTAGGGCATATCTAGCAGGATTCCCCTAATCACCCCCTGCTATACATGATGATAGCAATTCCAATACAACTTGTTTAAACAACCTATCAACTTAGAAGGGGAAAAGATAAAAGTAAAGTCATTAATTCTCTCACCATTGCTTAAAGAAATGAAATAACAAAACACAGTTCCCTAAAAAATACTGAAAGACTACAAAAATTATCTCATCCAGCTCATACTTCTTGTCAAGCAGAGACCTGGCAACCAAGAATAATACTGATTGAGTGTATAAACTCATTTCAAAAATATTTTGAGGAAGGATGATGGTAATTTAGGAAAAGTATTACTTCCTAAAATAGTGAAAAACAGACAAGTGGAAAACCAAATTTCTGAGAAATTAGTACAAGACTTAGCTGGACCATATCATCCCAGAACTTTTGTTGTTGAAACTTAAAGGACAACAAATGTTCATGAAACAGAACAGATCATCAGATGTTACTATAGTAACTATAGTAAACTATTCTCATTGGTGATGATGGTAGAAGCACAATAAGGAAAATCTATATAAAATTTTTTTGGCTTTTGTGTTCTTTTTGCAAACTTTAACTTTTTATTTTAATTTTAAAAAATAAATTTGTGTATATTTATGGTATTAAAAGACAAAATATTTTGATATACAATTGTAGAGAATTATTTGTTAATTAAGTAAGAGTTCATTAGGAAATAGAGTTAAGTAGTATTGGTAGATATATAAGAGAGAGATTTACAAGTTGAGTTTCTTTAAATCTGAATGGAATCTCAGAGATGGATTATAGGTAAAAGAATTTTCCCAAGGTGCTTTGAGATTCAGTTAATTCAACAGACTTCACTCTTTGGGATAACCCTGTTCTGAAAGGAGGTCCTATGAGTTGCTCAGCAAGATTGGAAAAATCTCAGTTTTTCACATCTAAAAATCATCTATCAGACTGGACAAGTGAAGGGGATTGTTGGGTGCAATACCAGTACAAGCCCCAGAAGGATTGCTGTGGAAGTAGAGAAAGGCTGTGGAGATTCTAAGCTGTATTTTTCATCTAGACAGCAAGGAAGAGAAAGCTAACTTATTCCTCTCACTTATAAGTTCATAATTTAGGTTAGGATAGTTAGATAAGTATTTTGGGGTTTTAGATAAATTAGGAAGAGAGGATAGCCTCAACTATTTGAGGGAGAAGCTGAACCTTGGGTTGTTAGAGTAAGATTTATTAGTTTAGGGACCTATCTATTGTAAGAATTTTCTTTTACTATCCCTTCCTTTAGCTTTTTTTACTCACAATAAAAAATATATTTTTATATACAAGCTTGAGCCAGAATTCTTTAGACTACTCTGAGAAGCCATCTTTCTCAACAGTCAAATCAACAGCCTGTTCACACAGGACAATTATTGGCAATAACATACAATACCAATAATCTATAAGGGTTAAGAAACCCTTAGAACAAATACTCCATATATTATACATTTCTGAGTTTCTAAACTCTGTGTCATCTGTTGGCCTTCACTTGTCATCTGCAGCCCCAAAAAAGTCCACTGAATTTCTTATGTTGATCCATGATATATCAAAATTGCAATAGGGAAAGTAGTGATGTGGAAGGGATATCTCTATTTTCTTTTCACTATTTTGGTACTCCATGTGCTCTTTGATTTCACTTAAGATGATGATGTTGGAAAATCCAGCTGAACTTAATCAATTTTATACAGAAGAAATTTATGGTGATGTTGACATGGTTTTAAAGGCACTTAAGAATCAATTTGCAATATATTTAAAAGAAAAAGATTCTAAAAGAAGAGAAAATAAGAATGAATCATTTCCCAGAAAAGGGTGAATGAGAGGATATTACTCTTTACCTATTCATATGCCTCATTTCTCATCTCTATAAAACCTTTATAGGAATGACATAAGCAAGTATTGAGGTTATCCTTAATGAAAACATGAGGTATTTGCAGACAATTTGCTGTAGCAGACAATATCTCCACAGTCCTACTGCTGCCTTAAAAGATCTAGAGAATAAAAGATAGTGCTGTGGCTAGAATTTGTTGAATAAAAAAAATCATTTGACTTGGTTTAATAAAGTAAAGCCTTTACCACTTCTCCAATAAGGTTTCTCCCATACACATATTAAAATCAAATAAGTCTGTGACTGATATGGCCATAATGGAATATATATTTGTTCAAAGATCTGCTGAGTATCAACATCAAGTAGAGTATAAAACAAAGAGACAAGTACTGTCCTACAGTATTTACCTGGATCATAGAAAGTGCCCTGCATTGAGACAAAATTGGATCACTTTCAGTGATCACAAACATTTTGCTGATGCCGGCACCCATCTGGATCGACTGTTATTCTTACAACTAGGTTATCTAGCTTTAAATCAGGGAATGTCATGATTTCAGAAGAATCAAAGTTGTAGCTAACTCGAAAGGCAACATGTCAATGGTCAAAAATAGTCAAACATTTATTAAGGGCTTACTACATGCCAGGCACTGGTGATTAGAATTGAAAGGCAGTCCTTGTCCTCAAGGAGTTTACTATCTAATGGGAAAAGACAGTATGCAAATGGAAGCTTAAAAGGTGGGATAAGAGGGAAAAGACACCTAATGGGCATAATTAAACTATAGTACATGACCGGAAAAGTACAGGTTGAGGTACATAATGAATGTAGGGATCAGGGAAAACCTCCTGATCTGAACCTTGAAGGATGAGTACTGTGAAAAGCAGAAAGAAAGAAGGAGTATATTCCAGGTATGGGGAATGGTCTGGATGAATGCAGAAAGGTAGGATGTCAACTTTGGGTAATAACCAGTAGTAGGTCAGAACATAGAGTTTGTGAAAGATATAAGTCTAGAAAGGGAATGAGTCAAAAAGAAGGGACTTTGTAGAGCATCACATCCCCAAATATTCATTTGAAGTGTAATTTTGAAAATAAACTGAACGAAGAATCAGGTGACCCTGATCTAATCACAATTCTGCTGTGATCTTGGGGGATAGTCATTCCATTCCTGCACCTCAGTGCATTGTGATCTGTAAAATGAAGATTGTGGATTAGATTATCTCCAAGTTCTAAATGCCTATATCCCATCTTTTAAAAACCCTTAACTTTAGTCTTAAAATCAATGCTGTGTGGTACTGCTTAGACATGGGGATGAAGTGACTTCCCAGGGTCACACAGCTAGGAAGTATCTGAGACCAAATTTGAACCCAGAACTTCCTGTCTCCAGATCTGGCTCTCCATCCACTGAACCACCTAACTGGCCCCAATATTTCATGTTTTAATGTTTGGGCATTCTGTAATTCTATAACAAAGACCCCCTTTTTTATCATTCCTACAATGCACAGTGCATGTCTCTGCATTCAATAAACACTCCCACTATAGTATGACATGACTTTGCGTAGTCACTTGCAAAATTTAGACTGAAGCGATAGCATCCTATAGCTACATGGATGGTGCAGTGGGTGGTGGTAGGGGAAGACAAATTCCCTCTCCCTTACATACTGGTGAAAAACCTAAACCTCAGGGAGGTTGTGACTTGCTGAAGGTCACACAGCAAGAATCAGGCTGGGGCTCCCCACATAAATGGTGTATTCTGGTTATTTGTTTGCCTTAATATCATACTAGATAGGAAGCCCCAGGGTGGACAGGAGGTAGGTTTATCTAAATTTCATATCTTTCACTAAACTCAGAGCTCAGATAACAGTAAATGCTTAATAAATTACAGAATCTCCAAACTGGAAGGAATTTTAGAAACTGCTTAATTAATTGTGGTATTAAAAGATAAAATATTTTGATATACAATTGTAGAGAATTATTTGTTAATTAAGTAGGAGTTCATTAGGAAATAGTTAAGTAGTATTGGTAGATATATAAGAGAGAGATTTACAAGTTGAGTTTCTTTAAATCTGAATGGAATCTCAGAGATGGATTATGGCTAAAAGAATTTTCCCAAGGTGCTTTGAGATTCAGTTAATTCAACAGACTTCACTCTTTGGGATAACCCTGTTCTGAAAGGAGGTCCTATGAGTTGCTCAGCAAGATTGGAAAAATCTCAGTTTTTCACACCTAAAAATCATCTATCAGACTGGACAAGTGAAGGAGAGTGAAGGATGGACACTTTGGATACCTGTGTGACGCTGGTTTATGGCATTTGACTGCTCCATGCCTTAGTTTCTTCATTTGTAAAATGGAGGTAATACTGGAACCTAACAGGACTGTTTTGAGGTCGAAATGAAATAATATTTGGAAAGTGCTTTGCAAACTTTAAAGCACTAAGGAAATGCTAGCTATATAGTTGTAACTGTTGAGCAGTTTTCCTTTAACTTTAGGAAGGCACTAGTGGGAAAAGTTGCAAAGAGCCTTCTTAAAATTAAAGGAAAATTGCTCAAGTTATAACTATATAGCTAACATTTCCATACTCCCTGAAGCCAAGAAGAAAATGTCTAATAGCTCTCTACAAGCATTTGAAGGACCAATAAAGTCTCCATTATGCTTTTTCATCTTTTGCCTAACTATCTCCAGTTCCTCTTCTTATGGTATGAACTCCAGTCCCCTCACCATACTGCATCTTTGGACTTTCTCCAGTTTGTCAATATTTTTTGGAAAATGGGACACTTGCCACTGGAAACGGTCATTCAGATGTGGTCTGAAGAGGGCTGGGTGCAGAGGAACACTCCATGCCTTCCCATGAGCCTTAGGGACCTGGTTAGCTTTTGTTCAGCTGCCATAAGAAGCTGTTGTTGACTGACTTATTTTAATTCTGCAGTTCTCTAAAAAACCCTAGCTCTTTCCTCATGAACAATGAAACCTCTACAATCCCATGTTTTTGAAACAGATAAAAAACAAGAACAAATGGAGAACTATATTTATCCTTATTAAATTTCATCCTTTTCCAATCAGTCCATTTTCAAGTTGATTCGATCGTCCATTGTAAGGGTTTTTTCCCCCATATTCGATTTGATGAACGTGTCTTCACAGAAGTAAATAATATGTTGAACAAACAGCTTCGTACCTAGGCTAGATCCCTTGGGCACTTCACTAGAGACCTCCGGGCAAGAAGTCATCAACTACTCTTTGCATCCTGTCATTTAAACTAGTTCGGAATGCTCAGAGATAAGAGTTCTAAATGTGCATTTTTCACCTTTTGGTCTTTGTCCTTCCCTCCTTTCCTATCACACCTTGCCTGACCTCGGTCCATCCCGGCTCCTCCCTTTCACGGCTCAATTTCCCCTACCACATCCCCGACTGGTTGGAGGTCCATATCCTGCTGAATTGGATTGGGGGTGGAGCATCGCAGCTGTGAAAGGAAGGCAGCAGCCAGGGGAAGGCGGAGAGCTGGGAGCAGCGGAGGAGGGGAGAAGCAGCCGCCTCAGTCAGAATGGATGTGGCTCTGTAAAGGCTCGGGAGAAGCCATGCTGGGGGTCGCGGGGAGAGATTGGCTTTGCTTTCTCTCCTTTTCACTGCCTGTCCTAGGGCTGCTGGCGGCTCCGGATCCGAGATGGAGAAGTAAGTGTCTGTGTGGGCGTGTGTGGATGGGTGTGGATGTATGTATATGTGTGTGGGTTGGAAGAAGCTGGAGCCGTTGATTGGGGGGAACCTAGAGGGAACCCCCTATTCCCTGAAATATGGGCAAAAGTGCAAGGAACTGGGGGGTGGCTTGGAGCAAAAAAGAGGGGAGGGGGAACCATCCTTCATTTTGCCCTCTGATTGGGAACTTTCCTCGGGATGCCCGGGCTCGCCCTGTGGGTGGTTCCTCTGCTAGATCCCCCACTACGGGCTGGGCATGGCTCGGCTTTGTTTAGTTGTCTTGAGCTTGCTCCCAAGTAAGGCAGCCTCTCCTGCAGAGGAACCGGACCGAGCGCTCCAGGATAAACAAACACTCTCTTAGCCGGGTCATTGCCAGCCCCGAGCATCCACGTCCTCGCTCACCCAAGATTCCGTGTGGGAGGCTGAGTCCCAGCGTCCCGGGTTCAGTCCCCGCGGCATCCTTAGTGTCAGGCGCACAGCAGGCGCTGGGGCAGTACTTGCAGACTGTACCGCTCCTGGAGTTCTCTGGGGACCAGCTCCCTCCGCTCTCTACCACTAACGTGCCCCTGGATCCGCCCAGTCTTCGATCCGCTCCTGAAATAATCATCCTCTCAGTTCTGTCATCCTATGCTCTAGGCTTCCTTATAGTTCCAACGTTCTGTGTTCCAGGTCCTTTTCAATTCTGACATTGTATATTGTAAATCTCTTCTACCTCTAAAAGACATTGTGTGCTTGAAGATTCATTCCTTCTAGTGCTGACATTTTATATTTTAAAGTCCCTGTTTGTTAGATACAGTATTCACTCTGCGGTCTAAGGTCCTTTTCAGCTCTATCATTCTGTGTTCTGTGATTCTGGGTGGGTAACTAACTGTACTCATTCATTACAACCTCAAGAAATGACAGCCCCGCCCGGAGGTTGGAAGGCTTGGCTGGCTTTCCCGCCTTACTAAGATAATTGATAAGCTCCGAGCCTTGCGCTGGAGAAGGGTCTGGGTGCAGGAGCCTAACTGCTAAAGGGAAGGCTGAGTTGATCTGAGCTGAGTCAAGCTGATACTGTCCTGGGACTTAGTTGGCGCCTCAGTCCACCAGAGTAGCTTGCGAGGGGGAGCAGTCAACCGGCTTTCGTGTTTATGGAGTGGCTACAGTCCTGGAAATTGAACAGAGCATTTCAGGCAGGAGCTATGCCCTGGAGGAGCTGACAAATAGAGAGTCCACAGACATAGATTCTTTTCTTTTTGAATTTTGTTTCTCTCCTCCCTCCCCTCTCCTGCCAGCCTTCCTCCCAACACATACACTTTTCCAACCTGGAATCTTTGAGATAACAGGGTAGAGTGTGTGTGTGCAGGGTAGAGTGTGTGTGTGTGTGTGTGTGTGTGTGTGTGTGTGTGTGTGTGTGAGAGAGAGGGGGGGGGAAGGGAGAGAGAGTCAAAGAGAGAGAGAGAGGGAAAGGGAGAGAGAGTCAGAGAGAGAGAGAGAGAGAGAGAGAGGGGAAGGAGAGAGAGAGAGAGAGAGAGAGAGAGAGAGAGAGAGAGAGAGAGAGAGAGAGAGAGAGAGAGAGAGAGAGAGAGAGAGAGAGAGAGATGCTCTGGGAGGAAATGGAATCATGTTCCTCATCCCCCAGAGGTTGGGTGGCCTTCCTGGAAAGCAGGGGGTGGGGGTGGATATTTGACTGATGGAGCAGAAAACTCTTCTTACTGCTCAGGGAGTGCTAAGCATTTATAACACAGAAGGAAAACCCCTTCGCCTCCCTTAATGACCACTAAGTGAGGTTGTCTAGGGTCCATAACCCTTTTAAGAGGATGTCTTCATAATAATGAGCAGTCTTATTCAATTCATAAGTCTTTCCTGTTTGGACATCATATAGGAACTGTGTCAGGTCAAGTCAGGTGGAAAGCGAGGCACAACCCCTACTTTCTTAGAACAACATGAGATAACTGATCAGTCAGCAAGACTCAGGTTTGTGGAACAGAGATAGTATTTATGTGTAATAAGATCATACCTCCAATAAAGGAATGCCTTTATGTACAGAAGGTGCCTAATAGATGTTTATTTCACAGATTTAGAGCTGAGGGGCCAAACGAGTTCATTTGTTTCAATCCCCCTGGTATTATAGGGGATCAACCTGGGGCTAGAGAGTTTTGGTGACTTGCTTAAGGTCCCACAGGTAAACAGGACAGGGACTTGGATTGGCCTTTTTGTGTGGGCTACTCTCAGTCCTCCACCCTTCATAGAGTTCTATGCTGATGCCTTGTCATGGCCTAGCTGCTATGACAACAGAATACCAGATCTGATGAGTTTAACTTGAGCTGAAAAAAAAAAAAAGCCAAAATGGGCCCAGTGGACCCAGGGATTCAATAGAATTTAGTAGTTGAAGAAATAGACCAGGTTGGAATTGAAAGTACTTGTCCAATTCAGAAGGAGAGCACAGACTGAGAGTTCTAAACCTCTAAGCCATACAATTTCCTGTATCTGCTTCTACACAAGGTATTTTGAACCCCTACTATCCACACAGATGGAATCATCACTCTAGTTATGCCATTGTTTTGGTTTTTTTTGCTCATGATTGTTCTGCTCCTCAATAGTTTATGTTCTGCTGTAAAGAATAATTTGCTGTGAAAGACAAGTCTTGATAAATGAAATGAAGCATTTGCCATGATTCACAGAATCACAGATTTGGAGCTGGAAGGGAACATGGCAGTTGTGGTGGGGTCTCATAAGTAGCAAGTGACAGAATTGGGATTCCAACCTAGGTCCTCTCACTGTGGCATGCTGCCTTGCCCTACCATGGAGGCCCAGCTTTCATTGGAGTTTGTACTCTTTGTTCTGCAGGAGGAAAAGATGAAGCAAATCTCTTACCACAGCATGAACTGATAATTCCTCAGTGGAGAAGAACAGAGAACACAGCAAGAGAGAAGGTAAGACTCAGAGGTCCCTTCCTGAGTTGCGAGCATTGTACCAGTTTATTGGAATTAATGTCTTAACACATTTTCTTTTTAATGGAATGGCTTCTGTTAACTGACTGATGAAGGCAAGTTGAATGAAGCATGGTTTCATTGATTAAACAGATCTGCAACCAGAAGAAATTAGCACACAACCACAGTGTTCAGTTCTAAGTAATCCTGCTTCCTCTTTCCTGGGCTGACCCTACCTCTCAGCTCACTGAGGAATGCTAGTGCCCTCTGTTGTCTGATTTTGCCTGTGTTGAGATCTGGGAATCAGCTGCAGTTCAAGCACTGCTTTCTTTTTAAGGACAAAGGATTTAGAACCTTCTGATCCAGGCAACTAGTCCCTTTATTTTACAGATGAGAAAACGGAGGACCAGAGCTAGAATTTGAAACAAAGTCTTCTGACTCCAAATAGTCCACTTTGTACCACAGAATGTAGCCAGATTTGGAAAGAGGCACAACTGTTTAATTATGCTCAGGGAGAACCTAAATCTTGGTGAATTGCGTAATGTTAGCCATAGAGAGAGAGGGGAGTTCAAGGCCTGTTGTACCCATGTTCTTGGTTAAGGACTCTCAGGTACAAGGCAGAATGTGAAACTGGAAGGGATCTTTTTGATCATCTGTAACATGGGGTATGAAGTTAGAAGGCTTCAAATCTGGATCAAATCCTAGCGCTGATTCTTCCTGCCTGTGTGATTTGGTGCAAGTTACTTAATGGCCTCAGTTTTCTCACCAGTAAAAGATGATTGGACTAGGAAATAATAATTGCTGGCATTTGGCTTATATTGTAACATTTAGTAACATAGGTTACTAATCTTTTGTGGACCATAATTCATGGGTGTTGCTTAGGGTATGCAAATACTTTTTTCTGGAATTTGCCTTATTGGTACAGTTTTCTTTAGAGAGCTCTGGACAGTTATTCCTGACCTAAGCCAGGCATTTGCCTTTTCTTTCTCAAGCAGAATGGTGTTGTGGACTTAAATAAAGACCTAGATTTTATTTTATTTTGATTTTGATTTTTTCAGTTAACAAATATTTATTTTAAACTCTCTCACACCTTCCACTCATGGGCACGTTGCAAATACTTAAAACTTTCTTTTCTCCCTCCCTCTCTCTCTTCTTTCCTCCCTTCTTTCCTTCTTTGTTTCCTCATCCCACTGGAAAATGGATAAAAGAAAAACAATCTCTTATAACAAATATGCATAATAAAACCAAACAAATTCACACCTTGGCTATGCTGAAGGATAGGTCTCATTCTGTATCTTGAATCTATCATGTCTTTGTAAGGAGGTGCAAATATGTATCAACATTGGTTCTAGGGTTTAATGGCTGCTTGTTGCATTGATCAGAGTTCTTAAGTCTTATTTAAAGTTGGCTGCCTTTAAAATACTGTTGCCATTGTATATATAAATTATTCTCCTGGTTCTGTTCTATCCATTCTGCATCAGTTAATGCAAGTCTCCCAAAGACTTGGGTTAGAATCCTTTCTCAGATATGTACTAATTTAGAACACTGGCCATTTGACTTAACTTTCCTATCTACTCGAGGGAGATGCAATGGATGATGCCCTGTGAAAAACTTTCCAGCTTTAAAACTGTGATCCTTTGCTCTGATTCTCACCTGGTTCAATGACTCTTCCTCTGTTTGCTGAGATCTTGTCACTGCTATGCTCTCCTCCTCCTTCTCCTCCTCCCCACCCCCATCACTTTGAGGTCAAAGTTTACTACCTCATTCCTTTGAAGCTGACATAATACTGCCCCCTCCTCCCATTCCACAGTGAGTATAAATCCTGGCCCTGTTTCTTTCCATCTTGAATATAATCTTGGATAAGTCACTTCCTTTCTCTGGACTCCAGTCTCCTCATGTGTTTGGAGGGTATAGTCTAGATGACATCTAACATTTCAACCTGCTCAAAATCCCTTGAACCTATATGTATTTTTCTTTTTCTTTTCTTTCAAACCTTGTCTTCATCTTAGAATCAATATTGTGTATTGGTTCCAAGGCAAAAGAGTGGTAAGGGCTAGGTAATAGGAGTTAAGTGACTTGCCCAGGGTCACACAGCTAGGGAGGAGTCTGAGGTCAGCTATGAACCCAAGATCTCCCAATTCCAAGTCTGTCTCTCTATCCACTGAGCCACCTCACTGCTCCACTCTACAAATATTCTTGCCTACACCTTACAGATAAGTAAACTGAAACTTATAGAAGCCTGGTGACTTATCTGTGATCATATGGTAATGTCAGAAGTAAGATTCAAAACGCAGATAAGTAAGATTCAAGCGAAGTCAGGCTCTATCAAGCCAGAAAGGCTTTAAATATACAGTCCCAGAACAGACCATCTCTGCCAGGATCTAAGTACAGAGAGGCTCACCACGGATTAGCTAACTTCAAAGTAAAGGTAATCAAAGGAATAGATGGTGAAAATTTTATTGAAAAATATGCCCCAGGAATTAGAAACAAGGGACACTAAAGGATTGTGATTACACTGAAGCCTCATACCTCCATACAATAACTATTTCTTCTGAGATGTGTTGGATATAACAAATACCAAATTACATAATAAAAAAATGAAATTGATTAATTTTTAATAAGAAATGACTATCTTATTCACAAGGAAAACATTTCTGAATGAGACCACCAATAAGCTGAAGCAAAGAAAAAACCAGCATCAAAGTTTGAGAAAGATTAAAAGCAAGGTTTTCTATTTGTTACAACTTCAGTTTGACTTTCTAAAATGAGCTAATGATGCCAAAATAGGAAATGGATAAAGCAACCACCATTGACACAAATGATCACAGCTTCCTAAGTTTAATTGATGTAAATAACATATAGAACAAAAAAAGTTAGACCCTTTTAGAGCCGGCAAATACTAGATCACTTTTATAACCTGAGAGAGAAGGCAGTATGATACAGTGGAAAGAACCTTTGTAAAATAAGTGGGTTGACTTCTGAGGTCGCTTTTATTTCTAAACCTGTGAGCTATAAAAATCTATAGGCAGCCAACTGAAACACTGGGTTAGAACATAAACGTGTTTGTAAAATCTTATGGAGGGCAGGAATATGAGTAGGGTTACCTCATAAACTAGGAGAAGAAAATGTGTTTTTGAAAAGCTCGGTTAGAGAACCAACTAAGCAAAATTGTCCTAAGGGTATTTAAGGATGAAACTGGAAGGATGATAAAACATGCAAAAAATGGGGAGGTGGGAGTCTAAATATTTTTATGACATTCTTTTCATGAGAAATAAAGCATTAATTGAACTTTATCACATGGTATGTGCTGTGCTTAGGTATTATTTATACAAATACCAAATGTTCACAGATAAGTAAATATAGACTATATTGAAAATAGGCACTAAAAACTGGGGCAATCAGGTGAAGGGGTGGCTTCTAAACTGGACCCTGATGGAAGCTGGAATTCTAAGAGATAGGAGTGAGGAGAAAGAGCTTTCCATTCAACAGGGGCAGCCTGTACAAATGCACTGTCAGAATTTTGAATATGGGGAATAGCAAGTTGGCTGGTTTGACTGGAGCACGAATTATGTGAAGTAGAGTAATGTGTGACTCTCCTGGAGAGATAGGCAGGAATGAGACTGGAGAGGACCTTAAATGTCAAACAGGTGATTGAAAGTAGAAGTAAGAGGTAAAAGGGAGCTATCAGAGCTGCAGGAGGAGGACAGTGAAATAGGCTAACTAGACTTCAGGAATGTCATTTTCTGTCCATTGTATCGAGAAAGAATTGGAGATGGGAGAATCTGGAGGCATTTATTAGGAAACCATTGTAGGTAGCTCAGGCAAAAGGCAGTGAGGTCTTGTACCAAGGTGGCTGTGGTGTGAGCAGTGAGAAAGCAGACAGATATGAGAGGCTTTGAAGACGTGGAATTAGTCAAACTTGTCACACCTTTGGCTATGAGGCATGAAACTGAACAGTCTATAATGACCCCTAGTTTGCAAACCTGCATGGCTGGAAGAGTGCCACTTGGCCTTAATGGAAGTAGGCAAATCAGAAGTAGGAGTGGGCTTAATGGGAAAGATAACTAGTTCTGCTTTGAACACATTTGAGTTTGAGATATCTATAAGAAATCCAGGTGAATATGTCTAGTAGATTGTTGAAGATGCAGGGATGGCAGTTCAGAAGAGAGATGAATGTGTACTTGGTAATCAAATACATAGGGATGATACTTAAACACAAAGATGCTAATTAGATTACCAATAAAGAGAGTATAACTAAAGGGAGGAGAGGACTCAGGACAGAGCCTTGGAGTACACCCACACAAAGGGGGTGGAACATGGATGAGGATTCTGCAAAAGAGAGTGAGGATTGAGAGTTAGGATGAGAATCTAGAGTTGTTATAAAAGGCCAGGTAGGAGAGAGCATCCAGAAAAAAAGGGAAAAGCTTCAATGCCAAACATTTTAGGAAAGTGAAGAAGCAGTAGGACTAAGAAAAGGCCATTGTATTTTGAAATTGCAGAGAAAGTGGTTTCTGAAGAGGGCTAGAGATAGAAGATAGATTGCATCATTAAAAGTACAGCTACCACATTTGAATTTTAACACTAGAATCCCAGATGTGTACTACATGAGGAAATGAAAATAGCACTGAAGAAAGTGAAAAAAGCACAAAACCAGTATGATTAGATAGACTAGACCAAGCATTCACAGAGGAAGTCCATGGTGGAAATGATACCCCTTTGAGGGAATTGATGGTTTGATTCTCAAAGTATCTGAGAAAATGATAAAGTTTTGGAGAAAATCTTGACTTTCTTGACCCTAAAGAGTACCAATAAGTATTGACGCATATATTTAGCCTTCCCCACTGCAAAACTTCTATGAGAATAACATATCTAGTTATCCCTTCCATAATGTGACTTTTAGTTTTAAAATATTGTGAGTTGACATAAGAAATTAAGTGGAAATTTTGGGAGAGTTTTGTGTAAGCAGTAGACACCATGTGAAGGCCAGCAGATGATAGAGAAAAAGTTTTGAAATTTGGAAATGCATACTTAACACAAAATTTACAATAAGGGATTGTAAATATCCCCTTAAAGAAAAAGAAAAAAATTCAGACTTTTTCTGTGGTATAAATGGAGGAGCAAAAAATTTTACACAGCTTTTTTTTCTAGATTGAGAGGGTATCATGCCCCTAACTCTTGCAATGGGAGGGACTATGGAATATGCCAAGGTCATCCATAGAATACTATAATAGCTTCTGAACTGGTCTCTTTGCCTCCAGTCTCCCTTCATTCCATTCCTCACAGCTGCCAAAGCAATTTTTCTTGAGTCTATTTTTGAGCAAATCACTCTTCTGCTCAAAAACTGCACTAGCTTCTATTGTCTCTAGGATAAATAAAAACCCATCTGTTTAGTCTTTGAAGTATTTCATAAGTGAGCAGAGTCCAGAAAACCATATAGGTGATGATTCTGACAATGTAAATGGAAAAAAGAATAATCTCAGAATAATAAAGAAATAAATATTACAAAATTATACAGAATTGGCTCCATAGGAGAGACATGAGAAGACCCTTCCTTATACTCCTTTGCAGAGGTGGAGGAGGTTAGTCATGCATATGGAACATTGCAATATGTTAGTAGATTTTTTTGATGTGTTGATCCGTTTTGCTGATTTTTTTCTTCCATTTTTATTCTTTAAAGAGTAAACTCATTGCTACATGAGATGGTTTGGTGGGGAAAGAGTGGGATACAAGAGAAAATTTAGACAATATTAAAAAAAAATTTCAATAAAATTTATTTAAATCACCACCTGTTTTTCCAGACTTCTCATACACTACTTCCCACCCCATACTCTGTGATCCAGACAAGCTGACCTTTTTCTGTTCCTCAAAATTCAGAATTCCTTCTCCCCTTCTCTGTCCCTTTGGTCACCTTCTCCTATTCTTGAAATGCTCTGTACTACTTTTTTTTATTATAAAAAAAGCATTTGATTTAGTAGGAAAAATACACCTATATGTATTGGTTCTGTTCTGGGCCCTCTTTTCTTCTCTCTTCACATTCTTTTGGTGACCTCATCAACTCCCATGTCTAGAATTATCCTCTTTACATGTATGAGCCCCCTTGAGCTCTATTTCCAAATTACCCATCACTTATTAGGAATTTATATCTAGATATCTCACAGGCATCTTTAATACAACATGCCCAAAGCAGAGTTTATTATCTCTACCCCTTGCCCCGATTCATTCACTCTTCCTACCTTTCCTGTTCTTTGGATTATCCTTCCAATGGTTCAGACTTTCAACTTCAGAATTAATCCTTAATCTTCACTTTTGCTCATCCCCAACTCATCAAAATTTTGTCAATTCTATCTCTATGATGTTCCTCAAATCTGTCCTCTTTTCTTCATTTATATACCTACCACTGGAGTTCAGGCCCTTTTCATATCTCCTAGACTATTAAAATAATATCCTAATTGGTTTTCCTGTCTTCATTTTCTCCCCTCTCAAATCCATGATTTGTATACCTGCCATCTTGATAGTCTTAAAGCACAGATCTGATCATTGCTTCTCCTCTCATGAAGCGCTATCATCTCCTTTTACTTCTCTGATTAAATGAAAGCTCCTCTATTTGGTCTGGCTCTACTCTACCTAAATTATGATTATTTCCTTACATACTCTTTATGCTTTATTCCTGCCCCTTACACACAAAATTCCATCTCCCCCCTTTTGTGATTCATTCAGGCTGTCCCTCATGACTAGAATATATTCCCTCCTTCCCTGCTGCTTTGAATCTCTAGTTTTTCTCCAATGCTTACCTCAAGCATTATGTCCTGAATAAGGACTTTCCTAATCCCAATAGCCTTTTGGTACTTTTCTCCTCTCCAAATTATCTTGTATGTATTATATATCTAATCTTATATGCCTATGTGTGCACATTTTGTCTGTCTTTTCTAGGCTGTAAGTTCCTCAAAGGTAGGATTTTTTTAAACGTCTTTCTACCCCAGTGCCTAACTCAATACTGAGCACAGAGTAGGCAGCTGGCACATATTACTTGATTGACTGGATAAACCCCACTGTGGCTCTGTAAAATGGTAGCATGAGCAACAGCCACACTGCAGCAAAATAGTCTCTGTAGATGGGCTAAGCCAAGTTGGTGAATTAGGGGAATGTCTATCCTGAGAACAATTTGTTCCAATAGCTAAGCTGAAACAGGTGCTGTAGAATGCTTTTGATAAACGATGAAGACACCGAGGTTTGGTGATGGTAGGTCATTGCCAGCCATCCTGATTTTTGTTCTGCCATGGGACTTCAATGACTCTGGAAGAGAGAGAGTGGAGCTGATGACTTTGTGCAGGTCTACCCTTGTGATGTGATTGGTCTTCTTTGAAAACAAAGGACTAATAACAACAAATTTCCTGTTGAGAAATTATTGGGAGGGGCAAGGGTAAGTGTGATACATGATAAGATGGCACGGATGGCTTAGGATATACACTGATGGGCAGAGCGATCACTTCCATAAGCTCATAAAATCACCAAAGTATTTTCTAGAGATGATGCCTTGCTCTTATTGTCATGACACATTTATGAAAGTGATGGTAAAAATTTCAGGCCATGTAGGACAGAAATAGAGGGAGGGATATTAGGGCAGGTCTGTGGAAAAGATGTTTTGGCACAAGTGAAGTCCTTTGGTAACTTTGAGTGATAATAATAACAACAACTGACATTTATGTATTGTTTTAAGGTTTGCAAAGTATTTTGCATATATTGGGATCCTCAACAATAACTCCACAAGGTAGATAATACAAGTTTTATCATCTCCCTTTTACAGACAAGGAAACTGATTCTTCTAGAGGTTAATTAACTTACCCCCAGTGAAAACCCAAGCCTTCTTGATGTGAAGTCCGATACTCTGTATATCATACCGAATTGTTTGTAATATACCCTGGGTCACTACTTGCTTTATTTTCCTGTAGACACAGATACTGTGGCCTATTCTGTCTTTCCTGTTTTTTTTTTTTAAACTCTTTCTGTTTTTGTAACAACTTTTAAGACAGAAGAACCATTTTTTTCTTGAAAATTTTATTTAATTATATGATTTAGAATATTTTTCCATGGTTACAAGACTCATGTTCTTTCCCTTCCCTCCTCCCACTCCCCTCCCATATCTGACATGCAATTCCACTGGGTTTAACATGTGTCATTGATCAAGACTTATTTCCCTACTATTAATATTTGCACCAGGGTGATCTTTTAGAGTCTACATCCCCAGTCATATCCCCATTGACCCATGTGATCAAGTAGTTGTTTTTCTTCTGTGTTTCTTTTCCCACAGTTCTTCCTCTGAATGTGGATAGTGTTCTTTCTCATAAGTCCTTCCGAATAGTTCTGGGTCATTGCATTACTGCTAGTAGAGAAGTCCATTACATTCAATTGTACCACAATGTATCAGTCTCTGTGTACAATGTTCTCCTGGTTCTGCTCCTCTCACTCTGCATCGATTCCTGGAGGTTATTCCAGTTCCCATGGAATTGCTCCAGCTTATTATTCCTTTGATCACAATAGTATTCCATCACCAACAGATACCATAATTTGTTCAGCCATTCCCCAATTGAAAGGCATCCCCTCATTTTCCAATTTTTGGCCACCACAAAGAGCGCAGCTATGAATATTTTTGTACAGGTCTTTTTCCTTATTATCTCTTTGGGGTACAAGCCCAGCAGTGCTATGGCTGGATCAAAGGGCAGACAGTCTTTTATCGCCCTTTGGGCATAGTTCCAAATTGCCCTCCAGAATGGTTGGATCAATTCACAACTCCACCAGCAATGCATTAATGTTTGGGTCATTTCTTAACAGTGGCTCTACAATGAGATAGCTCACTGTGGGACCATGGAGAGAAGTAGCTTTTCTTTCCTGCTCTTCAATTTTCTCCCCTGTAAACAAGGGAATTCAGTTATCTAGTTATACTTCTCTGAGGATATCATGAGCATTTGGTCTGCTAAGGGAATGTAGATTCCTTCTAATATTAGTACAAGTCAAACAAGATTAGGGAGGAATCTTAGGCTATCCACGTTTAATTTAATGCGGCATTCTTCTAGGCACCTGTCATGTACAAGTTGTGGACTCTGCCAAGAGCTAGAGGCAGAAAGATGAACAATGAAAGAATGTCCTAATCTTAGGGATCCTATATCCTAGGGGAAGGTGATACCTACACAATTAGAATAATTTGATGTAAAGGGAGATGGGTGCAAAGGAGAGATCTGGGCAAAGTGTTATAGGAAAACATGAGGCAGAAAAAAAACACTTAGTTGAAGTGGGGCCGGGGTGTCAGGAACCTTTAATGAAAGGAATGACACCAGAGCAAGCCTTGAAGGAAGATACAGATTTAACAGGCAGAGATGAGGAAGGTACCTAGTCCCTGTCCTCAAGAACCTCGAAGGCCAGCAAATACATGGTGAGATGGAGAAACTGGAAAGAGCTTTAGAAAATGTTATTATGCTCGTGGATGACTGCCATATAGTCATCTCTTCTATGAAGGAAGTTAGGAGTGTGCATTGAACATTGTAGGGAGGCCTTATTGCTCACCTGAAGATAGTGACTCATTGTGTCTTTCTGTAGTCTGATGCCTAGCAAAGTTAATAAAGATCAACAGAAAGAGAATTATAAATAAATGCCATTTTGTCTTTCTACCAAACTATAGTGTGTCCAAACGAAGGATATCGTGTTCTACAAGGGACAATAGGTACAAATTGATAAGACTATCCTTGTAGTCTTAAGCTATAAATAAGATCTTGTTAAATCTTATTCAACATGAGCTGAAAAAAAGACTTTTAAACAAAAATAAAGTCTTGGGTGATATGTTCTTTAAGGGCAAGGATTGAAACATTTCTACCTAGTACATCCTTCACAATATTTAGATCAGCAGGTAATAATAATAGCTAACATTTATATGGCACTTACAGTATGCCAGGCACTGTGCCAAGGGCTTCACAATTATTTTTTCATTTGATACTCACACTAACCCTGGAATGTAGATGTTATTATTATCCCCATTTTCTAGATGGGGAAACTGAGGCAAACAGAGGCTAAGGAATTTACCCAAGGTCACATAGCTAGTTAGTACCTGAGGTCAAATTTGAACTTAGGTCCTCCTGACTCTAGGACTGGTGCTCTAATCACTGTGCAATCTAAGTGTTTATTAAATGAACAAACCAACAACTTTGCAGAGAGAGCCCATTCCTGCTCTAGATCCTATTAAAAACATCAATATTAAAAAGGTTACTGACTGCCCAGTTTAGGGTAGGGAGCAGTATAAGGGTTGAACCACTGTAGCCACATGAAAAAGATTAATAGAGCCTTAGTGTTTCGTTTCATGTATTTCTGGTATATTAGGAGCGTCATAATTGAATTTAAGTTTAAGGACATTTTCCTAAGTCAAAGAAAATTGGTTTTTATATGACCTACTTTTCTTTGGTAATTATCCACTCCATTCCTCCATAAGTGAGGATGTTCCTTTGAACTGCTCATAACATCTCTTAGTAGGATAATGCTATTGACAAGGGCAGGTTACTACAGCCTTTGTGGCCACGTATCCGTCCCGAAGCCCCATCCTATTTTGTTGGTCCCTGAGACACTCTTTAAGTGGTACCGTGTGAATGGCATAGAGTTTGCCTGGCAGAGACCCACAGAGTGACCAGCTGAGGCCCAGGAGCTGTGAGGTGACAGCTGAGGGAGAATAGGGGCAATTTAACAGTAAAGTCGTCTTCACTCAGGGAGTTAAGCAACTGATTTAGCAGCTTTCTTGTTCTGTAAACGTGAAGTTCTCTTTGTGATTAGGTAACAGAGAAGCTTAAGCAATGTACTCTATTGTCATTTCTCAAGAGCTGTGGGTCAGAACATTCAGATCTCAGAGGACCTCTGTTTTGGGGCTCTTAGGGAAGTGGAATTGGGGGAAATGGGGTGGGGGTGGGTAGGAAAAAGAGTGTGCCAGCTGCACAGTTGGAAGTGAGACCCAAACTAAGAGGGGCAAGATGCTTTGCTTGACTTCAAATTGGCAGAGATCTCCCAAGGCTTCAAGAAACCTGGACAGATCACTCTGTCCTGACTCAGCAAGATAATCCTAAAAACATCCTAAACCCTCTGACTTATAGAGAGTTGATGGCTCTATCATTCTCTTAAATGGGTATCTATCTTCCCTTTGTCCCCTTCCGACTATGTGATGTTTAGTAGCATGTGTAGCTTTCTGGGCAGACTGAGAATCCTGAAGGGCTGACCATTTCAAAATCTCTGTTTTGGCAAGGGCTTGCCATTGTGCCCTTCGTATAGTATGTGTGGAATGTTTCTTGAATTTGAGATGACTTGTTTTAGTGTCTAACACCACTCATGGTTAGGAAGTCTTGCCTTTTATCCAACTTGGGTCTCTCAGACTATTGCTGAAACATGGCTCCTCTTAGGTAGAGAAGGATAGCAAAATGACATCACTCAGATTTTTGAGGACTTTAGCAAATTGTCCTTTGGTAACAATGAAAACAAAATCACCTTCCCATTATATGCTTTGCAGTCTACTTTACATTTGATATTTGCTGCAGAAAAAGTGCTTTGATTCAGTCATAAATATCAGCCTTGGAAGGACGCTTAGAGATTACCCAATCCAAACCATTCATTTAACAAAGGAGAAAACTGGGGTTAAAAGTGGAAAAGTGACTTTCCTTGCTATGCTGAGGGTTCCCCCAAGGACAGGGGGCCAGGTATTATTCAAATATTTTAAAGAGGTAGCTTGGATACAACATTATACTTGGAGTCAAGAAGACCTGAGTTCAAATCCTATGTCAGTTGTCTGACCCTGAGCAAACCATTTAATTTCTGTAGGTTGAGAAGGCAAGAAATAAGGGTAGCAAATACAGAATCCCTGAAGTAAAGAGTTTAAAGTATAAAGAAATAAAGAGAATAAAGATATGGAATGAGGAAATACTACAGTCAGAGGAAGTTTGTATGAATAGGAAATATATAAGTACTAGAGAAGGAACCATTAGAAAGGAGGAAATCAAAGATAAGAGACAGAGGTAATGATAAAAAGAAGGGGGCAAGTTTCTTGGAGGAGATGGAGATTATTGAATCAGGGATACAAGTAAAGGTTTTTCAAGGAAAAAGACCGATTTTTCTTCTTGAGTACAAGTGACTTGTCCAAAGTCATACAACTAGAAAGTGTCTGAGGCCAGACTTGAATCCAGTACATCCCATACATCTGGCTCTCAATCCACTGAGCTACTAGGTGCCTCCTAACTGCATTTATTTTTGATGGTGTTGCTAGACTGGAAGATCAGAGGAATGTGCCTGTAGATATAGTTTATCTAGCTTTCAGCAATGCAACTTGACCAAGTTGGACTAAGGTCAAGAGGATGAGGCAGAGAAGACAATTATAGGATCATAGATTTAAGACTGGAAAGGATCTCAGTCTCTTAAAGGACAAGATTAAAAAATGGAGTACACAATGGTATGATTAAAAGGATTCAGAATTGACTAAGCAGCTAGAACCAAAGAATGGTCATGAATGGTTTTATTTTTTAAAAACCATGAAAGAGCTTTAGTAGGGGCATCCTAAGAATCCCTCTTTGGTTTTTGTGCTGTTAAACATTTTTAATCAGTGTCTTGGATTAGGGCATAGATGGCATGCTTAAAGAATGTCAGATGATCCAAGACTGGGAAGAAAGGCTAATACACCGTGTGATAGAATCCAGATCCAGCAAGATATTGACAGGCTAAGATGATGGACAAAGTCTAATAAGATTAAATTTAATTAGGATAAACTTGCAGTTGGGTTATAAAAATCAACTTCACAAATATAAGATGGAGGAGGACTAGCTAGATAGCAGTTTGAAAATAATGTGAGGGTTTTAATGGATCGCAAACTCAAAAAAGCAGAAACAAGATTTTGGGGCTGACAGATCCCTGTGTCCAACCCATACAATGTGAGTCAACAATGTGACATGGCAGTCAAAACAACAAAACAACTTGGGCAGTATTGAAGAGCAGCAGAGTGTCTAAGATGAAAGGCGTGATAGCCCCCACTCTATCCTACCCATAAGATCACATCTGGAATGACACAAATAAGCTAAAATATCCAGAAAACAATAAGTATGTTGATGAAAAGCTTCAAAGTCATATCATATGAAGATCATTTGAAGAACCTGAGAAGGTTTTGCCTGGAGAAAAAAAAGACTTGGGTTGCTTCTACCCTGGAGAAGGGTGGAAGAGAATATATATAGTAGCTCTTTTCAAGCCTGTGAATCATTTTCTATCATTTTCTTTGTGGATTAGACTTGTTCTATTTGGTCTCAAAAGGCAATCAGGAATAACCTAGCAGGCAAGTTGGTTAGTTAATGGGATGGAACACTGATGTGTGTGTGTGTATATATATATATATATATATATATATATATATATATATATATAAATATAAATATCTTCAGAGGAGTTGTCTACCATTTTTTGTGCCTTTACTCCCACATCACTCATAAGGAGATTGGACTAGATGATGTCCTGTAGTTGGTTCTTTCTCGCTCAAAATCTTTGATTCTATGATTCTAAGCTCTATAGTAATAGCTAGATGTCAGGAAAAACTTTCGAACAATTAGAAGTATTCTAAAATGAAATGGACTGCCATAGAAAGTGGTGAATTTTTCTTTAGAAGAACATA
Source organism: Monodelphis domestica (assembly GCF_027887165.1). Lineage (NCBI taxonomy): Eukaryota > Metazoa > Chordata > Mammalia > Didelphimorphia > Didelphidae > Monodelphis > Monodelphis domestica. The sequence continues at coordinate 359,384,026 of NC_077227.1, read as the reverse complement.
TTGAGCAAGTATGAGCACTTGTTAAGGACATTATAGAAAGGATTCTTCTTCATGCAAAAGTTGGATTAGATGGCTTTTGGGGCCCCTTCCAATTCTGAGATTTTGTAATCCTCATAAAATACAAAGTAGAATGAGATGAAATCCATGAGAAAGCAGCCACAGCACTGTGAGAAATCTGAGATGGGAGAGATCCTTTCATATGGGGCAGAGGAAACAAAGAGAATTCTTGGAGATTATGGTACCTCTGAGTTTCGCCTTGAGGAATAGAAGGGACTTTGTGAAATTAATATGGGGGTGATAGTGGTGGTGGGGTTCCATTCCAAACATGGGCTCTGGCATGAGCCAAGGCATGGAGAGAGGGGAGGGCTGGATAAGGAAAGAGGGCAAAGAGTGGTTCAGAGAATACCAGGAGAGTAATAGGATTGTTGTGGGGGGGGTTGAGGTGAATTCCTGGGGTTCGGAAAGGGTATCTTTTGCAAGGATGCAAGACCAAAACTTAGCTTAAAAATAAAAATTTATTAATTTAGAAAGTAATGTTGAATCAGGCCAGGAGGACAGCATAGATGGAAAGCTGTCTCCCAGAAGACATTAATTCTAGGGTCTTTATACTGTAATAATTAAAAAATAATAATATTTCTTTCTATCCAGAGATATATATTTTATAAAGTTTATTAGGAAGGGTAGACAATCATTCCTAAGTAACCTGGCCTAGCCTGCCAGTTTCTTCCTTTTTCCCCCTCACCTGCCTTCTCTGTCTCTTCTCAGTCTCTCTCATCTTCTTTCAGCTTAACCCCGGTTCTGTCCCAAACCTTAACTTTTATTGACGTACAGAACTTATACCACAACTGTGGTATGTCAGGAATGTTTGAAAAACAGGTAAAGTTACTCAGGAGGGGGAAGGGACGAGCTTCATTGACACAATACTCTTTACAACAGTGAAGACATGACCCTATGCCATGGTGATGACTTGACACTAGAGTGATGTGCACTGAGGCATGGGCAGGTCATCTCACCGTGGTTTGCCTGAAGAACATAGGGAGTGACCCTCATAGGTTAGGGGACATGACAGATAGATGTCTTAGATACAAATTGATGGTATTAAGGCATTGACTGAAGGTGTGTCTCTCTGTCCATCTAAAGGATGATCCAAGGAGGATAATCCTCTTAGGATCTAATAGGAGTTATCAGATGTTTCTGGTTAGGAGTCACAAAGATGTAAGGGAGCAAAGGAATTTCCCTGCTTACCGTTTGCCTGAAACATTTCTATGATTTTGAGGGTACAATGTACATGCCAAGATGAAACAAGCCTAGAAAAAAGATCAGTTGGATCCAGATTGTACAAGGGTTTGGACATCAGAGTTGGATCTTTATTTATTAGGCTGTATGGACACACTTAAAGTTTTTGAGTAACAGAATGACCTCATCATAGCGATCATTAAGATGATTACTCAGGGAGTTGTATGGATTGGAGAGGGGATGGACAGCAAGGCCAGTAAAGAAGTGGTTGTCTTTAACTAGGTAAGGAGATGATTGCCTGAATTAGGGTAGTTGCAGAGGGGCAGATGAGTGAACAGAGCCAGATTTGCCATTCTGGGCAGAGATAGTGGCACCAAAACACATATTGGAGGGAGGCTCAATCATGAATTATCTTATTTATTGCCTTTTGTAAAATGTGGTAAATCTTTGGTATTTGTAAAAAATTGTTGTAAATCTTTGGTATTTGTAAAAAATTGGTAAAATGTGGCTTAATCTTTATACAAAATTTATGTTTTACATTTGTCTGATTAACTGAATAATATCTATGGCACAATTCTCCTCACCCTTATTTGTTCCTTGGCATCATATTTGAGATGTTCTTCATCTACTTCCTCTGAACTCAGCACAATGGAAAGAGCAATGGGCTTTGAGTCAGTCCTGGGTACTTGAATCATTTCACTAGCTTGCTAGCTCCAGACTAAAAGATTAACTTCTTAATTCTCCCTAGGTCTGTTCTTTCTTTCTGGCAACCTATACTTGCATAGTCTTGCTGTAGCATTCTTTCTGATGCATAGATTTACTTATGCCCCATATCTGTTTACATCTTAGCGAGTCTGAACTCCTTTAACTGTCATTCAAGGCCCTCCACAACACAATGCCATCAACTTTCCCCCTCTCCTATGTGTTATTCCTCCTCTTATGGCTGCTGAGCTCCAGCTAAACTTAACCACTCTCTGTCCCTGCCAAAAACCTCTGCTCACTCATATCTGTGATTTTTCCTTTTCCCTCTTTTTCCTTATCTGTTAAATTCTTGCCTAGCTTTTTTTTTTAAAGCCCATACCTTCTGTCTTAGAATCAATACTAAATATGGGTTCCAAGACAGAAGAGTGATAAGGGTTAGGCAATTGGGGTAAAGAGTTGCCCAGGGTCATATTTGAACCCAGGACCTCCCATCCCCAGGCTTAGCTCTCTATCCCCTGAGTCACCCAGCTCCTCCTGCCTAGCTTTTCAAACTCAGCCCGAATGTCATCTTTTCCAAGAAACCTCTCTGACCTTCTTCCCCAGCTATTTAAGTCATTGTTCCCTCTAGACCTGACAGGGAACTTTGTTTTGCAACACTGCAATGTACTTATATTATAGACAGTATGTGGCATGTGGCCTATCCTCCTTCTTTAGGTGTCTCTGGCACAGTGCACTGCATACAATTTATTAAGTGTTTGTTATACTCTACCTTCTCACAGGGTTATCATGAAGCTCACTTGATAAAACATAGGTGAAGCTTTTTACAGCCAGAGAGAGTAAAATTGATGTAAGCTATTCATGAAAACTACTGATTTTTATAATTATTTATGAAAAAGCTCTTCATTGCTATAAAATGTCAAATCTGCTATTTTATTATGTAGAATAATGACTATTTATCATTATTATAATATATGCAACAGCAGAATGAACCTACTCCCTTGCATTCTGCTGTTACATATTTAACTTATTAAACAGCTCATATAAAGTATCAAATCAATACCAGTTCATAGTTTTAAAAATTCATAATTACTATTAAGAATAAGTAATGATTACTATTAATGATTAATAATAAATAAAAACTCTTAATGATATTAATAGTTACTACTACTACTAATTACTATGAATAATATTCAATCATTGACTGAAAATTTTATGGTTACAAAGATATCCATTGTATCAGGTAAGCCTAACAACAACTCCACAAGGAAGGGATAGCACAATTCAAAAAACATTAATTGAGATAGGAGGTCCTAGGTTCAAATCTATCATCAGACACTTCTCAGCTGGGTGACCCTGGGCAAATCACTTGATCCCCATTGCCTAGCCCTTACCACTCTTCTGCCTTGGAACCAATATACAGTATTGATTCCAAGACAGAAGGTAAGGGTTTAAAAACAAAAAAATTAATTAAATACCTACTGTGTGTAGAGCACATGTGGTAGACACTGATAGAGATACAAGGTTTAGATACACATGATCTTATTTCTCATTAGTATTGAAATCTCTGTCCTAATTATTTTTTATTTGAATTAATTTATTTAGTCAATTTAGAACATTATTCCTTGGTTATAATAATCACATTATTTCCCTCCTTCCCCTCCACTGTCCTGATTATTAATGAAATATTCCTAACAGTAATAAAAACAGCAATATTCAAGCTGAGGAGAAAAAGATGTTGAAGCCAAATGAATGAATTTCTTTGTAGAGAGGCAAACTTGTGTTTGACATCCAGCTCCTGGTTCCCTGTTCCCGGTTCACCTGGATGGCACTGACTTCTGTTAGGCTGAATTTCTGTTATACGTTTCTTTTGTCTTTCAAGAAAAGGCAGAGAGAAGACTCTGGAGGTTGCTCATTTGGGCTGCTTTTTGTTAAGAAAGTTTTGTCAGCTCTGGAGGTGACTCTCCCTTTCTTGTTTACTGTCCCCTAGTATGGAATCCTCTGCGCTTGGTCCTGTTCTGGACACCTGGGCACACAGTCCCTTCTCGGAGGGAGCTGACATTCTTTCTTTATTGTTTTCAGCATCCCCTCCGAGCTGAACTCAGGATAACCGCAGAAGGGAAAGACCTCATCTTGGACCTGGAGAAGAATGAGTAAGTGGATCACCACAATGTCTAGGAAATGAACCAATTAACTTTTATAACCCTTCGTGTCAAATAGAGGAAGCAGGTGTCTGTTTTAGAATGGGAAAGGCGAGTGAGTTCATAGCAAGAGTTCACAGCTCCTCGGAGGAAGCAGGTTGGAGTTCCTAGTACCTCCCTGCTTGTTTCTAGGATGGTGGAGGGGCATTAGATTTGGAGTCAGAGGACCTGAGTTCCAGTTATGCCTCTGCTGCTTGTAAATGCTCATCATTTCCTCATCTGTGAAATAAGGATGCTTAAAGAGTCTCAGTGGCACAGTGGAAAGCATGATAGATTTAGAGTGAGAGGAACTTGGTTCAGGTCTCAGCTCTATCTCTTAATCTTTCTAGGCTTCCAGGAAGTTGGTCTAGACACACTCTTCCAATTCCTAGTTTGTGAATAATGAACCTGTGAACTAGAGGTGTCAAACTGGTGGCCCCTGAGCAACTACAAAACTGTTTTGAGTATGGCAGGAGCCAGGTGAAGCTGTAATTAAGAAAAGTTTAACAAAATTGATAAAAATACAATTTTATGTTAATTTATGTTTTTTTTTTCTCAATATGTGATCAATCTTGTTTTTGATACCACTGAACTAGATGATTTCCAAGACCCCATACACTTTTTCTTTTTTTTTTTAACCCTTATCTTACATCTTGGAATTACTACCGTGTACTGGTACCAAGGCAGAAGAGTTGTAAGAGCTAGGAAATGGGGATTAAGTGACTTGCCCAGGGTCACACTGCTAGGAAATGTCTGAGGTCAGATCTGAACCCAGGACCTCTACTTTTCTAGCCTGGTTCTCAATCCACTGAGTCATCTAGCTATCCCTCCTACCCCATATACTTCTAAATCTTACGGTTCATGCGTAATGCTCAAGGAGTCTTTGCTGGATTTGCTTAGGTTGTCCCTCTCTGGGGAGTCCTTGGAGTTCATGAAAGCCTTCTGGAAAAGGTTGATGTAAAGAAAATGTTGTCCAGCCGCAGCAGCTGTTTCACTGCCTACACGGCCAAGCTCCAACCCCAGCTCGTAGCAGAAAGCAGAAGAGATGGGGGAAAGCAGTAGAGCTGAGCAGAGGCCAACAAGGCATGTGCTGGGATTTGGATCCAGAGAGCCTGGCTTCTCTGTGTTCTCTACCAGCACTCTCTCCCCAAACAAAGGGATTAGATTCTGCCGGTTGTGGCTCAGTCAGCAGTCTGGAGGTCACATCTGGCCTGTGCTTGTTTGTCTCCCTAATGCCATTGATTTTGGGTGGTGGCCTGGCTTGGGAATGTTTATGGATTGATTTTCCATCTGGCCTTAGAATATCTTGATCAGACCATGGTGCTGGTGAGCAGAAATATTTGCCATTCCCCAAGGACAGTGGTAGAGTAGTCCCTGACCAGGTGAGCTCCCTTCTTTCATGGGCTGGAAAAAAATGAAGTCCTTGGGGTATAATTGTACCAAAGGAACCAGACTTCATTCTGTCCTGTAAACATAGCTGATAAGACTGCATGGCTTTTGGAGAAGTGCCGGCTTCTTCTTGGCAGCTCTCTGAGCCCACTGAAAGCAGATGAGTAATCAAATCTAATGCTTCCAAGAAAGGGATGGATAAGGACCTTGCCATATTCAGCATGATGAGAATGGTTGCTAGGGTCCAGTAGCAAGAGAGAAAATGAATTATTCCTAATTTGGATTTTTCTAGCCTTTTAAAAGAAAGGAAAAGAAAGTCTGAGGCAAGGTAAAAGTTATTCTGATGCAGTGGGCATGAATGTGGCGGGGTGAGGGGAATCATGGAGGCAGACGGGGGAAGCATCATGGCACCATGGGATTTCAGAGAGGGTGAAGTCCATCCTTTACCTTTACCTGAACAGAAATCACCTTTCCTGCACCTCTCACCCCCATCGCCTCTCATCTCCATTATTGCAGGGGTCTCCCTTGGTCTTCTTGTCTCAAGACTCTCTGCTCCAGTCCATTCCCCACACTGCTATCAAAGTGATGTTACTTTGGCACAGACTGGATGACATCATTCCCCTAGTCAGTAAATTTCAGTGACTCACTTTTGCCTCTAGGATAAAATGCAAATTTCTCTCTCTCTGTTTTTTAAAGCTCTACAAGATATTTTCTCAACTTATCTTTACCAACTTTATTGTATATTACCAGCCCTCTGCTACTATCTGATCCAATAGTTGTCTCTCATCTCTGTTTTGCACTGGCTGTTCCCCATTCCTGGCCAGAATGGACTCACCTCTCATGAGCTCTGGCTCACAAAATCCTTCTTTTCCTTCAAGAAATAGCTCAAGCTTCAGTACCTCTAATCTGATTTTGTTAATCTGTGATTTTAAATTATAAATCATAGCAAATTAATTCCGAATTCACATTGGACAGAACCACAGATCTTTTCATGGAGATTTTATTTTATTTTAATTAATTTATTTAAAAAAACCCTTACCTTCTGTTTTGGAATGAATACTGTGTAATGGTTCCAAGGCAGAAGAGTGGTAAGGGCTAGGCAATGGGGGTCAAGTGACTTGCCCAGGGTCACACAGCTGGGAAGTGGCTGGGACCAGATTTGAACCCAGGACCTCCCATCTCTAGGCCTGACTCTCAATCCACTGAGCTACCCAGCTGCCCCTATGGAGATTTTAAAAGGCAAAAAAACTTGTCCTGACAGTTTCCATAAGTAAAAATGGAAGTGTTAGGTCATTAAAAGTGCTTCTGTACCTATAAAAAAAAAGAAGCAACAACTTTTTGATGACTCCTGGCACATCACCTTTTACATGAAGCTTTTCCTGATCTTGTTCAGTGGTTGCCTCACAAACTACTATGTATTAATGACTTTGAATTTACTTGTATTGATTCTTCTTATATTTATATACATGTGCTTATTTTTTATTTATTATACATATATATGTACTTATCTCTCCTATTAGAATAAAAACTTCTCAAGAGCCAGAATTGTTTCTTTCTTTGGCTTTTTATCTCCAGTGCCTAGAAAGATGCCTAGAACGGAGGAGGCTCTGAATATTTGCTTGTTGATTGATGGATTTATCTAACAATCACATAAGTCAGTCTTGGTCTATTTGTGGACATTAAAGCTATCCACAAATAGACCAGGCTGTCTTATGAGATAATAAGATTCATATTGTTGGCTCACTGATCTTTAAATCACTCAGACCCTTAGATCTTCTCCAAACAAGATGATCTTTTACTTATGAAGCTAATTTTTGTAAAGACAAAAGATTTATACAATCTGAAGAGAAACCAGAGTATTGAAGCTAATTTTTTGGAACTGAGCATGGTACTGTACATTTATTATTATTAAATGTGATCTTACTAGATTTGACCCATTGTTTTAGCCTGTTGAAATCTGTTTAGATTGTGTCTCAGTTGTCAATTGTTAGTTGTAATGTTCAGCTTTGCATTATCTTCAGATATGACAAATATACCTTTGATCCCTTTATCTAAATCATTGATAAAATTGTTGCACATAGGGTCAAGAACAAATATTCAGCACCCCATCCACCAAGGAATTATTTTCAAAGTCAGTGCTAATCTTTTAATAATGACTTTTTTTCTGGCCTTTTAAAGCTCTAAATCGGTCAATTAATTTCCTTCGTGTTCATTTGGATCTCCTTAGATAAGCTCCCCCTTTTTTTATTCGTTGTAATCATTTGTGCTATAAAATTTTATTTTTGAGAGTTCATCATTTCCCTTGAGTAGACTTCCCCTTTAGAGTTTTAAGTCTTAGATCCCACATATCTTTTCACTCTTTGAAATTTGTTCTATCATAATCCAGGGTGTTTGTCAATCTATGCCTGGCTTTCCTCTCCTCTGTCACTCATTGTAGGAAAGAATAATCATATCCTCCCTGTGTTCCAAGTAGCCAGTTCCTGCTTATTGCTCAGAATTCAGTCCAGAATAGCAATTTCTTTCTTCTCTGTTTTCAAGAGTAAAATTAATATTAAGATAAACCAGGAATCGATCATCAAATTTGCTTGAGGTGAAAGAGGTGGGATGGGGTGGAGTGGGGTGGAGAGGGAGACATAGCTAGAAAGTAGAAGTCTTCCTCTACTATAATATTAGAACTCTATGCTTGATTTTAGATCTATTTCCCGAATTCTCATAAATTTCTATTTTTCTGTCCAAAGACACTATCTTTTCTTTTGTTCAATTAAAATTGATATTTACCCAAAGTTTCATTGATCTTTACCCAGAAGTCCTTCATTAGGCCTTTCCTTTCTACTCCATGAATTTACTCACATTTGCATATTTTCTTATTTTTAAAAATTTTTATAAACTTGAAAAAGGTCAATAATTATTTCCATATGCGAAGAAATGCTGTGGGAAATGTGAAGAAGAATAATAACAGAAATAATAATAATAGTAATAACTAACATTTATCTAATACTTTAAGGTTTGCAAATCACTGTAGATAGGTTCTCTCATTTCCCCCAGGGTCACATGGGTAGCAAGAAAAAGAGGATTGTCTATGAATCTGTAAAGCTCTATTATATACATTTTATGAAAATAGTAAGGAAGTCAACATTGTAGTTCCAAACTATGTTCCTATTCTTTTTCTCCCTCCCAACTTCCTTCTACTCTCTTCTGTGAATTAAAAAATAAAGTTTGATTGACATCTCTTTTTTTCTTTGGAATCACCATTCCTACCACTCTTCTCTATGCTCACCAAAAGTTTTGAGAAAGGCAAATAAAACTCAGCAGAAGAGTGGTAAGGACTAGGCAATGGGAGTTAAGTGACTTGTCCAGGGTCACACAGCTAGGAAGTGTTTGAAATGATATTTGAACCCAGCACCTCCCATCTCTTCCCCTGAAAGACAAATATTATTGTCACAGCTCTTGTTATTTCTTCTGTTTCTCATGAAAGGGGCATACTCTTCCAGAACCACTTTCTAGTTAGTAGTACCAATCCATCATCATCCATCAATGATACTCATGGGGTCCAATTTGCTTCTTTCACTTAGGATCCCTAATTCACCCTACTTATTAGCCATACTAGGTTCATTTATACATAGAAATCTGAGGTTATGTGTTGTTTATATTTGGCTTTCTTAAATTTGACTTCTGGATACTAATTGATCTCTCTACTGATACCTTTTTTTCCTCTGTTGTACTAACTACTCTCTTTGACTTGTCACATCATGGAGGTTGTTTTCTCTCCCTCCTCCCCCCCCCCCACCCCCCACCCCTGCTCTGTTTTTACTTTAAAAACCTCTGAATCAGATTTTCAAGATTCCATTTCAGTTTGTATTTTGTTGGATCTCATTAGATGTGCTCAATCTGACAGATACCTGTCAAGAATATTGCTGTATTTTAAGATCTGGTCCTGAAATCCAGAACTCACACTTGGGTTTCACTTCCTTAACCAGTTTTTTACTTTTTGAATCTGCCTCTTCTTTCCTCTACTTTGTCCCTCCCTTCTTCCTTCATTCAGCAGCCATGATGAAAATGCTATTTATGCTCTCCTCCAGACTCATAGGGCTATTTGCCATCACCATTGACAAGGCTTTTTTTTTGCATCCTGCTGTGTGAAGTAGAAGTTTAAGGGGGCTTTGAAATATCAAGGTTTATCCTCTCCAGCCTATTCAAGGTATCAGGGAGCCATTTCGAATGCAATGCTTTATTGAGAGAGAAAGAGAAAGAAAAAGGCAACCAAAAAGAAAAAGTGCTCAAAAGCTAAAAAGCAGCAGCAAAAAAAAAAAAAGCAAAAAGCCCCAGCTTACCGAGAAACCCTTATTTATAGGAAAATACAACCATCAGGCTTAATGATATCATCCTGACGTGGTCACCCTGGTCATGGTCCAGCCTTCCAGTAGGAGGTATCCTTCAAATTAACCTTTTTAGCCAATAGTAAGGGTCAGAATCAGGTTTTAATCTGCAAACAAACTCAGAACAGTTTATGATACATTTTGGATGTGGGGCTAATTGGAGATTGCTACTTCTGACAAGCCACAATTGTGTTTCCCAAAGCTTCTAGCCTACCTGTTCTCCCAGGCAGTCACCCCTTTGAATGAAAATTGCACAGGCTGGGTAAGAGGTGAAGGGACTAAGAATGCAAATTAAAGTAGCCAAGGGTTACTTGTGAAGGAAACTGGGGAAGGGGGTTATAGAATAGGGAAGAGGCCATTAGCCCAGCCTCTGGTTCATAAAACTTATTCCTAAATCACTAGAGGGCAGTTTTGAACATTTTAAAAATACAAACTCAAAAGACATCCCAAAATTCCCAAAATAGTTTGTATAATAAAGACACTGGTCGATTCTGATAGTAAAGACATAAGTTGTTTCTGCCTCACTCGGGCCAAAGGTAATTAAGTGGCCATTTGCTTTCTGAATGAAATGGGGCAATCTTGTCCTGCAAGGGATGCTGTCTCAGAGAGACCAGCTTTAGTAGCTTTTTCTGGGGTTGTAGGCATATACATTTTGGATAAATTAATATTGCAGATATATTTGAGAATAATACACTAATTTCTCACTCCCCACTGCTTATACATCCTGAAATGGTGGCCAACCTTACTCATGCTTATGTCAGACTGATGCATGGTTGCCCTTATACCCTTCAGCAATGAGTCACCAAATCATTATTCATCCCTTCTTCCTCTAATATGATTATTACCCAGTGATCTGTCTAGTCACCACATCCGTGCAGCCATTCATTAATCCTTGGAGTTTCTCTCTTCCTGAGGTAGGACAGCTCTTCCATTCTGAAGAAAATTATTCCTACCTGTTATACAATCCCAAATGTTCTGGGAATCTTCTTTCTCCTTTCTTTTCTATGTTGCCTTTTTTCCTCTTCTCTCCCTCCTGCTCTCCTTAGGATTCTCCTCTGTTTCTTGAGAATTTTATTTTCTCTTTGAAGAGCTTTCCCCATTCTTTCTAGAGATACTTCTATTTTCCTTGATCACCTGGAGATTATCATCAAGGTCACTATAATTGAGCACCTTGTTATCCTAGTTCTTTAATTTTCTTTCTCCTTTGGTCATACATAACTATTAATTGTCACTAAGGCTTGTCCTCTGCAGCTTACTATGCATTTCTCCTTTCCTTCTACAGTTGCTTGATGGAAAATCTTTGGTCCCCTGAAGTTTTTAGTGGTACATCTTATGAATTGATAGGGCCAGTTACCCAATAGCCATGCTTGGGGGTTCCTTAACAACCTAGACTGCTTGCAGAATGTTTGCTACTTTTTTCTCACCAAGGATAACCAGTTTACTCATTCACTTTTGTTCAGAAATTAGCAGTTTATTCAAATATCTAGTGCAAATAGAAGCTAACCTCCCTTAAAAAGAAATTTTGCTACATCCACTTTGCAAATATCTGGACCTCTCCTCCTTTTTCTCCTTTCTGATCAGCTGTTTCCACCAGTTTTGCTGCTTTGTGGCCTTAGCTTTCTTTGTCTCCTCAAAGCCATTCTGTCCATTCCTCTGCCTTTATTAAGTAGGACTGCTCCTCTTCAACCCCCTAGAGAGCTAAGGCTCTCCCTCCTTTAATTACTAATATACAGCCAGAATCTTCATTGTCTTATGTGCAAAGTGAGAGAGATGTCAGATGTATCAACTATTGATTTTTACTTATTTTTCTTAGTTTTTTTTAAACCTTTTCTTTCTGTCTTGTAATGGACACTAAGTAAATGTTGGTTCTAAGGTAGAAGAGCAGTACGGTCTACACAATTGTGGTTAAGTGATTTGCCCAGGGTCACATAGCAAGGAAGTGTTTGAAGCCCAATTTGAACCCAGTTCCTCCTAATTCTAGCCTTGGCACTTCATTGGGCTACCTAGATGCTTCTATCTTTTCTTTGTTAAAAGGGATAGTTTAATAATGGGGTGAAGGGGATATTCAGAAATGATTGTGATGTAGAAACACATTAATTGAATTTTTAAAAAAAGATTTTTTAAAGGGAGTGGTACGGGTAATCAGCTCTAGTCCTTTCTAGCTCTAAATCCTGATGCTTTACTCACATGCCCCAGAGTTGAAAACTGTCCTTTAGACACAGTCAGTATTCCTTTGATAGATTTTTATTATCTGCCTATACTATGCCAGAGGTTTGTGCTAAATGCTGTGGAAAATGTGAATGAGAATAATAGAAGTAATGATAATAAAACGAATATAATATTTTCAAGTTTGCAAAGCATTTTACATATATTTCCTCATTTCATCCTCTTAAAATCTGTGAGGTAGTGTCATGGTGAGATTTGGAGAAGGGATAGTGATGATGGGGAGAAAGAGGGAATAGGGTTGAGAGAGTGAAGAGATCCTCCTCCCTTTCTTCTGGGGGGAGATAAGCCAAGTCCTGTCTCCTTGAAAGGGGAGTATGTTTCCCCAGAGAATGTTTTCTGGGAGATGGAGGACAGGAGACTAGAGAGGGATTGCCTCAGGAAGATGACAAGATGCCCCCCTCAGAGGGAGCCCAGGGCTCCTGAGGTCCAATCTATCTTTGAGAGGCAAGATGATTTCTTATGCCTCTGCTTCCCCCAGGGACACTTACTGTCAGTCCTTTTCAGAGTCTTAGTACTTACTACTCAACTGACAAGGAAAGATGTCAGTTCCTTGGTTCAGGCAATCTTAAATAACTGGGATCCAGAAGTCAACCCCCTTTTGGGGAGAAGTGTGACCCTCTCCAAATCTTCAATTCCCTTAACTACGTTGTTTAGAGACTGGCCCAAACTTAAAATTTAAATATCAGGTAATTTATTGGGGTTCAAGCATGAAAGGGGTGGTAAATATGTCAGCTAGGAAAGTGGGTAAACAGGGAAGCCCTACAAATTGTCCCCTCTAGCAGGTTGGCCCTCTAAAGTCTAGGGTTCAAGGCTTCTCAGCCTTGATCCCTCTTTCTTGCCAACTGCCTTTTAGTCCCTACTCTTAAGCTAACTAAAACTTGAATATGAGTCCAGGGACATGTAAGGGAGAGGGAGACAGAGAGAAATTCTTGGAAAGGATCTGTGGGATGGTTCTCTTCAAAAAGTCCCAATCCATAGTCCCCCTGAGGACTTTTAGACTGCTGTCACGGAGAGTTTGATTGGAGGTATTCAGGGGTTCAGAAGGGCAGTAAATCTCCAAAGGAACAGGCTTCTTTTCAACCTAGGAAATCCACCTCCCTCCTCAGGCTCCCAGCTGGAAGTGAAGTTGCCCAATGGATCTCCAAGTTTCTGATTCTCCCCTAGAATTCTCAGTTTTTTCTTCTTGCTCCTCCCCAACTCTCTCTTCAGATAGTCTCTATCAGAGACTGTTCTCTCCTCCATGTGAACTGTCTCTTCTCTAATCTTGCAGTAGGTGTTATTTCTCTTTTTACAGGACCTAAGGCTGACCTGACCCTATCTGAGATTTTCTTGGTAGTTACTGGAGTAGTTTGCCATACAAGCTATATATATTAGAGTCTTTATCTTCAAAGTAAAACTATTTATTTTTATATATAGCTATATATAGACACAGCATATATACAATATATTCTAAACTATCTAGTATATGTACTAGATAAAAAGTATGTATATATATACTAGGTATATATTAGATATACTATATATACAATATATCTTCAAAGTAAAACTGCATTTATTTTGTATATAGCTATATATATATACAGATATACAATATATTCTAGAGATATAGTATATCTATGAGATATATAGTATATCTGTATACTGTATCTTTTGACAGAATGCAAACTCCTTAAGGGCAGGAACTGTTTCATTTTTTCCTTGATCTCAGTTCCTGGGTGCACAGTAGGTGCTCAATATATGTTTTTTGGCTAATTATTGTTGACCAATGGAGTCTATAGTCCAGCAGGAGAGTAAGATGCAAACAATGATACCTACGCTACACAGTTTTATGACTTGTGCATTACAGAAGGACAAAGCAAAACATTGTTCAGTGTGTTGTTTGCATCTTCTCCAAGTTGGCAGAAGTCAGAATTCCTGACAGAAATGGATGCAGCAGAGCTGAGCGCAATGACTTCACCTAGTTCCTCCGTGGAATGGCTTCCTGCAATTTTGTTCTGAACTTGGCTATTTAGTTTTTAACATGTGTTAGAGAGCGGAACTCACAGTTCTCATGAATATCTATTGTGCTTGTTTACTAAAGTGTTTCTCATTTGTGATGTGTATGCAGCAGATGCTAAGCAGTCCTTTGAGAAAAGACATTTAAAAATTGAGTTGTTTTTACAGCTATGTGTGGAGGAAAAAATAGACAATATTTCTGAATATCAAGTTGTAATCCTTTCAATTGTCATATTCGAAGAATTTCTTGGCCTTTTCTTCTATCTAGTCACTCTGTTGCCCCTGAGAATCACAGAATCTCAGAGTTGGAAGAGACTTGAGAATCCAATTCAGTTCCACTCACACATGACCAAGAATTCTTTCTATAACTTTCTCAGCAAATGGTTATGTAGACTTTGCCTGAAGACTTCTAGTGAGGAAAAATTAGCTCCATTCCATGGATGCCCATTTCACTTTTGTTATTTTTATTGTTTAGTCTTTTTCAATTGTTTTTGACTCCTTGGGATCCCATTTGGAGTTTTCTTGACAGAGATACTTGAGTGGTTTGCCATTTCCTTGTCTAGCTTATTTTACAGATGAGGAAACTGAGGTAAACAAGGTTAAAGGACTTACCCCAGGTCACATAGCTAGTATGTCTTCCTGACTCTAGGCCTTTCCTTGTGCCAGCGAGATTTCATTTTTATATAGTTCTAATTTCATGAATTTTTTTCCTTTTATCAAGCCAATATAACTTTTCTTTTCAACTTGTCCTTATTTTTCTGATTTTGACTTCAAGATAAGCAGAAACAAGCCTAATATCTCTTACATATTGCAGTATTTTAAATATCTGAGGAAGGTTATTATCCTGCTCTTCCCCAAGGCTTCTTTCTTTTCCTTTCCTTCCTGTCCCTTCCCTTTTCTCTCTTACCTTCTATCTTAGAATCGATTCTAAGGTTCCAAGGCAGAAGAGAAATAAGGACTAGGTAATTGGGTAAAGTAATTTGCCTGGGATCTCACAACTAGGAAGTATCTGAGACCATATTTGAACTCAGGACCTCCCATTTGTAGGTCTGGCTCTTTGTCAATGGAAGCACCTAGCTATCTCTCACTCCCAGGGTTTCTTTTTACCAGGCTAGATAGTTCTTCTTCCTTCAGTGAATACATGGATACCATATTCCCTGTTTGTGGTGGTCAGACCAGAATATAACCCTCCTAATATGGTCTGGATAGGACAGAGTTCAACATGACTTCTTCTATCACTATGCTTCTCTTAAGAATTCATGAAGCTATATTAATGGTTTTGGCTGCCATATTACAAAACTGACTTATTTTGCTTAAAGTCCACTAAAAATCATCATTTTTCATACAGCTGTCTAGCTATGTTTTCATCATCTTGTATCTTGAAACGATTTTTAAGAATCAAAATATAACATTTTACATTCAATTGTGCCTGATAATGGCTCTTCATTCTGTTCTTTTGATCTTTTTTGAATCTTGATTCTGTCATCTCACAGTTGGCTTATCTCTTCCAACTTCTGGAAGGAAGGCAGGGACTGTTTTTATTTTTGTCTTTGTATCCCCAGTGCCTAGCATGATGTTTTTGGCATGCAGCCAACATTTATTAAATGCATATTGAATTGAATTGAACTAGACAATTTCATGAACATGCCATTATTTATATTCAATTCAGGTCACTTATAAAAAATGTTAAATTGCATCAGGGCCCAGGACAAATCATTAAGGTAATTCTACTAGAAAAGTCTCTTTAAGCTAACATTGATGAAATAATGTAAATATGCTTTGGGTTCATTCATTCAACCAATTTGGAAACCACCTAACTGTACTTTCATTCAGTTCACATATAGATGTAAGGGGGCAGATGGTCTGTGCACAGGCATGGAAATTGGGGATGAAGTATTGAGTCAGGTAAAAGTTAGACTGGAACCAGACCCCAGACCGTGTAGGACTTCACATTGCTAAACAGGGATTTGCATTTGATGCTAGAGGCAGGGGAGGGGACCATTGGAACTTTCTGAGCAGGACAATGACTTGATCCGATCTGTGATTTAGGAATATCATGGAGGGCAGATTAGGAGAGAGACTGGACTAGAGGCTGGGAGAGCAATGAAATGGCTTTTGTGATAGATTTTGTGAAAGGTGATAATGACCTAAGCTAGGTGGTGGCCTGTTCTCATTTTAGTTTGATTGGTTTATCTGTAAATGTGCCATCAAATGTAACCAACCGGCTAATAACTCCAGGTACAATTTCAGTGACTGTAGAATAAGGGGAGAAGAGTAATTAATCATCATTCCTGTTGGCTGAAAGCAAATGGAATATGAGTAACTCATAAATATAGATTTAGAAAGGGGCCTCATAAGTTATGTAATCCAACTTCTTTATGCCAGAGATGAAGAAAGTGAGGGCCACAGAGGTTATGTGACTTGCCAAGGCCACATAGTAAGTAGCAGAGATGAAATTTGGACTCTGGATCCAGCTTCCTTTTTACGGTGCCACTCAAGGTTTAAGGACTGATGTTTCCCAATAAGAAAGGGGAAAATTAATGGGAATAGGAGGAAAGTTACTCAAAATTAGGTGTTGCGAAATACTCAAGAGCATAACCTAACGAGATAATATTTGTAAAGCAGTTGGCACAGAGGCTGGCCCTATATAATTACTTTTCCCCATTTCTTCCTTCTCTAACTATATATGAACTCAAAACAGTATCTCATAGTCTTTCCCATGATTTGCTTCCTGACTTGATGAGTCCTAATGGATGGAGTTTCCTTTCTGACTTCTTTGTCTACAACTCTTACCTAATAACTATTGCCATGTTGTGGGTTTATTCTATCCACTACTAACTAGTGAATTGGAAGAGACCTTAGAGGTAACTTCCTATGTAGAGGGATGAGCAGGGCCAGGATTGAACCCATGTCCCCTGACTCCAAATCCAAAGCATTTTTCATTCCATAATTCTATTTCCTCTGCACTGAAATTGTAAATCACTAGAAGGCTATGATTCTGTCTTAGAAAACTTTATATCCCCCACCACATCTAGCCCCATAGTAGGTACTCAAGCAATATTTATTGGATGAAAGAAAATATATGGAGCTTTGATGTATGTCTATTCCATTTTCTCTGCACATTCATTACCTCTCCTGGGCCATGTGTTCTTAATCTCAGGCCATGCCACTATTTATATCTCCCTATGTGCAAATTCCACTAAAGTGCTGTTCCCTTGCTATTCTGGTGACTCATTAATACATGAATTTTGATTTGGTATTGTCTATCATAGGACTGGGCCAAAAATATCCAATTTGCAACAGAAGTCACTGAGACAGAGCTCTGAGCATGATTAATCAATTTATTAGGGATTCTAGTGGTCCCTAATCTATTATGTCCAAGACCATCCTCACAGTCAAAGACCTGGATCTTTAGGGGTTCTAGTAGTTTTATAGCATTTGCAATGTCACCAAAAATGGGATTGGATGGTACAATCCCATACTGATCATCTTCAGAAACATTATCAATCATAACCATTTTGTCAGCAGGCCTTTTCACAGGTGGTTGATGACTGATATCCTGCCAGGAGACTTTTCCACAGGTCATCAACTGCAGGTTTTTCCCAGTAATGGTGTACATCCTGACACCTCAGCAGTGGTTTAGCCAACACTATCTCAGAGCCTTCCATGGGTCATAGGACTCTAGGGTTAGACCAACATTATCCTAGGGTCCAAGGAAGTTGTGAGTGAAAGAAAAGGTCACAAGGGAGTGGTGACAGGATTTATAGGGGTGAGGGTTAATGCTGTTAAAATAATAATGTAATGTAATTCTCTATAATATCACTATTATCTATATCTATAGATCTTACTGTATCAGTCTTAACTGTATTCAGTCTAACACTGATCCCCATAAAATTACCAGAAACAGAGTACATAAATACTGATATAAATCGAGCAGGGGCATCAAAACTAGTTTCAGAAGATCATAGATTTATAGATGGAAAGTTCAAGAGACTTGCCTCAGCTCATACAACTGGTAAAATAATGGAGCCAAGATTCAGGCTTTTTTACTCCAAGTCAAGTATCCTTTCCACTTGGCCCCCACAGGGTGCCAGACTCAGCATGATCATGTTTCCTTAGTTACCTTCTCCTTGCCAGGGCCTGAGATAACCTCAGCCCCAGTAACTATGAGACTTGAACTAGAGGAGCACATGGGATTACTGGCTTGCTATTAGTTATCTTTGAAAGGTCAAGGGGATGGGAGAAGTGCCATAGGATTGGAAAAGGGGGGGGGTCTTAAAAAGAGGGAAAAGGGTGGGTTCCTCAACTTGCAGGCTGCTGAGTTTGATTTTGCTTCTTGAAAAAAAAAAACAACTCTTAAGACATATTATTAAAGGGATGATCTCTGAGCATTCAGAAAGAGAAACAGTGATCAGGGAAGGCCAGGATGGCTTCATCAAGTCAAACCAGATGATTAACTCCATTTCCTTTTTTGGATAGCATAATTAGATGAGTTACATGAAGGGTTATTGTAGATATCATATGTCTAGATTTCAACGAAACATTTGATAAATTCTCTCATGCCCTCCTCGTGCCATCACTCATCCTACATCCATTCAGCTGACGAATCTTGATATTTCTATCTCTACCATATCTCTCCTAAATGCTTCCTTTCCTCCACTTAATACAGACACCAGTTTAGTTCAGGCCCTCATCACCTTTCACTTAGAATATTGTAAAAGCCTCCTAACTGGTCTCCCTGCCTTAGGTCCTCCAACTTCTAACTGATTCTCCTAAAAAGCAGGTCTGATCATACCACTTCTGTTCAGTGAATACTAGTGGTTTCTCAGATCATAAAGGAACTGTCGGGGCAGTGGGATGGCTCAGTGGATTGAGAGTCAAGCCTGGAGATGTGAAGTCCTAAAATCGAATATGCCCATAGATACTTTCTAGCTGTGTGACCCTGGGCAAGTCACTTAACCCCCATTGCCTAACCCTTACCACTCTTCTGCCTTGGAACCAATATACAGTATTGATTCTAAGATGGAAAGTAAGGGTTTATTTAAAAAAAAAAAAACCAAAACTGTCTATTTTTCATTTGGATGTTACGATTCCTATTTTGCAGATGGGCAAACAAAGCCCAAGAGAAGATAAGTGACTTGGATATTTTAAAGAGTAAATTGGTTGGAATTAGAGAATTTACCTTAGACTTATCTAATCAAATTTTATAGATAAGGAAGGCCAAGCCCAAATAAATAAAGTGATTTATTCAAGGTCTCACAGTATTTAGCAGAATCAGTATTTGAACACTGGTCCTCTGATTCCAAATACGATGCCCAACTAGTGTCATGATATGGAAGAATGAGAACTAGAGAGCTCAGATCCTTTGAAGTCATAACAAACGCACAAATGCCCAGTGATGGTTGATTCACGTCTATATAAACCTTTATGGTTTATAAAACATTTTTAATAGCTTAACTAGTTTAGACTTTATAATTACCTTGTAAAGTATCTACTATAGGATTTTTAATCTCCATTTTATAGATGAGAAAAGTGAGGCTTAGACAGGTTAAGTGACTTTCTCATAGTCACACAGATGATGTCAGAGGCAGGATTTCTCCCCAGGTCTTTGCTGTCTCAATACTCTTTATATAATACCACTGTATCTCTTTCTGTAACATCTTCCCTGTGTATGTTGTGACCCAAAGGGAAACATTTTTAGAAATATTCTGCAGTTGCTTATTAGTCCTTGATATTGCCCAAGCACACACGGCCTGACTCCAAGAAGACACTGTTCTTGATGAGAGACAACATGATATAGTAGAAAAAGGAGCATTTCATTTTAAATCAATTCAGTAAAAACTTATTAAATGCCTACTATGTGCCAGCACTTTGCTAAGCAGTGGGGAAACACAAGGAGGCAAAAGGCATGCCTTGCCTTCAAAAAACTTACAATCTAATGATATAGAGTCAAAGATTCTGGGTTCAAATCTCACTCCCTGTGTGACCTTACATAAATCATTTAACTTATTTGCCTCTGAGATTAAATTGGAGAATCTCTAAAGTCCCTTCTAGTTTAGGAATCACAATCTCATCAGACTGGAGGGGTACTAGTGAGATGCTTCTCTGTCTTGCCTGTGAAGACTTAGGTGCCCTCCATAATCTTTTTTCAGCTCTAAAACTATGAATCTGTGACTTACTCATTGTTTTCAGATTCTTCCTTTGTTCACTTCAGCTGCTTTTGGTCCTCCCTCTTTTCTTTTTTCCTTCTCTCTACCCTTTCCTTTTTTTCTTCCTATATAGCTCCACATTTTATTTGATCTCATATCACTTAAAAGTAGAATCAGAGGGAAACCCCCAGAGCTGTTGCCAAATGTAATTAAGGAGTGACCTGAAAAACCCAGTGCCCTAGAGAGAACTCATTGTTGGGAAGACTAGCCCCCACGTAATAAGTTGAGATAAGTGGAGGCATATGGCTTTGCAGAGCTCTCAAACAGATGGGCATGGGATAACTCTTGTCTGCGCCTGAAATAACAAACAGCTCCTCCTTTCCAAAATGCTAAAGTGTCTGATAAGGCACAAGGGGGGTAATTTTTGGTTACAGTTTCCAGCTTTATCTCATTTAGCAGGCTTGAGCTGGGGGTGGGGTGAGAAACCAGAGCCAGAGTTGCTGCACAGGACTGAACAGGAAGGATAGTCTAGATTTTCTTTTGTCCCATTGATACTACTCCAGTATGGGAGTGAATTGCTGTGGAAGAATAATGGAAGGCAGACAACCCACCCCAATGGACTTGGCCAGGCCCTTTGCACTGCACAGAAAGTCTAGCAGCTTTGAGAGTGGTCACTGGGTTTTGATGAGTTTGAGTAGACTGTCATTCTTTGAGCAAAAGCTATTTTCTTACTTAAGGCCATGTCAGCAGGGAGTTTCTCTATTTTATTTCCCTTTTGTCTTTGTGTGCCTGGGGCCAAACATAGTACCTGGAACATATTAATTGATCAATAAATGCTTGCTGATTGATTGACTGGACCTTTGACTGCAGACAGATATTCTCTCCTTAGTCCCAAACTTGAAGCTTTTCCATTTGGAAGACCTTTCAGGTCTTACAATTCATTGGCAAGAATGTAATGACTCATGGTTATCTCTACACTACAGTGAGGCACTGAAGAAGTATGGTCATGAAGTAAGAGTTATGGATACTCCAAGTGTTTTCCTGCTAGCCAGGAAATACTAAAAGAACCAGAGGAAGACTCCTGTCACATTAGGTAAATGAATCCTCTGGAGTATGTGAGGAAAGAAATTGTGAGCATTAAAATTAAGATATAATAACTTAAGTATTATATTTTTAAGATGTATTAATAACAACTTGAAATAAAAAGCTAGAGTAAAAACCTGCCTAACTCCACTATGATCTCCAGAAAGAAGAGAGGGAGGAACCACAGAGAATTACAAACAATAATGTAACTATGCAAACGTGAGGATGTAGGGGAAGGGATGCTGGGAGATGAAAAAGAATTCTGGGGGACGTAGTCCTGGGGTTCAAGATTTTCCAACTATACAATATTAAAAGAGTCCAGTTGGGTGGCTCAGTGAATAGAGAGCCAGACCTAGAGACTGGAAATCCTGGGTTCAAACTTGGCCTTGGACACTTTCTAGCTGTGTGCCCCAGGGCAAGTCACTTAATTCCCATTGCCTAGCCATTACCTCGCAGTACTGATTTTAAGTAGGAAAATGAGGAGGAAGAGGAAGAAGAAGAGGAAGAGGAAGTGAAAGAAGAAGAAGGAAGAAAGTTATGAACAAGATTTGCCCAAGATGGGAAGGAGTAGATGGGTAATAGTCTGTTTTGGTGTAGGGAATAGCTCTATGAATGAGATCCTGGATCCATTGAAGTGAGAAGAGAGAAGATAAAAATTTGAGAAGACTCATTTGCTCCATGAAAATTCAATACCTTCCCACACTTCTAATAAAATCAAGGTCTTTAAAGAGCTGAGAGGAAACAGGTACTATCTTGAATGCCTGTTTTGTGTGTGTGTGTGTGTGTGTGTGTCACCTAACGCTTAGCCCACTGTCTGCCAAAAAGTAAGTGTTTAATGAATGAGCATTCATTACCTCTTTGCTGCTGCAGCTCTCTTTTTTTGAGAGGAGGAAACTGAAGCCCATAGGAATCATGGAGGTCCATAGATTTAGTGCTGGAATGGATCTTAGAGGTAATTTAGTCCAACCCTTTCATCATACAGACTCAGGACTCAAACCCAGGTCTCTTGGCTATCAGTCTAGTATTATTTCCCCTGACTATATAGCATCTTGGGACATGCATCATGCTTCATAATCTGTGCCATATCAGCAAGGTTTGTGGCATGCTGATATTTCTACACTAGCTTCTTGGAGGGATACATGGAATAAAGGCCTTCAAACATTGAGGAGGAGGGCAAGTTGGAGGAAATGGTGTAGGAAAATTCTGGGTCAGACAAATTGAAGGATCTTGGCAGCTCTGAAAATTGACCCTCCCTGGGCTGTTCTTAGCCAGAGCACTAAACCATATTTATACTTCCCCCAGAAGATATTTTGATTTTGAGAAAGTGAGATTTACTCTTTCCTGATTTAGAGCCGATGACTCACGGAGCCTTTTGGAGACACCTTGAATCCTAAATGAGATGAATGAGGGTCAGGGAATGGAGGAGGAAACTTGTAGCTCTTGTTTCTGTTCAGCTGATGCTGGTCTGTACACAAAATGCAACCTCTCTGCTGTGGACATAGTAGGAGCTTCTTGTTCTTCTCATTATGCACATTCTCTGCAGTGGATATATATTTTTGGGCGAGGAATTAAAAGACAAGCTTTGTGCTTGGCTAATTCATTATGTTACCTTCCATCTCCTCTCAACCTTGAAACAGCTTAGTACTGTGGTAAGAAAATGTACTCTGGAGTTAAAGAATCTAAATTCAAACCCAAGCTCTAGTGATTATTGCCTTTGTGACCTTGAGCAAGTTGTGTAGGGTCATCCCTTCCTGAGCCTCAGTTTCTTCCACTGTAGAAATGAGGTTAGGTTAGAAGACTTCTGAAGACCCACCTAACTCTAAATATGTGATCTGGTGATCCTCATCTGTCAAATGGGCATAATTAGTGGCTGCCCTACTTTGCCTGCCTTGCAAAGTTGCTGGATGATCCTCACTGAGCTAATGAATATGAACATGCCTTGAAGGACCAAGTCTCTTGTCTCCTAGTGCAGTGTGATCTCTTATTAGCTTGCTAGGGTCAAAATTTGTCCTTTCTATTTAATTTAGGCTTATACAATCCTCATCTAAAATTTTAAACATCTGATCTCTACTCTCAAGCAACTGGAGGGGAACTGCGGAACACCCCCACCCCAATTCTATCACCAGAGACTTTTCACTGGGGACCTTTTCATGGGCTCTCAAACTGCCTTTAAGATTTGGCTTCTTGAAAACAATGATATCATTGAGTGGGTGGAGCAGGGCCAAGATCACTGTAAGCCATTTTAAGGAGAAATGGGGTCTTTATGACATCTTTACATGATGGCCTCTTTCCAGCCCTTCTCTCACCAGCTCTGATATGACCCCTCTCTTGCTGCCTCACAGAAAATTGGCAGCCTCAGCCTTTTTCCCCTTGTGCACCCCAGGCTTCTTGGAGAGCAGCTGAGTGGGGCTGTGGGGCTGTCAATGGCTACATTATATAGCGGAGGGGGCTTCTTTTTTCCATTGTCCCCTTTCTGGTGATGGGTAATGGGAGTCATGAAGAAGGGTGAGGTCAAGAGTGCCAAGGGCAGGGATGAGCTAAGGACAGCAGAAGCCTCTCTAGACTTGAAGCTTTAGCTACTGATCTTCATTCTGTGAGCTTGAGGAGTGAGAGGGTGAGTTTGTGGCATCCCATGACAAAGGTCAGACTAGCCTTTCAGAGTTATAGGTGGGTGGATGTTGGAATGTGAAAGGTGAATGATAGGGTATCCTTGGGCCCTGATTTCCAGTTCCTGCCACTTTTTGGACTGTGTCTGCCTCAGCTCTGTGGAGACTGTTCCTTGTGGGGATCACATTCATGCTTTGCAACAATTCTGAGAAGGAAGGAAGGAAGGAGCACTGTGCAACCTTAGATGGGTTATCTATCTATTAAGCAAATGGGAACTACATTGGTGATTAGATCCCAGAAACAAGAAACAAGGCAGCATTTTTTTTTTCTTGTAATTCTTCACTGCAATCTGGATCTTAGCTTTATAATTGGGTGACATATTGGCCACTGCTGGTAGCTGGGTCCCTATTTGCTTCTGCAGCCCCAAACTTACCTTACTCTGGCTCCTAGCAACCCTCCCCAGTGGGAGGAAGTCCAGCTAGCTTAATCCTCTGTTATATTTTACTCTCCAGTTTCCCACTCCCCAAGCTTTAGTATATTTAGATTAATATAAAATTGGGGTCAAAGGGATGTGGTTTGAGTTCCATAGTAGGCCACAGTCTAAGAAACCCTGGTCAAGACCAGAAAGAGCAGAAAAACCCTCTCAGAAAGTCAAATGCTAAAAGAAGGCCCTAGACAAGGCAGAACTCTGTGGGGGGAAATCTACTCTGGGTAAATTAGTTAACAGATCAAGTTTGTTCATAGTTCTTAGAACTTGAAGTGGCAAATGAACTTAGAAGCTATGTGGTCCCAACTCCCTCATTTACTTTCTCTCTCTTTCTCTCTTTTTTCTTCCTTCCTTCCTTCCTTCCTTCCTTCCTTCCTTCCTTCCTTCCTTCCTTCCTTCCTTCCTTCCTTCCTTCCTTCCTTCCTTCCTTCCTTCCTTCCTTCCTTTCCTAACAGTCAATAATTCAAAACAAACTTTTGATTCAAAATTTAAAGGTCTTTTCTTGAGGGTACCACCTCTTCTTTTAGGGCTGCCTGTCTCTCTTTCATCCTAAGGTCTGTTCTCATTTACTTTATGCTATCTTCTTTCCCATTATTTCAGGTTTTCTACCCAATGTTCCTTCCACTCTTCTCCTCCCAGGAACTTCAATCCATCTTAGCTTATATCTGACTCACCCTCTCAATGAACAAAGTTCCAATTTAGCCAAGTTTTACTTTAAAAGAGGTTTTCTGGATACAGTGTTGATTTTTATTGTCTAATTCTGAGAATATTTAAAGCTACCATAGAATCATAGTATATTAGAGATAGGAGAAATGTTAGATATTATCTAGTCTATTTTATAGATGAAATGTGAAAAAGTAAAATAATTTATCCAGGGTGATAATTACTAACAAGTAGAAGATTTAAATTTCAAACCCAGGTCCTCTAATCTTAAGTCCAGGCACTTCTCACTATGCCACTCTGACTTTTTTTCAATCCCTTTTTTCTGTTCTGGTAAAATTCTTAAGAAGGGCAAGAAGTAGGCAAACTGAGTTAACTGACTTGTCCAAGGTCACCCAGATAGGAAGGGTCTGAGGCCTGATTTAAACCTAAGTCCTCCCAGTTCCAGGCCTGGCGCTATATTCACTGTGTCATATAATTGCATAATTTTGTACACCAAGAATACTTTATAATGAGCTTTCATTTGAGTCCCTAAATAAGTTGCTTACCCTTTGTGCTGAGCAGCCCTTTAGCTCGAGGAATTGCCCACAAAGAGTCTGGGGTTAAATAAAGATCATACTGCTGATGAAATAAACAAGATTAGTGAAAACATCCTATGGTGTGTAATGTAAAAATAAAACAAAGAAATCTGGGCTGACAGAAGGGTGCTGGGGCCCTTGTAAGAGTCAGGGGCAGATATAATGGGAAATAGTTTGTGAAAAGAAGTGTTGATTTAATGCATTGTTTGAAACTTCCTGCATAGAAGAAGGTTAAGGAAAACATACCTCCTAGACTTGGCTCTTGGCCAGACTTCTGGGTGGCGCCATTTTGTTTTGCATTATCATCTTTCCTAGTTCTGGTTCCCCTGAGGTAATGTGACTTTGGTTAGATTGAAATCATGCAAAGATTTTATGTCTGACTGAGGCCTTAAGAAGTTGGGACCAGATTAGCAATTATAGCTGGGTTACTCATAGAACCTCAAAATACTTTTTTGACTCAGGGCCCTTGGACTACTTTTGTTTTAGGACCATAGATTTGTTTGTTTGCGCTACTTCTTGGGGGGTTAGGCACTCCTAAATTCGATTCCTGGAATTTCTGTTTGGCCTTGCAGTATCTTTCTTCTTTCTCCTAGGAATTCTCACAATTAAGTTCCTTTTGGGAGATTGAGAGGTTTGATGATCTTCCCCAAAGCAGAATTTACACATTCTTAGAAGAGAGAATCCTGAAGTATATCTTTGATATTCCTTTCCCAGAGATTCTCAGTATTCTCAAGAAACTCCCTGCCCAAGTGTTATGGGTAGCGTGAGGAAGCTAAACAGCACAATGGATATAGCACCAGACCTGAAATTAGGAGGACGTGGGTTCAAATCTAAGCTCTTACACTTCCTTGCTGTGTGACCCTGGGCAAATCACTTAACCCAAATTGCCTAACCCTTACTGTTCTGTTTTTTGTCTTAACTGATATTTGGTATCAATTCTAAAATAGAAGGTAAGGGTTAAAAAAAATCAAACCAAACCAAAACTCAAGAGTTAGAGGTGTAGTAGATGCCTTTTCCTGACCTTCCCAGGCCAGTATTCATCAATATCCTAGACATTTCCATCCCCAAAGTGGGTATTATGAGAGGATTTGCTCTAAAGCTTAGAGGGACATTAAAGATCCTTAAGTCACACACTTTTCCTTTGACAGATGAGAAAAGTGAAATTTGGAGAATTTAAGTGTCTTGCTGGGGTCACATAGTGGTGGAGTTCTGAGTTTAATTCATGTCTTTTGACTCTAAATCTATTCCTTTTCCCTTCACAGCATGATGTAATTTGTATTATTCTTCCCATATAATGTTGGGGTCCTTCTTAGTCCAAAGGAGTAAATACTAAGTTCCTGAGAGGGGATGTGATTTGCCTAATGACAATAAAGATGGTCAATTGCAGAACTGAGATTTCAAGGTCTTTTGACTCCAAAGCTAGTGCCTTAGGTCTTGACCCCTTTCTTCATTGCTTAAGGTGTCCTTCCACTTTCCTGGCTTTCAGAAAGGCTTACTTAAGAGCCCCCTTGGCCTGTGTAAACCAAAATAATTAAATATAATCCTTTAAGGCAGGAAGATGAATTGAAAAGTCTACAAGCACTACAGGAATTCTTAACCTTTTTTGAGTCATGCTCACCTTCTGCAGTCTTGTGAAGCCTATGGACCCCTTCTCAGAATAATTATAAATTCATAAAATAAAATACATCTTGTGGTAAAATCTACCCTCAAATACTAGCTGTATGATCCTGGGCAAGTCATTTAACCTTCTTTGCCTCCTCTTCCTCTTTAAAATGAGTTGGAGAAGGAAATGGTCAACCACCCCAGTATTTTTGCCAGGAAAACCCCAAATGGGGTCATTAAGAGATACATATAACTGAAATGACTGAACAGCATCAGCAAACGACATAAGATTACAAAGGAAACTCATTCTGAAATATAGTTATCAAAATTTTAAAAAAGAACAAGCTATAGGATTCCAGGTTAAAATTTCCTTCTCTTTCATGGTTTAAATCAAGAGATAGTGTAACACTTTGAGCCTCAGTTTCCCTGAGAAGCTCATTTAAAGAAAAAAAAAAGTTGTTGACCTTTCAATTAAGTATTTGGAACATCTGTGCAGCAATCTGTTTTCTAAAGATCTTTGACCCTGATCACCTTTATCCTCACAGAAGTTCTGAAAGACTATAGAAGACTGTGGAGTAAGGTGAATTTGTGGAGGGGCAGATTTTATTTGTCTTTGTATCCTCGGGGCTAGCACATAAGTACCTATTTGGCATTCAGTAAATGCTTGCTAAATTAATTTGAAATTGAATGTGAGGATAGATAAAACTAGAAATATTATTCTTCACTGGACAGAAGAAGGTGAAGACCTGGGCAAGACTGACCCAAAGGGAAAGATAGATGGTGAAAAAGATAGGACTAGAACCCAGGTCTTCTGGCTTGGTGCTGTTAGCAGTGGCAGTCCCTCTCCTTCTGGTATCACCTTTGGCCTTGGGGGTTATGCAAAGAAAGGGGTGGAAGTGATTAGGAAAGCATTAAAATTTTTACAGAAAATGCTATTGTCCAATTATTTACTAAAACCAGGGGTTATTTTTGGGAATTCTCCAGTGCAATCAGTTAATTAAGCAAGAGAATATTTATTAACTGCTTACTGTATGGTAGGTACTGTGTTAGGTGATGGGAATACAAAGTCAAAATTGAAAGTTTTTGGCCCCAAGGAATTTACATTCTACCTGGGAAGAGGTAGATAGGAGGTAGGAGGTGACCCACAAGTCTATGCCTGGCCTGCCTCCTGATGTCTTCAGGCTTAGTCACTATAGAATAGGAGCTCTTAGCCTAACCAGAGAACGAGAATGGGAAAATTACATCTTTATTTTCACTAACCTAACTAAAAATTTAAAATGTCACTCTGAAAAAGGGCTTCATGAGCTTTAGCCAGATTGCCAAATGGGCCCTTGACCCCAAAGATTAAGAACCCCTGCCATAGAAGTACCTAAAAATGATTTTAGATACCCACTCCTCCCATCGTTAATGAATATAAGGGTTCTTAGGGAGGGAGTTAGAATCTTTCAGGATTCTATGAGCCAGAAGGGACCCTAAAAATAATCTCTTTATTGTGAGGAAACTGAGACCCAGAAATATTTTCTGTCCAAGAGTTGGAGTGAAAGGAAGGTTTCCTGATTCCTCACTCCAGGTTCATAATTAGAATAATAGAGACAGTGACTTTTATTTCTGTTGAATTTGTCTGCAAAAAGTTTCCATCTTTTAAAGCAGTTAAGAATTGTTCATCAGCTTATCTGAGAATCAACTTATCACACTAAAGAAAGAGGTTGGCTAGAAAAAGAAATGGTGCACATCCTTTCAACAAGGAAAAAGGGACTTTAAAGATCAGATACTAGAAGAGCTTTTGTAATATGGAGAGACTTAAAAGGTCTCTAAAAGGGCTTTACTGCATGTATTAGAAACCAGGGAGCTATTTTCAGACTCGCTTTTGGTTACAGTACTTGGTGGCAAATATTAAGAAATCTAACTTGGTGCCATTTCACTATGGTTTACACTCTGTGCATGAATAAAGAAGCATTTATCTAGCACACCTTAGGTACCAGGCACAGTGCTAAAGGCTAATCTTTGGAGAGGGCTTTATCCCAGGATGATGCTTGACTGGAGAGAATTTTCTAACCATGTCCAGGAACTCAGAGAACCAAAACTATCAACATCCTTGTAGTGAACAAACATGAGGAACTAGTTAGAGGAAACAAAGGGGAACTAGTTAACCATTGAGAGATGCAGTAAGTCATTTCCTCCTCCATATCCATCCCCATCCCTGTCCCCATTTCCTTTTTTTTTTAACCAGGCCATTAGGAGGGAAGTGTGTGTGTGTGTGTGTGTGTGTGTGTGTGTGTGTGTGTGTGTGTGTGTGTTGTATGTATGAAAATCTTCTGGGAATCACATCATTCAAGATGGTTTCTTGAAAATTCTAATTCAGTTGAGTGATGAAAGACTGGCTTCCTGTGGATTCTTGCTGAGCCAGCTCCTGTCAGGGAAGAGAGTAGAAAAAAAAAAGATGTGGGCTGAGAAGGGGAAGTGTTTCGTGACTAGTTCTGTATGCTATTTTCTCCTCGGAAGCACTGGTGTTGATAGCAGCCCTGCCAGTCCTAGAGTCCTGTTTGAAGCTTCTGAATGATGCATATCTTAGAATCATTGGATTCAGAATCATTGGATTAGAGATTATCTAGTCTAATGCTTTCATTTTACAGATGAGGAAACTGAAGCCAACAGTGGGGGAAATTCCTTGCCTAAAGTCACCTAGGTAGTCAGTAGAAAAATTTAAATTCAAATTAAGTTGTACCCCAAAGCCTCATTATTCCCATTTTACATCTGAGGAAACTAAGGCACAGAATGAGGCAGTGTTTTGCCTTAAACCACACAGCTATTAAGTGGTAGAATTTGACTTTGAATCTAGGTCATGGGGATCATAGGTCTGGAGCTGGAAAAAAATCTTAGCTTTTCCTGAAGCTGATCCAGAGGCTTTTTTTTTTCCAATAAAGGAGGAAACTGGACACAGAGAATGGAGGTGGCTTGACTATTTGTTGGAAAGGGAGGAGATTTTTTTTTTTAAACCTGTGATTTTATTGCTTTAAGGAACTCCTTCTGAGGAAAGTCCTTCTACCAGTACACATCAACATCTCTTCTATAATTCTTAGACTCCCAGAGTTGCTTCAGGTGATGAGGTCGGTGCTTTGGCCAGAATCTCACAACTGTCATAAGAAAGATCTGAGCCCAAGTCTTCCAGACTCCCAGGCTGGTCTATCTGAGGTCCTAAATGATGAGAGGGGGGGGGGGGAGTAAAAGACAAAGCCCTGGAGGCAGAACCTGATTTACTCGATTTCTATGGCTTATTGTTGGTAGTAATGACCCAGGGGCTATTTGGGACACTCCCTTCCCTCTGCCTCAGTTCTCCCCTGGAGGTGAGAGGATGTGTGGTGGTAGAGGAGGAGCACAGTAAAGAGACATTGTGCAGTCATTCTATAATTCAGGGATCCATGTTATTTTCCAGGAAGGATGAGCTCTGACCAGGCTGAGATTCTAGGAAGCCTTTCAGTAAACACTCTTTAGCATCTGGGCTGCCTTTCAGTAAGGTTGAGGATGGGTTCCCTTGGAGACCCTTGCCTGAGTACCAATCTTCATTCCTGAGGTGGTCAGTGGCACTTCAAGGTTTTCCTCTGGTTGACAAGACTAGAGATCATAGGATAAAACACGGAGTGCTGAAAGGGATCTTAAATTCTCTTTAGTTTAATCCCCTCATTTTACAGATGAGGAAATGGAGGCAAGGTCTCACAAATACATAATGGAAACTGTTTTGACCTTTCTACTCTTCTTCTTTTGTGTTTTTGGCTTGGATCGTTGGCAACTTAAATCTTTTGTCAACCAACAGTCAGTCATTTATTATGTGTGTAATATGTACCAGGCATTGTGCTAAGCCCTAGGGAAAGGAATGCCAAAGACATTTCTTGCCCTCAAGAAATCTACATTTTAATGTATGCTAAGTGAGGTAATAACTTGGAAATAACTAGGTACCTAAAGATAGATACCAAAGTTGCTGGTCAATCATTTTCCCCCCTTTGGGGTTTTCTCTACAAAGATACTGGAGCAGTTTTCCATATGCTTCTCCAAGATAAGAGAAGAGAGGCAGGAGCAGCTTCAGAACCAGGAAAGGCTTCCTGAAGGAGGTAGGATTTGAGTTGAATCTTTATGGAAGCCAAGGAAATAAAGAGGCAAAGGAATCTAAAAAGGGAGGAGAGCCAGTGCTAAGGCATGTCACTGGACCCAGAAGGTAGAGAAAGGCAGACCAGTAAAGCTGGATCATTGACTACATTGAGGGGAGAAAGGTATAAGAATGGGTCAGGTTACAGAGAGCTTTAAAAGCCAAATAGGCATTTGATTCTAGAGGTACAAGGGAGCTGCTGGAACTCATAGAGTAGGGAGGAGACTGGTCAGAATCACCTTGGCAGCTGAATGGAGAATGGAGAATGGAGTGAAGGAAAGACTTGTGGCAATGAGATCAGTTAGTAATAGGCTACTTCAATTGCCCCAGTAGGTGAAGAAGGTCTGAACTAGGGTGACAGCTATGTGAGTGGAGAGGAGACATATGAGATGTTGGGAAAGTAAAGACAAAATTTGGCAATGGATTGGATTTGTGGTTGAGGAAGAGTGAAGAGTCAAATAAAACACCAAGGTTAGGAGCCTGAGGAGATGCTGATGGGGATGTGGGATGCCTGATGCCCCCAGGTTCTACCTAGCTTCTATTTTGTTAGCATCAGTTCTGGATCCATTGACTCTGGGTATTTGATTGCATGAAAAAGGAATAGATTATAGTAGGGGAAAAGATTGGAGCTTGGGGAACCTCTGATGGTGTTTCAGGGAGAAAGAGTGATTCCCTTTGGATGATCTTAATTTCATCAAATGAATGATTTTTTTTTTTTAGAGTTCCAGGATTCACTTATATTTATATGGGGTATCAGATCAGCAGATCAGAACTTTTCTCAGAGCTTTCTGCCTCTGTGAAGTGAATAGTACAAGTATGCCCATTTTACAGCTGATAAAACTGAGAGCCAGAGAGATGAAGTGATGTAATTCTACAGACTCACAGTTAATAAATTTCAGATATTGAATTTGAACCCAGGGCTCCTGACCCAAATCTAAGGTTCCTTCTACTTCTACAAATTCTTGTAGGTTGACTATTCTTGGTGCTAGTATATTTATATAACCAAAGGTACATTCTCTGAAAGAAAATTTATAGCTAGGCTGAAGGCCTTGGAGAAGGACTATTATTGTGTGAACTATTAGCCTATAATCCATTAAACAATTTGAACTCAACTGACAATAGAGAAAACTCTGTTACTCTCCCCTATCATAATCTGCCAGTGTAGCCTATGTTTTGGCTCTATGGATACTCCATTCACTAGTAGAGATCACAGATCTATACCTACTCATGGTGTGTAATTCTTGTCTGTAATTCTCAAGAGTATATGCCTAATGTGCTGGGGGCCCTCCTCTGCATCCTTTAATATTTCATGGGCATCTTTTTTTCCACTTAAATTTTTTCTTTGATATATTGTCTCTTACATTGCTCCTGGATCCCAGTGATGGATAGTGTCTGCTGACTAAGGACCAGCTAACTAGCACAGGGGAGGCTCATCACCAGGAAGTTGACCTCTAATTTAGAACTCAGATATAAGAACAATTCAGTATCTATTAAAAATAAATTCTCTCAGGATATAAGTTCAGTGGTTAAATGAAAGGAGAAAGGTTAAGAAAGTTGTTTGAAATAAGTAGAATGGGACAAGTGATTCCAAAATAAATAGAAGAGAAAGTTATAGAACTTAGATTTGGTTTAGTTAAAATATATTCAGAATTAAAAGCATTTTTTAAAAGAAAAATGATGATGAAAACTGGGAATAGCCATTTTAACTTTGTCCTTAGATAAGCTAAAATTTGTAAGACTTAAAGTGATTGGGCGTTTTGCTGTCTGGCATTCAGAACTCTTCAAAACCTAGCCCTCTCCTTCCTTTCCAGTCTTGGACACATTCTCTTCAATCTAGTGACACTGGCCTCCTGGCTGTTCCAAGAACAAGACACTATATCTCAGCTCCAGGTGTTTTCTTTGTCTATTCTCCTATGCCTGGAATGCTCTCTCTCCTTTATTCAGACTGCTGACCTCTAGGATTTCCTTTAAATTCCAATTAAAATTCCATCTTGTATAGAAGACTTCCCCAAATCCCTCTTAATTATAGTACCTTCTCTCTGTTAATTATTTCCATTTTAGCCTGTATGTAGCTTGCTTTGTATATACAACTATTCCTTCCATATCGTGACTTTCTCCGTTGAGGTTTTGATATATTGTGGGTTAGCATAAGAAAATAAATAGGAGTTTTTTGGGAGATTTGTTGAATTTGAAGATGACATATGAAGGCCTTCAGACAACATAAAAAAAAATTGGAAACTCAGAAATGCAAACAACCCCAAATTTACAATAAGATAATGTAAGCATCTCATAAAAGAAAAAGAAAAAATTCTGACTTCTTCTGTGGTATGAAGGAAGGGCTAAAATTTTTACATGAATTTTCCAGATCAGGGGTGCCCCCCCCCTGATGTGGAAGAGATAACCATATTTGATTACATGTCTTTCTTTTTACCTTGTAAGCACCCTGAGGGTAGGGACTGTTTGTCCTCTTTTTTGTACCTCCAGGGTGTAGCACAGTTTTGCCACATAGTAGATACTTCATAAATGTGTGAAGGGGGAAGTGATATAAAAATATTCTGAAAAGAGAAGTTGGAACAGGATTGTGAAGGGCTTTAAATGCCAGAGTTTTTGTTTTATCCTAGAGATAATTAGGAACCCTTGACACTTTTTGAGCAAGGCAGTGATATGTACAGCTCTCTTATTTAGAAAAATCCATTTGGTGTTTTATGTGATAGATTAGAGAGAGAAAGAGACCAAAGGCAAGCAGACCAATTAAGAGATTATTACAATAGTCCCTGCAAGAGGTGATAATAGCCTGGACTAGAGTGGTGACTATATGAGTGGAGGAAATGAGGGAGATGGTAGAGATGTTCTGAATGAATGAATGTATGAAAGTTGCATTTTAAAAAATCTTTAGTATGCATCCTCTACTGTATAAGATGTTATGGAGATAAAATTGACAAGAATTGGTAACTGGTTGGACATGGAGAGTATAGGGAAAAGGAAGAGTTGAGATTGACTCTCGTTTTAAGCCTGAAGTGATGGGAAGGACGATGCTGTCATCAAAGAAGGAGTAGATTTAGGAGAAAAAATAATGAGCTTGGTTTTGGACATGTTGACTTTGAGATACTAATAGGTCATCCAGGGAGAGATGTTCAGCAGGCAATTAGTATTGTGGTACTGGAGTTTAGGAGAGAGGTGAGGACTGGATAATTTGATACGTGGAGTTACCTGAAAGGACTTGAGAGAGGATAGGAGAGATTCTGACATGGGAGAGTCACTTTCCATTGAACCAAGAGAATGGTTCTTGTGTTTTGCTTTATATTTAATCTCCCTGCTGTCTCTTGTTTTCTAGCCAAAGTCTAGAAGCAGAAGGGGGTTGAAATGTGACAAGAGAGACCATTCTTGTGCATCTTGTCCATCTGGCCACAAAGAAGGGAGTAGGGGTGGGAGGGGGTGGATGGGAAGGAGACCAAGAATTTTGGCCAGGAAATACTGTCTCTTCAAAAGCTGTGGTCATTGCTGGGGATTCCTGAAGTTCCTGAGCTGGGTCTAACATTTGGCTTCTCATGGCATCCTTAGAAGAGAACTCATGACCCTTCTCTTTGACCTTTCTGTAGTATGAATAAGTTAGTGGGAATATATATATATATATGTGTATTATTGGTGTTATCTCTATGTGCTTTTGCATTAGTGTGAATTTTTTATTTGAGGGGATGGAAGGGCTATCTGTATTTATATTTCCTTTTCTCTTCCATGATAGGGAGTTATCTAGTGATTAACCAATTAATCATTAAGTGATTTTAGGTACCTACTATGTGCTGGATACTTTGCCAATTACCTAGAAATAAAAAATCTACCATCAAGAAGCTTATCAGAGGGAGAAAACATGTGCACACAACAGCATATACAAAATAAATGTATGGTAAAATTTTGATGAGGAGGGGATTTAGTAACTGGAGGGTTCAGAAAGGACTCATTTGTGTATAACACCCTTTCTGGGTTCCCTCATTTTAATTCCACTGGACTAGCTGTCAAAGGCAATGACTGCAGTTCTCAGGGTTTGAGGGACAACCTTGAGGGGTTATAGGGTTTCTTTTACTGTCATTCACAAACCCTGATAATGTGCTTTCCATGATATATTGATCATCCAATTGACAACAGTTAACTTTTGTAAAAGGGATCTTTACTGAGAACATTTAGCAAGGATAGAAGTCACAAAACCTTTTCCAAGCCTGACACTTATTCTCCCCTCTGCACATGTACAGTACCTGGGGGCAGTGGGCTCAAAGGTAATGAGGCACACATGAAGGGGGCCCTCGGAGTTGCCACCGAGTTTGCTTTGGAGTAAGGTTTCAAAGGTGGACAATTTTCTCCCCTTGCTCAGCTGGTGTCTTAGCTGATAAGTCCATCCATAGATGGGCATGGTCAAGTAGTTGATTGACTGTAGAGCCAATTACCTAGTGGACTTGGCTATTGCTACCAGCTTTGATTGCTCTTTGGACCTCTGATATCTTAATGGATCTTAGTCTCACCTTTCACTTGGATCTTCTCACCTCAGAATAGCCAAGATAAAAAACAAACTCTGAAGAAATAGAGATTGCATATGTTCACAGACATAATGGTGACTGGATGGGAGATAGGGTAACTAGCTAAGGTCCCTCTCCAAATGTAGCAGCTCACTAGTTCTTGACTCACTAGATCCCAGCAAGAAAAAGCACAAAAATGGACAGAGACAGAAAAACACAAATTGCCCAGTCCAGTCTTTCCTGGTTGAGAAAAATGCCCTCAGACTAAATGCAAATAGACAGCAGCTCCTTTCAAGGATTCTGTCAAGCACAAAGAGCCTTGAGGAATAAGAAGGAAAACAGGAGTCCTGGCCATTAACTCTATATTCAGGGGAATGGCTGGTGTTCAATGTTCAATCCCCTCTCTCTCTCTCTCTCTCTCTCTCTCTCTCTCTCTTTCTCTTACACACACACACACACACAGTTGCAGCTCCATGCTGAAATATTCAGGTAGTTAAGTACCAGATATGGATGAAGTAAAGGGAGAGAACATCTTTGGTGAACAAAACCCCTATTATCTTCATGGCCCAAGAGAGAACTTAGCTATGGAGTATTAAGAAGGTTAACCCTGACCTAAAGGACTTTAATTAAACACTGGGTTAGAAAGTTTAAGTACAATCTAATTTGGAATTGGTAGGATAATAGGAAGAGCTGAAAAGGACCTTTGAGAACATCTAATCCAACTTCCCAGACTTTACTGAAATGGAAAATGAGGCCCAGAGAGGCACACAGTAGGCACTTAAATGTTGATTGAATTGAATGAAAAGACTCATAACTACTGAGATCAGTAGGTGGCATATTAGATGGAGTACTAGAATTGGAGTCAGGAAGACTGGAGTTGAAATCCTGCTTCAGATTCCCACTACCTTTCTGAGCCTCTATTTCCTTATCTGTAAAGCAGAGTGTGGCTATAAGAGTCCACTGAAATAACTTAAAGAACTTTGCAAACCTTAAATGGCAACATAAATATAAACTATTATTTTTAATGCTCAAGGTCATGTGGACAGTAATTAGTAGATCTTGGATTCAGGCTTGGATCCTTTGAATCTCAATCCCCTATATTTTCTTATATGTCTCACTTGCCTCTGTGATAGCTTTCTATTATTTGCATTTAAGACCTTGTCTTAGGGGGAAGCTGGGTGGCTCAGTGGATTGAGAGCCAAGTCCTGGGTTCAAATCTGGCCTCGGACACTTCCTAGCTGTGTGACCCTGGGCAAAGTACATGACCCCCTTTGCCTAGCCCTTACTGCTCTTCTGCGTTAGAACCAATGCACAGTACTGATTCTAAGACAGAAGGTAAGGGTTTAAAAAAAAAAAGACCTTGTCCTAGTTGATTGTTTCTGTCTGTGTAATTAATTTCTTCCTATACTGCTCTATTTCCCAAATGAAAGGAGATCTTGTTCCTTTTCATTTAATTCTTTGTCCCTCTCTCTGTCTTTTTTCTTTGCCTTTTAAAGAAAGTACAAAGACTGTTTTCTGCATGCCTCCTCTTGACTTTGGAGAGCCCTCTGCCACATCACACACCAGGCATCCCCATGAATA
Source organism: Monodelphis domestica (assembly GCF_027887165.1). Classification (NCBI taxonomy): domain Eukaryota; kingdom Metazoa; phylum Chordata; class Mammalia; order Didelphimorphia; family Didelphidae; genus Monodelphis; species Monodelphis domestica. Next base: position 359,346,529 of record NC_077227.1, on the reverse strand, counting down.
TAGAGTTAATGGCCAAGACTTCCCTGTTTCCCTTCTCACTCCTTAGGCCCTTGTGCTTGACAGGATCCTTGAAGGGAGCTGCTGTCTATGTGGGTCTAGTCTGAGGGCATTTTTTTTTTCAGCCAGCAAAGACTGGAGAGGGCAATTTGTGCTTTTCAAGTCCATTGGATATTTCCTTAAAGGGTTTTTGGTTGCTACTCCTTTCCAAATTCTTTTGAAAGCCTTAAAACTACCATGATATGAGAAAAGACCCCATCATTTTCTCCTTTACAATTTTTTGGCTTATTTCTACCACTACTGAAAAGCTGATATAAGAATCTAGTTCCATTTAACAGACATTTACTGCCTTCTATGTTGCAAAGTGTAGTGGTAGGCAATGAGAATGCAAAAGCCGATCTGATACAGATCTCTAAGGGATCTATCTTATAGTCTAATGTACAATATAAGCTCCTTGAAAACTATTTCAACTTTTGTTTTTACATACCCAGAGCCTAACAGAGTACTTAACACACGAAAATATATTTGTGTATTTCACTTAATATTTCCCAGTTACATTTAAAAATATTTTATATTTTTTTAAATGTTGAATTCCAAATTATCTCCCTTTCTCTCAATTTGCTTTTTTAAGCTTTTATTTAATTTTTTAGTTTACCTTTAAATTTAGCTACCCCTTGAGAAGGCAAGCACTATATCAATTTCGTGTATAGAGTCATGCAAAATATATTTCCATATTAGCCATATTGCAAAAGAAAACACACAAAAAATAAAAATAAAGAAAATAAAAGGTTTTATTTTTATCTACATTGAGAGCTCATCAGTTTTCTTTCTAGAGGTGGACAGCATTTTTTGTCATGGATCTAAGACATGGATCAGTATCTTGATCAAAGTAGCTAAGTCTTTCACCGTTGATCATCCTTGCAATGGAGTAGTGATTAAAGTGCATTGAGCCTGGAGGCAGGAAGACCCAAGTTCAAATCTGGTCTTAGACCCTTCCTTGCTGTGTGACCCTGGGCAGGCCACTTAACTCTGTTTGCTTCAGTTTACTTATCTATAAAATGATTTGGGGAAGGAAATGGCAAACCATTCCAGTATCTATACCAAGAAAATCCCAAAAAGGATCATTAAAAGTTAGACATTATTAAAAAATGATTTACAGCAACATCCTTTCAATATTGCTGTTACTGTGTATAACATCCTAGTTCTGCTCATGCCACTTTGTATCAATGCATGTAACTTCCAAGGTTTTTCTGAAACTATCCTACTTGTCATCTCTTAGTATTTCATCACAATAATATACTGCAACTTGTTTAGCCACTCCCCAATTGATGAACATCCCATCAATTTCCAATTCTCTTCCACTAGAAAAAGAGGTGCTATAAATGTTTTTTTTTTTTAATACAAATAGGTTCTTTTACTTTTCTTTGATCTCTTTAGGATAAATACCTGGTAAAGGTATTTTAACAAATACATTTTAATAAATATACTTAATAAACATTTTTTGAATGGAATTGAATTTTGAGACAAAGGTATATGTGTATGGTAGGAACTGGAGAAACTATATGCATAAATAATTAGGATAGATAGAGAGTAAATTAAGGGCAAAAGCATCAAAGTGGGTGTTTCCTAAACACTATATTCAGAAACCCATGGTGAATGCTGTAGTATCCAAGTTATCTGACAACTTCATGAGGTTCAGAGACAGTTCTCTGGTCAGGGCCATCTTTAGGGGAAGGTGATACCTACTCTAAATGACCCCTCTTATAGTTTTGACTTAAAATCACTATTCTCTCTTCCTTGGTTTGGCTGAAGGCATAGTTTTTTTAATTTAATGACAAAATTAAGCATATTGTATATATATATTACCTGACAAGGGACATTGAATCTTCTCCTGAGAGGCAGAGATGGAGTTGGGATTGGGGAGAAGATGAACTATTCTTTTATTCCAATCTAGTGTCGTTAGCACAGGGATTGAGATTTAAAAGGTCAGTATAGTGAAGAGGGAAATTTATCAGGGAAATGAGTTGGAAGAAAGTTCATTTGAGATGTGTGGTCTGAGCAGGGAATGGTCTCAAGAGGCCTCCACTCTGGGGATATGATTAGAGATGTAGACACTAAATCACCCTAGTGAAGTTATCAAAAATACCATTTTAGAATCAATACTGTATATTGATTCCAAGGCAGAAGAGTGGTAAGGGTTAGGCAATGGGGGTTAAGTGACTTGCCCCTGCTCACACAGCAGGGAAGTATCTGAGGTCAGATTTGAACCTAGGACCTCCCGTCTCTAGGCCTGACTCTCAATCAACCGAGCTACCCAGTTGCCCCTTGGAAATAGGTCTTGATCAATAAACACAAGTAAAACCCAGTGGAATTGCTAGTTGGCTTTGGCAGGGAGGGGGGTAGGAGGAGGGGAGGGAAAGAACATAAATCATGTAACCTTGGGAAAATATTCTAAATTAATTAATTAAATAAAAATGTTCAATTTAAAAAAAGAGACCTCCACTCTGCAGTGGATACTGAAAGTAGCTATTGTGAAGTTGGTTAGTTGCCTTGGTATGTCTTCTACTTATTTCACATGCCAGCAGCTAGGTTTCAGCAATATGTAAACCAAGAATAGCAGAAGTACTGGCTAGTTTCAAAGAGGCAAAAGAACTAGAGACCAAATTGCCAACATTTGCTGGATTATGGAGAAACCAAAGGAGTTCCAGAAAAATAACTACTTCAGCTTCATTGACTATGCTAAAGTCGTTGACTGTGTGTGGACCACAACAAAATACAGTAACTCCTCAAAGAGATGGGAGTATCAGAAAACCTTAACTCATCTCCTTAGGAATCTGTGGGTCAAGAAGCAACAGTTAGAACCAAACATGGAACAACTGATTGCTTTAAGATTGTAAAAGGAGTAAGACAAGGCTGTATATTGTCACCATATTTATTTAACTTATATACAAAGTACATTAAATGAAATGCTAGACTGGATGAATCAAAAGCCATAATTAAGATTGCTGAGAGAAATATCAACAATCTAAAATATGCAGATGATGCATATTTTACTCTCATGACTGAATACTCTCATGACTGAAAGTAAAGAATTAAGAAGCCCTTTGGTGAGGATTAAAGATGAGTAAAAGCTGGCTTGAAGCTCAATATAAAAAAAAAAACCCCAAACTAAGATCATGACAGCTGCTTTTTCCACTTCCTGACAAACAGAGGGAGAAGAAATGGAAATGGTAAAAGATTTTATATTTTGGGGCTCAAAGATCACTTGCAGATGATGCCATGAAATTAAAAGATGCATGCTCTTTGGAAGGAAAGATATGGCAAATCTGGACAGCATACTAAAAGGAAGAGACATCACCTTGTCAACAAAGGCCTATATAGTCAAAGCTATGGTTTTTACCATACATACAGTAGCATTGTATGACTGTGAGAGCTAGACTAGAAGGAAAGCTGAGCACACAGAATCTATGCTTTCAAATTGTGGTGCTGGAGAAGAATTTTGAGAGTCTCTAAGACAGCAAGAAGATCAAATTAGTCAATACTTAAAGGAAAATTTAATTAGCACTATTCTTTGGAAAGTCAAATACTAAAACTGAAGCTTAAATACTTTGGTCACAATGAGAAAATAGAACTCACTAGAAAAGATGCTGATGCTGGGGAAAATTAAAGGAGAAGGAAATGGCAGAGGATGAGATGGACAGATAGTGTCATGGAAGCAAAAGAACATGAGATTAGATAGACTTTGGGAGATAGTGGAGAATAGAAGGGTCTGGTAAGCTGTGATCCAGGGGTCATGAAGAGTTGGATACGACTTGACGACAACAACAATAAATCTCTCAGTGCTGTTTTAGGCAGGATATTTAAGGAAAACAGACAGGGAGAACAGGGATGGTGTTCATTGCAGAACTGGACATATTGTTCTATGGGTTTCAGAGAGTTTGTGTAAAAAGATAGAGTAAAAGAAGAGCCAGGTGAGGTTTGTAGGGCTTCTGGTTGTGCCCCTTGTGTATTTTTGTGTGATCTTCCATTGCCCTTCTTTTGAGAATAGCATGAGGGAAGTTACTCTGCGTTATCAACTTTGTAGGCTTTTGTACCAGTGTTATCTATGTGTTCCCCAGGCATCAATTTTTCTAAGTCTAGTTGGAAGAACTGTGATAAAATGATATCACCAGAGTCAGCAGATGCCTCCCTGAGAACATTTTCGCATCCCGAGGTTGGGAGATCCCTAAGCCTTATGTGTTAGTAGGGAGAAAGACAATTGAAAGGGAAACATATCAATGGGGCAAGGGCAAGGAGGCTCCCTCAGTCATGAGGCACCCAGTGAGAGATGGGTGATGTGAATAAACCTTCAAATAAAGGAGAAACACTTTTCCTGCTTTATAATTTTGCCTAAATTTAGCCTTGGAAGTATTTCCCTCCTAAGTCAAACTTAGTATCTTTTTGGTGAAGCCTTACTTGTCCTTTCCAGGTAAAAATATTCTCTCATTTCTCAGATTTTGTGTTTGATAATATGTTACACTGATTTCTCTTTCTTATTAAGCTCACTTTCCCCCATATTATAGTTATTTGATTACTTTAAAAATAAGGTAAAGGGAATAAGGATTTATATGATGCCTACTATATGTTAACCACTCTATAAAAGTGATCTCATTAGATCCCCACAATAAACCTGTTAGGCAGATGCTATTATTACCACCCCTATTTTATTTTATTTTTAAAATTGTATTCAGTCCATTTAGAACATAATTCCTTGGTTACAAGAATCATATTCTTTCCTTCCCTCCCCAACCCCAACCCCTTCCCTTAGCCAACACATAATTCCACTGGGTTTTACATATGTCCTTGGTCAGAACCTATTTCCATGTTGTTGATGTTTGCACTAGGATGATCATGTAGAGTCTACATCCCCAATCGTATCCCCATTGACCCAAGTGATCAAGCAGTTGTTTTTCTTCTGTGTTTCTACTCCCACAGTTCTTCCTCTGGATGTGGATAGCTTTCTTTCTCCTAAATCCCTCTGAGTTGTTCAGGATCACTGCCACTAATGGAGAAATCCATTACATTCGATTGTACCACAGTGTATCAGTCTCTGTGTATAATGTTCTCCTGGTTCTACTCCTCTCACTCTGCATCAATTCCTGGATGTCAGTCCAGTTCCCATGGAATTCCTCCACTTTATTATTACTTCGAGCACAATAGTATTCCATCACCAACATATACCATACTTTGTTCAGCCATTCCACAATTGAAGGGTATCCCCTCATTTTCCAATTTTTTTTCCACCACAAAGAGTGCTGCTATAAATATTTTTGTACAAGTATTTTTCCTTATTATCTCTTTGGGTTATAAACTCAGCAGTGTTATGGCTGGGTCAGAGAGCAGACAGTCTTTTACCCCCCTTTTGGTACTAAAAGAACTTTGTTATTTTTTTCTTCTTCAGTAAAAAAGTTTTTTGGTAGTTCAATGGGTATGGCACTAAATAAGTAAATTAATTTGGGTAGGATTGTAATTTTTATTATGTTAGCTCATCCTACTCATAAGCAATCAATGTTTTTCCAATTATTTAGATCTAGTTTTAATTTTGTGGAGAGTGTTTTGTAGTTGTGTTCATATAGTTCCTGTGTTTGTCTCGGCAGATAGGTTCCTAAGTATTTTATCCACCCCTATTTTATAGATGGAGAAACTGAGGCAAACAGAGGTGAAGTGATTTTTCACGGGATCACAAAACTAATATCTGAAGCCAAATTTAAACTCAGGTCTTCCTGACTTCAAGTTGAGTGCTTTATCCACTGTGCCATTTAGCTTCCTCTTTTCCTTTCCCTGATTCTGTTGTAAGTTCTTGTGTAGGATGCTCTGTGTTATGTATCTCTTTTTTGTCCAGAGGAACTAACATATCATATTGCTTATGGTCAGCATTTAATGAATGTTTGAGTAAATGAATGAGTGATAGAAACATAATCCATTTCATTGTAATTTTGAACTCAAAGGATATTCTTCAAAGGGGAACCTACTTTGAGTATACTCTGAAAGTGGATAAGGTCAGTAAATGATTTTGCTGAGATAATGGTATTCCTGGTCTAACAAAGCCTGGTTCTGCTTTTGCCATCTGCAGGTACCTCTTTGCCCCTGGCTTCACAGAAACCCAGTATACTCCAAGTAAAAGCCGTCAAGTCATACCATTGAAAGCTGAGGTCAGTATCTTAAATCATTTCCTTCTCTAGGAAGGGCAACACGGGAAAGTAGAGTGGGAAAAGGAAGTGCAGAAGAAATAGAAGGTCCAAAATTCAGTTCATGGGTTACATCCATTGCTAATGAGCTGAGCTCCCCATTCCTGAGGGGTTTTGATCCCTTCACCGACAGCCTATTGGACATTCCAGACTGGATGTCCTAGAAACATCTTGAACTCAACACTTCCCAACTGGAATTCATTATCTTTATCCCCAAGCCCACTCATATTCTGAACTTTCAAATTTTTGTCAAGGGCACCACCATATTTCCAGTCATCCAGGTTCCTAATCTTGGTACTATTACTGATTTCTCACTCTCACCACACAGATCTAGTCAGTCTCCAATCTATTTATTCTGTCTCCACAACATGACTAATGCCAAACACCTTCTCACTACTCAAATGGCCACCACTTTGCTTTGAAACTCTATTACCTCTCACCTATTGTAATACTCTCCTATTTGCTTTGTTTCTCTCCTTTCCAATTTCTCCATACAATTGTCAGTGTCCCTTGACCATATCATCCCCCTACTCAAACTCCAGTAGCTTCCTGTTGCCTCTAGGGACAAATATAAATACTCTTGTCTGACTATTAAAGCCTTTTATAATTTGACCTCTTCCTACATTTCCAGTCTTCTTATATACATTGCATTTCCCACACTCTGTGGTCCAGCCATCTTTTTGCTCACACGTGATGCTCCAGTCTTATATTTCCAAACTTCTCTCTGCTCTAGGTAGTCTCCATTCCTGGAATGAATTCCCTCCTCACTTTTGACTCTTAGAATTCCTAGTAACCTTCAAGATACAACTAAAGTTTCACTTTCTACATGAAGTTAATAGTCTTAGCTGTTAGTTACCTCGTTTCCCAAGCTACCTTTGGTTTATTTTGTATGATCTGTAAGTATATGTACATATTACCTCCTCTAATAAAATACAAGCTCCTTGAGGGCAGTTTTGTCTTTATGCTTGTATTCCCAGCACCTAGAGCAGTACATGGCATACAGTAAGTACTCAATACATGCTTGTCAATTGATTGAATGTCCCATAGCTAATGAGGGGCCGAGTCAGGATTCAAACCTGTCTTCTGACTCCAATCATAGGTCATATCATAGACTTAGAGTAAGAAGGGGCTTTAGAGGCTATCTAGCTTAACACCCTTCTAATATTACAGACAGAGAATATGCATGACACATGTGAAGTAACTTCCCCTAGGAAATACAGGTTATAAGTGGTAGAGCCAAATTTGAACCGAGGTCCTAATGCAATCATCTTTCCCTTTATGCTCCTACCTCTCTCTTTTTTAAACCCTTACCTACTGTCTTGGAATCAATAAGGCAGAAGAGTGGCTAAAGGCTAGGCAATCGGGGTCAAGTGACTTGCCCAGGGTCACACAGCTAGAAAGTGTCTGAGGCCAGATTTGAACCCAGGACCTCCCATCTCTGGGACTGACTCTCAATCCACTGAGCTACCTAGTTGCTCCCTGCTCCTGCATCTTAAAATTCCATGTGGTTTCTCTAGTAACTAAGGTTCAAGATGCATGGAAATCTGAGTAGAGTTGTCTTTGTGATGTGATTTAGGGATCACCAGGAAATCCCTTTCCTGCCTTTTTTTTACCAGTCTACTACAGTTCCCACACTGCTTATTATTTAGGGTGTTGAAAATGTTATTAAGACAAAAATGCTATCTGGGGAGGATGAAACATTATTATGTTTTTATATCAATTTTGATATCAATGATTGATATCAATTATATCAATCAATAAATATATATTTAATATCAAAATATTAAGGACAAAGTAAAGAGGCTATTAATAAATGTTGAATGAATGAATGATGCCATTATCAACTATTATCAACTCCTTAGATTGGAATTTCTTCTCAAATTAGTACTAGTAAAGTAGCACTCCAGACTTTGGACATAGGACTGGTAAATTTGGATAGAAGTAAAAAGAGGTCCAGAGCTGCGTCAGTGCATGCCTCTTGATCTCTGGGAAGGAAAAACCTTGGAAGGGGAGGGGAGAGACACCCAAGATAAACTTTAACCTTCCTACAGCTTTGCTAAGAGCTAGTACTTATGGAAAATGTCTTCTTTTAAGGGAGTATATTTGAGAATAATGGGGCAACTAGGTGGTACAGTGGATAGAGTGCCAGGCCCAGAGTCAGGAAGATCTGAATTTGGATTTGGACTCAGATGCTTCCTTGCTGTGTCCCTGGGCAAGTCACTTAACCCTATTTTCCTCAATTTCCTCATATGTAAAATGAGCTGGAGAAGGAGATGACAAACTACTCTGGTATCTGCTCAGAAAATCCTAAATGGGGTCATGAGAGTCAGACATTACTGAAACAACTAAATCTGTAGTGTTATCCAGCTTCCCAGGGGGCTGCCCAGTTGTGACTAGAGCTCCAGGAATCTGTTTCTTCCTCTTGCCCTTCTGCTGGAAACTTTCACTTCAGGGTCAGCTCTGTTCCTAGCCTTTTGGGGAGGTCATGGGCTGGCCCAGATTGCTTCCACAAAGACTTCATGAAATTGCTTTCTTCTCTGCTGCCAGTCCAGGGCTTCTGCCACTGTTGCTCCACATGGATCAGAATGGGTCACAGTCTTAGAAACACACATTAGCAGAAGTCAGTGAGCTCATCCTTCCTGGTGTCATGGACTCCCCCAGGGATGCAGAGTGGGGATGGAATTCTGTGACTTCATAGACCCTAATGATCTGCTTGTTCTCTGTGCCTTTGGCATTTGCATTAGAAGGAGATGTCATGCAATTTCTTTGGAGACATAAACATCCCTCTATTGCACTTCTTAACTCCCTAATATCTTTCCTTTGAGTCTTTGTTCAAGAGTTCTATTGAATAATACAATGATACCCAAATATTTTGAGTTAGTGATCCAGAATGTACAATGTTGACCATCCTTTCCCCAAAATCCTATTGTTTAAGCTTATAGATTGTTTCCCCTGTGCCTGTCACATTGGGTTCTCAAATCATTTTATTTTTTGAAGAACCAAAGGGTAAAATGAATCTGAAATTATCTGTTCTTACATTTGAGCCCAGCCTTAAAGATTAGAGAATTTCAGTCTCACAGACCATCTAAAACAACTTATATCTGACCAACAATTCCTCTACAACATCCTGAACAAAATTCTAATGACATAGAACCAATCCTTTGTCTCCTGAATTTGGCAGCTATAATGATTTGTAAGTTTTTCCTTACAGCTGAATTGATATTTCCTGAAGACTATGCCCAGATACACTAGGTAATGCCTAAAGACTTCAAGAAATTCAGAGACACATCTCTAGTCAGAGTCAGCTTTAGGAGGATGTGGTACCTACTCTAAAGGACTCCTCGTATAGCCTTGACTTGAAGTAATTTCTCTCTCTTCCATGGCTTGGCAATTTTCTCTGGATTCGATGACCAAATTAAGCACCGCTGTCTCTTTGTGTAATCTGGGAAGGGATATTGAGGATCAGAGATGGATTTGGAAGTGCAGAGAGGATGGACTATTCTTTTTTTCTAATCTAATGTCATTAGCACAGAGATCCTGAGGGGTTCGAGACTCAATAAGTCAATACAGTGAATAGAAATTTAACAGGGAAATGAGGTGGAAGAAAGTTCAGGTGAGGTGCACACTATAAGCAAGGAACAATCTCAAGAAGCTTCCACGCTGCTGGAGATCTCAAGAAAGGCAATTCTCTCAGAAGCAATACTCTCAGGTATGCCTGATATTTGGATTGGGGTGAGAAAATAGGGTGTATTTAGTGATGTCATTCATATTTCTCTAAAGCTTTACTTAGTAAGGTGGATGGTGGAGCTTGCTCACCTTTGTCCTGCATCCCAGGAGCTCCATTTATAGTGCTACTTTCTTGACACTCCAGTAGTACAAGGTATAATTGATAGTGGTGGTGACTTTGTGGATAGAGATAAGGGGAAGATTATAAGAGAAGTTACAGAGATAGAAGTGAGAAACTCAGTAATTGATTAGATATGACAGGTAAGGGAAAGGGAATCATCCAAGATGATGCTAAGGCTGTTAAGGGCTGTGACTAGGAAGGATGACAATGTTGTAAGCAAAATAAGAAAGTTTAGAAGAAGAGTGGGATTGTGGGGTAATATAATGAGTGTTGTTTTAGACACAGTGAGATTATGCTATCAATAGGATTTCTAGGTAGAGATATCTAATAAGGCAGTTGGCAATGTGAGACTTGCAGCTAGGTAGCTCGGTGGATAAAGAGTGCTGGATCTGCAGTCAGGAAGACTCATCTTCCTGAGTTCAAATCCAGCCTTAAATGTTTACTAGCTGTGTGACTGTGAGCAAGTCTCTTAATCCTCTTTGCCTCAGTTTCCTTATCTGTAAAATTATCTGGAGAAGAAAATGGCAAACTATTCCAGTATCTTTGTCAAGAAAACCCCAAATAGGCCTAGCTGTGTGACCCTGGGCAAGTCACTTGACCCCCATTGCCTAGCCCTTACCACGCTTCTGCTTTGGAGCCAATACACAGTATTGACTCCAAGATGGAAGGTAAGGGTTTAAAAAAAAAAAGAAAAGAAAAGAAAAAAGAAAACCCCAAATAGTGTCATGAAGTCAGACAATATTGAAATGACCGAACAACAACAATGAGAGACAGGAGATCAAGATAGAAATTTGGGTTAGATATATGATTCTGGATTCCATTTACACAAATATGGTAATAGAACCTATTGGATCTGATGAGATCACTGAGAGAAAGCAAAGAGAAAGAAGAGGCTCTGGACAGTGTTGAAGGACGCCTTTACTTAGGAAGTGGGTGATGATTCAGCAATGGAGGCTGAAGAATAGTCATACAAGTAAGAAGGGAGAGTAATATTATGGAAACAAAAGGAGGAGAGAGAGTCTAGGAGGACTGGGTGGTTGTCATTTTTAAAAGCTTATGAGATGCCAGATGAGTAACAGCTTTAGATAACTTTTTTTGGAATTTTGATCATAGATGGGAGAAGAGACTATATAACCTGATAGATTAAAAAGATGACAGGCTTAAATGAAGGATTTTAAAGAATGGAGGTGATTGTCCATTGAGAAGGAATAATTTCCTTAGAGACAAGCTTTTCTCTTTTTAAAATTTATTTTATTATTTTTTTGCTTTATTCTTTTCAAGGGCTGGAATTGTTAATAATGCCAATATCAGTTGAGAAGAAGGGGTTGGGGGGGTGGAGACAGAATCAGAGACTGAGACAGAGACAGAGACAGAGATAGAGAGAGAACATGATGCTTTTTTTCCTCCTAGAGAAAACTCTGCTAGAATTGTGTATATTTGAATAAAAACACGAGTCCCAGATGTTGAAGAAATTTTGCCATTAGTCAGCATCTTAAAATCCAGATGAAAATGAGGTAGTAGCCAAGATAACTAATCTAAATGCCATGCAGACTGAGAAAATAATTTCCCACAAAAGTATCACTAGGGAAAGGGGATCAGGATGCTGAAATTTGGGGGTTACATTTTCTCTCCTTGATAGTATACCAGTTCACAAGTCCTGTACCTCTATGATTCTTGATTGCTGAATGCTTCCTAGGACTTACCTACCTTCATCCCTGAATCCACTGCCTTCCTTCTCTTCCTGTTCTGTCTCCTACAGCCCAGGGGGTTCGCAGTTAAGGGTCATTGGCCATGCCTTGGTGATTGGAGCCAGATTTTTGGGAAGGAATTGGATATTCTCTTTGTGTGATTGTACCCAACTGTTACTCAATAAATTTCCCCCAGACACCAGAACTTCTAGTAATAGCTCTGCTGCCTAAATAACCTTCATCTTCCATTTGCAGTTGGCTTACTCAGTTGATGAGGGCATGTTGCAAAAAAGGCGAAAGTTACGATTTCAATCTCCTTGTGGACCAGTTAGTTGTGCTCTGTCACCAGGCTATGGTCTGCAGCTTAAATGTCTCATTATGTAAACCTAAATTCTCACCACCTTTGTATGGAGATGGATAGCATACTACATCATCACTTTTCCTTTCACTATACATATTATATGTTTATATATCAGATATTGCTGAGGGAATTTGTTTTGCTCGATTATGCACATTTATTACAAGGAATTGCCTTTCTTCTCTCTTTTTTTCCAATTGAATTAGGAGGGTCAGAGGAAGAGAAAATGCATTTCTATTAATTTTTTAAAAAAGAGGCAAAGGGGGGCAACTGGGTAACTCAGTGGATTGAGAGCCAGGCCTAGAGATGGGAGGTCCTGGGTTCAAATCTGAATTTAGACACTTCCTAGCAGTATGACCCTGGGCAAGTCACTTAACCCCCATTGTCTAGCCTGTACCACTCTTCTGTCTTATGACCAATACAAAGTATGATTCTAAGGTGGAAGATAAGGATTTAAAAAAAAGAAAAGAAAAAAAGAGAGGTGAGGGGTACTACAAATGTGAGATATTACATGCAACCTTCAGATGATATAATGTCTTTTTGCTTCATATCTGCTATAAGTGGTCTTTTATGTTTGTAATATAAAAACAAAACATCAATAATGAATTTTATAAGAAATGATCATGTAATTCTAAGGAAAAAGGAATGGATTGGCTACAAGAACCCCAAGAATAGAAGGAAAAATGAAATACTTAAAACAAGAGATAAAAAATGAAATTTGCAATGAGAATAAATAACTTAGAGTAAAAACGTGCACAGAACTCAACCAGTCACTTGACTAGAGAAGTCAGGAAATTCTTAAGGAAGAGGGATGAAACTTGTAGAATTACAAGTTTTAGATACCATTTTCTTTCTTTTCTCTGTCTTGATCAAGTTCTTTGACTCTTCCAGGATGACTGTTTTTACCATGGGAAAGTGAGAAAGGAAGAACAATCCAGTGTTACTCTCAGTACCTGTAGAGGCATCAGGTAAGTAGATCTGGGCACCCTATTCATGATCCAGGGTGTGGTAGAGAATGGACCACCCTTCTCTCCCCAGGTATCCTATCATTCCACTGAAGCCTCCCATTCTTCTTCCTTCCTTCCTTCCTTCCTTCCTTCCTTCCTTCCTTCCTTCCTTCCTTCCTTCCTTCCTTCCTTCCTTCCTTCCTTCCTTCCTTCCTTCCTTCCTTCCTTCCTTCCTTCCTTCCTTCCTTCCTTCCTTCCTTCCTTCCTTCCTTCCTTCCTTCCTTCCTTCCTTCCTTCCTTCTTTCCTTCCTTCCTTCCTTCCTTCCTTCCTCCCTCCTTCCCTCCCTCCCTCCCCCCCCCTCTCCTTCCTTCCCCCCCTTTCTCCTTCCCTTCCTTCTTTCCTAAAAAAAAAAAAAGACCTGTGATTTCTTTGATTTTGATCCTTTCTTCTGGTGAGGAATCAATCTCCCTTTACCAGTGCAAGTCAGAACCTTTCCTACATTTGAGAGTCTTAGAGATTTGTCAGGGCACTTGACTTATTCACAAATACGGTTTTTGAGGTATTAAACACAGTCTTCACACCTCAGTGAGCAGCTCTTTATTGCCTCTTTTCAAACTAGATTTTAAGAGATGGGCAGGTCTTTTTTGGGCCATTTTTATTGCTTTAAGTAAAGACTTGAGTGGCTTTCTCTTGGAACAGAGCCAACCCAATCCAGAAAATCTACAGACTGATCTGAACAATTTGACCAGAGAGGTTTTTGGAAAGAGGATGCAACATTTAGCCTTAGTTTAGAAACAGCTATATAATGCAGAGGTACCAAACTGACTTGAAACTACAAAGGGCAGAGTGCTTCTTTAAAATTAATATGTAGTCGGGAAATGTTTAAAAACATTATTAAAAATGCCACACAACATAAATAATGTTAACTTGCAGTTTTTTAAGTAGATATACAGTCTGCAGGGATCTAATCCATTTCTAATTAAGTTTAACACAATTGGTATAGTACATAGCACTGGACCTGGAGCCATGAAGACCTGAATTCAAAGCTATTCTCCAACACTTAGTAACTGTATGATCCTAGAAAAATCACTTATCCTCTGCCTTGGTTTCGTCATCTTTAAAATAGGAATAATAATAATAACAACAATAATAATAATAATACCTATCTCCCAGGGTTATTATGAGACCAGAATAAGATAGTATTTATAAAGCACTTTTCAAACTCTAAAGTGATATATAAAAGCTGTTGTTGTTCAGTCACTTTTTAGTTGTGCTCAACTCTTTGTGACTCTATTTTGAGTATTCTTGGCAAAGATACTAGAGTCATTTGCCATTTTCTTCAACAGCTCATTTTATAGATGAGGAAACTGAGGCAACAGGGTTAAGTGACTTGCTCAGGATCATACAGTTAATAATTATCTGAAGCTAGATTTAAACTCAGGTCTTCCTGACTCTAGGCCTGGAGTCCCATCTACTGACCACCTACACGCCCCATATAAATGCTAGCTATTATTATGTTAATCAGTAAACATTTATTAAGCTCCTACTATGTGCCAGATGACATGTTGAACACTGGGAAAACAAAGACAAGAAAAAGATGATCCCTGCCTTAGAGGAATTCATGGTCTAATTGGGGAGACAACACATAAACAAGTATGTCCAAATGAACTACATACAGGATAAATTGGAAATAATCAGTGGAGATAAGGCACCAGAATTAAGAGGGATTAGGAAAGACTTCTTATAGAAAGTGAGATTGTGGCTAGGACTTGAAGGAAGCTGAGGAGGAGGAAATGAGAAGGGAAGAGTAGACATGGAGGACAGTCAGGGCAGATACCTGGAGCAGAGAGATAGCATGCCTTGTTTGAGCACAGCTAGGAGACCAGTGGATCTTTAAAAAGTACATGGAAGGCAGTAAGATATAAGGAGACTGGGAAGGTTATGGGGAATTGGTTATGAAGTACTTTAAACATCAAGCAGAAAATTTTTATTTGAACCTGGAAGTGGCAGGAAACCACTGGAGTTTATTGAGTAAGGGGGTGATATTGTCAGACCTGAGCTTTAGGAAAATCAGTATGGTGGCTCAATAGAAGATGAATGTCATCATCTATCATTATCACCACCACCACCACCGTTATCTCTCTGCTGATCCCCTTCCTAGAATCTCTTATTCAACCTCTTCCCCTAACCTCAATTCTTTCCTCTCTCATCATTTTTTTTTAAATGCATAATGGCTCCTTGCCTGCAGATCACCCTTCCAATATGGCACCATCAATCCCATCTGGCAGCTATCTGTGTTGGTTGAACTGATCCAATATCCATGGTTCATACTTCTGCCTGGCACATGGGAAGCACTTAAATGCTCGTTGCTTTGTCCTGTCTTGCATGTTCTGAAAGAAGAGACATATCCTTCATTCCCTACATTGTGACCCCTGCATGTTTGTTTATAAATAGGATACTGATTGTTTAGGGCTGTCTCCGTCCTAATGCTGTTTGGCGAAGCTCCCTAATGGGAATTCAAGCAGTCAGGAAACGAGGTTTGGCCGAGGGGCTGGAATGAAACGATCTCCAGATCTTCTCCAGTGACTTGAGCCCATAAACTGGATCAGCATATTGGCGAACCAAGGCTAAGCCTCAGCCACCTGTGGTTCTCCAATAAATAAGATTCTTCCCCAGAAGAAGAGAAGGTGCAGGTGTGACCTGGTTCTTTTTAGCTATCCTCTGTCTACTCTGGCAGGAGCCACCGGAATTTGGCTTGGGTTCCAAAGCCTTTTATAAATCATTCCAGAAGCCCTGACAATGTGTGCAAACCAGCTGAAGCTTCCATATGTTTTCACTTTGCCTTTCCAACTCAGTGGGGAATGCTAGTCCTTACCTTCTTCCCTGCCCCCACATTCTCTTCTGCCTCTCCACTCTCTCCCCCAGGAAACCAACGGTGTTTCCAGACCAGACACGATTCCTGTGCGACTGGTTTAAGAGCGAGTGGTCTGGGGCCAAATGGCTCTAAGCGAACCCCAGTGGAGAAGCCCGGCTGCAGCAGCAGCTCCCCATCTCCCAGGACTAACCCATATAACACCATGGTTAGCTCCCGAGTCTTATTAATGCAGTTTTGTAATGGAAAATCTCCATAGCAATTGCTTTTCCTCCACTAGAAACATGTTCCCTGTGATTTGAGGAAATGGACTTGATTTATGCCATAAGGAATCTTCAGGCCCTACGAAACAAGTGTGGAGGAGTTCACCCTATTTCTTTTGGGTCCTGTTCTGTGACATAGAGACTGTTGCTAGGCTCTCCCTTGAGCTCTCCTTTTCCAGGGCTGGTGCCAAGGCATGAGGCAGATGAGTTGCAGGTACAGGACGGGGAAGAGGAATGGTGATTTCTTTTACAGAGTAGTGGGATGGAAAAAGCACTCAAAAAGTCAGTAGATTGAGTTTGAGGTTCAGCTCTGACACTAGCCATGTGGCCTTGGGCAAGATATTTAAACTTGTAGCATTTGTGTCCTTAAAAAAAAAAAGCATGAAATGAGATAATCCTTGCCCTGCCTACCTCACAGGTTATTGGACTGAAATAGATAATGGATGGGAAGACACTGAGCAACCTGGAAAAGGCTGCAAAAAATGGAAGGTGGTGTTATTATCATTTGCTTCTTGGCTCCTGGCCCTGGAAATCCTGGCTGGCAGGATTTAGCTCCTAGCCCTCCTCTGCTGGGAGGTTTTATTAATGGTTTATTTGGGTCCCATTTCAGAACAAGCCAGAGGCAGGATTAGATTCCTTAACTGCCCTTCCCAGCTCAGGACTCTGATTAAAGTAGTAGTAACACCTTTCACTCCCTATGGAGGCCAAAGTCCACATTCCTCACCCCTTTTGTATGGCTCTGGTTTCAGAGATCAGAAGGAAGAGAGGATTCTGGTCCTTAAAGAGCAGAGAACAGGAATGTTTTCCTTTTGTTTCCTTCCTTTCCCTCAAATCCCCAGGGTGGGGGAGACAAATTTTACCATAGACCCTCACTCATTTCCCACCTTTCCTTTTTTTTTTTGAATCCTCTTGTTGGACACCATTACTTTCATCTCTCTTTATGAGGGTTCTTTAATAAAAGCCAAGGATGGCTGTGAGGGTGTGGAAAAGTTAGAATGGCAAAATTGGAGCCTTTCCCAGGAAAATTATCAGTCCATGATAAGCAGCTCTTTCCTTCTCTTGCTCTTTCGCTTTTAATCTTGTTTTTGTCAGTAGCTTTTGTTTTTATATCACCTTTATTTCCAAATATAAGTTTTCCCCTCCCCTACCATCCCTCCTAAAGAAGCCATCCCTCCTAAAGAAGAGTGAGAAAAAAATGGTTCAGGAAAGCCAACCAATCATCTGTTATAGCCAACTGTTGATTCAGTATTCTATACAAATAATCTCTTATCTCTGGAGAGCAGAGAAATAGGTGCATTTTCTCAACTTCTCCCTGGAACTAACTTTGACTATTATAATTATGCCGTATTCACTTTATTTTTCTACATAGCTCTTTTTCTGAAAAATATATTTATTTATATTTAAAATTGAAAATATGATCTTTAGGGGAATGAATTGACCCTTGGGTTAGGTAACTTCTGGAAGAGACAATTAGTTTTCACCATCTATGGCTGAGCTCCTACTATGGATAGATCATTACTATGCTAGATTATGAAGAATGCAGAGAAGCCAGGATCGTTGATCTTGAGCTAGAATAAATCAGAGGTTTTTTAGTCTCTTTCTGTAAGTAGAAAAAATGGAGATTAAATGATTTGTCTAAGGCCACGCCGGTAGAAAGTAGTAGGAGTTTAAGATTTAAACCTAGGTCCTTTTAAATTAATCATTTCCCCCTCTGATCTATGTTATTTTCTTGAGAGCAGGGGCTCCTAATCTTTTTTTAGGTGGATGTTATAGGCCCTTTGGTAAGTTAGTAAAGCTTATGGACCACTTTTCAGAATGTTTTTAAATGGATAAAATTGAATATCTAGGATTACAAAGGAAACCAATTATATTGAAATACACTTATCAAATGATTAAAAAAATTTTTCATGGGCTTCAAGGTTAAAAACCCCTGTTTTATAAGAGATATGTAAGATTTATCAATTTCATTCTATTTATTGAGTGCCTACTATGTGCTCCCTCTTGTCCCTTTCTCTACATCTCAAAATACATTGACATTGTCCCTGCCTTTTTCCTTTTTCTCTACAGTTTCTGATGAGGTGACCCTTCTTCTCACCAAGGCCAATTCCTCTATATTGGTCTTTAGTTGTTTTTTAGTCATATTCAACTCTTTGTGCACCCTTTAGGGGTTTTCTTGGCAAAAATATTTGTAATGGCTTGCCATTTCCTTCTCTATAACTCAATTTAAGGATGAGGAAATTGAGGCAAGCAGGGTAAGTGACTTGCCCAGGGTGACACATCTAAGAAATGTCTGAGGCCATATTTGAACTTAGGGAGATGTCTTCTTGATTCCAGGCCTGGTGCTCTAACTACTGTGCCACCTAGCTGCCCAGTCCTTAAGCATAATCTCTTCAGTCTTCAGCAGATTGACCTTTCACAATTAAATTTCCTTCTCTAATCTTCAACCTCCTCCTATCCCTGATTCTTTCCCTGTTGTCTTCAAATATACCTAAGTCTTATCTTAAAAACAAACAAACCCTTTCCTAGACCCTCCCACATTCTCAAGTTATCCCATATCTATCGTTCCTTCCTGAAACTCCTAGAAAAAAATGTCTACTCTTTCTACCTTCCCTTCCTCTCCTTTCATTTATTCCTTAACCCTTTGCAATCTGGCTTCCACTCTCATAATAAACTGAAACTTCTCTCTAAGGTTATCAACAATTTCCTTTTGTAAAAAAAATAAAATAAAATTTTGATATCTTTTTTTACATTACTTCTAGTCCCTACTTCTATTCCCTGTAGTCTTCCCTCATCTCCTTGAGAGCCATCTTTTATTTAAAAAAAAACATGAAAAAAGGAAAGTTCAGCAAAACTAAACAACTGATCACAAAAGCCTGACATTATATGTAGTATCCTATTTCTGCATAGGAGTGGTGGAGGTGCCTTTTCATATTCCTTCTTTGGGCTAAACCTGGTCATTATAACTCCATAGGTTTCAATTTCAGTTGTTTTAAGGTATGATTTCTTAATTGCCAAACCTGATGGGGGTTTTTTTTCTCATTCCTCTGTCTGCTTCAGTTCCTTCTGTGTTAAAAAAAAAACAACAACCCCAAAGCAACAAATCCCTATCAAGGTTGTTATAAGGATTTAATAGGATATTATGTATAAATTGCTTTACAAACCTTGAAGCGCTACATAAATGCTAGCTATTTTTCATTTGTATTGTCTTCATTTACTTTGTAAACCATAAATTGACATGTCTATTATATACATAATATATGCATGCGATACACATGTACACACATATATAAATGCGGTCTAACTTGAGCTTTTGTTATTCTTTTTTAAAAAAGAAAATCCTTTGAAAATGTTATTCACAACAAAAAGGAATGAATCTCTTACTAGTAAAAATGTAGGCACTATGGTAGATGAATATGGAAGAAGCCCTTCCCACCCTTAAATAATATCAGCCGGGCAGCTGTATACTTTTGTAAGGACAATTAAAATCACTCGTATTTCTATAGTTTATTTTATTAAAATTAACAAAGCAATTTCCTCCCATCAGGAATGTGAAGTAGGTAGATCAAGTAGAATTAATCTCCGTTCTCAGATAAACTGAAATACAGAGTGGGTAAGTGATTTGCCTAAAGTCATACAGCTAATAAGTATCAGAACCAAGATTCGAACTTGGGTCTTTTGCCTTAAACTCCAGTGTTCTTGTCTCTATGCCAAGTTGTCTGCTTTAAGGTTGTCATGATATTTTGTTGCGGTGAGTCCACTATGAACCAGACTGGCTTGTGAAGCTTCTGAGGGCAGTTTTTGCTCAGTGGGTAGAGCAACCTTAGACACTTTCTAGCTATGTGACCTGGACAAGTCACTCAACCTCTCTTTGCCTCAATTGCCTAATTTGTAAAATAGGGATGATAATGTCATCTGCCTCCCAGGGTTGTTGTGAGGATTAAGTGAGACAGTTATTGTCAAATCTCCAGCTCAGTGTCTAGTGCATAGTCAGCCTTCTAGAAATATTAGTGATTTCTATTATTTTGAGCGAGCTGTTCCTAGACATGGAGTTTTGCACATGTAGAGGTTACCTTCCACTGAGGACACTCGGGAGCATATGCTGCCCCCTCCTCCCCTTCAATTCCTAAAATCCTTAGTTTCCTTCAAAACTCAGTTCAAAAGCCATCTCTTACAGGAGACTTTTTCTGACCCTCCTTTGGAGGGGACCTTTTAGTGCCTCCCCTCCAAAATGACCCTGAGTTTGCTTTCATGTATTTACTTAGATGCTTATGTATTATTTCTTCCCAAAATAATAATAATAATAGCTAACATTTATATAGCACTTAATATATGCCAGGCATTGTGCTAAGTACTTTATAACTATTATCTCATTGGATCCTCACAACAACCCTGGCAAGATAGTGTTAGTATTATCCCCATTTTACAGAGAAAGAAACCTGGACAAAGAGAGACTAAGTGACTTGTCCAGGGTCACAAAGATAATAAGTGTCTGAGGGTGGATTTGAACTTAGGCCTTTCTAACTCTTGGCCCTGTAACTCTGCCCACCCAACTGCCCAAATAATAATAACAGGATTTATATAGTTTTAAGGTTTGTGATACACTTTACAAATCTCTCATTTTCTTCTCAAAACAACTCTGTCAAGCAGGTGCTATTACTATCCTCATTTTGCAGATGAGGAAACAGAGGCAGGCAGTGACTTATCCAAGTTCACAAAGCTAGTAAGTCAGCTGTAAGCTCTTTAGAGGAAAGGGGCAGGAATTATTTAATTTGTTTTTATATCCTCAGTGCCTAAAACTCAGTGCCTATAAAATTTCTTTGATTGAGAGAAGAGGGAAAGAGTGGAAGTAGAGATGGGGAAAGTGGCTTTTGCAAGTGGTATTTTTTTTAAAAAAGGCTGAGTCTCATATTAGTTCTGTGAGAAGCAGCTTTCCTCATTCACCAAGATAAGACAGAGGTCCTCCTTCCTGTGTACACACGAGGATGCATACTAGCTGTCCTTTTGTCCCTTTTTTTCTCCTTGAAGATGACCCTTGGTATTCATTAAGCACGAGGTAAACTTGATAACCCAAAGATGAGGTTTAGAATGCCTAAATTATGTGTGTAGATCCTCTGCAGGGCTGCTAGGGCGTCAGCTTCAGGGACATGCTTCCCAGCCAATCAGAGGTTAAACGTGAATAGCCTCACCAGCTCCCACGTCCATGGCTTCCATGACTCCATTTGGATTCATTCTGTTGGATTTCATTTTCAGAGAGCACTTAATGATGAAAGATGGTGTGCGAGGTCTCCTGCCTACCCAGAGGCCTGGCTACCCTTTCTCTTCCTCACCCAATCTCTGTCTGCTAGCACTAATATTGAACAAATTAAATCAACGGAATCTCCTAATAGAATAAACAGGAGGAAGAGTAGCTGCGCTGAATGGGTACTGCAGCAGGAAAGGGCGCTAGGAGGAAGAGTCGGAGGAATTCTCTCAAGGTCAAAGCCATTGGTAGAGGGCAAAGCCTGGCTTCTGTCCCTGTTATTTCTGCAGTAACAAGCATGTCTAGGAGGGGGCTTGTTGAGATGGGGAGAGGTAGATCCAGGCAACAATGGGAGAGAAGGTCTAGAAGGTGTATTCCACCTGGAGAGGCCCCAATTTTTGATAGTGCTTTACAGTTGTTCAGTTTGACTCAGTTGATCTCATTTAGAGCTTTCTTGGCAAAGATACTAGAGTGGCTTGCCATTTCCCTCTCCAGCTCATTTTACAGATGAGGAAACTGAGGCAAACAGGGTTAAGTGACAGAGCCAGGAAGTGTCTGAGGCTTGATTTGAACTCAGGAAAATAAATCTCCCTGACACTCTCTCCAACGGCTTCACCTAGTTTCTCTGTGCTCGATAATGGAATCAGCAATAATACAAATAGTAATACTCATGACTGTGGCATCTTTAGCTTTGCAAAAGAGTTGTCCTCACATAGACCTTGGACTTAGAGTGTAAGTATTGTTTCCTCCCTCCATTTTGCCTTTGAGAAAACTGAGACTGAGGTCTGAATAACTCAGTAACACTCCTTTGCTAGCTCTCTCTCTCTCTCTCTCTCTCTCTCTCTTGTTTTTTCTGATGATCACCTTGTGAGATGAGTGGTTCAAATATTATTATCTTCATTTTACAGATGAGACAACAGAAATTCACAGGGATATAAAGTGTGGCCAGGATCATACACTTAGTAAATGTCATAACCAGTACTCAAGCCCAGATCTTCCAATTCCCCAAAATGTAGTGTTCTTTCTGCCCATCATGTTATGGTACTGGGAGTGAATAGGTACGGTGGGGAGCTTAGCTACTCCCGTGATACAGACTCAGTAAATTCCTTCTACCTCTGGGAGATGTTCTTGGAATAGAACATAGTTCTCCTTCACTTGATGGTATAGTGGATAAAACACTGGGCTTGGAGACAGGAAGATCTGAGTTCAAATCTAGATTCAGACACTTGCTGGTTGTGTGACTCTGGGCAAGTCATGCCTCAGTTTCTCATCTGTAAAAAAAAATGATGGGGACACACAGGAGAAGGAAATGGCAAACAGCTCTAGTATTTTTGCTGAGAAAACCCAATGGACAAAAGTCCATAGAGTCATGTAGAGTCACATGGCACTCACTAATCAACATCTCTTTTACTTCCCTTCCTATTCTCCCATCTTTGGGAAAAGTGTGTACTCCAGACAATGACTAGCTATCAGACAAATGGTACAGTAATGAGATTATCATAGAACTTCTAAATCCACTTTGTATACTTTCTTACTTCTTTTCCCCATTTGCCACATACTTGATACCACTATTCTCATCTCCTGAGTGTCCTCATCTCTTTTCTTCCTATCAATACCTATTCTTTAAGAAGAATCTGGCAAATTCATTCTCATTAAGGTATAAATGACTGCTATGACTTAATGTGTGACTTGATTTCAGTTTCATTACACACTAAAGTCGGTGATAGGGCAGGTGGGTGGTACAAGGAATAGAGAGTCAGGCCTGGAGTCAGGAAGACCTGAGCTCAAATCTGACCTCAGACATTCACTAGCTATGGGACCCTGGGCAAGTCACTTAACCCTTATCTGCCTCAGTTTCCTCATCTGTAAAATGAGCTGGAGAAGGAAATGGCAAACCACTCCATCCTCTTTGCCAAGAAAATCCCAAATGGAGTCACAAAGAATTTGACACACCTGAAACAACTGAATAGTAACAAAGTCCATGATAAGTAAGATTCCTGATCTGCTGTATTTATCTAATCTAATCTATACTCTGATTCTACTGATTTGGATTGGTGCTCATGCCTTTCCCTCTCCTCTTGTCCCATTTCAGTGTGTCCTAGAAGCACGAATGGTTATTTGCTCACATTTGTTCGGAGTGATTCTGCATTTCCAATTTTCCAGGCAGTCAAGGGAGACTGAGGTATAGGAAGTGGTCAGACATGATCTGTTGTCCTGGTACTCTTTTGAGAGCAGGATTGGGAAGATCACTCGGCCAGCAGGATGCTCAGATCAGGTCTCCTCCCTCTGTTCTTTCCTGCTTTTTGGTTCTCCTGCCTGAGAAAACACCACGGGTTAATGATATAACCTTAGCTTTTGCCCTTCAGCTAGGAAAGGGAGAGAGGGAGCCTTGGGCTTTTGCTGTGGGGAGAGGCAGTTATTGCTGGTTGGGTGAGACAGACCTGGCGACCAGCCCATGATAATGATCAGGTTCCCTGGCACCAGAATGAAATTAGCCTGGGACAAGATCTGGGAATTGCTGCTGGCTCGATACTTCTGACCTCTAAAAGCCTGATATTCCTCTCTGGGAGGGTTGGGGCCCTTCCCGGAGGCCTAGTTACCCTGTAGAAAAGAGAATTTGGTATTGATCTGGATAAGCACTTTTGCATCATGTCTCACATTTGCTTCTTAGAACCATTCTGTGAGTTTGGAGGAGGCAGGAATCATTCTTTCCATTTTTAAGATGAGAAAAATGAGGCATAAAAAGGCTAAGCAAGATCCTGGGTTACACAAGGCAGAATTGTAACCAGAAACCAACTCTCTTATTTGCTAGTCCAGTTTTACCTTTTCCTGATACCACACTAATTATTTATGATATCAAAGAAGTGATTCTGGGCTATGCCTCATTTTAGTTATTTTTTGTTGTTGTTGTTGTAATATGCATCTTTGAGATTCTGGAGGTTCTTTGGTTTCTTGGATAGGATAGAACTTTGGTATTAGGAATGTTGATCATTCTTGAATGCACTTCTCTTTGTTTTGGTTTCTCCTTTCTACAGAGGCCTGATTGTGGTGAGGAGCAACCTTAGTTATATCATCGAACCCCTGCCCAATGGGCAGGACCAGCACCTTATTTATAGATCGGAGCATCTCCAGTTGCCTGCTGGAAGTTGTGGTTATGAGCATTCCCAACCCTCTGCCATGGACTGGGTTCTACAGTTCACAAACCAAGCCAAGAAGAGGCATCACAGGGTAAGTTCCACACAGCTGATCTGGGGTGTTAGACTCTTGCTGGGCTGTGACTCTTTAGAATGGAAATGTGGGGGGCAGCTGGGTGGCTCAGTGGATTGATAGTCAAACCTGGAGATGGAAGGTTCTAGGTTCAAATCTGGCCTCAGACACTTCCCAGCTGTGTGATCTTGGGCAAGTCACTTAACCCCCATTGCCTAGCCCTTACCATTCTTCTGCCTTGGAGCCAATACACAGTATTGACTCCAAGATGGAAGGTAAGGGTTTAAAAAAAAATGGAAATGTGCCTTGCTCTGTTTTGGGACTCTTACCTTGGGGCAAGCAGGTGGCCTTCCAGATACCAAGGCCAAAAGGAGGTATAAAGAAATGGAAAGAGAGAAGGAAAGAATACCTAAAATGTCCTTTCTCTCTCATGTTATTCTTTTTCCTCTGGGAAATTCCAACTTGATCTATTGTATCGATGGGAATGCCTTATTCACCAAATAGGAGCAAGAGACATTTATTGATGTGGATAGCCTTTTCAAGGCCTGTGGGCATTTGTACTTCCTGCTTTAAAGTGCAAGGTCTGTCTCAGGTTATAAATTCCCCAAGACATTGAGTCTGACTTGCTTGGAATAGTGGAATATGCACGTAACATTGGAATAAATACTTTTGGTGGCAGCGATCATAAAAGCATGGATTTTGGAACTGAAAGGGATCTTAGAAGCCATCTAGTTGAACTTCCTCCTAGGGAAAGTTGAGACTCAGAGGAGGTGATTTTCTCCTGATCATATAGCTAGTAAGTATCAGAAATAGGATTTGAATCCAGATCTTTGTGAGTTCTAATCCAGCATTTTGAACACTTGGAAACCAGTTGCTATTTACTAGAGATCCACACCCAATTGTGTGAGCCTCTTTCACATTTCACAGCTGAGTTCCCTGGACTTCTTATACCTTGCCACACCTAGCCAGATGTGTAAATTCTACTCCTATCATGTAATGCAACCCTTGGGAGAAAATAATTTATATTTCCATGTGCTTCCCCTTCCCCACTAGGGAATTTCTAGAGGCAACAAGTGCTAGCAATTGGGTGGCAGTTAGAGGGTCTCTGGGAAAAGAAGCTGGAAACCAAGAAATTTTACAGTCAGGAAAGTATTCACCATATTACCAAAAGGCTGAGCAGGAGGTAAAAATAGAGGTCCATATTTATCAAAGGTCCATATGTAGGATATTGGCATGGAGGTGCACTCTCTAAAGGAGGCACTGGCTGGATGGCCATTTGCATTTTCCATGCTTCAGATGTTGTCCTTTTTGGCAGCTGGTGGACTGCTGTCCTGCATCCCTCCTTGCCCCACTAGGTCAGTGTTACTGTAATCTTAACCTCTCTGGGCTTCTGTTGTTTCATTTCTAAATGAAGCAGATGAACTCTCGAGATCCTACGTGCCCACAACCACTCTGATTCTGATCTTGAGGACACAATCAGGGAAGAGTTCTTTAACTGAGTAGGCATAGGTCACACTGTGACCTCTGGTGAAAGTTAAACTTGCCTGACAGAAGGGAGAAGTCCTAATTGGAAAGTTCCCAAGAGTAGGAGCCCAGAATCATGGATTTAGATTTAAAAGGAATTTAAAAAGTTAAATACCTTCACTTTCTAATATTAAGAATTAATGCCCAATAACTTGATTAAGGTCTCACATTTAAGTAACTGAGTGCTCTTTTCACTCCTGTTTGTGTTTAGTTCAGGTGGCAAGGTGCTGGATTCTCTTTAGTGTTACTTGCTTCTCTCTCCATCTCTGTTGCTCTTGGCTGTTTATCTCTTTGTATCTCTCTCTTTGGATAGAGGGCAGTTGGTGGTGGGGAAAAAAGTAATTACAGTTTAAGTTGTATTTACTTTAAACTCTTCCACTTGAAAGGGACTGGCAGCCAGAGTATAGTGTCAAGGACACTGCCTTTGTAGTTAGTCAAAATGCTCTGCCACCCTGTGTGACCTCAGAGAAGACACTTGACCTCTCTGGACTGCCATGCCTTTGTTTGTAAAATGAAGGGGTTGGACTAAATGATCTCCAAAGTCCCTTCCAATTCTAAATCTTATAGTTTGATGTCTATGCTAACATCTCAGTGTGTTCCCCACTAGTAACCAGGAGGAAGGGGGAGGTGTAAGCAACCCAAGTACAATGAGCACAAAAGTTCCAGATTCCATTGCTGAGCACTTCTTTTGAAATGTTGCTAAATTCTACTGTGATTCTGACCCATTTTATGCCTTTTGCTTAGGTCCGGAGGGAAGATTTACAGTCTACAAAGTATGTGGAACTCTACCTGGTAGCAGATTATGCAGAGGTAAGAAAAGAGGCTCTGCGGATTATTTCTGGGTTGATTTTTTTCCCATTGTTGTTAAACAGTGGGACTTAAGTAGTCTTTTCTTTTGTGTCTTTCATTGAACATTTCAAATCCTATCCTCATAGGATTTTTATCATTTTTTAAAATCTCTTTGGCCATTGAGGTAGAAAAGATGAGCGAAAGTCCCCTCTATAAATCTTTCTATAGGTATACACAATAAAGTAAATTATTCAGATATGTAAGGCATAAAGAACCTACTTTTAACAGAATAATCATAACCATTGTTTTATGCAAGAACACATCCAAGTTAAAAAGAATTATCATTCTATGATCAAGTGGAATTGGCTAAAACGTGGGTATTCTTGAGCCCTTATCTGAAGAAGTTGAATTCCTGAGGAACTCCATTAATCTCAATACAAAGTAGTCTCAGCCATATTGATGGAAATGGACCCTGAGGATGGAGCCCTCGACTTCCTCAACTCCATCAACTTTCTCTAGCTCCTTTAGACTTCAAAGACCAAAGTAAGATCTTAGACCTTTACTGTCTCACAACTGCACCACCTCCAAGATCTGGAACTTGTGCTCCTACCCTTCTCTTTGACTTTTTCATGCTCAAGAAGCCTATTCTTCAACTTAATTGTGATTTCTGTTCCTTCTAACTGTCCCTACTCTTACAGTGCACTCTCTCTGCCCCAAATTCAATTCCCTTCATTCCTGGCTTTGACCCCCTGATCTGCTACTTAAAGCAAAAACCATATTCTATCTACATCTCTATCTATCTATCTATCTATCTATCTATCTATCTATCTATCTATCTATCTGTCTATCTATCTATTTATCTACCTATCTATCTGTCTGTCTATAGATATCTGTCTATCTTTCTATCTGTCTATCTATCTATCTTATCTATCTCACCATAGAGGTCTTTGAGTCCCACCCTTTCATTTTACAGATGAGGAATTTGAAGTATAGAGAAGTTGAGGGACTTCCCCAATGTCATATAGTAATAATAAGACCCTGAGGAGGAATTGAAACCCAGTTCTTCATGACTCCCAAATCTTACATTCTATCTCCTATGCCAAGAAGATGACTGACATCTTTAAATTCAACCTTGCCAAAAATTATGCTTTGGCAGGGTTTCTGTTTTCATTTTCTTTTGATATTGGTTTTCTCCATCCCCCCATTTAAAAAATGCATTATTGATATTGTTTTCTCTTTTATATCATTGCCATTTCCCAAAAATTCCCCAATAGAACCTTCCCTTCTATCAAGTATCTACCTCCTGGCCGCATCTGAAATTGTATGTCTCATTCTCTATTTGCTGCCCATTGCCTTTCTGCTAAGAGGCACGTGTCATCATCAGTCCTATGAAGCCCCAGGTGGTCACTACTTTGATCAGTGTTTAGAATTATTTCAGTGTTGTTTTCTATTACATCATTAGGGTAGTGTTGTATTCTCCCGGTTTTACTCACTTTGCTCTGCATTAATGCATACATTTCTTTTTTTTTAAACATTATTTTATTTGGTCATTTTCATACATTGTTCATTGGAAAAAGAGATAATTTTCTTTTCCTCCCTCCCCAACCCCTCCCCCGCCCCCCTAGCCGAGGCGCGATTCGTCTGGGTATCACATGTGTCCTTGCTCCGAACCCATTTCCTTGTTGTTGGTATTTGCATTAGGGTGCTCATTTAGAGTCTCTCCTCAATCATATCCCCTCAACCTCTGTAGTCAGGCAGTTGCCTTTCCTCGGTGTTTTTACTCTCACAGTTTGTCCTCTGCTTGAGGATAGTTTTCTTCTCATAGATCCCTGCAGATTATTCAGGGACATTGTAAAGCCATTATTGGAGAAGTCCATTACGTTTGATTGTACCACAGTGTATCAGTCTCTGTGTACAATATTTTCCTGGTTCTGCTCCTCTCACTTTGTTTCACTTCCTGGAGGTCATTCCAGTTCACATGGAATTCCTCCACTTTATTATTCCTTTGAGCACAATAGTATTCCATCACCAACAGATACCACAATTTGTTCAGCCATTCCTCAATTGAAGGGCATCCCCTCATTTTCCAATTTTTGACCACCACAAAGAGTGCAAATGCATACATTTCTTCCCAAGTTTCTCTAGATTCTGCATCCATATACCCAGTTTGTTCATCCATTCTCCAATAAAGTCACCCAAATTTTCTTTAAGGTTTTTGCAAAAAGTGTTGCTATACTTTTTTTTTTTTTGGGTATATGTGGGAGCTTCTCCGCTGACTCTGATCTCCTTAGAATATCTGCCTAGCATTGGGATTATTGGCTCAAAAAGTTTGGTAGTGGTTTATCCAACTCCTAATTTTTCCTCTTTTGAGTCAATGATTAGAAAAACAACACCACTTTGCATTAAGAGATAAGAACTCCCCAAAGACCAGAATATCAAGAGTCCTGTTTAGAAAGGAACCATGTGGTGTAGCCAGGTTTCCATAGACACTGGACTTTTCCTTTAACCTAGTATATGGTTTCTTTGGGAGCAGAAATGTTGGCTTGAAGAAATGAGACAGCTGCTTGGTCTTCAGCTCTTTCTCTTTGCTGACTTGATTTAGTTTGCATCCTTGGGACCTGGAACAAGCAAGAGTGGAAGAGCCATCTTGATTTTATCAGTAATTTAGGAATAGGTCAAGAGCTGTAGCAAGCATGAGGCCATCTGAGTTTTGCTCTAGGCTGGGAAATTTATAGGCATGGGTAACACCATCTTAGGTGATGCCTCCTTCCTTTTCAGGAGCCTAGAATTCTTACAATGTTCTGGGAGTATATTTCATATGAGTCTTGCTCTCTCATTTGTGGCCAGTCCTTTCAGCAGTGTAGAAACTGCCAAAGATTTTCAGGTATACTTCCTCCTCCTGGGTCACACTTTAGGAGAGCATCCCTTGCTATCTCTTTCTCTGGTTTGAACTCTATTAGTTATGGCTCTGCAACTGTCACAGCACACACTAAATTGACACTGGAAAATAACAGCCCTAAGATTTTTGTGATCAGCTTCAGACTATACAGATCCATATTGCATTTAACTATCCCCAGAGGAGAGCCCTCCAACACCAGCAATGACATCACTCTCAGAGTCAAGCTTCCAGCATGGAAATGATTCAGTATGGTAACATTTGATAGGAGGGTATTTGTCTTTCTCTGGGCCCTACCCAATTTTTCATTCCTTTCTGCAGTTCTGAATGATTCATGGGAAGGGGAATGTCAAAGACTAAGCTTTTTTTTTTTTTTAAACTGAGATTCTTGAACAAGGTATCTTTAGCCACATTCAATTCTTCTTGTCTTTCCCTGGCAGAATTATATTACCAACTAATTAATTACTTAGCCCCGAGAAGAGGAGAAGGACAAGGGAAGGTCTGGCTCATTCATGATTTACAACCTAGTACTGAAACCAAACAGGGTCCTTAGGGTTGTGAGCTGAGTGTGATATACTGCCCCATGAGAGATGTAGCTCTTTAGGGAAAATCCGGTGACTCATTCCTTCTCCCTTCCATTATCTTTTCAACTGAGGATTTCCTATCCTTCCGTGCTCTATGCAATTCAAGGGCAAAGGGGAGGGAGGGAGAGAGAGAGAGAGAGAGAGAGAGAGAGAGAGAGAGAGAGACAGAGAGAGAGAGAGAGAGAGACAGAGAGAGAGAGAGACAGAGAGAGACAGAGAGAGAGAGACAGAGAGAGACAGAGACAGAGAGAGACAGAGAGAGAGAGAGAGGAAGGAGAGAGACAGAGAGAGAGAGACAGAGAGACAGACATTCAACAGGCAGAGATATTGTCAAGGAGGGGCTGAAGTTGTAATTGACATAGATGGTCATCATAGATCATCTCTCTGAAGATATGGCAAATACCAATCAATGAACATATTAAATGCCTACTCAGTGCCAGGCGTTATACTAGCTGCTAGGGATTTTTATATAGATATAATATATAATAAATATATTTATATATATGCATATATCATGTATTATATGAATGTGAAAGAATTCCTCTTCTCAAGGAGTTTACCTTCTATCAGAATACAGTATATGCACACATAGAATATACATATCTATACATATATAGACATACACCCACATTTTTATTGTTATTGTTGTTTAATTGTTTCTAGTTGTTGTCTGTTTCTTTGTGACCACATTTGGCATTTTCTTGACAAATATACTAAAGTGTTTGCCATTTCCTTCTTCAGCCCATTTTATAGATGAGGAAATGGAGACAAACTGGGTTGTGATTTGCCTAAGGTTAAACAGCTAAGAAGTGTCTGAGACTAGATTTGAACCCAGGAAGATGAATCTTCTTGATTTCAAGCCTGGTACTCTATCCACCACATCACCTAGATGCCATACACACACACACACACACACACACACACACACACACACACACACACACACACACACATACATAAATATAGAACAAATGAACAATAAATGTAAGGTAATTGCATATGAGGGAGTGGGACTGGGAGGTCAGGAAGGGATTTTCAGAGGCATCTATGGAGACAGAGGTGAGATGGGAATACATTTTGGGGATGGGGGTGGCTCAGTGCAAAGGTATGAACATGGACCTAACCAAGAGTGGTGGGCAGAGTACAATGGAAATACATATGCTAACTCATAGTAAGCAGTTTTATTGTGAGATGCTTCTGTCATTGGACCTGTAGTTTTACTGATTCTAGGAACTCCTACCAATTCAGTTGGCATTTTTTCTGTAACTCATATTCCTCTTAGGAAATTGTCTGGGTCATTGAGATGTTATGTGACTTGTCTAGGGTCACACAGATACATGGTAAATCGAGAAGTGCCCTTAATGGTCTAAGTGTAAATCCAGGATTCTGAGCAACTTAAAGGCTCAGTGCCCCCAGGCAACTCACTATTATGATAAGTTGCTGAGAATGTGCTCTTTTGAATTGGCAGAAGGATTTTCCTCACCTGGTAGTTCCCCTTGCCAATGAAATCACCAGGCTACTCTTTATGCCTATTCCACTGATGTTAGTTCCCATTATGCACTGTACCTAGACAGAATAGGAATTTAATAAATGCTTATTGATTTATTATTGAAATCCTGGGATTCTTGAATATCTTTAAGAGGTGTGTTAAAATTGGACA
The DNA here is from genome assembly GCF_027887165.1 of Monodelphis domestica. Classification (NCBI taxonomy): domain Eukaryota; kingdom Metazoa; phylum Chordata; class Mammalia; order Didelphimorphia; family Didelphidae; genus Monodelphis; species Monodelphis domestica. The sequence goes on along the minus strand of NC_077227.1, from coordinate 359,314,430 downwards.
TCTTTTTAGCTTAACATCTTGCTAATCCTTTTGATGCTTACTGTTAATACTGTTTAGTTCTTAGGATCTTTTTATTACGGAAATGAAGTAGAAGGAATAGAGAGAAGGGATAGTGTGTTTTGGGTTGGAACAACACATATAGTCCTTTTCATGTAGAAATCAGTTCAGGTAATTAAACTTCTATCCTAAGGAACACTTACCAGGATGTTCTCATTGCTTGAGGATTTTAGGTTGAATGGGAGAAAATCCCACCTGCCAAGTGTTACAAGGAAATCACTTTAAAAGACTGATATATATTAATTTAAGGTCGCCAAGGAATTCAGCTATGTAATTCCTAAAATGAAAACTCAAGCCAGCAGTCAATCTTTTATGGAGTTTAATTACAATAGGAGGAAGAAAGAAGTTAGAGATAGAGAGAGAGAAAAAGGGAGAGAAGGGAATAGGGCTTAAATACCCCTTCTGTTTAGGCTGGGCCAAAAGACCCAAGCCCTTAGATAGCTGGGGCAAAGAAAAGAGATCAGTCCCTATTACTCACGTGACCAAAATGGAGAAACAGTCTCAGGGGCCCCCACCTTCAGCTTCCTTCAGAGCAAGCTTCTCAGAGTACACTGCCACCACTCCGACCAACTCCTCAACCACCTCGAGTCTTCAGACCCCCCTGATCTTTAAGGAAACCATCCAAGTTGCCTCCCCTCAGTTCTCACATCTACCAATCACTGTCCATCAATTTCCCTGTGCCAATGGAGGATCTAGCTTAACCCAGGACCGCCCAGAGGCTTTGCACATGTCTGTTGAAGGTCATATTTTCAATAATTAAATCTTTGCTCCTTTGCTACAGCCCTTTCTAAATCCTGTTAATCTGAGTAGGGTAGAGATTGGAATAATTAAATTTTGATCTAGGCTGCAGCCCTTACTCAATCCTGTTAGGACTGAATAGGGTGGAGATTGATTCCAAGTATCTCCATTGTATCAATTCTAAAATCAATCATGACTCAAAGAAATTCCTGTTCTATGCTTAAGCATAGTTCAAAGTCCTTTCCATTGTTCAGCAAAAGGTTTCTGTCCTAAAGTAATCTTAAGAAGGGAAGAGAAGGAACCTCCCATGCCAATGGGGTTCCCATTCCAATAGACTATCAGTAAGAAATTTTCCAAGTATGAAATATCCCAATGGTGAAATTTCCAACATTTATAAGTCTAAGGAATTTTGAGGTTTACACAAGGCATGAAGTGCCTGCTTGATAACACTAGCTTGAAAGGATAGGTTGTTCCCCTGAGATCTCACAGCCCTGGCATCACATAGCATCACAGGATTTTAAAGTTGGTCTTTTATCCCACACCTTAGCTGACAATACCTGCCCAACAAATGATAAATTGGCTTCTGCTTGAAGTTCCTACTTACTTCACATATTTTGAAGGATGAAATGATCATTGAAGGAAACCAAGAAGTTACTAGCTGTTCTGCTTTTGGGAGAGAGAGACAGAGACACAGAGAAACAGAGGCAGAGGTAGAAAGAAAGACAAAGGCAGATCCAGTGTTTTCCAAGTCAACCCATTCCTTTAATTGTTGGGAAATGATTTCTTTCAATGGGTCTAAATCTGCCTCTGCAACTTCCCCTTCTTATCATACCTCTGGTGCCAAGAAGAGCAATTCCCCTTCTACAGGATACTTAAATACTTCAGTTCAATTTGGCAAGAATTTATTAAAATACCAATTATGTGCAAGATACCATGCTTAATGTTGAGAATACAAAGATGAAAAAACTGTACCTGCTTCCAAGAAGATTACATTCTGCTGCAACACAGCTATCATTTTCTCATCTGCTCTCTGTTCCCTACTCTTCTTTTGCCTAAATCTCCCCATTTCCCTAAATAAAATCTAACTATGATTCCCACATAATTTGAAGGATTAAAGGAAGCCAAGAAGTTAGTTGTTCTGCTTTTTTGGAGACAGACAGAGAAATAGAGACAAGAAAGAGACAGACACTGAGACAGTAGAAAGACAACAAAGAAATAGACAAAGAGAAACATGGAGGCAGAGATGGACAGAGATAGAGACAGAGGGAGATAGAAACAAAGAGAGGGAAAGAGAGAAGGAGGGTTCAAGGGAGGTGGAGAGAGAACCAGCAGATGTCTAAATAATTGAAGTCCCTGTCACTGCTATGTCATGACTGTTTGCCAAGATGTCCTTATGCATTTCCTCTTTTTGTCCAGGTGGTCTGTGGTATATGCCAATGACAATATTGCTTCTGTTCCTGCCTATATTGATCTTCACTCAAATGTCCTTTTATCACATTTCCTGCTCTGGTCCTTGGACTTCTTCCCATGAATATATCTTCTTTATTTAAAAATGTTTTTTATTATGAACATTTCAATATTCAAAGAACAGAAAGGAGAACTATATATGACATGAACTTTTATTTTTTATTTTTAAAGTTTTTAAAGTGTGTTTTGGATTTGAACACAATAGCATCCACTGTTCTGTTTGTCTGTGTTCCTTTCTCAACTTGCCTTTATTCTCTTATATGTGTCCTCTTATTTATATTTTAAGACTTGATCTCCTTATGTCACTCAAGTTATAATTGCAGCAGCTAGTCATGGAGCTGATCTCACAAATGATCAGCACCAGAGCTCTAACCTGTTTTGTTTTTCTGATCTGAGCTCCTCTGCCACTCCTAAAGCAACCTGTTGATCTTCTGCTTCTTGGAGGCTTACCATATTAAGGCTGAACTTGGTATGGACACTTGATTGGTTTAGTCTACAGCAGTTCAGAATCCTTAAACTCAAGAGAGTCACCAGCCTTTGCCTTCTCTGCAATAGGGACTATAGGCATATACCACTGTTTCTGCCTCTTCGTATATTTTTAAAAGACTTCATTTTAAATGCTCTTTTCGTTTTTTTTGTATTATCATTATTAACTCACTTGCCCACCATAACTCTCCCCTTCCCCAAATAAAAGCTAGGCTTGAAGAAGTATAATCAAGCCAAATAAATCCACATATTGATCATGTATACACATTTTTGTTTCATTCTGGTCCATCAGACCTCTGCTAACTGGGAAGCATGCCTCATTATCAAGATTTTTAGAAGGGGGCAGCTAAGTGACTCAGTGGATAGAAAGCCAGATTTGGAGATGGGAGATTTTGGGTTCAAATTTGTCCTCAGATTTTCCTTGCTGTGTGATTGTGGGCAATTCACCCATCCCCAGATGCCCAGCTCTTACCATTTTTCTGCCTTGGAACTGATACTTAGTAGGGATTCTAAGACAGAAGGTAAGGTGTGTGTTTTTTTTTAAACCCTTATCTTCCATCTTAGAGTCAATACTGTGCAGAGTATTGGTGGCAGAAGAGTGGTAAGGGCTAGGCAGTGGGGGTTAAGTGACTTGCCCAGGGTCACATAGCTGGGAAGTGTCTGAGGCCAGATTTGAACCTAGGACCTCCCATCTCTAGGCCTGGATCTTGATGCACTGGGCTACCCAGCTGCCCCCAGGTTAGAGTCATGAAGGGTCTTAAGTATCTTTTTCTTCAGTTATAATAAGGGTCTTTAATTAAGGTACTCAGATTAATCTGGGAAGATATACTCGATCTCAGTCCTGAGACTTCCAATTGAGTATATTTTTTAATAAACAATCATATTCCACATGTTCTCAACCCATTCTTCACCTGTTTCCTCCCTTTTAAATAGCTTACCCATCTAGACTTATCTGGGTCTCAGCCCATTAGGTATAAGTGATATCTGGAATGTCAAATTTCCTTTCTTTGGTTAGAATTGGTAGGATTCCCTATTCGTTATCTACACTTCATGAATTTGTGTATAAAAATCTGAGGTCTAGTATTATCAAAACGTTCTTGTTTATTAAATTTTATCTCCAGTGAATTTCTGGGTGTTTCCAACAGTATTAATCTTTACAAATTATAGTGATTCTTATTCTCTATGACATATAGCCTGTTGAACAGGAACACACACACACACACACACACACACACACACACCTCTATCTATATGCAGTTTTTTTTTGCAGCTTAAAAGTCCCTTTGATTCAGTTTATCAAAGTATAGTCCAATATTGCTGTTGTCTTTTAATCATCCCTAGCCCGTCGTTTCTATATTCTATGTTATAATCTAGAATCCAAAGCCTATTCTCAGAGAGCTTCTCTTTATCACAGTGTTCAGTTTCTGGCCTTTGATTGATAGCAGAGATGAAAAATATCACCTGTGCCCCCAAAGTCTTTTATTTCTTGTGGTTGACATCCTAATCTATAACAGTCCTTTCACGTTCCTTCTGACAATGATATTCATGCTTATGGGCATCACCAAAAGTGGGTGGTAATTATCAAGACCAACAAGTCTTAGGAGGTCTTTTGACTTATACTGAATATGTAGTTCAAGAAAAAAGCAAACTTCTGTTGTTGTAACAAACTTCCTCACACTGAAGTTATGTGTCGTAAAAATTAAAATTAATCTATAATAACTTCAAAATTATATTTTATACGATTCATTAATGATCACTAGAAATAAAGGAATAAAAAGGTAACAAAATAAAACCCCGTGTCCATGGCTAATCTACCTGTTCAAATAGCCCACTCCACCCATGTCCTGACCCAGGAAGGAAAGAGAGCTAGTCACGGAAGACCAACCTATTTATCCCCTGTCTGTGTCAGCAGGTATCGACAGGAAGCCAGTGGGCTCCTGGGAAATGTAATTCAAAGACACAAGATTTTCATTTACACAGTGTGTATGTGGCAGTCCTCTAAATCATTTATAAGCTTCCATGTTTGGGAGCAGTGAGAGATTAAGTGACTTGCCCAGTGTCACACAGCCAGTATGTGTCAGAGTCAGGGATTGATGAATCACAGAATATGAGAGCTAGTAGCATCCTTAGCAATCAACTAATCTACTATAATATACCTAAATAGCGATCATCCCACCTCTGTTTGGAGCCCTTCAAGGAGAAGGACCCTACCACATCACGGGGCAGCTTCTTCTACTTTTGGACAGTTCTGATTGCTAGGAAAAAATTCTTTTGACATTGGCTAAAATAGCTTCTGGTTTTTCCGCTGGGGTAAAAAAAAAAAGTCTAATCCCTTCTCCACATGGTAGTCCATTTTATATTTGAAGAGAGCTGGCGGGTCACCCCTGAGTCGTCTTCTCCTCAAAGCTAACCAGGTCTAATTCCTTCAATCAATCCTCATATGATATGATCTCAGGGCCTTCTACCATGCTGGGTTATCCTCTGGATATTCTTCAATGTCATTGTTAACCTCCTTCAATCCCTCCTGACTTCAAAGTTGGTTTTCTACCTCTTTCTGCCGTATGTCCTCTGAAGCTTTCAATATGATGATGCACATTCCTTGGATGATTATCTTTGGGAATATCTCCTGAGCACCATGGAGGTGGTGATGCTAGTCACGGAGTCCTGAGAATGGCAAGATTTCATGCGGCTTTCCCTGCTCAGAGGACTTGTCCCAGTTTGGTTGTAAGGTGCCAAGTTACCATAAGTATCACTACGAAAAAGTGGACAGACATTCTAAGCCTCTTCTTGACGAATCACCTGGTTTTGTTTGTTCCTTTCAGTTTCAGAAGAACCGTCGAGACCCGGATGCCACCAGACACAAACTCATGGAGATTGCTAATTATGTTGATAAGGTGAGACCAGGTGTGTAGAATGGATTATTTAAACAGACAGTGTATGAGAATTTGGGGGCAGCTACGTGGTGCAGTGGATAGAAGGCTGGATCAGGAGTCAGGAAGATTCATTTACATGAGTTTAAATCTAGCCTCAGATGCCTACTAGCTGTGTGGTCCTGGTAAGTCATATAGCCTTGTTTGCCTCAGTTTCCTTATCTGTAAAATGACATAGAAAAGGAAATAGCCAACCATCTTTGCCAAGAAAACCCCAAAAGGGCTCATGAAGAACCTAAAATGTCTAAATGACAAAATGAGAATTTTAAAAAAGGAAGCACCATGAACCATCATGTATTCATTAAGGGCAACTAGCAGACTCAGTGGATAGAGAGGGGAGGTCTTGGGTCCAAATCTGGTCTCAAACTCTTCCTAGCTATATGATCCTGGGCAAGTCACTTAACCCCCATTGCCTAGCCCTTACCACTCTTCTGCCTTGGAACTAATGCTTAGTACTGATTCTAAGACACAAAGTAAGTGTTTTAAAAAAAATAGTATTTTTTAAAAAAAGCAAATTGTGCCAAGATAATCTCATTTCCTTTGATCTAGTTATCAAATTAGGAAATCAGAGGAATACTATATACATAATCGAGTAGAATTTCAATAAGGCATTTCACAAAATCTTGCACAATATTTTAGTGGACAAGATGGAGACATTCAGTTGACAAAGGAAAATAATTAGTTTCAGAACTGACTGATGGACCCACAAAAAAAAAAAGTGATGATAAATAAATCAGTGTCAATGTGGAGAACTATGGAGTGCCACAAGACTCCTATCATTAAACTTGTCTTGCTCAATATTTTTAACCATAACAAGGATGAAGCCACAGGGAAGAGATTATCAAATCTTCAGATGACACAACTCAACAAGGGTTGAATAGTAGAATTTTAATAAAAATATCAAAGGATTAAAATATGAGTTTAATTACTAACATCTATGATAAGATGAAATTTAATATGCATAAGCCTACCTTCCCAAATCATAAGCCCATGTCCTTTTGAATTCTGTACACGATACTTGCCTAATTTCTTATTGGCTTTTTGGGTTACCATGATACAGTATTGACTCCTTTTTAGTTTCAGTCCATGAAAATCCCCAGATTTTTTTTCCATATGAAATGTAATTATATCTGGATCATTATGACCATTTCTGAGCTCTACATTTTAAGAAAGGTCTTGACAAGCTGGAGTGTGACTTCAGGAGTAGTGATAGTGAAAGAACCTTTCAACCAGCTGGAAGTCTTGAGATATTTGGATTATGGAAGAAAAAGCTTAAGGCTGGGGCCTGGGAGGCTGATATCCATGCCTTCCTATTCATTCATTCATTCATTTATTTATTTATTTATTCATTTATTCATTCATTCATTCATTCATTCATTCATTCATTCATTATTTATTTATTTATTTATTCATTCATTTATTTATTTATTTATTTATTTATGACGCTAGAATGAAGTTTTAAGGAGAAAGGGGGCAGAGAGATAGATTTCAGTTTGATACATTAGGGATAGGAACTGAATGGTGATTTCATTGGAATAGAGGACTCTTGGGTAACGGAAACTCTACTAATGTAGGTAGGTCCTTCTCTTCAAATTATAGGCGTAGAGAGTTGCTGGGTAAAGATGTCAAACACATGAGGCCCCACCTAGATTAAAATGTAATTAGGAAATATTTAAGAAAATAGATATGCAGGATAGAAAAGGAGACTTGAATATGAGACTGTACATCTTATTTTAATAGATGTATTATTAAATGTATATATATAAATATATATAATATTACATATTTATATAATACATAATATACAAATATATAATATATAAATATTAAAATATAAAATAATTTTAATAAATTATTTAAAATAATAATTTAAAGTATATAATAAATTTATTTTTATTTATTATATTATTATCATATATATTATATTATATATATTATAAAAATAAAAAATATATAACTTTCAAAGCTGTGTTGATTGTCTTTGTTTCCTTTTGAACCTTAGAATTCTTTTTGTGTGCCCTAATATGGCACTGGTCTTTGGTGCCTCTTAATGAGTTTTTAGTCAGCTAAACTCAGTTTTTTTTAAACAAGGCTTCTGTCCTGCCTTGCCTCCCTCATTCACAGTTGATTAAAAAAAAATTTACCCAAGTTCAGGCCTTTACTTCTGTCCCAATTAAATGACTTATCCTTAAGTGGGTCCCAAACTGACTCCCTCCAGAGGATGTTAGGGAGGAAAGGAGAGCTGGGAAGAAGAAAGTTACTGCCAAACTTGGGCCAGGAATGACTAGAAGAATCGGTCCCGTGGGCCATTATTTTAGCACCTCTTTCCAACCCTCAGTCTGTTCTAGGATAACATTGGAATAATTTTCAATCCAAAACAAGAACAACATCTGGGAAAAATGGAAAAAACGTGTCTCCCATGGGGCCACTGGAGGAAACAGATTCTGTAGCTTTTCATTTAATATTCATTATTTTTAGGCTTTAGTGGGTGGGAAGTTGGTCTGGCTTTTAGAGTGACCCAGATTAGCCAGATTGGTTCAACCTAAAGAAGGGGTGAATGAAATTGGAATAGAGGCAAAGGGGTCATTAAGATACAAATCTTTCTTGAAATATTTTCTAAATGGTTCATGTGTTTCATTTTGATGGTGAGGATTTTCAGAACTCTGCTTCAAAGGCACTTGCAGCCTTAATTTACACTCCTGGTCATGGGTCATTTGTATTACACATATTAACAAGCAGTCACTCAATAACTGTTTGTTGAATGAATGACTAACTTACATGAAGAAAAATATCCTTCTATTCCATCTGCCTTGCTGGATCTGAGGAAGCCCAGAGAAATGAGGTAATTTACCTAAGATCACACACATAGTAAGTTGAAGAGCCAGGATTTGAATCCAGATTTGCTCATTCCAAATCCAGTGGTGATTCTTCCATATCATGTTGTTTGTTGTTTAGGCATTTTTCAGTTGTTTCCTATTCTTCATGAGCCCATTTGGGGTTTTTTTTTTGGAGCAAAGATACTGGAGTGATTTGCTATTCCTTTTTCCAGCTCATTTTACAGATAAGGAAACTGAGATCTGAAGTAAACAGGGCAAAGTGTCTTGCCCAAGTTATACAGTGAGTATCTGAGGCCAGATTTGAACTCAGGCGAATAAGTTTTCTTGTTTCCAGGTGTGGTGCTCTACCCACTGTATCATCTAATTGCCCCATATTGAAATCCCTTTTGGCTTTATTTATTGAGAAAGAAACTTTGGTGATTCCTTTTACAGATTAGAAAATTGAGGTCTAGAGAAAGGAAGACTTGACCAAGATAATAATTACAATATAGTGATGATAATAATAATGGTTATGGTAATTATTAAAGGATTATAGATCATAGATCATATGGAAAGGACCATGAGCCCAAACCTCTCATTTTATAGATAAGGAAACTGGGGCTCAGAGATGCTGTTATTTGACCATGATTCTGAGATAGTAATGATAATAATAATGACAGTTGACATTTGTATATTATTCTAGAGTTTGCAAAACCTTTCACATGTATTATTTAATTTGAACTTCACAGCAAGTCTTCGAAGTATGTACTATGTATGAATATTTTACTTCCATTTTAAATATAGGGAAACTGAGGCACAGAGCATTCAAGTGCTTTCCCTATCCTTGTTGTTGCTCAGTTGTTCAGTTGTGTCTGACTCTGTGACTCCATCTGGGGTTTTCTTGGCAATGATACTGGAGTAGTTTGCCATTTCTTTCTCCAGCTCATTTTACAGGTGAGAAACTGAGGCAAATGAAGTTGAGTGACTTGCTCAGGGTCACACAGCTAGTGAGTGTCTGAGGCCATATTTGAATTTCCCATCATTACTCAGTAAGGATGAGATCCAAGGAACTAATAATAGAATTGTGACTATCCCTTCCCCTGCCCGAGTCCTCCAACTCCCATATTCTTTCCAGTGTGCCATCTTGCCTCTACCTACACTCTCTGGTTATTAGTTCTCACATCTCTCAGACCAAGATGGCTTCTAAGGACCCTTTAAACTCTTACTCCTGAGATCCTGCTCTTGGTTCTGCCATTAGTCTTTCACCTCTTGGTCTATTTTTTCTTGTCTGAAAGACGGGTCTAATGCCTGTTTCTTTTTGCCCCAAGTTATGCTGAGAAAAACCAGTGTGATCACTGATGCTTTGACTGCTCACTAGGGGAAAAATGATGTGAATCCAAATTGATGTTATTTTAAGAGGTAGTGAAGAGATGCCAGAAACAGCGAGGTGGCACACTGGATAGGTTGCTGTGTCTGACATCAGGAAGACTCATCTTCCTCAATTCAAATCTGGATTTTGACACTTACTACTGTGTAACCCTGGGAAAGTCACTTAACTCTGCTTACCTCAAGTTTCCTCATCTGTAAAAAAGTGAGCTAGAAAAGGAAATGGTAAATCATTTTGATATCTGTGTCAAGAAAACTCTAAATGGGGTCATAAAGAATTGGACCCACAAGTGAAATGAATGAACAAGAAGAGATACCAATATATATTTTTGCTTTCCTTATCCTTTTAGTTTTATCGCTCTCTGAACATCCGTATTGCCCTTGTGGGCTTGGAAGTCTGGACTCATGGAAACATGTGTGAAGTCTCAGAGAATCCATATTCTACTCTCTGGTCCTTTCTCAGCTGGCGGCGCAAGTTACTTGTACAGAAGAACCACGACAATGCCCAACTGATCACGTAGGTGGACTATTCCTGAGCTAAGAGATACTGCTTCTCCTTGTATGAAGAGGACAGCACCTACCACTGTTGGTGCTAAAGCAGAAAGAGTACTTGATCTGCAGACAGAAATCCTGGGTTCTAATCTCAGCTCTGCTACTTACTAGCTGTGTAACCCAGGGCAGATCATTTAATTGGTCTGAGCCTCAATTTCCTCATCTAAAATGGGGATAATATACAACTTTCTGGAAGTATTTTGAGGACCAAAAGAGATAATATAAAATCCTTAGTAAACCACAATAGGAAACCATTTTTAATTTAATTTTACCAATTACATGTAATAACAAATTTCCAAATAGGTTTTCTGAAGTTATGTTGTCCACCTCGCTCTCCTCACCTCTCCCTGAACTGGTCTGGGTTATACATGTATTATTGTCAGGCAACTATTTTTTTTAATTTTTTTAGATTTTTAAAATTTGATTAATTAATTTAGAATATTTTCCCATGGTTACATGATTCATGTTCCTTCTTTCCCCTCCTCCCTCTCCTCTCCTGGAACTAACAAGCAGGTCCACTGGATTTTACATGTATCATTGTTCAAAAACTATTTCCATATTATTACTATTTGCAATAGAGTGATCTTTTAACATCAAAACCCCAATCATATGTCCATCAAACTATGTGATTGACCATACGTTTTTCTTCTGCATTTCTGCTCCCACAGTTCTTTCTCGGGATGTGGATAGTGTTCTTTCTCATAAGATCCTCTGGATTGTCTACTAGTAGAAAAGTTCATTACATTTGATTATCAGGCAACTATTTTTAAAAAAATTTTATTTTACATTATGAATATCTGTGTGACAAAGGATGATCTAGGTGAGATTGTGCTGCAAAATGCCCACTCTCCCTTGAGTGAATATTTAGCTGCTTGAGTTTTTTTTGAGAGATGACCAAGTAGATGATCTCGGACAAGGATGGAGGAAGGTGGTGGTTCCCCGAGGGGCTGGACTAGGGCTCCAATGAGAGCCAGTTCCAAGCACTATGTTAGGTTCAAGGGCAGCGATAGACTGGAAAGGTTTGGGTTAGATCAGGCAGCTGGCAGAAAGGATGTGGGGATTCATTACAAGAATACCCAGGAGGTAGTGAATGGGGAGCGAAGTCTGCAGTGATCATGAACCAGGCAGATGCTTAGTTAACAAGCTGCTTTTGAGACCAAGAAAACAGTCAAGGCAGCAGCAATAGCAGCAGGGCTAAAGTCAGACTTGAGACGCCACAGCCAGGAATGTGCCCAGAAAGGTGGTTTGTGCCGACAGGAGTTTACTGTCAGGGATTGCCCAGAAAAATCTCCTTGCACCTCTTGGCTTTAGGTGCTTGGCCTGTTTGGTTTTGCTGGGGCAGGAGCTTTGTCTCTTTTGGTCCTAGACCAGAGTCTAATCTCTGAGTCTATCTAAGAAGGATAAATAGAAGAGTTCCAAACGCGTGATGGATGCAGAATCCCTTCATTGCTTTCCTGATTCATCGACTGTAAGCGAGATCCTTAAGATTACTGGTTATTTCCTTTTTGTTCTTGTATCCACAGTGTGCAGCATGACATTGAAGAAGGAGCAGGCCCTTCATAAGTGCTTATTGTTTGCATTTCTCCATCATTGGGGCTAGTGACCAAATATCTTGTGGTAGGCTATTTGCTCCAGGCTCTAGTTAAGCACATGCTATCAGGCAATGAGGGGCAGTGGAGTGAGCGCTCAGAGGACTTGAGTTCAAGTCCTGTCTCCTTATACTTGACCCAATAATTTCTCTTTCAGTTTCTGGACTTCAGTTCCCTTATCTATAAAATGGGAAGCTTAGATTATGTTCAATTCAATATTTAAGCATCTTTTGTGTGCGAGGTGCTGTGCTGATGCCTTTCTGTGATCCGCATGTGCCTAGCACTGTGTTAAGCAGAAGAGAAGGAATATAAAATGTAGTTCCTGCCCTTAAGAAGTAGAAAGAGATGACAGGCCCAATTAGGGAGTGAAGCAAACCCTCCTGGGATAGAGGGCACACATTTATCACAGTGTTGACTGTGTGGTCAGGAGTTTTCTTTATTCAAAGCTAATTGGCACCCATGAGGTAGGAACCTGTTCCCTTGGGCTGCTTTGTCTCTAATTACTTGGACAGAGTGCCTGGCCAGTCATTCACCCCATTGTGGAAACGTATGTGCTCGTTGTCATGGTTGTCTCTGGGGACGTAGAGTCCATGTCAGTTAACAGAGAAGGTTGGTGGTTGTCCTTCGTACTCAGAGGACTAAAATGATGTCACTATTAATGGAGAAAAGCATTAAAGGCAATGGATAGGGGCAGCTACATGGCTCACTGAATAGTGCACCAGGTCTAGTGTTGGAAGTTTCTGGGTTCAAATGGCCTCAGATACTTTCCTGTTGTGTGACCCAAAGCAAGTCATTTAACCCCTATTACATAAATCTGCATTTCTGCCTTGGAACCAGTATTTGGTATCAATTCTAAGGCAGAACATAAGAGTTAAAAAGAAAAAAGAATTCCACAGATGAACTCAGGGGGTATAGAGTAGAGGGGGGAAAAGGCGTGAGCTAACAACAGACTTTTAACTTCTACCCATTCAGAATTGAAATTCTATGAATCAGCCACTTTCAATAAAAATGGCTATATTTTAATATAATGATCAGCAGAGTGGAATCTACCCTAATGGAGGGCAAAGGGACAGCCATCCAGTGGGGGCCACATGAAATATTTTCTCCAGTTCTTAAAAATTGTCCAGAGGGGGCAGCTGGGTGGCTCAGTGGATTGAGAGCCAGGCCTAGAGATGGGAGGTCCTAGGTTCAAATCTGGCCTCAGACACTTCCCAGCTGTGTGACCCTGGGAAGTCACTTAACCCCCATTGCCTAGCCCGTACCACTCTTCTGCCTTGGAGCCAATACACAGTATTGACTCTAAGATGAAAGGTATGGGTTTAGAAAAAAAATGTTCAGAGTTTCCTGGCATCATGGGTGTAACTTCATCCTGCTATCAATCAACAAACATTTATTAAATGCCTACTAGACACTGTCTCTGGGGACACAAAGATGAAGAATGAAGTAGTCCTTCCTCTTGCATCTAAATGTAAGACACAACAAATACATAGACCTGTATTTCCAGAATAAATATAAAGAGAATAAGTACAACTAAATGCAAGGTGGTTAAACACTTGCTTCAGCAGCACCTATACCAGAATTGGGAGGGAGGGAGGGCACCAGCAGTCAGGAATATCAGAAAAGGCTTCATATAGAAGGTGGCCATTGAGCTATGTCTTAAAAGAAGAGAGGGATTCTATTAGGTGGAATGAGGAGAGAGTATATCTTAGACATGAGAAAAGGCCAGGTCAAAGGCAAGGAAATAGGAGATGGGATCTCCAGTGTGAGAAACAGAGAGAAGGCCAGGTTGGCTGGACCACAGTTTTACTCCAATCTTGGTCTACCCTTGGGTCTTCCCAAGCATCTTGCCCAGATTTTGAAATGATTTAAGAGGCTCACAAGTCATTTTGGCATTTAATATGGGGAGACAGAGGAAGACATGGCAGAAAAGCCATCATCAAGGATCTGTATGGCTAGAAAAGGAGATGGACTGGCCTTGCAGAGAGAGGGAGGAATAAAAGATGGACAGCCTGCCACCATTATCATGGTTGAGTATTTCTTTTGGGTGGGTGTCAGATTTGAAGTTAGAGGACCTAGGTTTGACTCTTGGCTCTACCACTTACTAACTTGAGCAATAATAATCATTTCACCTCTCTGGGCTCAGCTACCTCATCTATAAAATGGGTGGGGAGGGATTATCTGACCTCTAAGGCCTTTTTTATTTCTAAAATTCTGATATTATAATCCTCTGAAAGATTAAAGGAAAGAGAAGACCTTTAGCACATTGGGGATATCTTCTGTGGATGATCTATGAATTGTATGATATAAAAGATGTGGAGGGGTGGCAATCCTGCACTTGTGGAAGGAACACAATAAGTTCTCAGACTAGTTGGACCATGTTTTTTTTCTTTTTTCTCTTTAAGAGAAATTATTGACAGGCGATTGTCATGCTTTGGTTTTTGTCTTCTGATTTCTTCTCCATTCATTTATCTCTTCTCCCTAGGAGCACATAGCAAATAAAAGGAGATGCCTAGAGCTAGGGAAAAGTTAAAAAAGAAAGGCTAAATGAGAATTATGGTAAGAGTTGCTGGTAGAAAATTGAAGAAAGTACCTGCAAAAGCATGCTTGGACCATGTTTAGACTACTTGGACCTCAAGATTTTATGGAGTCCCAAAGTATGGAATAGTATCTTTTCCCAAGCTCAGTCACAAAATCAGTGAGTAAGCTCAGTTGGCTAAGAATAATGGTTGTTAAACATTTTAACTATAATAACTGTGTCAGGCACTATGCCAAAGGCTGAAGATCCAAAGAAAAGGCAAAACATGGTCATCAAGGGTGCATCACATTCCAAAGGGAGACACCAAACAATTAAGTTACAGACATAATGTATAGTGTAGAAGTGGAAAGTAATCTTGCCTCTTCAGAAGGGATGTAATCCTTGCTGCTGGGGGCTACTGAGGCTGGCGGATGGTGTGAGTGGGGGTTCTGAGCCTCAGCAGGTCTAAAATCCATGGGATGTTTGCACTGTCTGGCAGTAATATGCTGAGTTCCTTTAGAACAGAATGCCGCCAGGCTGCCTAGGGAGGGTCAAACTTGCCTAGGTTAGAAAAACTGCAGATTTTTCTGCCTCTGTTACCTATCAGCATTGAGATTAGACCTTTGAGTGGTTGCTGTGCTTTTAGCCTGAGGGAGATAAGGAGGCTTAGTCTCAAGAGAAAAAAAAAAGAACTGGAAAGGACCTTAGAACATAGAATGTTAGAACTTGAAAGAACCTTTGGAATTAAATGTAGCATCACAGAATCTGGGAATTGTAAGGGACCTCAGTCACCATCTAGTCCAACCCATACTTCATGTGGAATCCCGCTACAACAAAGTGGGCAAATAGTCATCTAGCCTGTGCCTGAAGACGTCCACTGAGGGTGATCCCAAGCCTTCTAAGGCAGCCCATCTCTCTTGTGGATAGCTCTGGTTGTTAGAAGCTTTCCCTTAAATCGAGATTAAATTTCCCTCTGCTTCTTCTACCCAGGACTTCTATACCTACCCTCTGAGGACAAACAGAACAAGTCAACTCCCTTCCTCATTTAATGGACTTACAAATATTTAGAGGCAGCCCGTCATTCCTCTCCTAATCCCTGCCCATACCAGTTTTTACTTCTCCAGGCTAATTATGCTCAGTTCCTCATATAGTATGGACATAAGCTCCTTTCCTATCAGGGCAGCCATTCTCTGAATGCTTTCCACCTCAGTAATATTCCTAAAAAGGGACTCCAAACTGACTATGATATTCCAGATGTGACCTTACCAGGGCATCTTTTACAGTGGAACTATCAGCCTTTCATTCCTATAAGTTCATAATACAGCCCAAAATATTATTAGCTTTGTTGGTCCTGAGGTGTGATGTGGGGTTGATGCACCAGAACCCATAGCTACCTCTTTCCGCCTGGGATGCTGATGTGAAAGCTTGGCAGCTGAAGGATATGTGTGAATCATCTTGGGCATCATGACTTATACCACCTTCCCCTCCTTCCCCCCTCCTCCACCCAGCTGGCCTCATCCTGTCCAGCAGGAATGGGAAGCAATTTATAAACCCTGCTCATTTCCTTCCAGTAAGATTAGGCTATTGGCATATTGTAGGAAGGGGAGGAGAGTGGGAAACTGCATCTCTGACTCTTGAAATCTTTGCTCTCTACCTTTCTCCTCTGTGAGTTTGCATGGAAGTGGATAAAGGAAAATGGTGGTGTGAGTGGGTTGGGGGTCATCTTGGAAGCCATAGAGATGACCCAGAAATGAAAAGACTTTTATTTGTCTATGAGTCAGAGGATGGGCTTAAGAAAGTTGGCTTTTCTTTTTCTTTTTTTCTTTTTAATTTTTTAAAATTTTATTTAATTGATTAATTAAGAAAATTTTTCGATGGTTATATGATTCATGTTCTTTCCCTCCCCCCTCCCACCCCATTCCCATAGCCAACACATAATTCCACTGGTTTTTTTTTTTTAAACCCTTACCTTCCATCTTGGAGTCAATACTGTGTATTGGCTCCAAGGCAGAAGAGTGGTAAGGACTAGGCAATGGGGGTCAAGTGACTTGCCCAGGGTCACACAGCTAGGAATTGTCTGAGGCCAGATTTGAACCTAGGACCTCTCGTCTCTAGGCCTGGCTCTCAATACACTGAGCTACCCAGCTGCCCCCTCCATTGGGTTTTACATGTGTCATTGATCAAGACCTATTTCCATATTATTGATATTTGCACTAGGATGATCATTTAGAGTCTACGTGCCCAATCATATCCCCATTGACCCATGTGATCAAGCAGTTGTTTTTCTTCTGTGTTTATACTCCCAGAGTTCTTCCTCTGGATGCAGATAGTGTTCTTTCTCCTAAGTCCCTCAGAAGTGTCTTGGATCATTGCCTTGTTGCTAGCAGAGAAGTCCATTACATTTGATAGTACCACAGTGTATCAGACTCTGTGTACATTGTTCTCCTGGTTCTGCTCCTTTCATTCTGTATCACTTCCTGGAGGTTGTTCCAGTTCACATGGAATTCCTCCACTTTATTATTCCTTTGAGCACAATAGTATTCCATCACCAACAGATACCACAATTTGTTTAGCCACTCTCCAATTGAGTTGTTTTGATTGCATTTCTCTAATTATAAGAGATTTAGAACTTTTTCATGTTTTTATTGATAGTTTTGATTTCTTTATCTGAAAATTGCCTATTCATGTCCCTTGCCCATTTATCAGTTGGGAAATGGCTTGCTTTTTTGTACAATTGATTTAGCTCCTTATATATTTGAGTAATTAGACCTTTGTCAGTGGTTTTTGTTAAAGATTTCCCCCCCAATTTGTTGCTTCCCCTCTAATTTTGGTTGCATTGGTTTTGTTTGTTCAAAAACTTTTTAATTTAATGTAATCAAAATTATTTATTTTACATTTTATAATTTTTTCTAACTCTTTCTTGGTCTTGAAATGAAAGTTGGCTTGTCACTGAAAACTATTAACAGGTCATTGTTGATTAGGGTGTTCCTATATCTGGCTGACTTTTGAGGTGATCCTCTCAAGATAAGCTTCATTGCCTTTTCTCTTCACTTTCAGGGGAATGTCTTTCCATGGTACCACAATTGGTCTGGCCCCACTGATGGCCATGTGTTCTGTGTACCAGTCTGGAGGGGTCAACATGGTGAGTCTTGCCCATTAAATCAGGTAGTAGAGAAGTTAATTAGATTGTTGCATGAACCAGGAAATCTGCATCTCTGCAAATTGGCCTCTATTTTTCCCATTGGGATAAAAAAACTGACCCTCCCACTCCCACCCAAACTACTGGTGGCAATCCCAGCAAATACTGGCCAAGAACATCTTATATCTCCAGCCTCCTATGCAATTCCTCTTGGAAATCTCCAATGAGAAAACAGAAGAAAGGAGATAGGGAAGCAATTACTATGTAAACTAAAAAAGCTAAGCTCTAGTGTGCATTCAACTGAACCATAAATTCAGGTTAATTAATTTAGCATCAATTACAACTAAATGAAGCAGTGTTACTCCTGATGTGATAACATCACTCCCTTGACCCCGTTTGGATCCCCAATCCCTTCTTGAAATATGCAGTGTATAAGACTCATGTATGTTCTAGCCAAGGAACTGGGAAAGTAATAGAAGTGACACTACCTCTGTCCTTATGCAATTAAGGATTTTGGTAAATACTCTAAAAAACTGCTGTCCTTAGCTGAGGTATTCCTCAACAGACTATATTAGGGGTTTCACAGGTAACCTTTCAGGGTGATGTTAAGAAAAATAATCACAGCCTTCTATGACATGTCCCATGGTAGGTACTCTCCCTGAGCCATAACACTAGGCTATCTATATTGGGCATGTGTCTAATCCAGTAGAGAATACCTTAAGTTCATCTTCTTTAAATGCTATGAAAAAATGACTCCCAAATCACTGCATCAAAAGGGCTCCAAGCACTTATTAAATGTCTATGTGTGTATGTATGTTAAAAGGCTGGATTTGTAAAGAACAGGTGAGAAGATCTTTAGAGAAGGTCAGGGTTATAGGGTGATGGCTAACAATTTGCTCATGTTGATTGAACTTTCTCTTTCACCAGGATCACTCAGAGAACGCCATTGGGGTAGCTGCCACTATGGCGCATGAGATGGGCCATAACTTTGGAATGAGCCATGATTTGGCAGATTGTTGCTCGGCAAGTGCTGCAGATGGTGGGTGCATCATGGCTGCTGCCACTGGGTGAGTCATATGGGGAGCTGGAACGGATCTTAGACCACTGAATGGAAAGGACATGGGAACACAGAATGGCAGAATTATCAGAGACCTTAGAACTTAGTGCTAGAACTAAAACAAAGAATGTTGGACCTGGAAAGAACACAACAGAGAATGTTAAAGCTTAATCTTAGAGCTAGGAGAGACCTTAGAACATTGAATATAGATAGAACTAGAAGGGAACCTTTAAAACATAGAATGTTAGAACTAGAAGAGATCTTAGAACATAAACTAGAGATGGATCTAGAAGGGATCTTTAAATATGAAATGTTAGAGCTAGAAAGGACATAGAATATTAGAACATGGGATTTTGGAAATCATCCCTGATTTTATAAATGAGAAAATGATTAAGATTGGAAGCAATTTGCCTAATGGAACACAACTAAGTTAATGGCAGATCTTTAGACTTATATCCAGGCCTTTTAACTAAGAAGCTTGTAAGGATGGAGGCTAAGGGCATGGGGGACAGGATGATAGTCTATTTTTCAACGTATCTTAAAGGTGATTGTAAGGATCCTGCAAGTTCTTTGTTAGAACTTTGGGCAGAGGGTTCTCAGAAGCAATTATGGAGATCTGTGACTTTTGGCAGGAAGGTGATAGGTGTATAATAACATAAGGTAATTGTCTTTTATTTTAGAGTATTAAAGCATTTTGCTCTTCTAATCTCATTTCCTCCCCCTCCTCTTTTCCTAATTTTGTCCACTTCACAAATGGGAAAAATGAGGCTCAGAGAGATGTGATATGTTCCATGGTCCCTCAGCTTATTAGGTAATAGAACTCCAACTTGAACCCCTCTAGTCTGATTCCAAGTCTAGTATCCTTTTTTTACTATGCTCTACAGTTGACTTTGAAGGCAGGTTCCCATCTTGGTTCTGGCCCTGCTTTTCCTGCCTCAGGGTCAACTTTTCAAAGCACAGTCATAGTGCCTGTCTTACCTGTGGGATGGGACATTTTAAGGTGCTAATGGGAAAAAAAAGTGACAATACTATGAAAACTATTTTTAAAACTGTCCAAATGTTGGGTATCATCAATGTTATTATCATAGCTTCTTATGGTGATTTGGGGGTTTGTCAATAACAAGAATTATGTAAAGTAGCATGAGGGGCTCAGGTTCTGTGAGGAGCACTGCTGTGTCCCTCAGAGAAAGAAAAGGGGAGGTAGAAGCATCATCATGGGAGGCTTCATCTCCCAGAAGGAGTGAGTGCCTTGTTTAATCTGCCCAGGTCTGAAATTCACTTTAAGCAGAGCTTTTTTTGAGCCCTACAATACAATAGAAATATATTTAAATGCTTCTTTTGCATTTCTTTGTTGCATGATTATCATTAGCCAGCCATTCCCCATCCTGTAGAGTTTCCTTTTATCCAGAAATAGAAGCCCTTCTTTGTAATAAATAAGAGAGGTCAAGCCAATCCACACATTGGCTGCGTCTGAAAATCATAGTCTCATTCTGCACCTCTGGTCCATCGTGGCTCAGCCAAGAAGTGGGAAGAAGGAAGCATCATCTATCTTCTGGAGTTGTGATGAGTTGTTGCTTTGATCAGAATTTTGAGGTCCCTCACAGTTGTTTTCATTGACATAATTATAGTCATATAAATTGTTTGTCTGGTTCTACTCCCTTCATGGTAGGTAACCCATCATTATGGGGCTCATGTTGCCTCTTCACTCATTCCCATCTCCATCCCCTGAAATAATTACACAGGTACATATTTTCACTGAATCACCAAAATCTTTCAGCTAGTTCACGTTGTGATCAATAATACCTATTTATTTTAGGGGACCTCTAGGTGGCACTTTGGAGAGAGCACTGGACCAGGAATCAGGAAGACTCGGCTTCTTGAGTTAAAATCTAATCTCTAGTCTTCCCAGCTGTGTGACTCTGGACAAGTCACTTAACCCTGTTTGCCTCAGTTTCCTCACCTGTAAAATGAGCTAGAGAAAGAAATGGCAAACTACTATTCTGGTATCTTTGTCAAGAAAACCCCAAATGGGCTCATGGAAGAGTCAGACATGATGGGAACAACTGAATAATGAGCAATAATAGGGAGCTGAGGAAGACACTGATGTTAAGGTGACTAGAAGGATGCAGTTATGAAACAACTCAAGAAAGAGTACTGGCTGGCTAGAATTAGGGATGTGGCCTGTGACCATGAAATGAAATGAAGCCATCTGGCATAGCATTGAGCCCATGACTTGGGCCCCTTGGTATAGTCCTCTGATCAACTTAAAACATTCTTAAATAGCCTTTTAAAGATTGTCAGTGGTTTCCAGTTGACTGACTCCTTACTAAGGTTCAAACTCCTCTGCCTAACATTCATCGCCACTTATAATCTGGCCCTCCCTGACAGTTCCAGGCCTTTTTCACATATGTCCCCTTCTCCTCTTTGGACTCTATATTCCTAGCAAACTGAAATATTTGCTTCCCTGAAATACACCTAGTTATTCCTATCCTCCATGCCTTTGCTAATGCTATTCCACAGCAGTAGGATATTTTCCTTTTCCATCTATGCTGGTTGAGTTCCTAGCCTTTAAATTAAAGCCCAGCTCAAATGCTATCTCCTCTAGCTAGGTGGTGCAATGGGTAGATCCCTGATATAAGTTTGAATTAGCTTCAGACACTTACTAGCTATCCTGTGCAAGTCACTTAACCTCTGTCATTTTCCTCAACTATAAAATGAAGATCATTAAAGCACCTACCTCTCAGGGTTGTTGTGAGGATCAAATGAGATGATATTTATAAAATACTTAACACAATGTCTGACACAGAGTAGGTTACTAACAAATGTTCACATCAGGTTGGCTAATATGATAGAAAAGGAAAATGACATGCTAACAGGGACATGGGAAAATTTGGACACTAATACATTGTTGGTGGAGTTGTGAACTTGTATAGCTATTCTGGAGAGCAATTTAGAAATATGCCTAAAAGGCTATAAAACTGCATATCTTTTGTTCCGTAATACCACTATTAAGTTTGCATTCCAAAGAAAAAAAGAAAAAAGACACTCATGTACAAAACTATTTATAGCAGCTCTTTTTGTGGTGGCAAAGAATTGGAAATTGAGGAGATGCCCATATTTGGCAATGACTGAACAAACTGTGGTATATTATTGTAATGGAACATTATTGTCTTATAAGAAAAGATGAGCAGCATGGTTTCAAAAAAAACCTGGAAGATTTCTATAAATTGATGCAAAGTGAAGGAATCAGAACTAGTACATTTTACACTAATTAGTAGTGAAATTGTACAATGACTGAGTGTGAATTATAATCAATTTAATGATCCAAGACAATTTCAAAGGACATTTGATGAAAATTACTACCCACCTCCAGAGAGATAACTGGTATAGTCTGAATACAGATTGAAGCATAATTTAGAAGCTTACTGTATTTTTTTCTGTTTTGCAACATGGCTATATTGGAACTATGAAGCTATGTTTTGCATGATTTCACATATATAATTGAAACCACATCTTGCCTTGCCTTAATAATGAGTGGGAGAGGGCTGATGGAAGGAAAAATTCCAACTTTGAAAAATGAATGTTAAAATTTTTTTTTTTAATTCTTGTTCCCTTCCCCTTTTCTAGGAAGCCTTTTTCTTTTTTTTTTAAACCCTTACCTTCCGTCTTGGAATCAATACTGTGTATTGGCAGAAGAGTGGTAATGGGGGTTAAGTGACTTGACCAGGGTCACACAGCTGAGAAGTGTATGAGGTCAGGTTTGAACCCAGGACCTCTGGGCCTAGCTCTCAATACACTGAACTACCCAGCTCCCCCCCCCCCCAAGCCTTTTCTGATCCCTCTTGTCTGTAAAAACTTGCTCCTTCAGACCTCACAAAAACCCTTTGTTTTAATATCTATCTCTAACATACTTACTATGTAATACTCAGTATTCTAGCTTCATGTGTTTATGTCTTTATCTTTATCCCCTTATTAAACTATCATAAACTGTCATAAAACATACATAAGACTAAAGCTTATGTAATAATAATAATAATTGTGCAAATTTATATAGAACTTGAAGATTTACAAGGTGTTTTATATACAGGATCTCATTTGATCTTAATAAAGACCCTATTAGATGGGTGTTATTATTACTCCCATTTTATTGATAACAAAATTGAGGCTTGGAGAAGTTCAATAAATAGCTCAGCGTGGCAGAGGTTATGAATGTCTATAGAATACAATTCAAATCCGATCTTCCTGACTCCATGTCCAATATCTATCTACTATGCTACATTCCTTCTCCCGTAAACTCTGAATGTCCTTCAGCACCAGAAAGGGGATTTTCTCATAGTAGGCACTTAATACATTTTTACTGAATTGGTGAATAAACTTTCTTGTAGGCTTGCTCATTAGTTCTAAGGGGAGAGAAGTCTAACTCCGTTGAGACAGATCAAAGATCTGTATCATCCATGCCACAAGAGTGATGCTGCTGTCTTTGATTTTCAAATACCAGCTCTGGTACCGCCTGAAGCAAAAAAATGAATTCGAGAACGCCCATGTTGTCCACACTCGGGAGCTGGATCAAGTGTGGCTCTGACTGCAGCGATTTGGAAACAGTATAGATCATAGTTGACACTCTGTGCCCATGTTGGGCAAGAATGGGCTCATTTTCCCCCAAGTTTGACAGAGCTTTCAGCCGATGTACTGAAGACCTTCCTCACCTTCTCATGATGTGGCAAAGAAAGCAACATAACACAGGGCTGTATAGATCATCTCTCAATCATCATATAAGAGGGTGGAGTCAAGATGGCAGCGTAGAGGCAGCGAAAGATAGGAAATACTCAACTCTTATGAGCATTGAAATTGACCCAAAGAGGGAAGAACAATCCAATCCATTGGGGCAGAGAATTGACTTGCGCCCTATAGGGAAGTAGAAGGGTAACAAATGGACTGGTGAGGAGGGAAGCAGTATAAGGGAGGGAGAAGGTGGGGGGTAGTTTAAAAGGATTGTAAAGAAAATAAGGGGGGGAATAAGAAGGGAAGGGGGTAGAAAGGGAAGTAAAATAAGGGTGGGAATTAGGGGGACTGATTAAAAAACAAAACATTGGTGTGGAAGGAAATAGTGAAAGAAGAAAAGGCAGGACCAGGAGTAGAAATCAAAATGCTGGGAAATACACAGCTAGTAATCATAACCCTGAATGTGAATGGAATGAACTCACCCATAAAACACAAGCAAATAACAGAATGGATTAGAATCCAAAACCCTACCACATGCTGTCTATAAGAAACACACATGAGGATACACATCAGGTCAAAGTAAGAGGATGGAGCCGTATCTATTGGGCATCAATCACCATAAAAGATGAAAGTCAAACCTGTGCCAGCACAAAGGATAAAAGGAGTTTGAAATATGGGCGCATGATTCTGGTAACCATCAGGCAGAGGGATTCATCCAAATAGACTTGTGTCCCGTCTCCACCATATTGCTATCTCAGCTGGTGGGCTCATTCCAGCTCTGTGTTCCGTTCTCTACCAGGCACCCCTTCCCCAAGGTATTCAATCGGTGCAACAGGAAGGAGCTGGACAGATACCTGCAGTCAGGAGGTGGCATGTGTCTTTCCAACATGCCAGATACCAGGACATTGTATGGTGGCCAGAGATGTGGAAATGGATACCTGGAAGATGGAGAAGAGTGTGACTGTGGTGAGGAGGAGGTAAGAACTTGGTGCTGGTGCTGGGGGAAGAGGGAGGGAATATGATCATAAGGGAAGAACTAAGGACTGTTGCGATGGGTTGAAGCTAATGCAGGAGGGGGGAGGGAGTGATAGGTGGCTCAGTGGATTAAAAGCCAGGCCTAGAGATGGGAGGTCCTGGGTTCAAATCTGATCTCAGATACTACCTAGTCCTGTGACCTTGGGCAAGTCACCATTGCCTAGCCCTTACCTCTCTTTTGCCTTAGAACCAATGCACAGTGTTGATTCTAGAATGGAAGGTAAAGGTTTAAAAATAAAAAGTTCAGAGGAGGAAACCCCCTCACCCCCAATGTGTTTGATTATTGATTGATCCCAAAAGTCTTGTAGAGAGGGGCTGGTATAGTAACAAGACTACTTCATTTGGAGATAACTAGACTGCCAAGTTCTTGGAATAATGGCTCCTCTAATCTTGGAAAAGTCTCTTCCCCAAACCTAACCCTTGGCCTCAATTTCCTCATCTATAAAATGGGAGACAGTCTAGTATAATAAATGGAACCTAAGAGTACTGAACTTGGCCTCATCAGGCCTGAGTTCAAATCTCTTCTCTCTTACTTAGTACTTGTGTGACCTTGGGCAAGTCACTTCATTCCTCCTCAACTTCAGTCTTTATCTGTGAAAAACTGGGCTGGATGACCTCTAATATCTCTCCAGATAAAAATCCTGTGAACCTAAAAATAGTGAATAATAGGTAAATAATCACTAATTTCAAAATAATCATAATTAGAGGGAGACTGGGTCATCTTTTCATAGCCAAACCCAGAGATTCTCTAGATAAGTCCTGCTCTAAATTTCCACCCTGCCTTTCCCTCACTGAACCCTTCAGTCTCCAGCATAATTGTAATACAGAAGCTGCGAATGCCAATGGGCAGTTTTATCAGTTTGCTCTGTATGTTTCATACATGAGAAGTTCATGACTTTTTAGTAAATTAGCCCCACTGAGGCTGGGGAGAAGAAGGAAGAAGTATCTTCCAATGGCGGCCCACCGCCTCACAGCATTTTAGAAATTGAAGGGACTGGTTCGGCTAAGGTTAGTTTTAGTAAGAAAATAAGTTTTTAATAAAAAATATTCTAAATTAATTAATTAAAGTTTTCCAAATTAAAAAAAAAATTAAGTTATCTCCTTTAAAAAAAAAAGAAAGGAAGTTTCTGGGACAGAACCCAGGAGACCAACCGAGGTGTGTTTAGGGGCTGCAACCACTGGCCCCTTGTTCTAATGGCCTCTTCCTGGGCACTTTTTGTGGGCCAGAGGAGTGGCTCTCAAGGGATTCTGAAGGGTGTGGACTTTTGGGGGTCTCTAGTGCATGGTTGGGGGTGGGGTGGGGACATGGAATAGAGGCAAATGGATTTGTGCCCCTCTCCACCCACACCCCCTCTTCCTATCAGCCCTATAAACACCTTGTGATTCTCTCTCCCCCAGGAATGCCACAATCCCTGCTGCAATGCTTCTAATTGTACTCTGAAACCAGGGGCAGAGTGTGCACATGGCTCCTGCTGTCACCAGTGCAAGGTGAGGAGACTGGGCGACCAGAGAGGGGTGAGGGTTACACGACTGGCTTCCCCTGGAGAAAGGAGAAGGCGTAGGAATGAGAGATGCTCTCTGCTGGAAGGGTCTGCTAATGAGAACTGAGTCTGTGGCTCTGTCTCTAGGTTAAGCTGATTTCGAGCCATCCCAGGGAAGGGGGCAGCTGGGTGGCTCAGGGGATTGAGAGCCAGGCCTAGCTAGAGACTGGAGATTCTGGGTTCAAATTTGGCCTCGGGCTCTTCCTAGCTGTGTGACCTTGGGCAAGTCATTTAAGCCCCTTACTACTTTTTTACCTTGGAACCAATACACAATATTGATCCCAAGATGGAAAGTAAAGGTTTAAAAAACTAAAAATCATCTCAGGGAACTGTGCTTCCTATTCTTTAAAGCTGCTGAAATGTCTGGGCTTAGCTTTCTTTGGGAGGCTAATGGAAGGCCTCCTGCATTATTCCAGAAGAAACTGGTTTACCTGCCCTAGCTGAGAACCCTGAGCAAGGTCCCCTAAGGAAGACAGATATGTAATGGGGCCAAGTGCAGACGGGAGCCTGAGACTTAGGAACATGGATTGCTAACAACCTATTGGCGAAGATCCTCATCTCCCTTAATACATCTCTGCTTTTTTCCCAAAGTTTGGCTGAGATTTTATTCATAAAGTTGGTTCCCCGCCAATAGCTCCCTGACTCACGTTGTCATCACCTGTCACGTTCAGGGCGCCAGTTTGGCAGCAGAATGGGCCTTGTCAAAATGGGTCTTGATTGATGGCATGTGCATCAGATACGGGAGGGGGGAGGAGAGGGAAGGACCACGAGTCTTGGAAGCCATGGAAAATTATTCTAAATCATCTAATTAAATAAAATTTGAAAAAAGTGGAGGGGGAAAAAAAGGAGGGGCCTTGTCCACTTTCTCCAGAGAAGAAAGTATACACTGCTGGTCGTTGGCTGGAAGGTTGAGGGGAAGGACATAGTTTGCTCTTGTTCTTTCCAAAGTAGCTCCTGAGGCTGCCTCAGGGATATGGCCTGAACAAAGCTGTGAGGCACAGACTGATGACAGAGGAGCAGAGAAGGGGAGAGACCGGGCTTCTCCACCTAATGCCCCTAGTGAATGGACTTTCTTTGGAATCCCAGTAGGGAGCAAGTTGAATTAGAGAGAGTGTGTGTCATCATTTCCACGGTGTAGTACTCAAGTCCTCGGTGCCTTACTTAGCATCTTGTCTTTATGTTTTTATTTTTATTTATTTATTTTTAATTGAATTGAACATTTTTATTTCATTAATTAATTTAGAATATTTTTACATGATTCATATTCTTTCCCTCCGCTTCTCCCCTCCCCCGGAGTTGATGCGCAATTTGTCTTTATCTTTTTAGAAGTTCTCCATAACAAATCTACCCAGTAAACTGAGGTCCTCCTCCTGAGCCTTTTACTATTGAATGGCTATGGATGCAACACTTGGGAGTATTTAGGAAGTCTTGTATTTGCATGACTTAACTGACCCACCTCCTTTTCTGGTGCTGTCCTTGGTGATACTGTGTCCCTCCTTTGCTCCTTGGGTCACCTACAGTTTTGATACTTCTGAGGTTAGGGGTTTCCAAACTTAATAACCCTATTAATAGCAATGCAATGATCCAGGGCAACCCCGAGGAACTTATGTGAAAGAACACTATCCATATCAAGAGAATGAACCTTGGAGGGGGCAGCTGGGTGGCTCAGTAGATGAAGAGCCAGGCCTAGGGACTGGAGAACCTAGGTTCAAATTTGCTGTCAGATACTTCCTAGCTGTGTGACCTTGGGCAAGTCACTTAACCCTCATGGCCTACCACTTGCTGCTCTTCTGCCTTGGAATCAATACATAGTATTGATTCTGAGATGGAAGGTAAGGGTTTAAAAAAATCTCCCCAACAATTGTGGAAATAGAAATGCAGAAGGAAAACACTATTTATCACTTGTTTATATGGGTATAGGATTGGGGTTTTTGGTTTTAAAAGACTACATTACAAAAATGAATTATCACTCACTAGGTATTGAGTGATAATATATGTATAACACAGCAGAATTTCTTGTCAGTTCCAGGAGGGGAGGGAAGAGAGGAAGGAGAGAACATAAATCATGTAACCGTGGAAAAATATTAAAAAATAAAGAAATGAAATTATCTTTTAAAAATAAAAGATTTCAAATTTTAAAAAAGAACAATAGACCTGACACATCAGCAAGAGAATATTGGGATTAAAAATGAAAAATAAGAAAATTCTATAGAAACATAAAATAGATGATGATCACAGGGCCTTTGGGAGGTTAAATGAAGATAACTCACTTACGATTTATCCCTTCTTTCCTATGACTCAGCTGCTAGCTCCAGGTACTCTGTGCCGTGAGCAATCCCGGCAGTGTGACCTCCCGGAGTTCTGTACTGGCAAGTCACCTCACTGTCCTACCAACTTCTACCAGATGGATGGCACCCCATGTGAAGGTGGGCAGGCATACTGTTACAATGGCATGTGCCTGACCTATCAGGAGCAGTGCCAGCAACTCTGGGGTCCTGGTAAGACACACACTTTCCTTCCCAGAAGCCCTCATCTCAATCTGACTCTTCTCTAATTGCCATGGATAACATCACGCCTTACTGCTAAGAGAACCTCACAACTCATTTGTATGGTGTCTTCAGATTTAGGAAACTCCTTTCCTCACAGCAGCTTGGATGGTAGATAATACCTAAGATCTGGAAGAAGTTTTAGATAAGTCTAAATATATGTCAAAAATGAAAAATAACAAAATAAAGCATGAGTTCTGGCAGAAGTGAGATGGCCAACTGGATAGTGTTGGGCTTGGAATCTGGAAGAACTGAATTCAAATATGACCTCAGACACTACTAGCTGTGTGATCCGAAGCAAGTCACGTAACCTCTGACTTGTTTCAGTTTCCTCATCTGCAAAACAGGGACAAAAATTGCAGCAACCTAGAGTTGTTGTGGGGAGCAAATGAGATCTTGGTAAAACACTTTGTAAATTCTTGAAGTGATATATCAATGCTGGCTATTATTATTTTGAGAGTAGTAGAGAAGGAGAGAACAGAACATAAAGGGGATTCTGAGAACCTGCCAGGACAAACTCACTGATGGAATACTTTTGCAGGAGATTTGTTCCACGTTCTCTGGATGGACACTGCTTGACAAATGTGTTTTGTTCTCTCCCCAGGAGCTCGCCCGGCCCCTGATCTCTGCTTTGAGAAGGTGAATGTAGCAGGAGATACTTTTGGGAACTGTGGGAAGAACATGAATGGAGAACACAAGAAGTGTGCC
The DNA here is from genome assembly GCF_027887165.1 of Monodelphis domestica. Taxonomy (NCBI): domain Eukaryota; kingdom Metazoa; phylum Chordata; class Mammalia; order Didelphimorphia; family Didelphidae; genus Monodelphis; species Monodelphis domestica. The sequence goes on along the minus strand of NC_077227.1, from coordinate 359,285,146 downwards.
ATGAGGTGATGATTGTAAGAGAAGCCATTTGGGAAGAGTAGTGGCAAAAAGTTCCAATCACTATATCCAGGCTAACCCTGGTTCTAGGGAAGCTCTATAAGCTCCAGGCTGACCATAGCCCCTCCTGGCTACCTGCTTCTGCTATAGTTCCTGCTTGCAGTTTCAGTACATGGTGATAGAAGCAGATGAATCTTTCTTTCTTTCTTTCTTTCTTTCTTTCTTTCTTTCTTTCTTTCTTTCTTTCTTTCTTTCTTTCTTTCTTTCTTTCTTTCTTTCTTTCTTTCTTTCTTTTTTCTCTCTTTCTCTCTTTCTCTCTTTCTCTCTTTCTCTCTTTCTCTCTTTCTCTCTTTCTCTCTTTCTCTCTTTCTCTCTTTCTCTCTTTCTCTCTTTCTCTCTTTCTCTCTTTCTCTCTTTCTTTCTCTCTCTCTCTCTCTTTCTCTCTCTTTCTCTCTCTCTCTCTTTCTCTCTCTTTCTCTCTCTCTCTCTCTCTCTCTCTCTCTCTCTCTCTCTCTCTCTCTCTCTCTCTCTCTCTCTCTCTCTCTCTCTCTCTCTCTCTTTCTCTCTCTCCCCCTCCCTCCCTCCCTTTCTTTTCTCACTTACCTTCTGCCTTAGAATCAATACTGTATATTGGTTCCAAGGCAGAAGAGACGTAAGGGCTAGGCAATGGCTATGAAGTGTCTGAGGCCAGATTTGAACCTAGGACCTCCCATCTACTGTGCTATCCAGATGCCCCTATGAATCTCTTTTCTTGATTGGAAAAGCACACAAACTTACAAAGCTGTGTTATCAGTCACCCTAGCCTTTCTTCTTCCCATGAAGGGGGAGTTGGCCTCTGCCAATTCTTCTGCCCCATTCTATATTATCCATTGATACCACCATAGGGGTATTGGGGAGGAAATCCACTGCTGGGGCACCTATGTCTATTGAAATCTGGAGAAAGAGGAAGCAGTGTTGGATCTAGGGCTAGTGATTTCAGGAACTAAGATGGTATTGCTTTGCCTTTGTAATGTATAGACTCTTTAAAGAGAAGGTTGCTTTACCAAACTCATCAATGGGGATCTTTTGGATAGGGCCAACCTTATGAATGATGGTCAGAGAGAAAGGCTGCTTTGTGGCTAACCCATACCTCTTCTACTCCCTGAGTTCCATCTCCATTTTTCTTTTTTGATTTTAGAGATGCCAAGTGTGGGAAAATCCAGTGTCAGAGTTCAGAGGCCAGGCCCCTGGAGTCCAATGCAGTGCCCATTGATACAACCATCACCATGAATGGGAAACAGATTCGCTGCCGGGGCACCCATGTGTACCGAGGTCCAGAGGAAGAGGGAGACATGCTGGATCCAGGGCTAGTGATGACTGGAACCAAGTGTGGCTATAACCATGTAAGTATTCTTGCCTTGCCTTGCCTCGCCTTGCAACAGTGGAAAATGGACTTGAGAAAGTCTGTCATAGGAGGAAGAGTATCGGGGACAAGGTGGATCAGTAGGAAGAAAATAATCCTATAAATTACCCCAATCCCCAAGTTCAAGGTCTCCCATTGGAAACTTAAAGGAGATGGAGGGATTAGACTTAATCTACTTGACCTCAGAAGGAAGAGCTGAGGACCAATGAATGGAAATTATAACAAGAAAAAATTTCACCTTGATATGGGGAAGAACTTCCTAGCAATTAGAGCTGTCCCCCAGTGGAAAAGGGTGATGAATTCCATATTACCCATTACCATGAAGGCTAAGGTAATGATTAAGTAGAGGATAGCTGAGCTCTCATCCGTTGGCTTCTTTCTTGGTGACTCTTTATGACCCCATTTGTCATTGTATTGGCAAAGTTACCAGAGTGTTTTGCCATTTCCTTCTCTAGCTCATTTTATAAATATGGGGACCTAGGCAAGCAGAATTAAGTGACTTGCCAGGGGTCCCACTGCTGAGACCAAATTTGAATTCAGAAAATAAGTCTTCCTGAGTCTAGACCCTGCACTCTTGTCTACTGGAGCACCTCGCTGCCTGTATCTGTCTCCTAGTACACTCAGAGCGTAATACTCAAAAGTGGGACAAGCTGTAAGGGTCCACACCTAGATAGATGCCTTTTCCCTCTCTCCTTCTCTCTCCTTCGTGTTGTATGTCCCTTCATCTCATGCACATAATACCCAAACCACATCCTCTTCTCTCCCACATGTACTTCCCTCCTTGAAGACCACAATACAGACACCCAGGGGGAGAATCTTGTAGTACCGCATGCCAAGCCAGGTTCACCAGGGTCATCTATTATAGCCTGGAGGATGACTAATGATTGCTTATAGCCGCAAGGACACTGTGCCTTCTGAGCTTGGCTGTCTGCCTTCTTGGGCAACTTGAAAATGGAGAGATAGGATCTCAGACAGGAAACACTGGCTTCAATTTTAAGTCTTGGAAAAGCCAAGATTCAGAAGCCAAGGTACCTGATTCCCTGTTTATGGATGACTTAGCTTCTTTCTTTCCATAGATTTGCTTCGAGGGACAATGCAGGAATACCTCATTTTTTGAAACTGAAGGTTGTGGGAAGAAATGCCACGGCCATGGGGTAGGTCTTGGCAGACATCCTGTCCTCCATCTGTTTCCAGAAGTGGGTGGTGGTGGTGGTGAGGTGGTTCTCTGTGGGAGGCTATGGTTCTCTTCTGAAGTATGGGGCTGAGAGTCTGGCTGATGGCAGGCTCTCATGCTTTCTGTCTTCCCACTGCAGGTCTGTAACAATAAACAGAATTGTCATTGCTTCCAAGGGTGGGCCCCACCTTTCTGCAATACTGTGGGCCATGGAGGCAGCATCGACAGTGGGCCTATGCCCCCCCAGAGTGAGTCAGATACCCTCATCTTTGTTATTGCCGGTATTCTACAGCAATGAATGGAGCAAGTGGGAGAGGATGAGTAGAGGACCTTGGGGGTAGCTTATAGCACAAATGAGAGCTATGATCTCTTATATTTCTTAGAAACTTCTTGAGTTTAAATGATCCTTACATTTGCATAGTGAGCATTTTTTCCAGCTTGTTTCTTTATGATCTTTCTGGCAGATGTTGGCCCTGTGGTAGCTGGAGTGTTGACCGCCATTTTGTTGTTGGGTATCATCCTACTGGTGTTCTATTATTGCAAAAGGCGCAGACTGGGCCCCCTGAAGCCCTCTGCTCTCCCTTCCAAGTGGAGGCAACAGTTCAGGTGAGATGAGTGTCTTGACTTCTCTACTTACACAGCCACTATCTAATTTAGATTTTGACCACCACTTTTCTGGACAGTTGTAATTCCCTTCTAGCAGGCTTCCATGCCTTGAGTCTCTCTAATGATAAGTCCTTTAGATGTCTGACATTGTGGCTGGATTGTTTGGGGTTATTTAGCCTCCTTTGGATTTTGGAGGTTAGAGATGATATCTTTCTGGGTAAAGGACTAGCACTAGCAGTAGCGTAGGCCAGGTAGAGCTTTAATGAACAATTCTTCTGGTACCTGGAGCTGACAGCATAGAACAAACCTTGAGAGGACATAAAATGTTCTCTTAGATCACCACTCCACAAAGACATCTTGGCATGTTGCATTGCCATACCAAGCCAGCTTCACCCACATCATCTTGTATGATCTAGGAAATCATTAGTTAGTGCTGATAGTTGTTGGGCATACTATAGTTCCCATGTCAGACTCCCCCTGGGGTTCTCAACCCTAAAATAAGGAAACTTCACCTCAGAGGGGTATAGTAGTTCTGACTCAAGCCTTTTCTCTATATTATTTTACTTGGTGATCTTATCAACTTCTGAGAATTTAATTACCATCTCTATACTGATAATTCTCAAATCTATCCTGTCTCAACCACTCTGCTATCTTCCAACCTTGATTTTCCAATTGTCTTATAGACATCTCGAATTAGATGTCCAGTAGACATTGTAAACTCAACATGTCTGAAACTGAACTCATTATTGTATCCCCTAAATCTTCCTCTCCCCATCTCTCAGCCTTACCTTCCCTATTACTGGGGAGGGCATCACCATCTTCCCAATCCCTCAGACCTACAATCTAGGCATCATCCTGGATTTCTCACTATCTCTCACCTCCCAATATCTAATGTGTTGCCAACACTAGACGATTTAATCTCTCCAATAGGCCTCCTCTGTTGGTGGATCAACTTGTCTCAAATCTTTCCCTTTTCCAATCTATCTTACATTCAACCACTAAAGTAATTTTCCTAAAGTGTAGGTTTGACCATGTCACTCCTCTACTTAATAAGTTCCAGTGGCCCTCAGTTTCTCCAGGATCAAATACAAAATGCTCTGTTTGGTGTTAAAATCCCTGCATAATTTAGCCTCCTGCTACCTTTCCAGCCTTCTTATACTTTACTCCCTAGCATGTATGCTTTGATCCAGCGACAGTGACCTCCTGGCTCTCCCAAGAACAAAATGTTCCATCCTTCAATGCCAGGACCTTTCTCTGGCTGTCCCCCATTTCTGGAATATTCTCCTTTCTTAATTTCTGACTACTGACTTCCCTGGTTTCCTTTTAAGTCCTAAATCCCACATTCTATAGGAAATCTTCTCTAACTCCATACATTCAAAAAGGTTTCCTCTCTGTGAATTATTTCCTATTTATCCTGCTATACTTTCTCTCTCTCTCTCTCTCTCTCTCTCTCTGTCTCTCTCTGTCTCTCTCTCTGTCTCTCTCTGTCTCTCTGTCTCTCTGTCTCTCCCTCTCTCTCTCTCTCTCTCTCTCCTCTCTCTCTCCTCTCTCTCTTCTCTCTCTCTTCTCTCTCCTCTCTCTCTCTCTCTCTCTCTCTCTCTCTCTCTCTCTCTCTCTCTCTCTCTCTCTCTCTCTTGTGTTTGCTCATTGTCTCCCTCATTAGATTGTAAGTTTCTTGAAGAGAGGGACTATCTCTTGCTTTTTTCTTTTGTATCCCCAGTGCTTAGCACATGCCTGGCATCTAGTAGGTGCTTAATAAATGTTTGTTGATTGATTAATAGCTATAGTTATAAGTCTTTGCACAACCAAGTGTTCATAAATTTAATCTTAGGCAAGGTCAAGGATGAAGGGGAAAAGAAGAGGGACCCTGAGAAGGGAGACAGAGACATAAGGATCCTGTTCCCTGTGGGCATTGACTTGAGAGCATCATAAAGTTGTTGGTGGAGAGGGGGACCAGTAGGTAAGGGACAAAGGTCTTTCCCAGGTCCATGCTGGTGAAGAATTCATCTGGGATGTAGCTGTCTGCTCCCTACACTAACTTATGGTTGGGAAGGAAGCAACTATCTGTTATCTTTTTATTTTAACTAGTACTTTTTTGCTAATTAGGTACTAGGTTCAATTATTTTTGCTTGTAGAATAAATACAAGGGTCATCAACAGTTTCTAAATTTCAATGCCCTGGAAGTAAATTAACTATTTGATCCATAAATATTATTAAGCACCTTACTATGCACCAGGCCTTTGTGATAGAAAACAATAGCAACAAAATAAAACAATCCTTACTTTACAGGAGAATAAAATGTACAGTTAAATATGAAATGCTCACTCTAGAGAAAACATGTAAATAGATCACTATAGGTAGAATAAATACAAAATATACACAAAGCCATTCAATACAACATATTTAAAGAAAGAAATCAGTAAAGTTTGAGGTGTCTAGTTAAAGATGTTGTGTAGATTAGAAGGTGATAATTGAACTATGCCTTGAAAATCAAATGAGAGGACAGCTGGGTAGCTTGGTGGATTGAGAGTCAAACCTAGAGAAGGGAGGTCCTAGGTTCAAATCTGGCCTCAGACATTTCCCAGCTGTGTGACCCTGGGCAAGTCACTCAACCCCAATTGCCTAGCTCTTACTGCTCTTCTGGCTTGGAACCAATATATAGTATTGATTCCAAGATGGAAGGTGAGGGTTTTAAAAAGGAAAAATAAGAGAGATTTCTCTAAGGCTGAGCTGAGGAGGGAGTGTGCTCCAAGTCAAGGGGACAGAGAAAAAAAAAGGAACAGAGATGAGCAAAGCCTCATCTCCCCATCCTCTGGGGTCAGGACATGAGACATTCTATTTTGGCTTAGGTTAGCCTATTTCATTTTTTTACACTCCAGTCATTTCCCCCTCTCATTTATTTTATCCCATATAACCAAAACCAACAACAGCTCTTGCAGAATCATCTGATGCAGAGGCTTTGACTGACAAATTAAATTAAATTTTGTACCCATGGGCCTAAGTGCTTTCTACTTGAACCATCCTTGAGGGAAGAAAAATACTGCTGGGAAGATGGAAGTCCCAAAGCAATTTTGGATGCTTTCAGTTTTCAGAGAGCCAAGCCTCTATTTCATCCTGAGGCCAGATTATGGAGAGAGGGATGGAGGGTGGTGGGGTAGGTGTGAGGAACCATACAGAGGGGAACAGAAGCTCCTTCCTTTTGTTCAGGATAGAAAGGGGCATTGGGGAGGGAGAAATCTGGACACACTGATAGCAACTTGGAATCTGAAGCATCTGACAGCTTGCCTCTGACAGCACCTGTGGTGGTTATGTGCTTCCAATCTTCTCTCTTGTTTCCAGTTGCCCCTTCAAGGTGACTCAAAATGACGGCACTGGTCATGCCAACCCGACTTTCAAGTTACAGACACCCCAGGGAAAGAGAAAGGTAAGTCTAGCATACGCTTGGAAACCTGCATCTTCTTATTTCTGTACCTTCCCACAGTCCCCTATGTTGCACATACATGGAATTGCCCTTTGGTTTTCTCCAGAGTTCTGAGGCCAGATTTGAACCCAGGTCTGCTTTTCACACGGGCACAGATCTATCTGTAAACACATTTTACTGAATTGGTCTGAAAATTATGCCTAGTTATAACATTCTTGTAAAAGAAGACAAGAATTTATCTAAGTGGTTCTATGAAATCTGGAAATTCTAGATTTAGGAGAATCCTCCAGAATTCATCTTGCTCATTCTCCTAGCTCTGATCATCTATCTCAATGGGATTTAGAGAAGGGCAACAAAGATGCAGGCCCTTTAGGTACAGGGAGGGTCCAGACAGCTGATCAGTGTTTTGTGTTTTTGCCCCATATGCAGGTTACCAACACACCTGAAGTTCCACGCAAGCCATCACAACCTCCTCCCCGACCTCCTCCAGACTATATGCATGGCAGCTCTCCCCCTCCCCCTCTCTCAATACACCTCAATAGGGATATCAGGAACTCTCCAGGAGCCAGCACCCAAGTGGAAAGAAAAGAATCTGTGAGACGGCCTCCCCCAAGCCGGCCAGTGCCTCCAGCTCCCAATTATGTCGCCACCCAGGTAAGAGTTTGCCCATCTCCTAGCATGAGAGCTAGAAAGGGTCCTTAGAGACCACCCAGAGCAACCTTCTAATTTCATAGATGAGCATCCTAAGACTTGGAAAGCACAAGTGACTTGTCAAAGTCCCACAGCTAGTTAAATGTGGGATTCAGCAGAGATGTTAAACAGAGAGTATCAATGAAGTATATCCCAGCAGCTCCCTGTCCCATCACCACCAACTGCAAAGGATTTAGAACCAGGGAGAACTTATTAATTAAAAAAAGTTCCTGTTTTATCAGAATGTGCTAAAGATGCTCTATAATGAGAGGACTGTCTGCTGAGGAAGATCAGGAAGAGATACCAAGGTTTCTTTTCTTTTTTTCCCTTTTTTAAAAGGAACCCTTACTTTCCATCATAGAAACAGTGTTATATAATGCTTATATATACATACATATGTGTGTGTGTATGTATTTATATGTATATATATATATATATATATATATATATAAGTCAAGACTTAAGTGGGTTTGGGGGAGGTAGGGTCAAGGTTATTATTGAGCCAACTAAGAGGGTTTAGTGCTGATTTTGAAGGGTTTTTTTTCTTGATGATACTTCCCTATATCCATTTGCTAAAAATGGAGAGAAGAAAGGGAAACAGAAGAGAGAAGGAAAAGGAAGAGAGGAAGGGGAAAAGATGAAAAAAAGGAAGATAAAAAGTTAAGAAAGGGAAGAGGAAAGACAACATTAGAAAAAGAAGAATAGAGGAGAGAGACAGTGAGAAAGGAATGGAGAAAGCAGAGAGAAGGCAAAATGGGAGAAAAGAAGACAAAGGAAGAAGCAGAAAAAAAGGAGGGAGAGAAATACAGAAAGAAGGCGAAAGAAAAAGAAGGAAAAAAAGAGAAACTGAAGAGAGTGGAGAGAGAAATTGTCAGTCTATTCTTTCCTAGAAAGCTGCTCAATCATTTTGTGAGGAAGAAAGAACCAGGCTCACCCCACATTACCCACTGGCCTGAGGTCAAGGGGATGGAAGAGAAAGGCAGAGCAGAAGGAATTCAGAGGGACAGCTATATCTCTGGAGGATGGGAAGAAACAAGCAACCAACTTTAGTTGCCAGCCCCCACTTCCCAGTTAAGAAGGCTCCTGGCAGGAAGAAGAAGCAAACAAAACCAGGAAGGGACCACGGATCAGTGTCAAGTAAATATCCCTAGTGCCCAAGCACAGAGATTGTTTCCCCTCACATCAGGAGTGTTTACTGCGACTGAGACATTGAGCACAGCTGGGCTAGATGTCCTTGGGCATGCTTCCAGGCAAGATGGTGGAGTGAGAAATTATGAGGAAGCCTCATATTCCTCACATTCCCTTAAAAAACAACAAGAGAAACACTAAAGACAAAAGAAAAATAACTAGAAAACCACACATGATCATAAAAATTTACCACAAAAAAAAAGAAGGACCAGCACAATAAAAACACAATACCACAAAACACCATAGACCATCTGAAACAGATTAAGATCTAAGAAGCAAAAGAAACAATGCAAGATATCCTGACATCCTTCAATGGAGAAATGCCATATTTAAATAATTTAAAAAGAGGAGTTTCCATGTCAAGAGAATCACTAGAGCAAACAAAAAAAAAAAACTTGTAGAAATTTTTATATGCGAGGAACTAATGCTAGAATGAAAAGATCCCTTTAAAAATTAGGAGGAAATCACTCGATAGCAAAAATGAATAATATGGAAATAGGTATCAAGTGGCAACATTTGTACAACCCAGTGGAATTGCTTATTGGCTCTGGGAGGGGGAGGGAAAGAAAATGAATTATGGAAACATGGAAAAATATTTAAGAATAAATAGATAAAAATTAGGAGGATATGGGGCAGCTAGGTGGCTCAGTGGATAGAGTGTCTGGCTTGGAGGCAGGAATACTGTGTTCAAATTTGGCCTCAGATATTTCCAACTGTGTGACCCTAGGCAAGTCACTTAACCCCAATTGCTTAGTCCTTACTGCCTTTTTTGTCTTAGAATTGATACTTGATAGTGATTCTCAGTCAGAAAGTAACAGTTTTAATTTTAAGAAATAAAGAGGATATTATTTTTAAAATGAGTAAAATGGAGAACCTAAGAGAAAAATCTGAAAAAGATTATTGTAGAAGCAGTCAAAAATAAATTTACAAAGTGGGGAAAAGAGTCACAGACACGTATGCACAAAGTAGAAAAACAATCTAAGAGAATTAACATATTGAGAAAATGGAAAAGTAATCAAAGATATATGGGAGATCAGAGGATCAGTCAGGGCCCACTAATGTCAGGGATTACGAACATCTCAGCCAATCTGAAAACAAAAATGAAAATGGAAAAGAACATTAAAACTCTATTCCAGGAAATTATTCAAGAAAGATTTCCAGAATTATGAAAATAAATAACAATAGGCAAATGTAAAGAATCTATTGGCCCCTACTTGGAAAAAAACTTGAGTCAACTTTCCTAGAGACAGTATAAATTCCCGCATTAAAACAACAAGGAATGAATCCAATTTGAGCTGTAATAAGACAGAAAGAACATACTAAGAACATTAATTACGACAGCAGATTTCACCATAAAGAATGAGCAGACAAATTGGAATATAACACGTTAGTATGTAGAATGTAACAAATTAGTATTTTTATTGACAATAATTGACAGGCATGTAGCACTTTAGGAGGCAACAGCTAAGTGGCTCAGTAGATAAAGCACTGGAATCATTAAATTCGTTGTTGTGCAGTCATGTCAGTTGTGTTTGACTTTTCAAAGTTCTGTGAATCATTCTGTCCATGAGGTTTTCCTGGCAAAGGTAGTGGAGTGATTTATAATTTTTTTTTTCTCTCTAGTAGATTAAGGCAAACAGAGGTTATGTGACTTGCTCAGGGTCACATAGGTAGTAACCTATCTGAGTCTGGCCTAGCACTCTAACCATTGATCATCTAGCTGCCCTGGAATCAGGAAGACAAGTTCAAATCCAGCCTCAAACACTTACTAACTGTGTGACCCTGGGCAAGTCACTTAATTTCTATTTGTCTGAATCCACTGGAGGATGAAATGGCAAATCACTCTGGCATCTTTGCCAGGAAAACCTCCTGGACAATATGGTCCATGGGGTCATGAAGAGTCAGACACGACTGAATGATTCAACAACAAATGTAGCACTTTTTAAGTTTGCAAAGTACTTTCCATAGAGTACTATGGAATTTGAATTTCACCTCAACCCATGAATTAGGTACTCTTAGAATTATACCAATTTTATAGATGAGGAAAGTGTAGGTTAGAAAGTTTAAAAACTTGCTCATGCTCCCACTACTAGTGTCAGAAATGGGATTTGAAAGCAGGTCTTCCCGGCTCTAAGTCTGGCACTATCCACTGTCCCATATACATGGGCTAGAAAGTTGGAATTATCTGTCCAGTCAAGCTTAATGTACTGTTACTAGGAAAGAGAGACAAATAATAAACTTTTGGATTTTGAGCAATCCACAGAACTATATGGATTTCAAACACATTGTTATAAAGGCAGTCAGGTAGTTGAACCATAGAATTAAATACTTACTACTTCTTACCTCAAGACAAACTATTTCATAAATAATGATGAAAACCTTTGGAAAATTATACTAAATTAAAATTCAAAACATTCAATAAACTAAAGAAAAGAGAAAAAGGGAAGGTGGAAAATAAATATATATTATTTTCCCCTGAAGGCTAGTAAATAAACAACAACAAAAAAATAGATCACCTGCCAAGTAAGAAAGAAGAAATAGGTAAAAAAAAGCAGACATTCTATAAGCTACATTTATAGATTATAGTTCTACAAAGTTAATAATAAACAACAATGGTATAATTAAAAGATAAAAGTCATTTTGCTTATGGCTAAATAATATGCAAGGGAAGGATGAAATTGTAAAAACAATAGATTTTATCTTGGGTAGAGACCACAAAGTACTATATATAAAAATCCTGGGGATATAACCAAAGCAGAACCCAAAAGAAAACATCATAGTGCTGAATGTCCATATTCAATAAGTAGAGAAACCTGGCTAGAGGAGTCTGCACTTAAAAAAAAAATAAGCAAAACAATGCTCTAACAGGAAATAGAAAGGGAACTAACCAAATTAAGAACTGAAATCAACATAATTGAAAACAATTAAACAATTTAAATGACAAATAAAACCAACAACAAATTGACAAAGATGGAATAAATCAATTAAAAAGGGAAAAAAGACCAGTTGTAATTTCCAAAGTTAGAAATGAGAAAACAGAGATTACAAAGCCAAGATTAATGACAATGAACAGAGCTGGCAACACAAACAACCAAAACTATCTTCAGCAAAGTAGAGAATCTAAATTATTCAACCATAGAAGAAGAAATCAACAAATTGTTAAGGAGCTATCCTCACCCCAAAGACTGTTGTTGAATGGACACATAAGTGAATTCATCTAAGCACTTAAAAATTTCTTTTCCTACATAGAGATTGTTTAAACATAAAGAAAGTTGGCACACTATCAAATTCCATACATGAGGAAAATATGATTTCGTTCTATGGATAGAGTAAAAGTGATGCTGAACAGAGAAATTATATCACATCACAGTATCACTGAAATAGCACAAGTTGGTATCACTGCAAAAAATAAAATAAAATAATTTTCATTTCTATATATCTTAAACAAAAATAAAGAACTACTCTGGAAAATGTCGTTAGTAAGGATAACAAATTGTGTCAAATATTTACCCTATCATTATATAGAATTATGTAGAGAAAACTTCAAAATGATTTTGATGGAAATTGAGGAAGGAAATAAACAAAAATGTTATACCCTCCTCATGGTTAAGTTGAATAAATATTCCCCAAAGTGTCTATTCTTCCCAAATTAATTTATAGATTTAATGCAATTCTGATGCCTATACCAGTAGATTATATCACAAGATTCAATAAAGTCATGAACAATTAAAATTGGAATGGAAAAACCACTGGGAAAAATGGAGAAGTCAATGAGTAAAAATATAAAAAAGAAAAGAAAAAGAGCAGGTGAAAGGAACCCCATCCTTCAAGATGGAAATAAAAAAAAATTTAAGCCAATAATTATAAAAATGGTATCATCCTGGGGGAAAACAAAGGAAAATTGTTAATGGAACAAAGCAGAAAACCCAGGAATAGACCATTAATGTATATAAGTGATTTGTTTCATAAACTAATTACTAAAAATCTCTAGGAAATGGAATTTTTATTCAATAAAAAGTCACTTGGGGAAATATATTAACTGATTGGTAAAAAAAATGAGCTTAGAGCTATATCTTATTTGAGCTCTTCAATACATTTCATTTTGATAAATGCCATATATATAAAAGAAAGAAGCAGTGGAGGGCAGTTACTATTGGGACAATGCAAGGGCTTGGTTTAAATGAATTTAGGAAGCGACCAGGAAGTATCCAGTTACTACTCCATGCCTACCTGAGTGACAACTCCACTCTAAAGAGAAAGTGTTTGTGAGTTATGATGCTAACATCTTAATGTGGATTCATTCATCGAACCCAGATTATGTGATTATAAACTCCTTGATTGTTAGAGCTAGAAGGAACCTTAGAGGCCATCAGTACTTGTTTCATTGATGAGAGAGCTGAGTCCCAGGAAAGTTGTGACTCTCCAAAAGCCACACAGATAGTAAGTGGCCGAGATCAGTCTCAGTTTGTTGATATACCTTCTCTCCTGATAAACTTAACATATGGACCAACTTGTTGGTCCACCTTTATAAGTCTTCTCCTTCTACCCCAGTCATAACTGCTCGTTACATTGAAGTGATGCTGCTGCTGCTGATACCCTTCAGGTTTGTCTAGTGCTTTTTTCACCATCTTTGTCTAGATATCAAAAAGCTGAAACTGAGTCTGATAGTTCAAGTCAGATCAGCAGAACTAGACTGGGTCTAATTTCACAGCCTCAGCCTTACTTGTTTCCCAGTATGTGGATATGCTGTGTACAGGGTCAATACACTTCAAAACATAAAACTGAACGAATATTTATTAAGTACATGTGTACGGTGCATTATTTTAGGCACTGAGGTGGGGGGTGAGAAAAAGAAAGTATAGATAAAACACAACTCCTGCCCTCAAGGAATTTATAATCAAGAAATGCAAGGCATGACATAGATTAATATAAATGCTTAGAAAGCCTACTTGTCTCCCATCCCCAACACACCAAAAAGAGGACCTTCTTTATACAAGAAAAGGAGAATTGAGATGAATTGTGCAGATGGCATCACTAGGCTGTGCCATATGTTTTGAAGCTTCTAGGAGACTTTCCCAGTATTCTTTTGATTGTCTTATCCATCTCTCAGCACTATTTTCTCTTACTACCAAGAATGGTCTCCATTTTTCACCAGACTACCTATATAATCTGGCAGAAGTGCCCACTCCTCTCTGTGGCAGGAAGATCATACAGTGGGAAAGACAAGTGAAAAAACTAACCCCTTCCCTGTGTTTGGCAATAACTGGATTTGCTCTCAAAGCCCAGTCTTGTAGGCTTCCAAAGTTCTGTACTACCATTACTCCTTAGTAAAATTCCCCAAGTTTAACATTTCCCTAAGATTTTCATATTCACTTTTTCCTTTGAACCTCATAGTGACCTCTTTAGGCAGGCAAAAAAAAAATTATGGTCCCCATTTTATAGCTAAGGAAATTGAGATCTACAGGGGTTAAATCACCTAATGTGAGTTTAGTAGCCAAGTTTTTAGCTTTTATGGATTTCAGTGTCAATGAGTACTTAGTCAAAAAACATTTACATGTTTTCTAAAGCTAAGTGGCTACTCTCTGCAGAATGCTTGGTGCTTGGGAAGTTATGAAGGACTTGGAAGATCTTTGAAGGCCAAACTAAGAATCTTGAAGATCTAGTACTGTATTTTTTGCAGTGAATATAGGGCACTGAGTGTTCAGTGAGCCTCTATTCAACATTTCTAGTCTCCTGACCCTTCTTCTCCTCATAGACACTATGCTTAGAGGAAATTTGGTAGACTGATTGATTGATTTCCATGGAATTCTTTATATCCTGGCATACCAAGATCCCCTTGTCTCCTTGCCTCTCTGATCCCTGACTCTATGCAGATAGGCAGTTCCTTTTCTAGAGCTGTGCAGTAAGTTGAATGTGGCTCTTAATGCGGCCAAGTGGCCAAGAGTTGAGGAAGGCCTTTTGACCTGCCTCACTCTGTTCTTTGTCATGATCAGTTCTCTCCTCATAGCCAGAGGGGGAGCAGAGAGGCCAAACACTAAGATTTTGATGGAGATTCCTTCCTGCTAATGCTTCCCCTGAGACATTAATTTTGCAGCTGTCAGTGGAGTTTTTCCAATGACTGTCTGACATCTGCACACAGCTGTTCATTTCTTCATTCCTTAGGAACATTTTCATTCCTATTTTGCTGATCAGTCAAGGGATTTTATGAAATAAATTAGATAAAACTCCTTTCATTTGCAAGAGCCACCTACCCATCCTTTCACTGGAGTTCAATAATCCATATAAACCAGTTTATATTATCTAAGGTCCAATGACTGACATTGTAAATTTTTCAGGTCCTGAGATTATCCTCAGATTTTTCCACTATCCCTTAGCATCTCCTCTGAGGATGGACAAAAGGAAAAAAAAACCAGGAATTAAAAACTTAAATCTGTCAAATTGGTTCCTTTGGTTTAAAAAAAGATCAGATTATAAACTTCATGACGGCAGGGAGTGTGCCTTGTCTTTCAAGTGTTGAATTTAGCAGATGCTCAGGAAATGTTGAATGAAAGAAAGGTTGACAAGGTCAAGCCAGTAGAGTATTTCATTGACTTGTGAGGCAGCTTCCATTTCTTACATTTGATGGGTATCCTTGAGAGATTTCAGTTGTGATATCAAGAATGGAAGAGAAAGTTGAAAAAAAAATCTGAATCAAGATCGAAATATGGCATTTGAAAGCTCTGTTTCTCTCTAAAACTCTCATTCTACACCCACTACCATTCTTTTTCTCTCCCTTACTCATTGAGGCAGTGTGGACTGATGGGAAGAATAAAGGACTTGATTCAGGAGGCTTGGGTTGTAGGAGGAGCTCTGCCCCTAAAAAAAAAAAAGCTATGAAATTTTAAGTAGATCATTTAACTCCTTTATCCCTCAGTCTTCTCGAGTGTCAAATATCTGCCCTAACTATTTCATATGGATTTCCAATAGGATTTTTGTAAGATTGCCTCTGTGAACAGATTTAAAAAAACCTTTAAACTGCTATATTAATATGTACTGGTATCATCATTAAGCAAGCAAGGAAGCATCATCATTAGCTAGCAGGACACCTCTCAGCCTCCCTGACTATGTCACATAAAATTCTATTTCTGATGATTTAACCCAATATATATATAACCTTAGTCACTTGACTTCTCTGAACCTCTTGCTTTTCTCATCTGTAAAATGGGTGGTAACAGAAGGGAGAACTACTGATGGTCTATAAAATCCTTTCCAATTTAAAATTCTGTGGATTCTCTAACCTGTTCAGTGGAGTCATATTAGGAATCTATTTCATTTCTCTGAAAATGAAAGTATTGAACCAGATCATCTCCAAGGGCCCTTCTGGCTCTAACTTCAATGAACTGAATGAATCTTTATTCTCCATAGTACTTCTTTTACCCCATCCCAATGGGCTGGTAACCCTAAGGACACTAGTTGCATTATCTGGTCTCCGATGTTATCCTTTCTGTTTAGTTAAGCTGAAGTCTTTTTACTTTCTCTTTAGGACTTCTCCAGACCCCGTCCACCTCAGAAAGCTCTGCCTGCTAACCCTGTGCCAGGTCGCAAGACACTTCCAAAGAATAGCAGCTCCTCTACTCTATTGTCACCTGCTGCTGGAAGCAGCCCGCGGCATCTTCGGCCACTAGTGGCTCCAGCTCCCAAGGTGTGTCTCCCAAGGAAGCATTTAGAATAGGAACAAGGTACACATTGCCTCTAATTGCCCCTGGGGTCCAGAAGAGATGAGTGTAGTTCTTTGGGGGTAAAAGACCAGACTCTTCTGTTGCCTTGTGCTATCAATATTCCAAATGAAGTATTTGGACAGCTCTTTTGTGATTGGAGTGTTGCTATATTATCTGTTCTGGGATGGAGATGGGGGAGATGATGAAGTCAGCTGATTTACCCAGCTTTCATTTGACACAAAAGGTTGATAGATCCATGGGCATATATGAAACCATGGGTCTCCAGGGGGTTTGAACCCATAGTTAAGTTGTTAGGTTGTGGGGAAGTGATTTATTGATATCTTGGTTCAGTGGGGAGAAGGAGGGAGACCATGGAAAATAGAGGCAGTAAGAATTCTTCTTTTAGAGTTTTTAAAGACCTGAATTTGACTCCTAATTGCTGCTTGCTAGCTCTGTAATCATTGGTTGGTACTTCTCTAAGCATCAGTGTCCTCATCTCTTAAATAGGGATGATACCTATATTGCTAGTTTGTAAACCTTAAAGGATTTGAAATGTGAGTTATTGTTATGAATGGACAGACTGATAGCTCTTGTGGGAGGTCACTCTTAGTAAATATGTTTAGCGAACATTCAAATGGTTAACTTTGTTTCTGTTTAGTGCATTGAACTGATTATTCCCTTCTTTCCCTTTTTTGTTTCCTAAAGTTCCCAGATTTCAGGACCCAGAGGGCTGGGAGAGTGACTAGCTCAAAAATATAATACCAACACTTATATGAGGAGTCCCAACTGGAGTTCCTTGTTTCCATGAAGACCTAGGATGTCACAAAAGATGTCGTGACCTTGTGATGAGGCAGAACCATATCTAGTTACTTGCCATTTACTTAACTTACCTCCTCCTTCTCCCTCCTCCTATCCCATCACCTCCAATTCTTGGATACTTTGAACCAGACTCAGTATGATCTGACTTCCTTTGGAACCCCAAATGACTCATTTTCAACAAAATTTAAGTGTTGTTTTATGTAATATATAATTTGGGGAGGAGGAGAGTGTAGGAACTTGAGAAAGAAGATGAATATTGGCTTCTCTTGACTGTCAATCACTCAAAATATCTGCAGAGACTGGGTCACTTACCTTCCCATGGTCACCTGAACCTCCAAAGACCAGCATCAAAGGAGAAATCTGGCTATTGAGGGATGACCCATCTACCTCTTAAGCCATCTCAGATCAAGACTCAGCCTGGAAAAGCCTCTCTGAGGCTCGTGGAGGGGGTAGACCAATCCAATGTGTCTTCCATACCTTCTCTCTCTAAGAAGTTGGAATAAGTGGTTCAGCTCCAGGGAACCCTGGAACCAGGAGAACCAGAGGAAAATCTCTTGTGATCAAGATGTGCCAGGTCACCTGAGCCACCTTGATTGGGATGCTTTGTCGATCCTTTCTCTGTTTGTGATACATATCCTGTGGAGTCTTCTTTCCCACTTCCCTTCCCCTCTCTCCATTATTCACATGGGTCATTTTTGACTCAGATAGGTACTACAGCTAGATTAACCAGTCCATCTATGATAACATAGACAGCAGGGGGGAGTGCCATGCTTGTGTCTCCTCTGAGCCATAATGGTAATGCCAAAGGTCTTGAGTACCAATAGATTGGGTCTCTTGTCTTATCCTCCTTGGTGCATATCAGGTACATTCCATTCTAGCACTTGCTACTCCGGAGTTCCATCACTTGATTCCTCCCCTCTTCCCCTCACCTCACTCTCACCCTGGTCCTTGACTATAATGATGCGTGGTGCTTTGGTGAATGGACAATAGCAAGCCCTGTCTTCCTTAGGGATCTGGTGCATATAGCTATCCTCAGGGCTTATAAGTAATTCCCTAGAATTGCAGACAGGGTCTTACTTATAAATCTGTGTTTATCTTTGTGCTTTGGGCTTTCTGATATTGGATCTCAGGATCACTGACTGGAATAAGATTGGAGAGATAGAGACACTGATGATGCTTCCTCCCCCAACTTAGCCTATTTTTGTTTTATGGAATCAGGGGTTATTTTTTCCCCCATTTCCTATGTATATCTAAGGAATTGCCTCTTGGCATGGGTTAACAGATTCGGGCATCTTCTATCCTCTCCAGTCATACATTCCAGAAAATATACATCCCATGAATCTCCCAGCTCTGAAAAATAATCTCTCTAGCAAGAGATCCAGAGGAGTGTCTAGATCACAAGTCCTTTTAGAATGTTGCTTCAGTGTTCTCCCTGCCAGCTAGCTCATAGACCCTTTATAAACTGTCCGTCCTAAATGACCCAGTTCCTCCTGGATCTGTGGGAGTTATCCAGAAAAAGAATATCTGTGTCAAGGGAAGACAATGAAAAGAAAAATTGCTTTATTAGCCAGTTGTACATTGGCAGAGATTCTAGTGGTTAAGCCAGCTGTTCTCTCCAGCCTTCTCACAGCCTTTCTCCTAATCCTTAATTATAGGAGATGCACAGCTGAGATGTCTCTCTGATGCAAGAAGGGCATTTAATCCTAAAATCATTTCTCCCTGAAACAACATGGAAAGGAAACCAGTAATTTTGCTTTTTTGAAAACCTCTTTCTACCTACTCCCTATCCCCATAGAAGGGCACTGGGAACTGAAAATGGGTGAATCTTCTCTGGATTCTGCAATCTTTTGGAATCTCTGTCCTGTACTGATTCTGCATCTATTCGACTGATCTGGAAACAGCAGGCCAACCTGATAGAATCCCAGGCTAAAAAGAGTTTTAGTCACTCCTCTATTTTTGATACCCATTACCATGTCTAAAAAGCACTGCTCAGGATATAAGCCCAAGGAAATCCCAGGGAATATAAAATTCAGAAACCGACTGGAAAGGTACCCCAGTTCCTTTGGAAACTGGTAGACTGAGGCTTTGCAAAAACAGTCTTCCAAGGTAAACTTTTAGTATGTGGGTATGTATGTATGTATGTGTGTGTGTGTGTGTGTGTGTGTGTGTGAGAGAGAGAGAGAGAGAGAGAGAGAGAGAGAGAGAGAGAGAGAGAGAGAGAGAAGGAGGAAACAGATGGAGAAGTTGACAGTGTATGTGGAGTGAATTTGCTTATTGGTATGTGTCGAGGCTATAGGGTATATGTGAAGTTTTCTTTTGATTTGGGAGATTTTACACGATTTAGATCCTTGTCTCCTTGATTCACTTATTAATTGTTTACAATTGAGGATATTTGTGCATCTATGCAAAATACTTGAATAATACAAATCATTGTGCCTTTTTCCTTGTTTATATTTAATTAAAATGAATTATGGTTTGCCATTTGAAATGCCACATGAGTTGTCTTGCAAATCCAGTCTATACCAAAATGATCCCAGAGCTGGGATCTGGACACCAGCAGCTACTTGGCTGTAGGGAGCTCCCTGCAGCATTTAAAAGCTTATATCTGCGCCACTTACAGGCCATCAAAGTAGAACACAAATGTTCCAGTTCATGAGGAAGAAAGCCTGGCCTCCCACGTCTCCAGTAGAGGGGGCTGTTTTTCTATACAGTCTAGAACTAGTTCAGTTGTTTACATATTTCTTTGTGAGACTGAGAATAGTAGAATACCAGTGAAACCCCTGAGCCAAGGCCCGATCTTAACTTGGAAAGGTAACCTGCTTAAACGTAGAGAAGCAAAGGGACAAAGACCATGGGCTACTGGCGCAGCATTTCTCCAAATAGGGTCCAAAGACCCCCCAGGGGTTCCCGAGACCCTTTTAGGGAGTCTAGGAAGTCAAAATTATCTTCTTAATGATGTCATTTGTGGTAAATGTTGATAGAAATAACCCACCCAAACAAAAAATCTTTGTGGAATCTTGAATAATTTTAAAGAATACAAAAGGACCTTGGGACCAAAACATTGGAGAGCCACCAATTTAGTCTAGTACCCTCACTTTATTTGGGGACAATGAGGCCCAGAAAAGAGAAGAGAAATATTTAAGGTCATATAGCAAATTAGGTGGCACAGTTGGGATTAGAAATCAGGATTTAAATTCCTACCAAATGTTTTTTCCCCCATGACAGGTTGTCTGTTATTGAACCATTTTTCAGCCTATATCTGACTCTTTCTGACCTCACTTGGGGCATCTTTGGGCCAAGATATTGGAGTGGTTTGCCATTTCCTTCTCCAGCTCATTTTATAGATGAGGAAACTGAGGCAAACAGGATTAAGTGACTTGCCTAAGGTCACACAGCTAGTTGATATCTCAGGCCAAATTTGAACTCAGAAGATGAGTCTTCCTGACTCTGGACCTGGTACTTTATCTGCAGTACCACTTAGCTGCCCTCAGGCCACCACTTAATGAAATCTGTGTTAGAATTGTCCCCATTTAGTACAATAGGTCTTGGACTGGGTCTACTCTTAAACAGGCCACAGTAAAGAGCTATACTCTCGAGCAGTGTTTCTCGACCTTTCTAATGCCGTGACCCCTCAGTACAATTCCTCATGTTGCGGTGACCCCAAACCAAAAAATGATTTTGGTGGCTACTTCAAAACTGTAACTTTGCTACAGTTATGATTGGGAATGTAAATACCTGATATGCATTATGTATTCTCATTGCTACAAACTGAGAGGTTGAGAACCGCTGCTGTAGATGGCCTAAGGCTGGTTTAAAATAAGAAAATGAGAATTGATGAATGTCTCCAAATGATATCCCAAGGTAGTAATAATAAGAGCTGCTGATATTTATAAAGCACTTTAGGGTTCGCAAAATATTTTCTACATATTATCTCATTTAAGTCTTGCAAACAACACGGAGGTAGGTGCCATTATTATCCTGATTTTACATAAGAAATTGCTAGGGTCAGAGTGCCAGGGGTGCCAGGATACCATGCTTACTCCTCAATATTGTGATCAACTGAACCTTGCTTAAAGGAAGCTTCCTTCTCCCTCCCTATGAGCAAAAATAGCCAGTTTGGCATATCAGGGGAAACCTTGAGATACCCAGTGATGGATGGAGACATAGACCAGAGACAGTTAATTGAGATCCCTTACTTCTAAGACACCTAAAGGCCCAGTTAATCACATGTATGAAACTTGGTCCTCTGCTCCCACAGGTACACTTTTAATCTCAGGATAATAGGTTCTAACAATAAGTAAACACGTAGCTTTGATTTAGACCTTGACAGAAATTCACATTCATCAGAAATGGGGAAATTCGGGCTCTAGAGTCATGACTAAAACTTCCCACAGGGACCAGCAAATCTCTGAGAAATGGCTTCCCTCTGCTTGGGGCTTGGGTGTATGAGCATACATGCCTGGGTGACTGGGGGGCAATGTCCATACCCTCAGATCATGACTATTAAGAAGGACTTATTCCACTTTCTAATTTTTTTGACCCAGACACCATGTATTTCCTCTATAGATTTCTGCCCCAGCTTCTCTACTCTTAGAGCAGAGACAGAAGAAAGGAGGACAAGCAGGGAAAGAAGCATCCATCCCCCCTGAGCCCAACCATTCATCTGAAGGTCCCTGGCACTGCAGCTCAGCCAGGATCCTGGTGCTGGCAGCTGCTCTGATGAGCTAGCACTCAGTTGGGCTGGGGGAAGGGAGTGGGTAATGATGGAACATGAGGCAGTCGCAGCTGTTGGAGCTGGCCCATTATACTTGGGTGGCTGCCTTTGTAGGCGGCTCATTGACAGGGATTGGCCCCTGGGCAAGCCCCAGAGGAAAGGAAGCAGCAGCCAGTATCAGGGATTGGGTGCCCCTTGCCAAGCTCGTCGCCTGTGTGCCCACAAGGTCACCCAGATTTAAGGCACACTTACTAACCAGGGAGCCAGGTCACTGAGGCAATAGCGAAGGACGGATGTGGGAGTCCTTCAGTCCAAAGTGCTTGGTTAGAGCCCAGAATAAACAAAGAGCATAAATCTTCTGGCTTCAGTGGAGCTGGGATTGCTTCCCTCTAACCCTCACCTCCCATGCTGGTTCCCTTCTCTCCACATCTCCAAAATACCACATCTTGTTTATTTCTTAAGGAGGAACAGGAACTGGCACACTTTGCCAGATTCCCACTCAGAAACCAAGACTTTTTTAAAGAGCAAAGCAGTTATGGAACAGCTGCCATTCTCCTTCCAAGACAAGAAGATGAAATACAAGAGAGAGCAAGCATGCCAGTTAATCCAGAATTTGGTAGTGACGAGTCTTTTGTTTGAATCTTGAGGTCATTGTGTGACCTCCCTGGTGACTGGTACCCCAGCATGCCAAAAGAGAGACAGATAGCAGAGGTCCACCACTGAGTTATAAATCCAGAGAATTAGTTTGGCTCCTAGATTTTCTTTCTTTTTTCTTTTTTTTCATTTTGTTTCTTTCTTTTTTAAAAAAGTTTCTTTTGCTCCAGCCTTTTCCCTGAGTCACAAGGTGACTTTAGCAGAACAAAGTCAAGCAGAGGTCCATCTCCCTTGGGTTGGTGTGAAGGGAGAAGTGAGGATCTGAGGATGGCTTGAATAAACATTGGCCAGATTCTTTCCATATAAGCTTTGGGCAGGGAATCCTTCCTTCTCCCACTTAGATTCAGCAGGCCTCTGCCTTGGGGTGAGGAATGGTGTAGCTCATATATCCTCATGATGAAGGTCAGAACTGAGGACCTCTTGGTTTTGCTCACCCCACAGAAACAGCTGGACTCTAATACATTCAAAGGGTCAAGTTCTCTTCTCCGCCTACCAGCATAGGCAACCTCCACTGGCATGGAGGGTAGAGGGTAAAAAAAAAAGTCTTTCTAGAGGCCTCAGGGACCAGGAGGAAAGGAGGGAGAGATAGTGCACCAATACAAACCATGCAGTATGGCCAACTGTGCTTCCAGGAAGTCAGGAGCTGATCAGGTCCTATATAACTGGAAATTCTTTTCTCCTGGAAATATTAATGAGGTATGAAGCCACACTGTTAGGAAAAGAGCATCTTGTCTCTTGACATGATATTTGGAATCACTAGATTGTTCTGGGGTTAGATGGGCTAATAGAATGTATCCTCTCATCTAGTAAAAGCTTTAGGTGTGGATTGTGAAGACTTTGGGTTTCTCCTCAGGTGAGGGGGGCGGCAATTCTATATTGTCCACAAGGACATTTTTGTCTTCCAGCTTGATGATTGTGGGCTCAGGGGTGGGAGGTGGAATTGGGTTTTTGTGGGTATGGGGAAGGCTTTCCCAGGTAATATCGAGGTCCTTAAAAGCGTAGAGCAAGAATACCCCTAGGATAATCGTAATGAAACCCGAGATTGTGCCCAGGATGTCCACCACTGACATGCTGTTCCACTCTTTGAAGAGGATGATAGAGGAGGTGATGACCGTACTCGTAAAGGTCACATAGTAAATTGGGAACACTAAAGAGGTGTTGTAGATATCCAGAGCCCTGTTGAGGAAGTTGACCTGTATGGGGATTGAAGTTGCCAGGATCAGTCCAAGGCAATATGTAAGAGGGTGCCGGAGAACTGGCTGTCCCTTGAAGAAGCCCTTGATGGCAATCCCCATGCCTTTGACAGCACACACGGAGTAGGATCCCATCACAGAACAGATGATGATATAAACAAGGATGTTCTTCTGCCCATAGCGAGGGGCAATGATGAAGATGAGGATGAGAGAGCTTACCAGTAGGAGCACAGCGAACACAATGAAGCCTGCAGAAGGGAAGGGAAACAGCTTGAATCTCAACATTAGATTTTGGGAAAATATGCAAATTGTATCATTAACAAAAGATGTTGATTTTTTTCTTAAATTGTACCTTCTGCATTCAACTCAATACTAAGTATGGGTTCCAAGGCAGAAGAGTAGAAAGAGCTAGGCAATGGGGGTTAAGTGACTTGCCCAATTAGGAAATGTCTGGGGTGAAAATCTCAGGTCCTCCTTCCCAGGGTGCTTTTAAACCAACCTTGCAAATGGGGAGTACTGGCCAATGAGGTCTCAGTCCCAGGAACACACAGATGTTTTTGATGAACATGCTTTTAGGTCCTGCTTTCCACTCTGCGGTTAGGGCTAACTCTCACTTCCTACCCATTCTGAGACTTATAGCTGTCTTTGCCTCCTCACTGGAATGCAGCCAGAAAGAAAAAAAAAGGGAGACCTCACTTTGGCTAGTTATTGTCTTTTGAATGCAAATTCAGTTCTGGCTCAGCTGCCAATCAAAAGTCTTTTTTTACCATATTCAGTGGACCAGAAAAAGTCTTAAGATAAGCTTGCATGCTCTGAAGTAGTAAGCAAAGACCCCCAAACCTCCTCAAACTGGTCATCCCAGAACTGGGCCCTCGTTGACCAATTCTTCCCACCCCCCCTTTACTCCCTCTTCTCTACTTACATACAGATCCAGCAAATTTCTTTTACTAGTCGACTTTAGGTGGCCCAGAAATTAGCAAAAGCAAAACAAAATCAGAGCAAACATCTCCTACATCTCCTAGCATTATCTAGTTTTAGGGTAACTGGTTACCCTCACCTGTGTCCTTCAGCTTTGAAGCCATTTCATTTATTGAGTTGACTTTCTCTTCTTCAGGGGCATGGATCACCATCACCGAACTGCCTGCTATGGCAATCATGCAGCCCAACTTGCCTAACAAGTTCAGTCGCTCTCCCAGAAAGTAAGATGATAATATCGCACTACACAGAGAGAAGGGAGACAAAGTTGTTACAACACAGCTTACGCCATTTACTGCCTTTGAAGAGGCCTTAAAATAAGGGAAACATTAGGGGTAAGCCTAGTCTTCCAAAAGGAAAACTATATCAAACCATTAATCCCACTTTAGAAAATAGAACTTGTAGGGGGCAGCTGAGTGGCTCAGTGAATTGAGAGCCAGGCCTAGAGATGGGAAGTCCTGGGTTCAGATCTGACTTCAGACACTCTCATACTCTGGGCAAGTCATTTAACCTCCATTGCCTAGCCCTTCCCATTCTTCTGCTTTGGAGCCAATACAGAGTATTAATTCGAAGGTGGCAGGTAAAGGTGTAAAAAAAGAAAAGAAAATACAACTTGCCTGAGAAGAGTAACCACAGATGCTGATGATTAGAAAAACTGTTTTGAATATTTTTATAACTACAGTCACCTCTGCCCACGAAGGCAGGTTTGCAAAACACTGATATGTAGCAAACATTGACTGAGCACTCTATTATGTCAACTATTTGAGCTGGTCAGTTTTAAATTTTATTTGCTAGGCTGCATTAAGAGATAGGACTTGGAGATGGAAGAGACCTTAGGAATCCTCTAATCCAGGAGTTCTTCATCCAGGAGTTTGTGATTTTAGAAGACAGACAAATTTATAATATATTTTTCATAGGTTTCAAGGGATCCATGAACTTGGATAAGAAAACATTTACATCTTTATTTTCACTAACATCTAACTGAAATTGATCATTTCCTTCATTAATTTATAAATAGGGTTTCAAAAAGAGATGCATAGGCTTCACCAGTCTGCCAAAGAGAGCCACAGTGACACAAACATGGCTAGAAATCCCTGATCTAGTCCAACTCCTTGATTTTACAAGGAAAGAAACTTATGCCCAGAGAGGTAAATGACCTGCTCAGTGTTGTCCAGCCTGGAATCAGCAGAGACTGTTTAAATCCATCTTCCATGACTCCAAAAGCAAGTTGTTTTTTTTTTTTACTGTTCTCTGTTATAGAGTGTTAAACAGCACCTCTTTCTGGGGAAACTGAGGCTAAGGCACATTCTTGGCATATTAAATCCATTCAGCCTCACTTGGTGGTTCTGGAAGAGCCTCATCCAAATGCATGCAATAATGAGCCACAAGTGGGAAAAAAGCAAACAATTTATCAATACCTTATAAGCACGCTCAGGGCTCCCAGTGGAGTGACCACCGTCGCAGGAGCAAATATGTAGGCCCCAAAGTTGGCAGCTTCACCTAGAGCCACTAGTAAACAAGAAGAGGGGAAGGAGAAATAGTACATTATTGAAATCACAGAGATCTAAAACTTTCCCTATGACCCCAGCTGCTTTAACAATGTTCTTCTACCTTGTCTTTTTTTTCTTTCTTTCCATCCACCCATCCGTCTATCTATCTATCTATCTATCTATCTATCTATCTATCTATCTATCTATCTATCTGTCTGTCTGTCTGTCTGTCTGACTGTCTGTCTGTCTGTCTGCCTGTTCGTCCATCCATCTATCTATCTATCTATCTATCTATCTATCTATCTATCTATCTATCTATCTATCTATATCTATCTATCCATCTACCCAACCACCCATCCATCCATCCTGTCTGTCTGTCTATCTATCTCTCTATCATCTGTCTGTCTCCTTAGGTTTGCCTAGATCTATATCCAAAATCTTATATGTAGACAGTAATTTTTATATGATCTATCTATCCCATCAGAATGTGAGCTCCTTGAGGCCAGGAGCTGAATTTATACCTTTATTTTCTCAGCACTTAGCATGGTGCCTGGCACACTGTAAGTAGTTAATAAATGCTTGATGACCAAGTTCATAGCCAAGTATAGGAAGGAGAAGTCCAATGAGTGACCCACATCTATCCTGTCTATATTTAGGTAAAGGTCTACATGAAGGTCATTTCCTCAGGACTCAAGGAACTTTGGTCACCAAAATAGCTTTAACAGGTAATCACTAGAAAGGGTTACTTTCGATGAAGAAAAGCCTTGGCTTCCTACAGACTTAGGGTTGGAAGGAATCTTAGAGATCAGCTTGTCTGAATGCCTCATTTCATAGAGCAACTAACTTGGGCTGAAACAAGGGAAATCATTCAGCAATCATCATCGGATATGGTGGCAGTGGCAGAGAGCTGGGATTAAAACCCAAGATCTCTGGCTACAAATCCAGTGCTCTTTGCCCATCTCAAGCCCCCAAATCTTTGATTCTCTTAAATATCTTTCCCATGAGAACTGGTAATAATTGTTCATATTTCTACAGTGCTTTACAATTTACACAAATTTTTCCACAGTCCTATGATAAAAAATATACACACATGGATATAATTTATACATACAGATCTGTGTGAATAATGTGTATGTATATTTATCATATATATATATATATATATATATATATATATATAGTTCATACATAGTTGTTTGGATGTTTTCTCTCCCATTAGACTGGGAACTCATTGCCTTTTTTTTTTAACCCAGTGCCTAGCACAGTGCCTGGCACATAGTAGATCCTTAATGAATGCTGGTTGTCTTGATTTGACTTTTCTTGACTCTAAGTATAGCATCAGAGTATAGCAGACAGAAAGAATAAATTGGAAGTAGGAAAGACAAGAGAGATGTGTATCATCTGGAAATTTAGGCTGATTAACTCAACCCTATAAAGACTGAAAAATAAGCCTATTGTGGGCATAGTAAAATCTTGAGGGATTCCAGTTTTGCTCTTTTCCTATTAGCAGCATTGAATAGCAAGATGGCCTTAGGGTTGACTGAGGGATTGAACTAGATGATCTCTAAAAATTGTTTCCAAGTCTAGCATTCTATCCTTTGTTTTCTAAGGTTCTGTCAAGTTTCTATATTTCCTATTCTAATCACTCTTCCATATAAAACATCCAACTAAGAGTAGCTTTCCAAATACTGGTGTCAGAATTTGTTTTAGGATAGAGAATGATTCATACAATCTGAACTCATCAAAGTTTTGTTGGTGAAAAATTTATCTGGGGTAAAAGATAACTAAAAACAGATGCAAAGTGATTCCACTTAGACTACAGTTTGCTGGATCTAAGCATAACAGGATGGAAATTGGTCCCTCCATTCTCCCATCACCTCCTTTACATGATCATTAATGGAAATGACCTACTTACTGGTGAGAAATCCAGCCCACCACATTTTATCCAAGAGGTAGCCGAAGCCTCCATCCACTAGGAAAGGGAAGAAAAATAAAGTTAAGGAAATTAGAATGCACCCAGTAGAAGAGAGGGAACACACAAGGCTTCCAGAATTGATTCTTCAAGAGGACGCCTGAATAAATCACCATAATAATCATTTTTACAGCAGAGGAACTTCTACCCCCATTGCCAAAACAGAGATATTAAAAGGCTGTGAAATGAAACTGTAAAAATTGGAGTTGATCCAAATAGGTTTCCCTGCCTTGGAAACAATCTATGACTCTGGGCTAGGGATGTCACATTTATTAACCAAACCCTTCATCTAGGATAACTTCCCTGCCAGGGAAAATGGGCATTTTGCTGATGACATAGGGATTAACCTACTCTTTGGGCATTTTCTGGAGAAAAGGGAAGGGAGATAGTGGCAAGCTAGCTGTCCCACTGACCCAACCTGGTATGGATGTTACAGTGGCATAAAATAAGCAGATTTGACCCTGGAAGGCATGTTGAAGATTTGATTGTTGATTAAGTTTACAGAAGTTTGCTTGACTGACATAACCATCCTGCTGATAAGACCCAATTCTCAAGCTCCTACACAATTGATTAGAATGAATACATTAGTGATTCAGTGCTCGAGCTCCCCATCTTTTCCCAGTAAGCGGCAGTCCTACCAGCTCGAGTGGCGCCCTTGTCTACCAGCCGAACGAGGCCCTTCTTCTTAAGGATGACGCTGCTGCCAATGAGGAAGCTGGAGAGTATAGCCAGGCCCACTCCAATGAAGAAGCCATAGTTCTTGGTGGCCCTCTTTTGCCAACTGCTCAGTGTGATGTTGTTTGAGCTGTCAGGTTCAAAGTCACTGACAATCTGGCAAAGGACTTGCTGGGAGTAACAATACAAGGTGATCAGGGAGCCTAAATGGATATTGAAAGAGAAACAATTACTTAGACATTGCTTACATGTCCATGTTCCTTAAGAATATTAAGATTACGAAGGGGAAGCTAGGTGACCTGGTGGGTTAAGAGCCAGAACTAGAGATAGAAGGTCCTGAGATCCAATCTGGCCTCCAACACTTCCTCGCTGTGTGATCCTGGGCAAGTCACTTAATCCTCATTGCCTAACCCTTACATTCTTCTGCTTTGGATTCAATATTCAGTATTGACTCTAAGACAAAAGGTAAGAACTTTTAAAAAAATGAATATTGGGTTATGCATGGTAAGAAATGATGAGCAATTTAATTAAAAAACCATGGAAAGATCTACATGAAATTATGGAGTGAAATGAGCAAAATCAAGAAAACATTAAATATACTACAACAAATGTTGTTTGAAAAATAATTGTGAATGCTCACCTCTAGAGAAAGAATTGATAAATAGAAAAATGCAATGCATAGTTTTACATATACATTCATATATATATATATATATTTCTTTTTTGTCAAATGATACCTTTTTTATTGGGGAAGGGTAGGGAGAGAGGGAGATAGCTGGGAACTTTAATGAGGCAAACAAAGAAACAAATAAAAAACAAACAAACAAAAAAGAATATTGAGATTAAGTCCATCAGTAGCATATCACAAATTGCACTACAAAGCAGTGTTCATTAAAACAATTTGGCTCTGGTTATTAGCCACACAATATACAGAAACAAACACAGTAAAAGCATGGAGTCTGATAAACCCAAAGATCCCAATTAGTTTAGGTAAAGATTCATATTTGACAAAAGCTCAGAAAATTGGAAAGCAGTCTCATGGAAATTAGGAATAAACTAACACTTCATGCTGTATATATACACTAAGATACATATATATTTACATATGTACTTCATATTTACTAAGATAAATCTGAAATGAGTCCATCATGAACAAATTAGAGAAGAAAGAGGTGTGTGGGTAAGGTAGGAGTTCATAATTAAATCAGTGATGGAAAAGTTCATAGGAGATAAAAATAAACTATTTTGATTATGGAAAATTTAAAAAGTTTTTATACCAACAAATCTAATGCAGTTAAAATTAGAGGGGAGACAGAAAACTTGCATATAAAATCTCAACAGCAAGTTTCTCTGATGAAGGTCTCTTATTCAAACGTTAAGTAACTGATTTAAATTTATAACATATTGCATACCCAATGTATACATCTCTATCTTATAATATAATCTCTTATACATTGTCCAATGAATAAATGGAGAAAGAATGCAAACAAGTATTTCTCAAAGAAAAAAAAAGGCAAGTTATCAACAGCCATATGAAAAATGCTTCCAAATCACTAATAATTAGAGAAATGTAATTAAAGTAAGCCTAGGGGGAAGCTGGGTATCTCAGTGGTTTGAGAGACAGGCCTAGAGATGGGAGGTTCTAGGTTCAAATCTAACCTCAGACACTTCCCAGCTGTGTGACCCTGGGAAAGTCACTTAACCCCCATTGCCTAGCCCTTACCACTCTTCTGCCTTGGAACCAATATACAGTATTGATTCTAAGATGGAAGGTAAGGGTTTAAAAATAATAATAAAATAAAATAAACCTAAAGTTCTTCCTCATGCCCATCAGGTTGGCAAAGATAACTAATGAGGAAAATGACAAACACTGGAAGGATTGCATGAAAGCAGGCATACTAACAAGCACTGTGGGTGGAGAATGGGCCTGCCATTCTGGAAAGCAATTTGGAGCTGTGTCAGTCAGTGAGTCAAAAAACATTTCTTAGGCACTTACTGCGTGCCAGTCACTGAGCTAAGCACTGAGGATAAGAATAAAGGCAAAGGACTATTCCTGCCCTTGAAGAGCTCACAATCTAATGAGAGGGACAACATGTAAACAACAGTACAAACAAGCTATACACAGGGAAACTTTGTAAAGAATCGGCAGAGGATAGCTGTGACCCTGAGCAAGTCCCTTAGCTCTAATTGCCTTGTCCTTAGACTCTTCTGTCTGAGTATCGACTCTAAGAAGGTATGGCTTAAAAGAGGGAAAAAGAATCAGCAGAGAGAAGACATAGGAATGAAGGAGGATTAGAAAGGGCTTCCTACAGATGGTCGGCAGGACTTTAACTGGGTCTTGAAGGAAACCAGAGAAGTCAGGAGGCAGAAATGAGGAGAGACAGAGTTTTAGGCATGGTGATGGTGGTGGGAACCTAGGAAAACGCCTGGTGTCAGGAACCAGACAATCACGGAGGAGGAACCTCATGGAGGTCAGTGTTACTGGCTTCCAGACTGGGGAAGTAGAGTGTAAGAAGGCTGGGAAGTGTAAACCTTAAAATTTCTTAGACTTATGAATGTTGGAAATTTCCCCATTGGGAAATTTCATACTTAAAAAAATCTCCTACTGATAGTAAGAACTCTATTGGAATATGAAACTCCTTGGCATGGGAGGATCCTTCTCCTCCCCACTTAAGACTACTTTAGGACAGAAACCTTTTGCTAAACAATGGAAAGGGCTTTGATCTATGCTTAAGCATAGAACAGGAAGTTCTTTGAGTCATGATTGATTTTAGAATTGATACAATAGAGGTACTTGGAATGACAGAACCAGGTCTTGGAAACTACAATCTCCACCCTTCTCAGAGTAACAGGATTTAGAAAGGGCTGCAGCAAAGATCAAGATTTAATTATTTGAGAATATGGCCTTCAACAGACATGTGCAAAGGGGGCAGACCTCTGGGCGGTCCTGGGTTAAGCTAGAGCCACCATTGGCAGAGGGGAGACATTGACAGTGATTGGTAGATGTGAGAACAGAGAGGAGGGAACTTAGATTTTTGGCTTAAAGATACTGGGGTCTGAGGACTGAGGGGGTGGATGCTCTGAAGGGCGTCTGAGAGGAGAGAGGTCCTGGAGGGAGAACTCCTGGAGAGGTCTTGAAGGAGACTGTGGAAGGAGAACTCAGGAGGAGTCAGGAGGAGGATTCTCTGGAAACATTTCTTGAAAGGAGGCTCTCTTGAAGGTGGAGCCTGAGGTTGGCATGAGAAGCCTTACCTAGAGAGATCTTGGGTGAGTGATAAAACCAACTGACTGATTTATCTCTTAGGACTGAGGTCTAGGCCTTATTGGCTTGAGGCCCTTCATTCTTATTCCTTTCTTACTTTCTTTCTTTTTCTATTGATTAATCAGTGTATTATAAATTAAATTTCTCTATAAAATCCAGTTGGCTTGGGAATATTCATAAATTGGGAATATATTCCCTGGCAACCATCTTATATTTATATAGAACCAAGACACAGTAGAAAACATATTTCAGCGGTCATAATTGATATATGTATTTCCCTTGCTCCCAAACATTTTAATTATCACATTTTATGGCTCCCACGCTCTTATTGACAACTATTTAACGCTCAAAACTATTTTAAATCTAACAGAAGGTAGGAAGGGGAAAAGTCAGGAGGGGTTTTAAAAGCTGAACAGAGGCTTTTATATTTGAGTCAAGAGGTGATAGGGAGCCAATGGAGCTTAGTGAGTATGTATGTACTATGGGGAGATCATTGACAGCTGAGTGAGTGCAGAATGGACTGAGGTGGGGAGGACCTGTGGCAGGAAGACTAACCAACTAAGCTCTAACTGTACCACTATGGATGTGCCTATGTTTCAGAGAGATCAAAGAGAAAAGAAAAGGACTTAAATGAATAAAGGTATTTATAGCAGTTCATTTCATAGTAGCCCCAAACTGGAAATTAAAGGTATGTCCACTGATTGGGCAATGGCTAAACAAATTAAAGAAAATGAATATAATGGAATTCTTGTGATATAAATGCTGAAAGGGACAGTATGATTTAAAAAGCCCTGAGAAATCTTGTATGAGCTAGTCTAAAGTGAGCAGAATGTGGAGAAAAATTTGTACAATGCTAACAACCTTTTAGGGAAAAACAACTTTGAAAGACTTTGGAACTCTGATCAATACAGTGAAGAAATGTTAGTCCAAAAGAAAGCAGATGAAATTCATCACTCATCTTATGAAACTTAAAATTCAGAATTTTAAATTCCAAAAATACATTTTTAGAAATGGCTAATGCAGAAATTTGTTTTGCTGATTTATGCAGTAACTTATTGAAGAATTCTTTTCTTTTTCAGTTTGTTTAATGAGGGAAATAGTAGAGATAGATTAAATACTTGCTACTTGAATAAAAAATAATAAACTATTTAAAAGAACACTGGGATTGGTATGCTCAAACATAAACCAGCATGCTAACAAGTCTGATTTTCAAACCAGAGATCCTGATGTTGATCTTCCAAATATAGAATGCATTATTATTTTTTATTATTTTTGAAACCCTTACCTTCTGTCTTATAATCAATACTACATATTGGTTCCAAGGCAGAAGAGTGATAAGGGCTAGGAAATGAGGGTTAAGTGACTTGCCCAGGGTCACATAGCTAGGAAATGTCTGAGATCAAATTTGAACCCAGGTTCTTCCAACTCCAGGCCTAACTCTCAATCCATTGAGCCACCCAGCTGTTCCTGGAAGGCTATTTACTTATGGGAAGTCAGGAAAACCTGAATTCAAAGCCTACCTCTTACACTTACTATTTGATTATGAGGAAGTGTCTGAGGTCAGATATGAACCCAAGACCTCTTATCTCTAGACCTGGTCACCTTATCATCTAGTCACATAGCTGCCTCTCTAGAAAGAGTTTTTGGGGAAGACATAATCATTAAGAGATTCACTAAGGAACAGTGGTAGGTAGATTGATTCATTGTTTTCAAAGGCTGTGGCTGTTATTCAGGACAGATGAGTGAATAATAATGGAACATGGTACAATGAATCAACTATATTTTGTTACTGATTCTTTGATATAGGAAAGCAATTCTGAGATTAGGTAAACTAGAAAAATGGTAGAGAAGAAATTGAAATCTGAGATAGTAATACAGCATCTAGGTCAGGAGTTCTTGCTATTTTTTGGCAGTGTGGTGAAACCTAGACCTAAGATTAGTGACAGAACCATCTTTGACCATATTCTCTAAGACCTTATCTATTACTGAGAATATCTGTGTTAGAATTAAGGCATATTTAGAATCAGTGCTCGTACCACCCTTACAATCACAGACATACCCAGAGTTCAGTGGAGCATTTGCCAAAGTTTTTCCTCATACAGGAGGTCCCCCAAATCTTAGTTCAGTTTTAAGCTTTAATAACTGAAAATTGTATTAAGATTTTGGGAACACCTTGCATTTTTGTAGACAAGATTGAGAAATGTATTCTGCTTGATGGTAGAGTTAGGTGTTGTGATAAAGGATGTGATAAAGGTTTGCAAAAACTGAGAGATGCAAACCTTAGAGAATGATTGACAGGAGTATATGATCAAGGGTCACATGGGAACCTGAGGAATCTGGGAGAAGATTCTATCTGCCCAACTGTCTTCTCTCCTGAAGGATTTGAGATTAAGGTTGGAAGAGGATTTTCTCCTGTGTCCAACAGAGGAAAGAGGTTTTCTGGATCTGTTCTGCTGGCAGCATCAGTGAGAAGATTTCTGGACCTACTTGGACATCTACCAACTTGAGATCCTGGCCCTATTTTATTAGACTCCTGGTGTGAGACTTGGATATTGGGAATTATTAATGTTTAGCTTAGTAATGTAGCTTAGTTAGTTATAAATATTAGCTTTAAAATTAAGTATAAATTTATTCCTAAACCCTTATTCCTTCCTACCTTTCCTAAACAATAAATCAGAATTTATTTGTTTCCTCTTATTTTTTCCTCACCCCAAATCCTACCATAACCGTGTATGTAAAGTTGATTGAATAACTAGATCCAAAAAACTTGGAGGGTGGTCACCAGTAGAGAGTCTTAGAGTATTCATCTCTGGCTATTCCCCGTTTAACACTTAAAAACCCCCAACTTAAATGAAGACATAGGTTCATGCTTGTCAAATTAGCGAATGCCATAAAGCTAGAAGGAATAACAAACATATTGGATGGCAAAATACAGATCCCAAAAATCTTGACAGGTTAGAATGATGAGTTAAATCAGATGAAACTTAAGCAGGATAAATGTTAAGTTTTTTTCTTGGGGTTCAAATAACCAGCTGTACAAATATCAGACTATAGAGGTGGCTAGATAATAGTTAAAAAAAAAAAAAGATCTAGGGCAGTAATGGCAAACCTTTTAGAGATGGAGTGCCTCCTCAGTGAGGTGCCTGTCTCCTCCCTCGAGAGACTGCATGCTGTCACCCTCCCCTCCCCCCCCCATGGAGGACCAGGTGCCCCCTACCTCCTTACCCCACACAGAGGAGGGAGAAAGTGCTCCCATTGGGTTGCTGGATGGGTGAAGTGAGGAATGTCTTCAGTGAGTGTAGAGAGGGGGGAGGAGAGTGGCCAACTCTGCCACCTGTGAGCTGCCCACCTTCCCTCCATATTATATCTTTCTTTTATGCTTCCTACTTTCCTCTGATATCACAACAACCCTGGTGAAGGCCCTCATCACCTCACTCTTATGCTATTGTCTTTTATTTTTAACCTTTACCTTCTGTCTCAGAATCAATACTGTGTAGTAAGGGCTAGGTGATGGGGGTTAAGTGACTTGCCCACAGTCACACAGCTAGGAAGGGTCTGAGGCCATATTTGAACCCAGGATCCCCAGTTTTTAAGTCTGGTTTTCTATCCACTGACACACTTAATTCCTCCTGGACTATTTTAATAGACTTTTCTGGTTTGTTTCTCTGTGCCCAAGTTCCATTCCACTTTAATCCATTTTCCATTCAGTCCTTAAATTGATGTCCCTAAAATGTGGGTGTGATCATATCACTTCAAGGGCTCCCAGCTACCTTCCAGGATCAAATATAAAATCCTCTTTGGACTGTTAAAGCCCCTCCTATCTGCTTTTCCAGTCTTCTCAAGCTTTACCCACCCAACTCCCACTACCCCTGCAAGAACTCTGGGATCTAGGGACACTTTCATGCACTCCCAGTTCCTGGCATTTTCACTGGTTCTTCCCCATCTTTAGAACCCTGTTTCTCATCATCTTTACCTCCTGGCTTTCCTGGCTTTCTCCAAGTCACAGCTAAATTCCTACCTTCTACAAGAAGCCTGACCTACTTCTCAGCAATCTTAGTGCCCTCTCTCTAAGATCACTCCCACCTTATCCTGTAAGTATTTTGTTTGTATGGTTACTTGTATAGTTGTATAGACTATGAGTTCCTTCAGAAAGGGCACAGCTTCCTGCCTTGCCCTCTTTTTTTTCCCTCTCCAGTCCCTGTTATACCAAGCCCTTAATGATGCTAATTGACTAATCGATGAGACAGACATGGTGCCTCACACCTATAATCTCTGATACAGGAAGATCAAAGTTGGTAAATTTTTGATGTCCAGAATTCTGAGCTGCAGATGGGCTAAGGAGGATTTGGTACCAATAGGAGAAAGAAGCTACCAGAAAGAGGACTGATTCTTGGTCAGCAACAGAGCAGGTCAAGGATGCAGTGGCCAATTGGACACTTCTAGCCTTGGTGAGCTAGGGAGACCCAAGGGGGATAAAAGTTCTTATGGCCAGCATCTCAGGAAGGACAATAACAACTGAAGTATATTTCAGGAAGGTAACCAGTATGGTTGGGTACTGGAGTCCAGGTTGTACACCATGTGGTTGAAGGAACCAAGGCTATTTAGCCTGGAGAAGTGGATACACCGAGAAGACCACATTAACCATTTTCAGATATCTGAAGATCTATCATGGAGAAAGATTAGACTTGTTCTATGTGCCCTAGAGATCATGTCTTGGAGTAAAGAGTATAAATTACAGAAGAGCAGATATCAGATGGATATAAGGAAGATGTTTCTAATTCCTTACCAACTGTGAGATCCAGAGTAAGTCATTTACTCTCTGCCTGCTTTAGTTTCCTCCTTTTAAAAGTGGGAATAATAACACCTACCTCCCTGGGATGAGATGGGAGGATAAAATGAGATAATAGATGTAAAGTGTTTTTCAAACCTTAAAATTCTATGTAAATATTGACTATTATTAATAAGAACTAGAGCTAGGAGAATGGGCTGCCATCACTGGAGGCTGTCAAATGAAGGCTTGGCCACTTGTTAGGAATAACTGGAGAACAGATTTCTGCTCAGGGTCAGTTTGACCAAGATGGCCTATAAAGTCCAGTCCGACTCCGAGGTTCTATGATTCTGTAAATGAGTGAGCTGGCCATTGTTCCCTTTGAATTTCCAATGAAGCCAAGCAAAAAAGCCAGAGAAGCTTTTCCCATAGGAAAGCAAGGATTTGGGGCTTAAGGTCAAATGTCCGTCTGTCTAGCAGTATGGCCATCTTTATAAGGGAAAAGGAAGGAAATGAGCATTTATTTGACACCTATTATGTACCAGATACTGTGCAGTGCTTTATAAATATTATCTCATTTGATCCTCACAACAGTCTTGCAAGGTAAGTTTTATTATCCCAGGCTTACAAAAGAGAAAACTGAGCTTAAATGACTTGCCTAGAATCACTAAGCTAGTGCCTGAGGTCATATCTGATCTCAGGTCTTCTTGACTCAAGATCCAGTGCTCTCTCTATTGTGTCATCAGCTACCTCTATAACTAGTTTCCTCTCAGCCTGAAGATTTCATCATCAAATAGAAGCTAATAGAAGGCTAATCTTAGAAACAGGATGATCTGGGTTCAAATTTTACCTCTGATTAGTATTGGCTGTGTTATCCTAGGCAAGTAAATCAAGGTCTATGTGCCCAATACAGCTTCCTAAGACTCAAAGTTGCAGAATAGTTCAAGATCTTGCTTGGTAGAGGAATTTTCCTTATTAGGAATCCTCTGCAAAAGATGAAATATTGGGTCTGGACAACCAAACCTCTCACTCCCTGTGCTTCGGCTAAGTCGTAAATAGCCAACTCACATCCTAAATAACTGAATGTCTTTACAGGGTTGAAAGCTTTCCAGGCCTTAATCTTAACATGCAGATTTGGAGAAGACTCCATAAATTCTACACTCCAACCTCCCATGCTGGCTAGGAACTCTTTTTCAAGGGAATAGAATAAATGTTAGTTGATAGGTTCAGAGAGAGAAATGAGAATGGATATCAAGGAAGATAAAGATGGATGCTGGGAAACAAACGGATGAGGAATGAGGATAGATATTGGGACAGTGGCAGGCAGAAAGACAAGATCTGTCGAACGATAGGAACAGAGATGAGGATGGAGGTGGAAAGAAATTCTGATGGAACACATGTGAGATACTGTTGGACAAATATAGAAAAAAGAGACAAATATGGATGTTGGGGAGAAGGACAAATGGAGGGGAAAGAGGAATGTAGGAGAGAGAGTCATAGAGGAATGAGGATGAATGTTGGAGAATAGATGGCTGTGAGGATGGATGATGGAGGACAGGTACATATGAGGATGAGGAAAGCTATGAGGTATAGAGACACTGTAGAA
The DNA here is from genome assembly GCF_027887165.1 of Monodelphis domestica. Lineage (NCBI taxonomy): Eukaryota > Metazoa > Chordata > Mammalia > Didelphimorphia > Didelphidae > Monodelphis > Monodelphis domestica. Next base: position 359,246,843 of record NC_077227.1, on the reverse strand, counting down.
TGATGAAGGATACTAGAGAGCAGGTACAAATGATGAGGGTAGATTGAGGGATACATACAGACAGGAAAGAAGCTGAATGGAAGGAAACAAATAGGTAAAGGGGATGAATACTGGAGCACAGGAATACACAGGGAGATAAGGATGGAGGTTCAAAATAAAAACTAACATTCCTATTACACTTCAAGGTTTGCGAAACACTTGACACATATTTCATTTAAATTCCACACAACCTTGTGAGGTAATGCCCATTTTATAGATGAGGAAACTGAGATTGAGAAAAGCTTAAGTGACTCCACCAAGATCACAAAAATAATAAGTAAGTGAGGCAGGATTCAAACTCAGGTCTTTCAAATCCAATACTCTAAAGTTCTAGAGATATGATGATAGATGTCAGCATATTTTGATTAAATTAAAACAAAGATATTCTGGATAAGAGAGATCTTCATTAAGCCAATTACCCACAATGCAACAAGTTCCAAAAGGAGAACACTGTGGTATTGGCATGATCTTCCACCCATGCTCTCCTATTCCCTCTAAATGTTGCTAAGGCTGATTCTGACTCTGGACATAAGTCTGGCTCAAGGTCTTAGAATCCCAAGAAAACTCAAGAAATTTTAGGTTAAATCCCACACCAAACTACAACTTTAGGCCAACTCTTCCAAGGACTCAAGCTCCAATATCAGCCAAGAGTCAGAAGATTATTTGGTAGAAATCCCTTAAGGTGGGAAATGGGAATGGTGGATCCATTGTTTCCCTCCGTGTGAAGTTTGGCTGCCATTTTGTTGGTAGACATTTATGGAATCACTGAATCACAGTTTCAGAGCTGGAATGGACTAAAGATTCTAGAATGTCAGCATGGGGAAGAATTGTAGAGATCACCCAGTTTAATCATTTTGCAAATAAGAAAAGCCTAGAGAGGTTGTGATTAAAAGCAAAAGACTTAAGCTAGAATCTTTGTCATTTACTAGCTATTAGGTTTTGGGCAAGTTATTAACCATCTGAGCCTCAATTTATTCATCTATAAAGTGAGATAATAATGCTCCCATTATCTACCTCACAGGCTGATATGAAAAGATGTGCATAAAGAATTCTGCAAATCATAAAGTTTTATATAAATTTCAATTGTTATGAATTTGCTGTTATTGTTTAGTCGTGTCCAACTCTCATGACCCCATTTGGGGTTTTCTTGGCAAAGATACTGGAGTGATTTGCCATTTCTTTCTCTATTTCTTTTTGCAGATGAGAAAACTGAGGCAAATAGAGTTAAATGACTTATCCAGGGTCCCATGGACAGTAAGTGTCTTAGGCCAGATTTGAATTCAGGAAGAGGAGTCTTTCTGACTGCCAGCCCTGCATTCTATCCACTGGGGCTCTTAGCAACATCAATTTGACAATATCAGAAAGACCTGAGTTCAAGTTCTGGATTTGCCACTTAAACCCTTTTAAGCAAAATGTTATCTCTCTGACTTCAGTTTTTCTTTGTAGAGGTATGATTTATGATAGTTGTCTCTAAGGATTTTTGTAAGGATCAAGTGAGCTAACATATGTAAAAGACTTGAAAACTTTAAGTTCAATGAACAAACAAATGTGAACTTTTGTCATTATTTCTAATGGTGGATCTAGGACATGAACCTAGTCCAATGGTTTTTCTGAGATACCATGCTTTTCCTCTTCAACAGCATCTGGGATCATTATGTCTAACCCTTATGTAAAGTATTTTTTTGTTTGTTTGTTTCAATCTGTGTTTTCATTGGTGTCAAGAAATTCCCTCTCTGTGAAGAAACTTCCTTTTCTAACTCTAATCAGCAACTGCTTTTAGAGTCATTAGGAGGTAGGTACTAAAAGGCTAAGTGATATAAATCTCAGGTCCTACTTGGATTCAGGTCTCCCTGAGTCCCAAGCTGACTCCCTTCCCAAACCCTCCTTATCAGTTCAGTCTCCATCTCTCACCACATCAGCTGAGTTGTTAACTCTCCTTCTAAGAGATAGACAATCTGGGGAGTTCCCAGTGATGAGGAAGTGAGCAAGAGCCCATGGGGAAAAGAGGGCAGAAGGAAACAAACTAAGAAACTTAATTGACTGGGATCTGGAATCCATAGCAAGCTTGGCATGTGTTTCCAGTTCTCTCTCAGGTGTGTCTAGAACCATATAGCACAAAAGTTTTTGGTGGAATGAGCCAAAAGGCTTAGGAGGAATCTAAGCCTAACCAGGAATTCTGTTCCCTTTTAGAAGCACTATAGGGGCAACTATTTGACACAGTGGATAGAGGGCCAGGCCTGGCCTAGAGATGGGAGGTCCTGGGTTCAAATGTGACCTCAGACACTTCCTAGCTTTGTGACTGGAGCCAAGTCACTTGACCCCCATTGCCTAATCCTAACTACTCTTCTATCCTGGAACTAATACACAGTATTGATTCTAAGATGAAAGGTAAGAGTTAAAATAAAAAAGAATTTAAATTCCTCAAAGGTCAAGACTGCCTTGTATTTGTTTCTCTAGCACTCAGCAAAGGGCTTAGCACATAATAAATGATTTTTTATTCACTTGAGAGTAATAATTTAACCTGGTTCTCTCATAAAGATAAAAGTTCTGGAAGAGGCCTAAAGACAAAATTAAATGAAATTCCAAAATAATTCACTTTCCTTCCATGTAAAATGAGGGCTTGGACTAGATTGGAAGTGTCACATGTGTGGGCTACCTGCTGTCCCCATTAGATTGCAAGCTCCTTGAGGGCAGGGGCTTTTACCTCTTTTTATATCCCCAGTGCTTGGCACTAAACCTGGCAGAGAGTAGGTGCTTAATAAATGTTTCCTGATTATATAGGGCAGCTAAGTGGAGCACTGATAGCATGCTGGGTCTGGAGTCAAGAAGACTCATCTTCCCAAGTTCAAATCCAGACTCAGACACTTACTAGATGTGTGACCCAGAGCAAGTCATATAGCTCTTGCCTTAGTTCCTCATTTGTAAAATGAGCTGGAGAAAGAAATGGCAAAGCATTCCAGTCAAGAAAACCCCAAATGGTGACACAAAGAGTAGGGCATGACTGAAAAACAACTAAAAAATTGATGTATCATTGGTTCACAATAGTTCTGAGTGCGACCTGGGAAATAGGGAACAAAATAAAGAAAACTACAACCAAACATAGGTAATACTACATTCAAAAATTAAGCCAATTTATGGCCTGCAGGAATCCTGACCTACAGATTGAGTCTGACCCCACTGGTCTAGATAATCTTCAAGACAATCCTAGTTAGGTGACTGAACTGGGTTCCTAGCCTCTCTCTGATCCAAGCATGTAGGTTGAATCTTACCTATGTGACCATGGGTAAGTTCCTTATCCTTTTCATAGCCTCAGTTTCCCCCCCTGAAATAAAGGGTTTGAACTCCATGACTTCTGATCATGTCAGTCCTGACACATTTCACTCCAAGGGCACCCCTGTTACCCCCTGGGTCAGATACTCCTCAGTTTGCTTTTCAAAGCTCTTCCCTACCTTTCTTGACTTCTTATACTTTACTTCCTTCCGATACACAGTATGGCCCAATGACATTGTTCTACTTGCTGTTCTTCCTAGAATACGGGCTCATTTCCTAACTCCATACCTTTTATTAGCTGTTCCCCATGGCTGGAATGCTTTGCCGCCTCACCTTGGCCTCTGGGCTCCCCTGGTTTCTTTCAACACTCCGCTCCCATTCAGCCTTCTGCAGGGGGCCTCTCCCAGCATTCATTACCTGTCCCTTATACCTCAGAGATCACCTTCCATTCCCACAGTCTAGAGCTTGAATGGACAGGATGGTTGGCTTGTGGTCTCCCTCATTGGAACGGGAGCTCTTTGAGGGCAAGAACCGTGTTTTGACTCTCTGCTCCTCCAGCTTCCATAGGAAGCGCTTAATGAATACTTATGGACTGACTTATTGATACTCGAAATGCTAGGATCTGGGAGTTGTGCCCAGGGAGCCAGACACCGACCCCAGCGTTCGTCCCTTCCGCGCTCCTTAGTGGGTGGCCTGAGTTCATAAACTATACGTCTCCTTCGGCCGGATTATAAGAAAACGCAAGAGAGGTGGTGCGCTAAGGTAGAGGGATCAGCGCCTCTTTGAAGCCATCCTCCCCTCCCTCCCCCAATTCTACCCCGACCCCAAAATCCAGCACCCAGACCTCCCGGTCTCTCCCTCCTCCCTGGGCCGTATCCCGGGCGCACCGTTCGCACAACTGCTGTTGCTCCCCAGCGTCTCCATAGGGCAGCTGCGGCTCCGGCGCCCGCTCCGGCTCCGCGCGCGAAGCCAGGGGCGTGGACTCAGGGACTGCCCCGACTCTGGCCGCAGGAGAGGAGGCGTGTGGTCCCGGCCCGGCCTGGCTTGCTACCCTGGTCCTCAGCTTGGTAGAAGTTGCCAGTGAGCGATTCCTTCTTTGGAGAGTGACAGCTCCCGGCACGGGCCCCGGGACTGGGCGGGGAGAGGCAGCGAGGCTGGGCGGGGCATGAAGGGGCTTGGGTCCCAGCAGAGGGGAGGATCTCTTGGGCTGGGTGGGGATGGAGGGGAAGGAATCTTCCTCGGAAGGGAGGGATGGAGCCTAGAGGTTCTATGGAAATTAACTTCGGGATTCCCGCCAGAGCTCTGTACTCTGCTGCTTTCTCTAAGTGGGACCTTTCATCACTTTGGGATAACTTAGTTAAAAAACTTAAATTAATAGACAAGCGATGTTTTGGAATCAAGGATTGTCCCGGAAAAATCTCGTAACCTGCAATATGACTCACTTCTTTCTCTCCGGAGTCGGGACCAACTTAATCACCTAGTCATGCTTTCAACATCTTTCTGCCTTGGTTCTTTAACTCTGGGTGATTATTCTCAGCCCGCCCCTTTGAGGCAACTTTCTCCTTTCTTTAGAAGTTCTGCTTTGCCACTCAAGAACTGGGATGATATCTTACAATTTGCCAATTTAGGTTTGGGGCAGCAGTCCAAATAATGAAATAAAAGAAAGCGTCTGAGTCTAAAAGCCGGAGAAACTGGAAAGACCTTCCTGGGCTCGAATTGTATCAAGGAAAAATAAACTTGTTAAATGGGTGACAGTGCAAAAGAGGATTAGTGTGGTAGGCGACTAAATACCTGGGCCCAGTCCCAGCTCTGACTACAGCTAATTGGGAAAAGCCATTTTCAATTATCTGGATGTTTTTTCTCAAAGTAAAGAAGGGATCAGGTCAAGAGCCAGATCCAGAGAGGAGGTCCTGAGTTTAAATTTGACTTCAGGCATTTCCTAACTGTATGACCCTGGGCAAGTTGCTTAACCTTCATTGCTCTTAACCACTCTTCTGCCTTGGAACCACTACACAATACTGATCTACATGGTCCTGTCCAATTTAGACCATTTCTAATTTTTTTTTTTTTAATATTGGAACCACCATTTGTGGGAGCAGGTTAGGATGAAGAAAATGTCTGGTCAGCTCTTGGAAAGCAGGATGATGCACCAGAAAGAGTTGAATTTTGTGTGATGATAGCTAAGTTGTTTTGGCTTTTTACTCATATTTTTACATATTTTATCTCACTGATCCTTTCAAGAACTCTTTGCTCTCTCTACTTTAAGGAGGAGGCAAAGGATCAAAGCGATTTTTTAAAGTGACTTGCCCTGGGGCACCTAGCTAGTAAGTATAGAGTCAGTACTTGAACCCAAGATTTCAAGATTCAGTCTAGAAATCCCAGACCAAAGTGTCTTATCTACTATACAACACTGCTTTATGGCCTTTGATTCCAGCCTTACTTAGATCTTGGGTTTCTGAGTTTAGGTTTAAATGACTTCCATACCCATAGGTCATGTGGTATGGTCAAAAGAATATTGGATCAGCAGTCTGGAGCCCTGGCTCTGTCCCTGATTTGTAGTGTGATCTTGGATAAGTCATTACTTCTTTAAACATCTCCCTTTCTGCAACTGTAAAATGGGGGGGGGGCGGTACAGTTTAAATTATCTCTAAATTCCTTTCTAGCTTGGGCATTCTAGGATTCTATGACTCCAGACACAATTTGCCCCATTGAACTGCCGGCTCCTTTTCTCCATTTGACCACAATGCCCTTTTCTCCAGCAACAATGTCCCTGTTAGGATGGCAGAGTAGACCTTAGTATTGTCCTTCCCTGTGGAGAACAATGGACGGCACTGTTGTTTGTCCAAGCTCAACTCAGCTCAGCTTTATGGGGCTGTCCTTTTAAAGAGTTAGACCAGTCAACATTAAAAGTGTCATAGCAGTATCTTTCCAGAGTTTGATTCATTAAACCCCAACTCTATTAAGAATAGTTTTGGTTATCAGGAATGACCCAAACATCTATATCAGAAGCATAGAATTTTCCAACTGGAAAGAATAATTCAATTCCATTCAAGAAGTATCAAATGCTAGGACACTCAAGTGCTTTATTAAAATAGACACTGCCTGTTTTAAAATAGCCTACTATGTGCTAGGCACTGCTAGATACTGAGGATACAAAGTCAAAGAAAAATGCATAGCTTATGTATTCAGTATAAGTACAAAGAGAAAAATACAAATGTGTGTGTACAGTTTATATAAAGCAAATACAAATTGACATCGGATGGAGGATGGGGGGAGAAGTGGACCACAGCACTTGGAGTGGGGAGGGGAGAGATCTGGAAAGGCCTTGTATAATTTTTTTTTTAATTAAAAAACCCTTACTTTCCATCTTGGAATCAACACTGTGTATTGATTTCAAGGCAGAAGAGAGGTAAGGGCTAGGCAATGGGGTTAAGTGACTTGCCCAGGGTCACACAGCTGGGAAGTGTCTGAGGCCAGATTTGAACCTAGGACCTCCCATCTGTAGGCCTGACTCTCAATCCACTGAGCCACCCAGCTGCCCCCAAGGCCTTGTATAATTAATAGCACTTAAGCTAATGCTTGAAAAGAGCTGGGATTTCAGAGGTAAAGGTGAAGAAGATTGGTATCTCAGGCAAGGATAGAGATGGAATGCCTGATCAATTCACTTCATTTTATAAATGAGGCAACTCAGATGGCAGAGGAAATAAAGTGATCTGTTCAATTGTTAGCAAGTGATGTAGCCAGGACTTGAACCCAGGTTCCTAAACTCTCTCTATGGCTCTCTTTCCATTGCATTATAATGAGACATTTTGGTGCAGTGAGGAAAATACTGAATTTGGACCCAGAGGACACACTTATTTGACCTTGGGAAAATCACTTCCCTGAACCCTGAAGCCCTGAAACTCAAGTTTCTTCAACTATAAAATGGGGAAGGGTTGGATCTCTAATGTCCTTTCAGCTCAGATCTATGAACTGATGACTCTCAGATGAAAGAAAATCTTATATACTGTCATAATGAAACTGATATTTAGTTTCTTGGGTGTCTTTAATCACATTAAATGTATTTAGGTTTCCCTCTAGCATTCCAATCCGTTGCTACATTTGTTACACCTGTTTTTATTGGAGATTGGGGAAGGAGGGAGCAGCAATGACATGCCTCCATTGGGTATATTGCCTTATTCTCTGTCTTGGTATCCTGGGAATTTGACTGACCTTCTTTTCTGGGTGTGAATCTCATGCCATTCATTTAAAAGGTCCCATTGTCTTGAAAAATAATGGTTGCAATGGAACATACAAATACATATTAAGCTATGGAAATGAGCTTGGCTTGTCATGTCCAACTACTGGAGTTTATGGAGACTTAAAGTGAGACTAATGACTGATTCACTGGCCCCAGGGCCTCTCCTTCCAGGAGGTTGCCTTACACTCAAATCGCCTTCCTGAGTGCCTGGGGAAATCAGAGTAGTTATGAGACCAGTTAGGGCAGCTTTGGATCTAGTTAATCCTTTCTAACCTTTCCTCAGTCTCCCTAAAGTCTACAGAGACCATAGTTTTCAAAAGGCCAAATCAGAAAACTTGGTTTAACAAAGGAAGTAGCTTTTGCAAAGTTGTATTTTATTTTCTTTTTTCTTTTTTGCAAAGCTATATTTTATTTTATTATGTTTTATTTTCTTAAAAACTGGGACAACTTCAGAAAATCCAGGATGTACAGTTACTGAACACAAGAGGCACTCAATAAATGTTCATTGAACAAGTGAATGCATGAACCCATCTTTTTGGACAACATTAGGAGTGGGCAAGACTATCCCCAGTGGGATTCAGCTGGGGATAAATCACACTATGAATGTGCCCACAAGAAATCAGGTTAGAGAACAGTCTGGAAGGAGTGGGAGTAAAAGGGAGGAGGGGGCTTTCTTTTGATGACAGTGATGGAATTATGGCTTGACTATACAGATAAACACCTTAAGATGTTCCCTCCCTCTTTCCTCACTTGTTTATTTATTCATTTATTCAGCAAGCATTTATTGAGCAACTGCAACTACTATGTGTCAGCATTGCACTAGGTTTTGATGACACAAAGTCACATGTATGTATATATATATATATATATATATATATATATATATATATATATATATATATATATATATATACTGTGTATTGGCTCCAAGGCAATTCTCATATAATTTTTTGATAACCTCCTTTACTCCTGTTTTTTTTTCTGAGTTCCTCATTGATTACTTGTTGTAGCCTTCTTCCATATACTGTATGCCTCTCCATTGCTCTCACTATGATATTTATTATTAATTCTTCAAAGATTGCTACATTCTATGTCTTAACTAACCTATAGCAACACTGGAGAGTGTTGGTAGTAAAAAGATAGGTCTTTGCTTTCATGGGAAAATTGAAAGTTTAATTAGTTTGCAGTTTCTCAAAAACCATAGGTTGTATCCTCCACATTCTTTTCCATTCAGGGTCAGATTTGTTTTTCTATCTCAGATATAGAAATTATTGGACAAGTTTTATTGGTTGTCTATCCAAATGCATGTTTTAACCTAGGCACCAGGCATTTTTTATCCACTTAATCTTCCCCATGTGAATGGTTAGACCAAATGTCTTTGGATTACAGATCTTGTCCATGACGTTCTGTGTGTATTAGGGGTTGAGGCAATCATCACATATCTATAAGAAGGAGCATCTGGAGAACCTTAGCTTTCAACAAAAATCCTTTTTCTGCTTAGTCTCTTCTCTCACATTCCTCTATCCCAGTGTCAAGTACTTTTGGTGAGAATTCAAAGAATATATCTCCATGTCCAAAGCTTAGGCTATTTCTGTTGTTGTCTTTCAGATACTTACTAGACCTGTGACTCTGGGCAAGTCACTTAACCTCTGTTTGCCTTAATCTTCTAGAGCAGCAGTTCTCAACCTGTGGGTTGTGACCCCGGCGGGGGTCTAACGACCAAAACACAGGGGTCGCCTAAAGCCATCAGAAAATACATATTTCCAATGGCTTTAGCCACTGAGAAATCGTGCTACTTTACATCAAGATCTCAGAAAGAACGGGGACCCTGCTGCCTGCACATTGTACTAATATTAGTTATCTATCAGCAGCCCTCCCCCTATGAGGGGTGATGGGTTTACCCTGTAGCCTCGAGACCAGACTCAAACAGAGACCCAGAGAGAGCACCCAGGTGCTGGCTCGGGAGTGGTTAAGAAAGAGTCCTGGAGTGGATAACTCCTGGAATGGATAATGGAGCAGAGTAACCCCAGCAAAGTGAAGCCTCAGCTCGAACTGGAGGGAGACAATAGGAAGAAGAAGGCAGTGTCTGCGGAACCCCTCTCCAGGCAGGCCTTACCTCCTGCCCCAGCACTCAGGATGTCTCCTGCTGGATTAATATTTCTCAACATATAATTAAATATTGTTTTTGTGATTAATCACTATGTTTAAATTTTGTTTTATTTGTAGCAATGAGAATACATAATGCATATCAGGTATTTACATTCCGAATCATAACTGTAGCAAAATTACAGTTTTGAAGTAGCCACCAAAATAATTTTTTGGTTTGGGGTCACCGCAACATGAGGAACTGTATTGCGGAGTCATGGCATTAGAAAGGTTGAGAACCACTGTTCTAGAAAAAGAAAGGGCTAATCACTCTTAAAAAACTCCATGGACAGTATGGTTTATAGCTCACAAAGAGTTGGACATGATTGAACAATTGAAAAACAACAATAACAAAACTTCTGTTATTTCTTTCAAGCAATCTTGGATGACTTTAATAGGTAGATTCAAGATAATTTCTTGTAAAAGAATCTATGAGGTTACTATGCTTTACCAAATCAACTTATTTTCGATAAGAAATAATAAGCACATTGGGATCATTTTTTTTTACTTCCTTCAGTTAATTGTGAAATGGCAAAGATGTGGTTCATTGTTGAATATTGCTGATTGTTCTTTATTAATAACCTTATCTGGATTCAAATTTGGCCTCAGATATGTCTTAGCTGTGTTACTCTAAGCAAGTCACTTGACCCTAATTGCTCAGCTCTTACAGCTCTTCTGCCTTGAAACGGGTTCTGAGATAGAAGGTAAGGGCTTATTTAAAAAAAAACAACAACTTATTAAGGATGTCCCATGTTGGTACATAAATGATTTGTATGAAGATTTTGGGGCAGAGGGGTGGCAAAACATACAGAATTCTGACTTTGGAGTTAGGATGACTTGAGTTCATATTTAGCCTTCCAGACTTACTGGTTGTGTGACCCTGGACAAGTCACTTAACTTGGTTTGTCTCAGTTCTACATCAAAATCAGCAGGAGAAGGAAATGGCAAACTACTCCAGTATCTTTGTCAAGAAATCCTCCAAAATGGGGTCACAAAGAGTTGAACATGACTAAAATGATTTAACAACAATAAAGATCGTATATAGATGGGAAAGGGCATGTAAGTTGATAGTTATTAATGTTCTCTCATTCTCTCACAAAAAAATATTAACTAGATCTAATGTTTTTTCCATTTTTTTTGTATCTTCTCCTCCTTCAGATACCTTGCATATCTTCTCCAGCCTTGGAACACAGAATCATCCCCATCAGAATGATATGAAACTTCCCAGGTGGACAGGAGAAAGTTCCTATTCTAAGAGAAATTCTTTAATGTTCCTCTGGATGGAATGATGTTAGAAGATGGCAAGCCATGAGTGGGAAATATTTTAGGAATAAACCTGTGCCTTAATACATGATCCTTTTAGACCTTCTGGGGAACCTTGAAGAGGTAAAAAGAGTCATAGAAGGATGGTTTCCAGTTAATCAATAGGCATTTATTTATTTATTTTAATTTATTTTTAAAATTTTTTTAAATTTAAATTAATTTGTTTAGTCAATTTATAACATAATTTCTTGGTTACAAGAATCATATTCTTTTCCTCCATCCCCTATCCCCATCCTTCCTGTACCTGACGTGCAATTTCACTGGGTATTACATGTGTCCTTGGTCAAAACATGTTTCCATGTTGTTGGTGTTTGCATTAGGATGTTCATTTAGAGTCTACATCCCCAATGGTATCCCCTCGATCCATGTATTCAAGCAGTTGTTTTTCTTCTGTGTTTCTACTCCCACAGTTTTTCCTCTGAATGTGGATAGTGTTTTTTTCACATAGATTCCTCCAAGTTGTTCAGGAACACTGCATTGCCACTAATAGTGAAGTCCATTACATTTGATTGTACCACAGTGTATTGGTCTCTGTGTACAATGTTCTTCTGGTTCTGCTCCTTTCACTCTGCATCAATTCCTGGAGGTCATTCCAGTTCTCATGGAATTCCTCCACTTTATTATTCCTTTGAGCACAATAGCATTCTGTCACCAACATATACTACAATTTGTTCAGCTATTCCCCAATTGGAGGACATCCCCTCATTTTCCATTATTTTTTGCTAAAACAAAGAGCGCAGCTATGAATATTCTTGTACGTGTCTTTTTCCTTATTATCTCTTTGGGGTACAAACCCAGCAGTGCTGTGGCTGGATCAAAGGGCAGATAGTCTTTTAGCACCCTTTGGGCATAGTTCCAAATTATCTTCCAGAATGGCTGGATAAATTCACAACTCCACCAGCAATGCATTAATGTCCTGACTTTGCTACATCCCCTCCAGCATTCATTACTTTCCTTTGCTGTCACGTTAACCAATCTGCTAGGTGTGAGGTGATACCTCAGAGTTGTTTTGATTTGCATCTCTCTGATTATAAGAGATTTAGAATACTTTTTCATGTGCTTATTAATAGTTTTGATTTCTTTATTTGAAAATTGCCTATTCATGTCCCTTGACCATTTATCAATTGGAGAATGGCTTGGTTTTTTTGTACAATTGGTTTAGCTATTTATAAATTTGAGTAATGAGGCCTTTGTCAGAGGTTTTAGTAATGAAGATTGTTTTCCAATTTGTTGCTTCCCTTCTAATTTTGATTGCATTGGTTTTGTTTGTACCAAAACTTTTTAATTTGATGTAATCAAAATTATTGATTTTACTTTTTGTGATTTTTTTCTAGCTCTTGTTTGATTTTAAAGTCTTTCCTTCCTTTACCAAAGATCTGACAAGTATACTATTCTGTGTTCACCTAATTTGCTTATAGTTTCTTTCTTTATATTCAAGTCATTCACCCATTCTGAGTTTATCTTGGTGTGGGGTGTGAGATGTTGATCTAAACCTAATCTCTCCCATACTGTCTTCCAATTTTCACAGCAGTTTTTATCAAATAGTGGATTTTGGTCCCAAAAGCTGGGATCTTTGGGTTTATCATAGACTGTCTTGCTGAGGTCACTTACACCAAGTCTTTTCCACTGATCCTCTTTTCTGTCTCTTAGTGTAAACCTCAAAATTTCTCAGACTTATGAATGTTGGAAATTTCCCCCATTGGGGAATCTTCTACTTAAAAAATTCCCTAGCAGATAGTGAGAATTCTACTTGAATGTGAGGGCTCCTTGCCTTGGGAATATCCCTACTCCACCCTACTTAGGACTGTTTTAGGACAGAGAGCTCCTTGAGAACAATGAAAAGTACTTTGATCCATGCTTATGGAAGGGACAGGAAGTTCTTTGAGTCATGACTGTTTTAGAATTGATACAATGGGATACTAAGTACCTATAAAGGTGGGCAACTTTTAAACTACTTAGACCTAAAAGGTGAAAACTTACTCAGAGGTTTTCTCTTAATGAAATTAGTCAACATAGCAGCATTTTTTTCTCTCTTGCTAAAGAGATTAATCTACTCAGCTGTGAATTCAAAATGGGCTGTCTTTTGGAAAACATCTACAGTGATTGGTAGATGTAGGGACTTAGGGGAGGTGACATGGGAGAAAAACCCCTATATAAGAAAAAGCAGAATCTCTTGAGGATATAGATATCCTTTTGGAGAAAGCCTTTTGGAGGATCTCAATCTCTATTTCTGACTCTCATTCTGAAGGAGAGCTCCTTGAGGAGCTCCTCTGAGGGGCTCTGTCCCTCTGGGGTAGGAGCTCTGGAGGCTCTTGAGAGAGGCCCTTTGAAACAATCTCTGGCTGGAAGACTCTTTGAGGAAGGATGCTGGCCTGGTGTCACTAAAATCCTTGTTTAGTCAGACCATGTGGTGAGTGTTAAAAAACTGATTCTTTTCTTACTCTCTCCTTCTTTGATTACTCATTGTATTGTTAATTAAAAATCTCTATAAAACCCAATTGACTTGGGTATTTGAATAATTGGGAATATTTCCCTGGCGACCACCTTATATTTGATTTTAAAACCCAAGACACTGTAGTGAAACCTATTTCTGTGGTCAAATTTGTTCACCCTCTCTTATATCTATCACAATTTATATCTTCCACTATTTTAATCACTACAGTTTAAGACCTCAACCATTTTAAATCTCACATTAGCCAGTACCAAATTGTTTTGATGACCACTGCTTTATAATATAGCTTGAGATCTGGGACTGCAAGGCCATCTTCCTTCACATTTTTTTTCATGATTTTCCTGGATATCCTTGATTTTTTTTTCTTCCAAATGAACTTTGTTATGGTTTTTTCTAATTCAGTAAAAAAGTTTTTTGGTAGTTCAATGGGTATGGCACTAAATAAGTAAATTAATTTGGGTAGGATTGTAATTTTTATTATGTTATCCTACCCATGAACAATCAATGTTCTTCAAATTGTTTAGATCTAGTTTTAATTGTGTGCAAAGTGTTCTGTAGTTGTGTTCATATAGTTCCTGTGTTTGTCTCGGCAGATAGATTCCTAAGTATTTTAATATTATCTAGGGTGATTTTAAATGGAATTTCTCTTTCTAATTCTTGCTGCTGAGATGTGTTGGAGATATATAGAAATGCTGATGGCTTATGTGGGTTTATTTTGTATCCTGCAACTTTGCTAAAGTTGTTGACTATTTCAACTAGCTTTTTGGTTGATTTTCTAGGATTCTTTAAATAGACCATCATATCATCTGTAAAGAGTGATAGCTTGGTTTCCTCATTGCCAATTTTAATACCTTCAATTTCTTTTTCTTCTCTAATTGCTACTGCTAATGTTTCTAGTACAATGTTAAATAATAGCAGTGATAATGGGCTTTCTTTTTTCACTCTTGATCTTATTAGAAAGGCTTCTAGTTTATCCCCATTGCAGATGATGTTAACTGATGGTTTTAGATATACACTGTTTATTATTTTTAGGAAAGGCCCTTCTATTCCTCTACTTTCTAGTGTTTTCAATAGGTATGGGTGTTGTATTTTGTCAAAGGCTATTTCTGCATCTATTGAGATAATCATGTCATTTTTGTCGGTGTGCTTGTTAATATGGTCAATTATATGGATGGTTTTCCTAATATTGAACCATCCTTGCATTCCTGGTATGAATCCTACCTGGTCATAGTGGATAACCCTCATGATCACTTACTGGAGTCTTTTTGCTAGTATCCTATTTATGATTTTTGCATCTATATTCATTAAGGAGATTGGTCTATAGTTTTCTTTCTCTGTTTTTGACCTTTATCTTTGGAATCAGTAGCATATTTGTGTTGTAAAAGGAATATGGTAGAACTCCTCCTTAGCTTATTCTGTCAAATAGTTTGTGTAATATTGGGATTAGTTGTTCTTTGAATGTTTGATAGAATTCATTTGTGAGTTCATTTGGACCTGGGGATTTTTTTTTAAACCCTTACCTTCTGTGTTGGAGTCAATACTGTGTATTGGCTCCAAGGCAGAAGAGTGGTTAGGGCTAGATAATGGGGGTCAAGTGACTTGCCCAGGGTCACACAGCTAGGAAGTGGCTGAGGCCAGATTTGAACCTAGGACCTCCCATCTCTAGGCCTGACTCTCAATCCACTGAGCTACCCAGCTGTCCCCGGGATTTTTTCTTAGGGAGTTCTTTGATGGCTCGTTCAATTTCTTTTTCTCTTATGGGGTTGTTTAGTTAGTCTATTTCTTCCTCTGTTAGTCTAGGCAATTTATATTTTTGTAAATACTCATCCACATCACCTAGATTATCACATTTATTGCTGTATAATTGGGTATAATAGTTTTTAATAATTGCCTTTGTAGCATACCAGGGATGTTGACATTTGGGAAGTATGATTGATGTATTGATATTGTACTACCAGACACATGGTCAGACCTCTTAATGTTCATTGTGTGATAGGAACAGTCCAATGCATGGGCAAATTCTTGGGCTGGGCGTGGACAGCCACACTGCCTCGGCTGGGAGTACACTCATTTGCAAGATGTGGGCACTTTTGCTTGGAGTACACTCATTTGCAAAGCGTGGGTTGGATTTACTTCTACCTATTTGTTTTCGTCACTATCAATTCAACCAATGTTAAGACCTATGCTATGTTACATATTCATTCAATACCTCCCAATCCACATCCCTCATTAAATACGGATGAGGCGTGTTATTCCTTGTATTGATTCCTGTTTCCTTGGAGTTCTTCCTCCTATCTCTCCTTATCTTTCCTAGTGACACTATCACCCACATGCTTCCTATCTAGGAATTCTTACCTCCACGTGTTTCCTTATTTCTCAAGTATTCCTTTAATTAACCTTCAAAGGAAAACCTTATAAGGGGTTAGCGCCACTCCCCATATCAATTAACTTATCTTTGAGTCTTCATTTATCACCCATTTTCCTCAGGCTCCCTTCTCCTTCTCAAGTTATAACCCACAAAGGAAAATTATATAACAACCACTGGCCGGATTGTTATAGCTTTAATTTCCTCTTCATTAGAGGTGAGGTCTCCCTTTTCCTCTTTGATACTGTCAATTTGGTTTTGTTCTTTCTTTTTTTAAATTAGATTGACCAGTACTGTGTCTATTTTATTTTTTTTTCAAAATACCAGCTTCTAGTCTTATTTATTAAATCAATAGTTTTTTGACTTTCAATTTTATTAATTTCTCCTTTGATTTTTAGAATCTCTAATTTAGCCTTCATCTGAGGATTTTTAATTTGTTCACTTTCTAGTTTTTTAATTTGCATGTCCAATTCATTGTCCTCAGCCCTCTCTAATTTGTTAATATATGAACCCAAGGATATAAATTTCCTCCTGAGTACTGCTTTGGCTGCATCCCATAGATTTTGGTAGGATGTCTCATCATTGTCATTTTCTTAAATGAAATTATTAATTTTTTCTATGATTTGTTCTTTAACTAACTGAATCTGGAGAATCGTATTGTTTAATTTCCAATTAATTTTTGGTTTGCCTTTCCATGTGCCCTGACTAATTATTATTTTCATTGCATTGTGATCTGAGAAGGTTGCATTTATTATTTCTGCTCTTTTGCACTTTTTTGCCAAGTTTCTATGCCCTAGTGCATGATCAATCTTTGTGAATGTACCATGTGCTGCTGAAAAGAAGGTGTATTTCTTTTTGTCCCTATTTATTTTTCTTCACATATCTACTAATTAATTTTTCTAAGATTGCATTCACTTCTCTTACATCTTTCTTATTTATTTTTTGGTTTTATTTATGTACTTCTGATAGAGGAAGGTTCAGATCCCCCACTAGTATAGTTTTTCTATCTATTGCATCCTTGAACTCCACTAGTTTCTCCTTTAGAATTTTGGATGCTATGCCATTTGGTGCATACATCTTGAGTATTGATATTTCCTCATTGTGTATACTGCTTTTTATCAGGATGTAATTACTTTCCCTATCTCTTTTAACTAGATCTATTTTTACTTTGGCTTTTTCAGATATCATGATTGTGACTCCTGCCTTCTTTTTATCAGTTGAGACTCAATAGATTTTACTCCATCCTTTTACCTTTACTCTGTGTGTGTCTGTCTGTCTCTTGTATGTTTCTTGTAGACAACATATGTTAGGATTTTGGTTTTTAATCCACTCTTCTATTTGCTTCCATTTTATGGGTGAGTTCATCCCATTCACATTCAGAGTTATAATTACCATGTGTGTATTCCCCAACATTTTGATTTCCTATCCTAATTCTTCTGGAGGCTTTGATGGGATTAAGCCCAGCTGAGTTGCAGAGCTGGATGTGCCCTGAGGCCAAAACGTGTGAGGGGGGAAATATGGAGTGTCTCAACTGCTGCAACTAGGTTGCATGCTCTGCACTTCTTCTCTAATTGCTTTCCCACCACCTGTTTGAAGCTCTAAGCCTGGCACAGCTTTGCCGGTAAGGTACTCTCTCTAGACCAGCACCCTTGCCTGCCCAGAGGTTCCAGCTACCTCTGGAAGCTTAGCACTCCTTCTTCCTTCTCCTTAGACCAGAGTGTTCTTGAATTCTGGCTTTTGGGGGCAGGAGGGCTCCTTGGCTGTCTTGTTGTTAGGTTTGATTTTCAGTCCCCTAGGAGCATTTAGTTTGTAATTGGTAAGGAAGGGTTTTCAGAGGCCTGAACTTTTGCTGCCTCTATGCTGCCATCTTGACTCCGCCTCCAAGCATCATTTATTTAAACACCTGTTGTGGCCAGGCAGTACTAAGTGCTAGAATAGAAAGATAAAAGAATGAAGCAGTAATCCTGGACTTCTGGTTTTTTATCTCTTTAGTCTTCTCTGTCTAGGTCAGGGCAAATGACTTTCTGATTACAGATCCTTTCAGCAGCCTCTGGAAGCTACATTCCATGAGAGGAGATCATATGCATAGTTATAGAAAAAGCAAAACACATGCAAAGCAAATACTAGGTAACCTAGTTAAGGGAGGTGGGAGAAGCTAGACCAGCAACTGGAAAAGGCCTCAGACCAAAGGTGGCAAGTGAGTCTCTGAGTCTTAAAGGAAGCTATGGATTCTGAGTGAGAATAGGAGGAAAAGCATTCAAGTCATGGGTAAGAGTTCTGTAAAGGTACTGAGATGAGAGATGGAGTGTAGTATGAGGAACAGCAAATAGGAAGATCATAGAGCACATGGAGGGGATACGTTAAAAAAATACAACCAACTGTGAAGATATTTTGTGAAGCAGTTTAAATGCTATACAAAGGAATTCTATTATATTCTAAAGATATTAGAAAGTCAGAGGCAGCTGAGAGGCTCAGTGGATAGAGAGTCAGACCTAGAGACTGGATGTCCTGGGTTCAAATGTGACCTCAGATACTTCCTAGCTGTGTGACCCTGGGCAAGTCACTTACCCCTCCTTGGGTAGCCCTTACCATTCTTCTGCCTTGGAACCAATGCATATTACTGAGCCTAAGATGGAAGGTAAGGGTTTAAAAAATATTAGGGAGTCACTGGAATGTTTTTCCAGTTGGGGGCAAGAGGCATGACCAGACTTTTGCTTACAGAAAATCACTTTGGAAGCAGAGTGGAGAGTAGATTAGAATGAGAAGAGAGTTAAGGAAGCAAGACCAATGAAAAAGCCATTATAGCAGTCCATGGAGAGGTGATGAACTAGGCGGGTAACAGTGTGAGGAGAGGGAAGGGGATGTATACAAAAGATATTGTGAAAGTAGAACAAGACGACAAGAGATTGGGTATGTTATATTGGGATGAGATGGAGTGAGGAATAGAGGAAGTTAGGGGTGTCCTTAATAGTAATAGGTAATATCAGAAGATAGGTGGTTTCAGGGGGGTGGGAATAATGACTTTTGTATGGGATATTAACTTTGAAATACCTATAGGGCATCCAGTTTGAAATATACAATAGGCTTGGATCTTATAATTTCAGAAAATACATGTTGAAAATTGTTATTACATGTAATTGGGAAAATAAAATATCTTTGAATAAAAAAGAAAGAAATGTCCAAAAGGCAATTAGTGATTGGGAACAGAAGTTCAGGAGAGAGAGAGAGAGAGAGAGAGAGAGAGAGAGAGAGAGAGAGAGAGAGAGAGAGAGAGAGAGACAGAAACAGAGACAGAGACAGAGTCAAAGACAGAGATAGAGATACTAGAGCTGGATATGTTCACCTGGGAATCATTTGCATAAAAATGACAATTGAAACCCTGGGAGCTGATGAGATTACTAAATAAGACAGTGTAGAGAAAAAAGGGGGCTTACAGTAGAAGTTTGGGGGGTATTGAGGAGACAGCAACAGATAGAGGGCAGCTAGGTGGTGCAGTGGATAGAGAGGATAGAGTGTATAGCCTGGAATTGGAAAAACTCATCTTTCTGAATTTAAATCTGGTCCCAGATACTCACTAACTGTGTAACCCTGGACAAGTCACTTAATACTACATGCCTTGGGTTCCTCATCTGTAAGATGAACTGGAAAAGGATCTGGCAAACCACTCTAGTATCTCTGCTAAGAAAAAACAAATGGGGTCCCAAAAAGGCAGAAATGATTGAAAAATAACTCAACAACCACCAACAGATAGAAGGAGGAGAACAAAGAGAGAACAGCCACAAAACTCCAGAGAAAGATTCCAGGAGGAGAAAGAAGTTTATATGGTGAAATATTTCAGAGAGGCCAAGAAGAATAAAACCTGAGAAAAGGCCATTAAGTTTGGTGATGAAGAGCTCATCAATAACTTTGGAAAGAGTATACCAGTTAAGATGACAGTTTTTCCTCATGGGTAAAATGAGAGGGTTGGATCAGATGAGCTCCAAAGGCTCTTCCAGTTCTAAATCTATAATCCTAGTCTCCCCTGACTGTATGATATTGAGAAACTGCCAAGCTTTTGATCTTTTATGTCGATGATTCTCCAACTTTGCCATGATTTTCTCTGCTGTATGGCCAACTTTCTGAATATAATTTTGTTATTTCATGAGGACCTTGTCATGTCCACTTCACACCCAAATGAATTCACTCTCTGGCCTTTGAGCTCCCAAGCATTTTGATTTATTAAGGAATGCATGCCAGTTTAACAAAAAACAACCAAACCCCCTCAGCTTTGACACTCTGGGATCCTGAATACAGGAAGAGACAGACTTCTATACATTAAAAACCATGAGTCAAATAAGACCAATTTATAAAAAGAAAACAATTAACCAGGGTACCACATTAGGTTATCTGATTTCTAATTGAAGAATAAATTAGGGACTCTCAAAACTGGGTAGAGGAGAGTAAACAGGTGAAAAGTCCTAAATTCAGATAAAGAGCAGCCCAGTTCTCCCAAATGTCTGCAAACAATTAAAAGAACATGGAAATAATTACTTATTGATCAGTTTGAGGTGTAAAAATTAAATTAGTTTCTCTACTAAAAGTATTATATTTTTAGAGGTTTATTAATGATTATTAGAAATCAAGGAAATAAGAAAATATAAAATAAGAAAGTGCGTGCCTAGGGCCCATAGCCCATTTAATTTCACTTACTACATCTTGAGAGACTTGTGTGCTTAGAAGTGGAAGCAGAGCGAGACCAAATAGGAGGTACAGTCAATTTAAATACCGATTTTGTTCTCGGCCCAGGTTGGGATTTTTGTGAGATTATAGGGAATTCTGGGAACTGCCAAGGACTTTTGGAGATTGAAGTCTGGGGTTCAAATCTCCATTTTTACAGAGGTCATTTCTCAGATAAAACATATGGATTTCTTGAGATGTATAATTGTGAGGAAATTCTTATATCAATTTTTGGATCTAATTTGGTTTCTGGTCAGCATAACCTAGGTCTTTAAATCTCAAGTAAGGGGCAGCTAGATGGTTCAGTGGATAGAGAGCCAGACATAGAGATGGGAGGTCCTAGGTTCAAATCTGGCCTCAGACATTTCTAGCTGTGTGACTCTGGGCAAGTCATTTAACCCCAATTGCCTAACCCTTGTCACTCTTCCCTCTTTGAACTGATATTGATGTAAAATAGAAAGTAAAAAACAAATCAAAACAAATAACCTCAGTTAAAGGTGGTTCAACTTCCCAGCCACACAGAGCTATATTCAAACTATGTAATAAGGTCTTCTTTCGATTCCCACAGTTGAATACAATTTTCTCACAAGATAGAAACTGGCCTACACCCATAATTGAATAAAAAGGAACCTGAGCTAGCTCCAGAACTGAGGCACAAGATGGAGTCAGCGTGGTTCACTCAATTCCCACAATTAACCACCTGCTGCTCCAATCCCTTCAATTTCCTCACTACGTCTTCTCAACCTCTAGCTTTCTAGCTCATCTTTATGTGTCATATTTCTCTATTAGAATTTACAAGCCCATGGAGGGAAGGAATGGTCTTGTCAGCTTGTATTTGTATAATTCATATTTAGCACAGTGACTGACACATAGGACCACTTCATATTTAATAAATACTGTATCTCTATTAACCTCTGTCATATAAAATGATAGAATATAAGTTTCTAGAGGGCAGGCATTGTTTCATTTTTGTCTTAGTATCCTTTCATAAATGCTTGTTGAATGATCAAATCAAATACCATTAAAAAAAACCCAATCCTTGCCTTCTTTGAATCAATACTGTGTATTGGTTCTAAGGCAGAAGAGCAGTAAGGGCTAGGTAATGGAGGTTAAGTGACTTGCCCAGGGTCACACAGCTAGGAAGTGTCTGAGATCATATTTGAACCCAGGAACTAGTTCTCAATCCACTGAGCCACCTAGTTACTCCCTCAAATTCTATTTTAAATATATTTGGAAATTCTCTGGATAAAGTTGAATCTTACTGTGAAGTGGGATTCTGAAATAAGGAACCACTTTCTAACTGAAAAATTTTTCCTAGTGCTTTGCTTAGATCATGGTGCATTCATGTTTATTCAAACTAAACAATGAGTATGGCGAAGAGGGATCAGGAGGACAGATGCACCCAGGGTGTCATCAACAGTCCTTTGCTTGGAGAGTCATGAGAAAGAGAGAGTGGCTAGAGCTAGGGGGAAACAGCATCTCAGTCTTAAGAGACATATCCTTATATGCCAGTTCTCCTATTACTCAAACTCTGAGGATGACATTACACATTTGATTTGGGAAATTGCTTCTTCACAAGTCCAGGCAGGTCTCTAGGGAGGAGAGACATTCAGGAGTTAAATTTGGATCTCTCCTAATTTCAGGACTTCTTCTCTACCTTCTGTCCTCAGCCATGACCCTGGATACTGCTTCTACTCCTAGGATGGCTTCCCAAACTGTCACCTTCCTACAGAAAAGAGTGTTATCAAAGCTCTTCAATTCCAACCCTGTAGGGACAGACAAGCAAGAGTCCAAAGCCCATGAACCTCATTGCAGTGACTTCCTTGCCAATGCAGATACACGAGAAATACTGGTTTGGGAGCTCTTGAGAGTGGTGAGATACCCTGAAGGAATCCAGAGCGTGGGTTAAGATTTCTTCACCCCACAAGACAAGTAGGGCATGCTATAAAAATAGTTCTGATTCAGATCCCTCTCCCCTACCTCTTCCAGACCTACCCAGAGAATAGCATTCCTCATTGATAGGGAGTCCAGAAGAGATAAGGTGGGGCCCAGGAAATTGTTTTAGGGAGATAAAAATTGTCTCCTGTAAAACAACAGCAGTTGTTTCCAAATGAAGGGTGTGCAAATTTACTTTGTGATAATGCAGCAGGCTTAAGGTAAAGATGATGCTTGTGTGTCTGATCTTCTTGGCTTTATATCTCAGAATACCCAACCTGCAAGGAAGATCCCTGTTCTTTTCTTTTGTATTCTCCATTACAGAATGTAAGCTTTTTTTCTTAATTGAAAATTTTATTTAATTAATTAATTTAGAATATTTTCTCGAGGACACGTGCTTCCGAGTAAAATGGATGGTCAAGCGGGGGAGAAGACTGAGCCTAATCTCGTGTCGCACGAGCAGATTAAAAAGGCTACAGAAGCTTTGTTGAGTTATACAAAGAAGAAACAAAATGATAATACATTACTTTTGAATGAGAACGAGAATGTGTTTTTAATGGTGACATTATGGAAAATTCCCCCAAAGGGAAAAGAAATCAAAATCCCTTTGCCACACGGTATCAGGTCTGATTCAAAAGACATATGCTTATTTACCAAGGATGAATCCAATTTAACTTCAGAACAGACAGAACATTTCTATAAGCAGCTTTTGAAAAAGAAGGGAATTACAAGCATTACTGAGGTCATCCCTTATAAAAGATTAAAACAAGAATATAAACCTTATGAAGCCAAGCGGCGCCTTTTGAATAGTTTTGACCTTTTTCTTGCTGATCAAAGAATTAGACGACTTTTGCCCTCACACATAGGAAAGCATTTCTATCGAAGAAAGAGAGTACCTCTAGCAGTAGACCTCACGACCCAAAATTTGTTGGAACACATCAATAAGATTGTCCAGGGAACTACATTGACTGTCACTAATCATGGTTGTTGCAATACAACACGTGTGGGTCACACTGGAATGCCTGTAGATCATCTAGTAGAAAATACTGTTGCTGCTATAAAAGTGCTTTCAGAAAAACTGCCAATGAAGTGGGAGAGTGTAAAAATTCTACACCTGAAAACAGAAAAATCTCTTTCCCTTCCAATCTTTTCTTCATTTGTCTCCCATTTGGGGACTCATAAGAAAACTAAGAAGCAAAATCAAGGCAAAAAAGTGACCTCGAAGCCTGATCAAAATGCAGTGAGGCCTGATGGTGAGGGAAATTTGGAAGGTCATGGGCTTGAGGCCACAAAGGATGGCAAAACAGAACCTGACTCTGAGGATGAGATTCCACAGCTAGTTCCAATTCAAGCAACATCTCCTCAAAAGTGTCCAGAGAAAATAGCCCTAATTAAGGAGTCTACAGGAGAGAACCTCAGCCCTGAAACACCACAAGCTAAAACTCGTGGTAAAAAGAGAAAAGCCTCCATGGCTCTGGAGACTTCAAAACAGATTAAGAAAGGTTCCACACAATTGAAGAAGACTCCAACCACTGGCAAAGTAAGAAGCCAAGGACCCATCCCTAAGAAAACACAGAAAGAAAATAATTCTTCCCTAGAGGTCAAAGCTCTGGAGAAGACTCCCAAGAAACCACAACCCAAGTCATTTACTCACAATAAAGTAGGGAAAATTATGAAATCAGCTCCCAAAGCTCCCCAAACTCCAAGACAAAAGCAGAAAAAAACAAAAGTCACCCCCAAGTCCACCTAGGTATCTTTTTTTTTTTAATTTTCTTTCTTTTATTCCATTAACAAATCTATACATAAGTTTCCCCAAGTTACATGATTGTTGTCTCCCTCCCCTGTCCTCCCCTCACCCATAGTTGACAAGCAGTTCCACTAGGTTTTACATGTATTTTCACTCAAAACAACCTAGATATCTTTTGAATGGCATTTAGAATGAAGTCTATTTTTACTTGCTTTTCTATTTACTTCACACAATGAAAAAAATAAGTGTTTTCAGGGTCAAATCTGATGCTTCAGTTCCCTTATTCTGTAGTAGCATTTGTTCCTGAGCCAGTCTTCCTCCTGTTTTTAAAGTAGTTCTGCTTTATTAATGTTGCTGTCTATGTTAACTTAAGCCTCATGGCTTGAACTGTTTTCTTGTCAGATTTAATGCATTTATTTTCTTTACTAATACCTTAAAATAGGTCAAGTTATTTGTGAAGCAAACAGTGAATTGATACAGGGTTAATGAAGGCAAAAAATGACCTTTCCTTTTTTTTTTTAAACCCTTACCTTCCGTCTTGGCGTCAATACTGTGTATTGGCTCCAAGGCAGAAGAGTGGTAAGGGCTAGGTAATGTGGGTCAAGTGACTTACCCAGGACCACACAGCTGGGACATGTCTGAGGCCACATTTGAACCTAGGACCTCCCGTCTCTAGGCCTGGTTCTCAATCCACTGAGCTACCCAGATGCCCCCGACCTTTCCTTTTTTAAGATTTTTCTTCTTCTGTCCCTTAATCCTTCCTTACAATCAAACAGGTTTTTAGCCCATAAGTTGGGTGGTTAAGCTGTTGGAAGATTCAGAATAGACTATATCTAGTGGCCAAAAATCCTTCTAATTTTAAAATATAGTAAAAAATTTGCATCCTCAGTTTTCTCTATTGTTTTTTAAACCCTTACTTTATATTTAGTAGGGCTATGCAATTGAGATTAAGTGACTTGCCCAGGGCCACACAGCTGGGAAATGCCTATGGTCATATTTGAACCCAGAATTTGTCTTCAGGCCTGGTGCTCTATCCACTCAGTCATTTAATTACTCCCTACCTTCCTTGTTGTTTGAAACCAAAATCGGGAAACAATATTTATGTGCATTCATTTCATTCCTCTACCTTTTATTTTAGTTTGCCAATCCCAGGAACAAATAGGTCATTAAAGAATCTCTACGCAAGAATAATCTCTCAACTAGGCATAGTTTAAAGTATAGGCAACAAAATAAAGAAATGTTCAAAATAATGAAAAAGCCATTAAAAGGTTAGATAGTCGCTGTCATCTCTTTGAGGTGCCATAAGACTTGTGGGTACAGCAATATACTTCTAGAAAATGCAATGTATTTTATAGTTTGCTTTTTTTTTTTGCATTTCAAATGGCAAACCATAATTCATTTTAATTAAATATAAACAAGGAAAAAGGCACAATGATTTGTATTATTCAAGTATTTTGCATAGATGCACAAATATCCTCAATTGTAAACAATTAATAAGTGAATCAAGGAGACAAGGATCTAAATCGTGTAAAATCTCCCAAATCAAAAGAAAACTTCACATATACCCTATAGCCTCGACACATACCAATAAGCTAATGCACTCCACACACACCGTCAACTTCTCCATCTCTATTTCCTTATAGTTTGCTTTTTTAAATTAACTTTCCTACTGATAAATAAACATGTTTGAAAAAGTGAAAAAAAAAAGAATATTTTCTCATGGTTACATGATTCATATTCTTTCCCTCCCCCCCCCCCCCATAGCTGATGCACAGTTCCACTGGGTTTTTCATATGTCATTGATCAAGACTTATTTCCATATTATTGATGTTTGCACCAGGGTAATCTCCAAACATATCTCCATTGACCCATGTGATCAAACAATTGTTTTTCTTCTGTGTTTCTATTCCCACCATTCTTTCTCTGAATATGGATAGTATTCTTTCTCATAAGTTCCTCATCTGCATGGCTGCTAGTAGAGAAGTCCATTACATTTGATTGTGCCAGTGTATCAATTTCTGTGCATAATGTTCTCCTGGTTCTGTTCCTCTCACTCTGCATCAGTTCCTGGAGGTCATTCCAATTCACATGGAATTCCTCCAGTTTATTATTTCTTGGAGCACAATAGTATTCTATCACCAACAGATACCACAATTTGTTCAATCATTCCCAATTGGAGGGCACAACCTCATTTTCCAATTTTTTGCCACCACAAAGAGCATGGCTATACATCTATAAATATTTTTGTACAAGTCTTTTCCCCCTATGGTCTCTTTGGAGTATAAACCCAGTAGTGTTATGGCTGGATCAAAGGGCAGACAGTCTTTTAACGCCCTTTGAACATAGTTCCAAATTGCCATCCAAAATGATTGGATCAATTCACAACTCCACCAGCAATGCATTAATGTCTCAATTTTGCCAAACCCCCTCCAACATTTATTACTTCCCTTTGCTGTCACATTAGCTAATCTGCTAGGTATGAGATGGTACCTCAGAGTTGTTTTGATTTGCATTCCTCTAATTACAAGAGATTTGGAACATTTCTTCATGTGTTTATTGATAGTTTTGATTTCTTTATTTGAAAATTATCTATTCATGTCCCTTGCCCATTTGTCAATTGGGGAATGGCTTGCTTTTTTGTACAGTTGATTTAGCTACTTATATGTTTGAGTAATGTAAAAATGGAGATATTGAACCCTAGACTTCAATCCCCAGAAGTCCTTGGTATTTCCCAGAATTCCCTATAATCTCACCTGAGTCTCCACCTGGGAGAGATTACAATTAGTATTTAACTGGCAGTAACGCCTACCATGCTCTCTCTTCAATTGCAATGATGTAGGAAGTTAGTGGTAAGCTAAGCACAAGGATTCTGAATTGGCTTATCAGCCATGGGCATGTGATTTTTATTTTGTATCTTCTTTATTCCTTGATTTTCTAATAATTCTTAATAAACCTCAAAAAATATAATTTTTTATTACTAGATACTAATTTAATTTTTACAGTTTTTGGCAGCCACAAGATTGGACAAGAACTTCTCAATTTTTTTTTAAAGATAGCCTAGATAATTTTTTTAAGCCAAGTTTCTCCTGCCAAGGCTTTTCGGCCCCCCTTGCAAAGCTCTCTTGATTCAGCTCTCTCCTGCTGCCTGTTCCTGCCTCCATTCGTCCACTCCAGACATGCTTGACCCAGATCGTTCTCCCACCCCAGTCCCAAACCCAGCTGGCCCCTGGCCCCAGCTGATCTCCGGCTTCCCTGACCCAGATCGCCCCAGGCCCAGCCCCAGGACCCAGGCTGCTGGTAGCTGTTTCTGTGTCTTCAGAACCACAAACCAGCTGGTGAAAACTGGGGTGTTCTTTCCTTAGTCTACAATTAGCCTCCTCATGGCTGGGGACCACTTGGGGGGGAGGGGGAATGAGGAGAAGGAAGAGACTTTTCCAAACAGGAAGTTGATTACAAGCATGGCATATTCTATGAGAGAGCAGTGCACTGCCTATTTCAAAGGATATTTTTTGAGTGCACTTATCCTTTTACTTATTTTACCTGAGATTCAGGGGAGAAATTCATCTCCCTGCAACTCTTTGCCATTTGGACCTGCCCGATTTGAGATTCCTAAAACCCATGGGAGATCCCATAATACTGACAAAAGGAATCTAAATGGATAAAAAAAAACAAAACAAAACACCAAAAAAAAAAAAACCCGAACTTTAAAGGGACTGGAGGTTAAAGACTTTTCAGACTCCAATGTTTTATAAAATTCTCTGTATTTTATTGCATTTTTCTGATTGTTTTGTTTAAGATTTAATTTTGTTGGGGTTAAGTTAATATATTAATGTATTCAATACTATTCTGTTACACTGAATCATTTTAATGTACTGGGTTTTAACTACTGTTATATTCTGTTGCTTTCCCCCTATAACTATACTGAACAAATATTACTGAAATAAGCCCATATTTAAAAAAAAACAGCCTTTTTTCTATTTTGGCTTTGTAAATTGTCACATAGAGGATGGATGGACTTCATCAAAACTGGTTACAATTGTATAACAACCTTTGGAAAATTTAATGAGCTAAATATCTCACATTGATTTTAAAGGGTTTCTTAGACATGATTTTTAGATTTTTTTTCAATAACTCTGATCATTTTGCCTGCCTCTAACAGGAGGTAAGGTCCATTTTAGTAGCTGAAGTGAAATACAATTATAATCCCCACCTCCCACATTTATAAAAATGTGAATGGATGGGACCTCACAGTCTCATACCAAAGGAGCAGGGAAGTCAATCCCAGGGCATGGTACCCCTGGATGGCTCCCCAAAAGGGAGTATCTCTCATTTATAACTCTTCAGTTCACTTTACGCTTTCACCAGAACAATCTAGATTTCTTGATGATGTTCTAGACCCAAATAAGTTTTACTTTGTTTAAAAATGTATTTGCCAAGGTTTAAATATTGCTACACCTGTAAAAATTGTGACAAATATCCATCAGTTAATAAGTTTTTTTATGTCATATAGAAACGTATATGAAATATGATAGTGGGTTTATTTGCTATTGTAATTAACTGGGCTGTTGTGAATTTTGGGGATACTGATACCTTTTGAATTTGTATTACATGGTGTACTACTGTTCTTTATAAAAAAAAAACCTGTTACTTTGTGAAAATCATTTGCTTGTACTCACAGTGGATCATGGCCAGGCATGAAGAGGAAATGGATCTCATTTTTGGTGAGAAACCTTGTATTCTACATTTTCTTAGCTGACACAGTGTGTCAATGATTATAAAATATATTTTAAAAACTCTTTTATTATTATATTCTTCTTTCATGTGCAATATACTATTTCAGTTTTTTTCTCTCCTTTTTACATTTTAAGCATATGTCACCAGTATTAAGATTTTCTTTAACTTTTTAAATTTTGCGGTAATATAAGTTTAAAATATATTTGCTATAATATCAATGCATACCCAAAAGGTTGAGACTATAAAAATGATGCCCTTGATTGTTTTAAAAAAATTATGGGACTTTGCTTAATGATTCTATCTGATTCCAGGACAACAGAATAAAAAGAGCCATTGCATAGTGCCAAGGAAGCACAAAGCTAAACTGCATAGTGCCAATTGAGCACAAGGTCAAAGAGATCAACCAATTCCGATGGGATTGATGATAATTTTGAGCCATGACAAAAGGACTTGAACATGCTTGGGGTTAGAGGTTGCAGCTGTTTAACATGTGTTAAAGGCAGATCTTCCTTGTTCCACATTCTACCAAGTATCTCAAATTTGGCTCCTACCTTGCTCCTAAAAATGTAGTCCCTTTTCTGTCTTTCATAGTGCGGCAAACTTTCTATGGTCCTGGCTACTGATTGGGTAGATGCTTAAATGCTTATATCATTTTAATTGGGCCCTGATTCAAGGACCTGCTATAGATTTATTTTTTCCTATACTTAGAATTTTTACACATAAGACTTTGATAGTCTATATTTTAACCAGAAATTAGCTTTTTTTATTTGGATTTTTTTTATGTTTTTTATTTCTCTTGCCAATTGAATTCATATACTTCATAACTCAGCCATGCATCCCTGAGTGATCCCTGTGTTTTTCAATCACCCTCTTCAGGGGGGGAATGTAAAAAATATCATTATTTTAAATTGCAAAGTTTAAATTCCTTTTGAGAGTAATTTTAGGTTAAGAAACATGCTAACTCTCTGAATCCAGAAAGTGATCTGTTTGGAGAAGGCACCATGAAGATGCCTCCACAGAACACAAGAAGACCAGAAGATCCAGAGTGAACTTGGGGATGTGATTTGAACTGTGTGGGGTTTAAATGCATTTGTTTTGAATATATACTCTTATGCCAAAGGGGACTGCCTCCTAACTGGCTTTTTGTCAATGCGCCTAGCAATCTTTGGTTTTGTTCTCTTTTTCTCTTATCCTCAAATTATTGTAATTTCAAAGTTGATATGTTTACAAGACCCAGCGGAGAGACTAGTCTTCTTTGGGCCTCAGGGGGAATTTAAAAATGGAGATTTTGAACCCTAGACTTCAATCCCCCAAAGTCCTTCATATTTCCCAGAATTCCCTATAATCTCACCTGAGTCTCCACCTGGGAGAGATCACAATTAGTATTTAACTGGCAGTAACGCCTACCATGCTCTCTCTTCAATTGCAATGATGTAGAAAGTTAGTGGTAAGCTAAACACAGGTATTCTGAATTGGCTAATCAGCCATGGGCATGTGATTTTTATTTTGTATCTTCTTTATTCCTTGATTTTCTAATAATTCTTAATAAACATCATAAATATAATATTGTATTAGTAGAAATATAATTTAATTTTTATAGTAATTAGACTTTTGTCAGAGTTTTTTTGTTATGAAGATTTTTTCCCAATTTGTTGCTTCCATTCTAATTTTGGTTGCATTGCTTTTGTTTGTACAAAAAATTTTTAATTCAATATAATAAAAATTTTTTATTTTACTTTTTGTAATTTTTTCTAACTCTTCCTTTGTCTTAAAATCTTTCCTTTCCTAAAGATCTGGCAAGTATACTATTCTGTGTTCACCTAACTTACTTATAGTTTCCTTCTTTATATTCAAGTCATTCACCTATTCTGAATTTATCTTGGTGTAGAGTGTGAGATGTTGATCTAAACCTAATCTCTCCCATACTGTTTTATAATTTTCCCAGCAGTTTTTGTCAAATAGTGGATTTTTGTTCCAAAATCTGAGATATTTGGGTTTATCATAGACTATCTTGTTGAAGTCACTTACCCCAAGTCTCTTCCACTGATCCGCCTTTCTGTCTCTCTTAGTCAGTACCATATTGTTTTGATGACCATTTGAACCCAGGAACTCCCATCTCTAGGCCTGGCTCTCAGTCCACTGAGCTACTCAACTGCCCCCTGGCATCTTTCTGCTAGTATTCTTTTTAATATATTTGCATCTGTATTCATTAAGGAGATTGGTCTATAGTTTTCTTTCTCTGTTTTTGATCTACTTGGCTTTGGAATTACTACCATATTTATGTCATAAAAGGAATTTGGAATAACTTCTTTGCTTATTAGTTTGTATAGTATTGGGATTAGCTGTTCTGTGAATGTTTGATAGAATTCACTTGTGAATCCATCTGGTCCTGGAGATTTTTTCTTAGAGAGTTATTTGATGGCTTGTTCAATTTATTTTTCTAATATGGGATTACTTAAGTATTTTATTTCTTCTTCTGTTAATCTAGGCAATTTATATTTTTGTAAATATTCATCCATATCTCCTAGATTGCCATATTTATTGCCATATGATTGGGTGAAATCATTTTTAATGATTGCTTTAATTTCCTGTTCATTAGAGGTGAGGTCTCCCTTTTCCTCTTTGATACTGTCAATTTGGTTTTCTTCTTTATTTTTTTTATTAGATTGTCCAGTACTTTATCTGTTTTATTTGTTTTTTTTTAAGTACCAGTTTCTTGTCTTATTTGTTAATTCAATAGTTCTTTTACATTTGATTTTATTAATTTCTCCTTTGATTTTTAGGATCTCTAATTTAGTTTTCATCTGGGGATTTTTAATTTGTTTGCTTTCTAGTTTTTTTAAATTTGCATGCCCAAATAATTGATCTTTGCCCTCTCTAATTTGTTAATATATGAACCCAAGGATATAAATTTCCTCCTGAGTACTGCTTTGGCTGCATCCCATTGATTTTGGTAGGATGTCTCATCATTGTCATTCTCTTCAATGAAATTATTAATACTTTCTATGATTTGTTCTTTAACTGATTTTGGAGAATCATATTATTTAATTTCCAGTTAATTTTTGATTTGTCTCTCCAGGTACCCTTACTAATTATTATTTTCATTGCATTATGATCTGCTCTTTTGCACTTGTTTGTAAAGTTTCTATGCCCTAGTACATGGTCAATCTTTGTGAAAATACCATGTGCTGCTGAAAAGGTATATTCCTTTTTGTCCCTATTTATTTTTCTCCACATAGTAACTCTAATTTTTCCAATATTTCATTCACATCTCTTACCTCTTTCTTATTTATTTTTGGTTGGATTTACCTAAATCTGATAGAGGAAGGTTCAGGTCTCTCACTAGCATAGTTTTACTATCTATTTTGTCCTTGAGCTCCACTGTTTCTCCTTTAGAAATTTGGGTGCTGTACCATTTGGTACATACATATTGGGTATTGTTATTTCCTCATTGTCTATACTGCCCTTCCCTATCTCTTTTAATTAGATCTATTTTTACTTTGACTTTGTCAGATATCATGGTTGTGACTCCTGCCTTCTTTTTCTCAGTTGAAGCTCAATAGATTTTGCTCCATCTTTTTACCTTTACCGTGTATGTGTGTGTGTGTGTGTGTGTGTGTGTGTGTGTGTGTGTGTGTGTGTGTGTGTACCTTTCTCTTGCATGTTTCTTGTAGACAACATATGTTAGGATTTTGGTTTCTAATCCACTCTGCTATTTGCTTCCATTTTATGGGTGAGTTCATCCCATTCAGATCACATTCAGAGTTATAATTACCATGTGTGTATTCCCCAACATTTTGATTTCCTATCCTAGTTCTTCCCTTTCTTCTTTTGCTATTTCCTTTTAAACCAATGGTTTGCTTTTAACCAGCCCCCCCCTAATTCCTACCATTTTTCTTCCCTTTACACCCCCCTCTCTTTTTGTTCCTCTCTTATTATTTTTAAGGTCTATTAAATTCCCTCCCCCCTCTCTTTCCCTCCATTTTTGTATTTCCACCCCTCTACCCCACCTTGGTTTTTTCCTTCTCACTTTCCCTGTAGGGTAAGATGAAATTTGATACCCCATTGGATCTAGATACTCTTCTCTCTCAGAACTGACTCCACTGAAAGTAAGGTTTAAGTATTACCTATTAACGTTCTCTTCCTCTCCTTCTGATAATAATATCCTTCCCCTCCCCTTCCTATGAGCCTCTTTGTGTGGTATAGATTATCCTATTTTTCTTAGTCCTTCAAGTTTTTCTTGGTGCCATCTTCTTTCCCCCCCTTTCTTTCTTTTTTTTTTTGCATATCATCTTTGACCACTTAGTACCCCAACCTCTACCTATGAATAATTCTTCTAATTACTATAATAGTGAATACAATTTTTGAGAGTTACAAATAACATTTTTCCATATAGGAATATAAACAATTTGACCTTATTGAATCCTTATGGAAGAACATTTAATTTTTTTCTTTTCCCCTCTCTTATTTATCTTTTCATGTTTCTCTTGATTTTTGTGTTTGGATGTCAAACTTTCTGCTTAGTTCTGATCTTTTATTTATAAATACTTGGAAATCTTCTATTTTGTTGAATGCCCATACTTTTCTCTGGAAGTATATAGTCAATTTTGATGGGTAGGTTATCTTTGGTTACAAACCCAATTCTCTTGACTTTCTGAATATCATATTCCAAGCCTTGCAATCCTTTAGTGTAGATGCTGCCAGATCCCATGTAATCCTAATTGATGTTCCTTGAAATCTGAATTGTCTCTGTCTTCTTGCAATATTTTCTCCTTAGCTTGGAAGCTCTTGAATGGTAATTACATTCCTGGGGGTTGTCTTTTGAGGATTTAGTGTAGAGGGTGATCTATGGGCTCTTTCAATGTCTATTTTTCCCACTTGTTCAAGAACATCAGGGCAGTTTTCTTGGATACTTTCTTGTAGTATGATGTCCAGGTTTCTGTTTATTTCTGGATTTTCAAGTAGACTAATGATCCTCAAATTGCCTCTTCTAGACTGGTTTTCTTGCTCAGTCATTTTTTCAGTGAGATATTTCATGTTTCCTTCTTTTTGTCAGTCTTTTGACTTTGTTTTTATTAATACTTGCTGTCTTGTGTGATCATTAGCTTCTACTTGCCCAATTCTAGTCTTTAAAGACTGGTTTTCTGCTATGATCTTTTGATTTTCCTTTTCGATTTGGTCTATCCTGCTTTTCATGGCTTCCAGCAGGACATTTCTGGTCTTCAATTTGCTTATCATCTCATTTGATTTCTGGATGTCTTTTTCCAAGGTTGATATTCTGTCTTTTAAACTGTTATTTCCTTTTTGAATTATTTCCCACTTTTCTTACCAAGTTTCTCCTATCTTTTTAACTTGGGTCTCAAATTCCAGCCTGATTTCTTGGAGAGCTTCTGACTAGCTTCCATTTTGGGGGGGTGGGGAGTTTGGATGTATTTGCTTGTTTGTCTTCTTTTGCAGTCTCTTCTGTAGTCTAGATTTTCTTCTTAAAACTTATACAGGATCAATGCCTTTCTTTTGTTCTTTTTTCTGGTTGAAAATTATATTTCTTGAGCATTGCTAGTCATTGCTGGCCTGATTTTTCCTTCCCTTCCCAGCCAGGAGTCTGAGTGAGGAGGGCAGACTCTCTGTGGATGGAACTATGGAGCACAACTTGCCTGTGGCTACTTTTCCAATCTCTGCAGCTTCTACTGTGTGCTGCCCCTCTCTGCTCTATCTCAGTGCCCAATGTTTGCACTCTTCAGCCTTCTGGGGTCCCAAGTCTAGCTGCTTTCAGGGGTAAGTCCCTGGTGGTCTCTGTCAACTCCCAAGGAGCTAGAGTTGCCCCTAGATTGCTCTGATTCTCTCATGCTGACTCTGACTCTGTCACTTCAATGCTGTACCCTACTGTGGGGGTCTCTTCATTCATCTGAACTTGTTTTTTTTTTTGTCCTTTTGAGGTAGTCTATATTGGTCGGTTGAGAAGAGAGTAAAAATCATGCTTCTATACCTCAGCCATCTTAACCTGGAAAAGGAGGTAAGCTTTTTGAGGGTAGGAACTATCTGGCTTTTATATTTGTGTCTCTGACACTCTGCTCATCATTGAGAAATCTGAGGCAACTGGGGGCACAGTGGATGGAGTGATGGTCCTAGAGTAAGAAAGATCTGAATTTGAATATGACCTCAGACTCTTACTGTGAGATCCTGAGCAAGTCACTTTACCTCTGCTTGCTTCAGTTCCCTTCATGTAAAATAGGGACAATACTAGCACCTGTCTCATAGGGTTGTTGTACAGATCAAATGAGATAATACTTATAAAGGTGCTTAACGTGGTGTCTGATACATATAAGTGCTTATTCCCTCTTTCTTGCCTTCATTAATCTACAAGATTGAATCAACCTCAGTGCTCACATCTCATCACATACCCTGAACCATATGACTGGCAGACAGAGCTGAGAGCTCCAAAATCTTCATTTAAAGAAGGGGTCCAACATAGTCTTCTCATCTCCCACCAGCTTCATTTTTTTGAAACATCTATGGACTTGTACCACATACCTTTCATCTCCTGGTATCTTCTCCAATCACTATCCCCAGCTCCTTCCCCCAATGCCTTTTAGTCTCTTTTTGTGTCTGGTTTCCCCAACTGATCATTAATTCCTTGAGTGCAGGGACTGCCTTTTTTTCTTTTCATTTGTAATTGTATTCCCTGTGTTTAGCACAATGTCTGGGACAAATATGTACTTATTATTGCTTGGCACAGAATAGATGCTTCAAAAATATTTCTGATTGATTATAAGCATTTATATAGTGCCTACTATCTGCCAGACACTACACTAAACACTTAATAAATATCTCATTTAATCCTCAAGATGATCCATTTTATAGTTGAGGAAACTGAGGCAGATGTTAAGGGACTTTTCCATGATCACATAGCTAGTAAAACTCTGAGGCAGGATTTGAATTCAGGCCATCCCAACCCTAAGTCTATCTATCTCATCTCACTCTATCTACTGTGCCACTTAGCTGTCTCTAATGGGTGCCAGGGAAACTTGGGGATGGAATGATGGGGGGCACGTCAAAAGAAGTTGTGGCATGGGGAAAACCCTGATAGGTCTATAGGCTGTCTCTCCTACCTAGTATGTCATTAAGTCCTCACCACAGAAATTCCAACTTGAGGAAAATTCAACCCCTTCATTAAGTATTCCTGATTATTGTGGCACTAATTAGTCTCCCTCTCTTTTTTCTTTCTATACCACTTATAGCCTATTCCATTCAATCTGGAATTTAATTCTATTCTATTTTGTGACAGACAGAACTCATTTATTTAGCTTAGTCTCACTCCTCTAAAAAGAGAGATTATAAACTTCTTGAGCATAAGAGCTACATCCCCTTCTTTTTTTAAAAGCTTTTACAAATTGATATTTACTACAAGGGTATAGTAATAACAAAAGTACAAATTTAAGATGTTGGGGGTATATTCTTCTTTATATCATGTGAGTCTCTGAAGAGAATAGACTCATTTTTTGCCTTCCCCTGACCCAGCAACTTCATATCCAAATCTGCCATGATTAATGAGTGAATTCTTATCTCAGCTAGTCCTGGGATGGATTTAAAGGTGGCTCCTTTCTTTTCAGGGTATTGATACAGAGTCTAGCTATAATACCTATTATGGATTCTGATTCCCAGACGATTGGATCTTTGGTGGTCCTGAGATTCCTGGACTCCAGATTCCCTGCTTCCTGGAGGCTAGCTCTCTTGATCTCTTGAAATGTCCAGAGTGAGAGCTTTCAGATTCATCTCCTTCACCTAAAAAAGAAAGAACAAATTCTGTGGCAGGCAAAGGACTTTTTTTTTTTCCCTCTAGGTTATGTGTCAGCCTCAGATAGAAAGGGTCCAATCTCTCTCCTTACTGCATTGTCTCTCACCACACATGGCCAGTGGCATAAGAAGAAGAGCAGAAATTTGGAACTATGCCCAAAGGGCTTTAAAAGACTGCCTGCCCTTTGATCCATCCATACCACTGTTGGGTTTATACCCCAAAGAGATAATAATGAAGACGACTTGTACAAAAATATTTATAGATTTATAGCCATGCTCTTTGTGGTGGCAAAAAATTGGAAAATGAGGGGATGCCCTTCAATTGGGGAATGGCTGAACAAATTGTGGTATATGTTGGTGATGGAATACTATTGTGCTCAAAGGAATAATGAACTGGAGGAATTCCATGTGAACTGGAATGACCTTCAGGAATTGATGCAGAGTGAAAGGAGCAGAACCAGGAGAATGTTATACACAGAGACTGATATACTGTGGCACAATCAAATGTAATGAACTTCTCTACTAACAGCAATGCAATGATTCAGGACAATTCTGAAGGACTTATGAGAAGGAACGCTATCCACATCCAGAGGAAGAACTGTGGGAGTAGAAACACAGAAGAAAAACAACTGCTTGATCACCTGGGTCAATGTGGATATGATTGGGGTTATAGAATCTCTAAACGATTACCCTAGT
Organism: Monodelphis domestica; assembly: GCF_027887165.1. Classification (NCBI taxonomy): domain Eukaryota; kingdom Metazoa; phylum Chordata; class Mammalia; order Didelphimorphia; family Didelphidae; genus Monodelphis; species Monodelphis domestica. The sequence goes on along the minus strand of NC_077227.1, from coordinate 359,209,387 downwards.
GCAAATATTAATAATATGGAAATAGGTCTTTATCAGTGACACATGTAAAACCCAGTGGAATTGCACATTGGCTATGAGAGGGGGTTGGGAAGAGGGGAGAGAAAGAACATGAATCATGTAACCATGGAAAATTTTTCTTAATTAATCAATTAAATAAAATAAAAAAAAGAAGAGCAGAGCTCCACGAAGACAAAGAAATATTACCTTTGCCTTTTTTCATTGCCCTGTGTTAAGGATACAATTAGGGTTGTTGACTGAATATATTAAATTAGTGGTTGCCAGGGATTTAAATTCAATCCCAATAAAATACTCAAGTCAGTTTGGTATTTTTATGGTGGTTTAATTACAATAGTAGGAAGAAATTAAGAAGAAGAGAGAGAGGAAAGGGTATAAGATTTCTCCAGCCTAGCCTAAGCCAAGGGAAGTTCAGAGGCCTCAGACAAGGGGCCTTCTCAGAAGATTAAATCTAGCTTGGCTTCCAGCCATGAGGCCTCCTCCAAGATGAGGGGCTTCCTCAGAGGATAGTGCCTTTCAGGAGGTAAAGGAAAGGAGGAATCAGCCTTACCACTCACTAAGGTCACTCAGGGAAGACACCTCATCTAAACCATACTACAGAGCGAAATGCTGCAAGCATGCCAAAACACCTCCCAGAACTCCCAATACTGCTGAGAGCTCCCAACTCCGTGGAGAGCGTGATCACAGGAAGTGATGTGACATATAAAGGCAGTTCTTTTCATTACTTCCTGTGTCTCAAATGTACCAATGATGGCTTAAGCTTGACTTAGGACAGCCCAGGGGGTCAGTCAGTTGTTTCTGATTTGTCACTTGCTAGCACATGCCAGTCATAGACCTTCCTCCCCAACACTTAATCCTTAAGTGGGGGTGTAGACATTCCTGTTTGTTAGACTAAGCAGGGTGGAGTAAATCTAAAATTTACACCTGTCTCCTAAATCCTAGTGCTGAATAATTACTTGTTTGTTAGAGGGGGCAGGACATACTATAGAGGGAAGAAGCATGGCATAGTAGAAAGAATATTAGACTTTGGAGGCAGAATATAGGGGTTTGGGATTTGAGTACTGGACCTAGCCGTGAGAGCTGGGGCAAATAATTCTACCTCTCTGATTCTATGTCATTCATAGAATGAAGGGATTACTAAATTTGTACTGATCAGTCACTGGGCTATAGAATGCTGGGGGTGGGGGGAGGTGTCATGGAGTTATTGTATGGGATTCTTGAATTTATATGTGCATCAAGAATTGTTATATTCATCTTTGACTCTAATGCATATATATGTGTATGTGAATATATATCATGACACTTTCAAATACATATAATGCTATTATGATTTTAAGATAGTTTAAAAATTAGTAAATTAATCTAAAATTATTGTCAAATTTATCTTTCATAAATGATTTACTCTAATGTCTCATTGTAGGGTAGAAATGACTGGGTTCTCAAAGGTTGTACCAGTAAAGGGAAGATCCATCCATCAATCAAAAAGTATTTATTGAATACTTACTAAGTGCTAGATTCAAAGAATGAAACATTCCTTCCTCACAAAACAAAAAGAGTTCCAGTACTCTACTGGTGACAGATTGTCTGCTTTTTGAAGACCAGACTACCTACATTTGGGACACTCATTAAAAGTTGCCTGGCCATTTGGTGATGGATTCTTTGACCTTGAATTTGGCAATTGTGAAACCAAGAGAAATACTGAATGGTTGTGTGCCGTCCTTTTCTGTATCTACAGGGAAAGTGGCAGGGAGCTGGGAAAGAGGGTGTTAACAACCAGTTTTAAGACCATCTTTAAATGTTAAGTTGGCTCTCAGTACTCTCCTTGAAAGATCCTTGCTCAGAGCCACTGATATGGCAGAGTACTAGATGAAAGGAATTATATATAAGCATTGGTTATCTAACTGTAAATGAAACGAGAAGATTAAGAAGTTACAGCTAAATGTAAAAATGAATTGCATTCTTCTTGGAGAGGCAAATGAAGAAGTTGGTTGAGTAGGTTTTATAGTGTGTTCAAAGGCCACAACAACAAAAAGAGAAAAAATCATTTTATAAGCTACTTGGTCACATTGCCTTGCATTGCTTGTGATGAGTATAATCAACAAAACCTAGATATCATTACTTGGTGGCTTCAATGCTAAAGTGGGCATGGGGAAGATAAAGGAAAATATATTGAAAAATTTAGATCAGGATAACGAAATGAAATATACTAAAGGTTTGTGCCTACAAACTTCATGGCTGCATGTCATAAATAATTTAAAAAGTAATTTAGAAACCAAGAGGCATAGTGACTGCTAAGTAAAGTCACACAAATTTAAGTTGATTTAATAGATTAAATAGATTAATAGATTTAAAAATGACTGGTTTCTTTTCTTTTTAAAAAACCTTTACCTTTTGACTTAGAACTGATACTAAGTATTGGTTCTAAGGCAGAAGAGAAGCAAGGACTAAGCATTAGGGGTTAAGTGACTTGCCCAGAGTCATACAGCTAGGAATGTTTTAGATCACATTTGAACCCAGGTCCTCCTGACTCCAGGCCTGCTACTCTATTCACTGTGCTATCTAGCTACCCCAAAATGATTGATTTCCAAAATTACCAATATCTCTTTATTGCCAAATCTGATGGTTTTTTTTTTCTCAATCCTCATCCTTCCCTAATTCAGCAATTTTTGACAGTAGAAATCACCCTCTTCTCCTGGATACACTATTCTCTCTATGGTTTTGTGACATTGCTTTTTCCTGGTTCTCCTATCTAACTGCTCTTCAGTGTCCTTTGCTGAATCTTTATGTGGGTCATGCCCTATCCCACAATGTTCTGTGTAGGACCTTCTTGTCTTTTCCCTTTATATTATCTTGACAGATGATCTGAGCAACAACTTTGGATATAATGATAATCTCTTGATGCTGATGATTTCTAGATCTATATATGCAGTCCTAATCTCTCTTTGATCTTCAATCTCGAATCCCCAACTACCTGTTAGATATTTGAATTGAATCCTCAAAATGAGTATGTCCATAACAGTACTTAGATTTTCCTCCAAACCTTTGCTTCTTCTTAATTTTGCTGTTACTTTTTGGTTCTTTCTAAAAAACTTGTTTTTTTCAGTTACATGTAGAAACAATTTTTGACAATTTTTTTCTGATGTTTTTAGATCTAGATTTTCTCCTTCCCTCCCTTTCCTCCATAGTCTGATATAGGTTATATCAGTACTTTCATGCAATGCATGTTTCCATATTCCTCATCATAACAGAAGACACACATCACACATACAATAAAAATCTCATGAAGGAAATAAAGTTGAAGATGGCATGCTTTGATCTGCCCCAGACTACATCATTTCCTTCTTTGGCTGTGGATAGCAATTTCATCAAGAGTTCCTTGTGGTTATCTTGGAGACTTCCTTTGCTAATAATGGTTTAGTCCTTCACAGTTGATCATTGTCTAATATTTTTGTTACTGTATGCATTGTTCTTCTGGTTCTGTTCACTTCACTTTGCATTAATTCCTATGTCTTTACAGGTTTTTCTGAACTTTTCCTGTCTGCTGTTTCTTATGGTACAATACTATTCTATTACAATGATATACTACAGTTTGTTCATCTATTCCCCAAAACCTTCAGTTTCCAATTCTTTCTCTACAAAAAGAGCTGCTAAAAATATTTTCGTGTAGGCTTGTCCTTTCCCCTTTCATCTGCATGCACTCCAAACTTCCTTTATCTGATCAGTATTTTTTATCATTCCATATTTCCCTTTGCCCTACAGACCCAACCTCTGTTATTTATCTTCATTCTGGTCTCTAATTCCTCCATCTCTCAATTCTTTTCTAGGCCACCACTTTTGCACTGGCTAAACTTCCTTTCCTATCTCAGTCTCTTATTGGACCAGTTCAGTTCTACATTATTTTCTACTTTCTATTCAAGTCCCTTGTCTCCTTATATTATTGACAATCACACTTTATTGAGTCCCAACTTTGGATTTTTCCCATCACCAATTGCTGTCACTCTTATCCACCTGCTGCTCAAAAGAGCTAGAGGGGGAAGCATGATGATTGGGTCCACACAAAATTTATGTTACACAAGTTCACCTGGTTCTCTCTTCAGCAAGGACCATTTTATACCTCTCTATATCCCCTTCCCCACAGCAACTACTTTTTAAATCTAGACTATTTTTTGGTTTCCATTTTAAAAATATATAATATATAACATAACAATAATCTGGTACATATATTTGTTATAAAGACATAATAAATTATAATAAATATGCTTATCTAAAAGAAATAAATTCTCACATTAGTTATGTCCAAAAATCTATGTCTCATTCTTTTTTTTCCTCCTCAAGAAGGTAGGTAATATGAAATAAGTGGTACACATTTTTTATCATATAACACATTTCCTTATTTTTCATATTGTGAAAGAAGATACATATTGCTTACATGAGAGAAAAATTCATGGAGGAAATAAAGTTAAGAATAGTATGAAGAATGGTATCTGCATTCATACTAGCTGCTCTTTCTTTGGCAATGGATGTCCTTTTTCATCATGAGTCTCTTGTAGTTGTCTTGCATCCTTGAGCTACTATTCTGAAAATTTTCATCTCTCCTCAAGTCATCTTAGCTAAAGACATTGCCAAATGTTTCACCAGAAAAGTGAAGTCAACAGCTGTGTGACCCTGGACAAGTCACTTGACCCCCATTGCCTAGCCCTTAATACTCTTCTGCCTTGGAGCCAATACACAGTATTGACTCCAAGATGGAAGGTAAGGGTTTTGTTTTTTTTTAAAGTGATGTCATTTGGCAAGACTTTCCTTTTGCCCTCCCCCCCATTTTGTATCAGAGGTCTGACCCTTCACTAATCTCCCATAAAGAAGTGCCATTTCTCCTTCCACCCTTGCTCTCATCCCATCTCATCATCATTAGCTAGCTTGCTTGGAGTACATTGTAGAAGGGATTGACATAGTTATTATTAATACAGTACCTTATTTATGATTAATATGATAAAACATATTTTAAATTACTCTAACAATCATACTTTAATATAATAATTTAATGATATATAATATAATGTTTTATTATGCATGCATATTATATTTTAAATATATGTTATATATTCTATAAATATTTATTTGTTATATATAATAGAAAATTATAAATAATTTAATAATAATTCTTTAAATTATAAATAAGGCTTTATCCTAGGATTACATTCTTAATCTGGCTACATACACAGACTTTTACCTGGAACTAAATTCTCACAATAAATCACATTTACATTGTTTAAATTCCAAGAATCACACTCCAAACATTGATTAAGCTATTAATTATTGATTTCTGGTTACACCCAAAAGATGGGCTCCCATAATGTGCACACTTTCTAACTAATTTTCAATTTCCCCTTATCAACTAGTTGTTTCCCCGCTACTTATAAATATACCTGGCTTTGCACCACTTTTGAGAAAGTCATCCACGATGCCTATATTTCTTCTTCTCTTACTCACTTCTATACCCTTTGGTAGAAAATGCAGACTCTAGTCCGAGTTGATAGCTTCAGGATCAAAGTACCACAGCACAGATCTGAAAGGAGCTTTAGAGATCATCTAGTTCAATCTTCTTATTTTACAAATGAGGAAAACAAGGCTCAGGGAGGTTAAGCAAATTGTCCAAATTACACAGGCAGTAAGTGGCAGACTCAGAATTTGAACTCTGGTTCTATGATTCCATGTTGAGTGCTCTTTCTGCAAAACGCATGGAATATAGCCAGTAATAAACATTTATTAAGCATTTACTATGTTCTAGGAACTGTGCTAAGCTTTGGGTATACAGTCAAAGAGTCAAAAGACAATCCTTTCCTTCAAAGAGCTCAGTCTAATGAGGTTGGACAATAAGTGAATGAATATGTACAAATAAGCTATGTCAGGAAAAATTGGAAATAAGTGGAAGAGGGAAGAAACTAGAATTAAGAGGCATTGAGAAACGCTTCTTGTAGAACATGGGAGTTTAATTGAGACTTCAAGGAAGCCAGGGAAGTCAGTAGGCAGAGATGAGGAGGGAGAGCACTCCAGGCATGGGGAACAATGCCAGCCAAAGAAAATGCCAGGAGCCAAGAGAGAGAGTGTCTTGTTTGAGGAACAGCTAGGAGGCCAGTGTCATTGGATCCAAGAGAATGTGGCCTGAGTAAGAAGACTAGAAAGACTGGTGGTGGTGGGAATGAAGAACTTTGAACAGAAAAAAAAGAGGCATTTGTATTTGATCCTGGAGTGATAAGGAGTTATTGGAATTTATTGAGTGGAGTGAAAAGGTTTGATCGGAGTTGTAGTAAAAACACTTTAGTGGCTGAATGGAGGATGGTTTGGAAGGGGGAAAGACATGTGACAGACAGACCCACCAGCAGGCTAGTCTGAAATGATGAAAGTTGGCACCAGAGTGGAGGCAATAGCAGAAGGAGGCATTTGAGAAATATTTCAAAGGGGAAGTCAATAGGCCTTGGCAACAAGTTGGATATGGAGTATGAAAGATAGTAAGGAGTTGAGAATGATTTTTAGGTTGTGAGCCCGAGGGATTGGGACGAAGGCGATGCCTTCTACAGTAACAGAGAAGGTGGGAGGGGAGGAAGATTTGGAGGGAAAGATAATGAGTTGAGTTTTGGGCATATTGAATTTAAGATGTTGACTAGGCATCCAAATCAGGATGTTTAAAAGGAATTGGAGACTCAGGATTGGAGATCAGCAGAGATGGTGAGTCAGGAAAGGCAGTGTGAGAATCATCAGCCTAGAGATGGTAATTAAATCCCCGAGAGCTGATGTGATCACCAAATGAAGTAGTAGAGACAGAGGAGAGAAGAAGGCTCAGCACTGAGCCCTACGGTATATCTATTGTCAGAGGGCACAACATAGGTGAGAAGGAATGAGAAGCAGGAGAGAGTGCTGTTCTAAAAACCTAGAGAGAAGATGATGATCAAAAGCCAAGAAGGTCAAGAAGAATGAGGATTGGGAAAAGATCATTGGATCTGGTAAATAAGAGATCAGTGGTGACTTTGGAGAAAGCAAGCATTGAAGATGGTCTTTTCAAGGAGTTTGGTCACAAAAGGCAGAAGACATATGGGACTATAGTTAGTGAGGTTGGAAGATCAAGTCAGGGTGGAGAATTTTTTCATGATGAAAAATTCTTTGGAGAAGAACACTATAATCCCCATCAGTCACCCAGACCCAAATCATAGTTTTTCAGGTCTCCAAAGGGTTACTCTTCTGAACCATTATGCTTAGGATGGATTACCTTGTTAGGAGGGCTTGAGATCCTCACACCCATCAGATTAGCTAACATGAAAGAAGAGGAAAATGGCAAATGCTTGAGGGAATGGGGAAAGATAGATGGTTATTTCATGAGGTTATAGAAATTATAACTAGAGACTATCTATTCTAACACTTTCATTTTACAATCAAAGAAACTGTGGCCCAAAGGAGGTTAAAAGACATGTCTAACATCACACCCATAGGAAGCAGAAGAATTTAGATTTAAATCTAGGTCTTCAGATTCCAAATTCAATATTCTTAATCTTTAAACAAATGGAGTTTTCTAGCTTTATTTTCCTTTCCCTTAATGTTTGGTGTGTATGTGTATGTGTGTATGTGTGTGTACTGGGTGTGAATGGGATGTGCCATTAGATTTCACTTTAATACAATATTTCCAGTTATCATTGGTTATTAATTCAATCAAGTAGCTCTTCATCCTTGTCTTTTTTTCCAATATAGTCTTCCTTCATTTTGGGGGGCTTCTTAATGCTCACTGAATTTTTGTGGTTGCAAAAACTAGAAACAAATTAGTTGAGATGTTGATAAAAGCAATTTGTTTCACAAATATTTCACAAATATGTTATTTTCACAACAACCTAGTAGGTAGTTCTCATTTTTATAGCTGAAGAAACTGAGGCAGACAGACTTAACCACAGTCACACAGCTAGTAAATGGCTGAGGTCAAATTTGAACTTGGGTCTTGCCACTCTAAGTCCAGTGTTTTATCCACTGCCTCCCCTAGAGGAGAGACAATGTCTGCCAGGGGAGAGTCTTCACATATATTTCTCCTGAGAGGGTGACACATGGTCCATAAATGCAGGTCTTGATAATTGTTTTGGAATTTGTTTTTTTTTAAAATTTTAGGTAAAGCAGATATCAACTATAAACTTGTGAGTTTTGAAATATCAGGAGAGTGAGCTGCGAGAAGATCCAGGAGCAGATCCAAGACTGGATTTTATGGGCAGCCATTCTAGCATTTTAGTCCAAGAAGTGATTGACCTTTGAGCTTCTTCAGTAGCCAAGATGGGTACTCATCACAGCAATAATGGCATGTTTAGGGGTGAACTTGCCAGTAGACACTGCATATAGTTGGAGCCCGTTCTCCCAACAGGCCAAAGGGTATGCATAGAGGAAAGTGCACCCCATTAGTTTGGGTGTGGGCAGAGCTTATTCTTCTGCTTTTGCTGTATCTTTGAAATAAATACTCCAATTCTCACCTAGTGCTACTTCATTCTTGAGTTCCTAACAGATGTTAGGAAGTGTATTATTATTTATTGGTAACTAACAGTGAGCTCAAGCTCAGAGAAAGACACATCAACTCCTCAGCGGTACCCCTAGAACCCTGAGGGGGACATGGAGTCAGCCTTAAGCAGGAGAAATGAAACTATGTGATAAAATTTTGTTGTCGTTCAGTCATTTCAGTCACGTTTGACTCTGTGGAAACATTTGAGGTCTTCTTGGCAAAGATACTGCAGTGGTTTGCCATTTCCTTCTTCAGCTCATTTTACAGATGAGAAAACTGAGACAAACAGAATTTGCTTGAGGTCACACAGTTACTAAGTGTCTGATGCTGGATTTGAACTCAGGTCCTCCTGACTCCAGGCTTGGTGCTCTGTCCAATGAGTCACCTAGCTGCCTTTATGCAAGAAAAAGGGGGAGACTAATTAAAGCTGATATAGCAAAGAAAGCAGAACCAAGAGAATTCTATACATAAAGATGGTAATCAGATGAAAGAAATCAACACTGAAAAGCAGCTAAATTCAGATTAGTTTCAGTGACTAATATTGACTCCATAGAACAGATGATGAAACACACCCTTTTTTTCTTGGTAGAGATGGAGTTCTATATATAGGAACTTGGTGTCACACTATTAGATAAGAATTCCCTGCTGATTGGTTTTTCTTAAGGTTTTACTCTGTGGGGAGAAGGGTGGATTTTGAAGGGTTTTGCATTGGGGAGAGATGTTTGTGGTATTAAAAAATCAATAAAACCTTGAAAAAAAACCAAACCCTTACCTTTCATTTTGGAATCAGTACTGCGTATTGGTTCCAAGACAGAAGAGCAGTAAGAGTTAGACAATGGGGGTTAAGTGACTTGTCCAGGGTCACACTGCTGGGAAGTGTCTGATGTCGGATTTGAACCAAGAACCTCCCATCTCTAGGCCTGGCTCTCAATCCACTGAGCCACCCAGCTGCCCCCTCAATAAAACCTTTAAAAGGACTTGTTGGTATTAGTTTTATTGATACTATATATCTTCTGCATGCCTTCCCCAGGTGAGACATGCAATTAAAAATAAACAAATGGTTACTATTTCTTATTAACTCCTCTGCTTGATTCTCAACACTCTCATCATTGTCTGCTTCCAGAACCCTGCATTTGGAGACTAGAACTGGGCCACTTCATTATATCTGTGGCATTTGGGTAATTCACTCGACTTCTCTGAATTTGTTTTTTCATCAGTAAAATGAAGGCATGGGACTAGGTGGCCTTCCAGTTCTAAATCTATGATTCTGTGATGCTGGAAAAAATTCCTAGTTCTTTTTTTTGCCTTCTACATTATTTTATTTTTTGAAAATTTTATTTAATTAGATGATTTAGAATATTTTTCCATGGTTACAAGATTCATGTTCTTTCTCTCCCCTCTCCCCACCCCTTCCCGTATCTGATGCATAATTCCACTGGGTTTAACATGTGTCACTGATCAAGACCGATTTCTATATTATTAATATTTGCACCAGGGTGATAAAAGATCCTTTTTCTAAAAACTGCTGCCCTCTAACTTCGCCAAATATTTGATATTGAGGATAAATGACAGGTCTCAAATCTGTCAGTGACCAAGGGAGATGTCCACACCAAGCAAATGAAGGCTTCCCTTGGCGGAATGGAAGGATGAGAACCATTTGTGGCATGCTCAGAGCTTTGTCAGACATCAACAACGACAAGGTCATCCACTGCATCCTGGGCCATTGCCAGTTGTCCTGACTTTTGTCCTGTCACTGGACTTTGATGACTGGAAGAGAGAGTGAGGATAATGCCTTTGTGCGTCTGTGCCTCACTTAAATCCAGCTCACACACATCAGTGAAGACATCACCTCACCCTGGGATGCCATAGGTCTTCTTTGAAAACAAAGGACAAACAAAAACAGCTATTGGTCAGCAGGGAATTAAAGCAAGCATAACGTCAAAATTCTGTCCAATTTGCAACAAAGCAACTGAGGCAGAGCTCTGAGCCAATAACTATTATATATAATATTAACTGGTTCCCTTAAACAATTAGTATCATAGAACTTCCTCACCATCTGAGACCACTTCTTATTCCAGAGTACAAGTTTTGTAACCTTTTGGTCCAGATGATGCAACATAAAAACACAAATTCTCCTTGGTGGTCACAGGCTGACTGAACTGCCTCTCCAGCACTCCTGGACCCATAGTTACAGGGTTACTGGCCGATGAGGAGGTCAATACCAACCAAAGTTGGGCAATCACGGGAAACAAGGTCCAGAGGCTCCTAAAATAATGGAGACTTTTCCTGAGTGATTACAAGGGGAATAAGATAAGTAATTTTCACTTGCAATATGGGCCGAACGTACACCCACCCTGCTCATCTTATGACCCCTTGCTCATTGTTGACTTATGGATCATAAGATCATAAAATCATAAAATAGAATGATTATTTCCCAAGTTGGGTGAGTGGGAAGATGTCAGAAGGCACAAGCCCAGAGCTCTGGATGATCCCCTTCCTCCTGTTCACATTTCCTCATTGGGCCAAATGGGTAGAGAGGTGCTCTAACTAAGACATTTTTGTAATTAAGCAAGTGTACTGATAACTCTTAGTGTACAGTCTTAAACCTGCTTCTTATGGACTTCTGTCTCATGTAAGAAAGAATGTCTTTAACCTAATGTGAGAATAATATGGATCAACATTTGTCACGAAATTTGACTGACTACATATGAATATGGGTATGTTCAATAATCCAATTATTTTTTCATACAAGGGAAAGTGAATACTTTACATCAGGAAATTGAAGTTTGAGAATGGTCCAAGAAAGGGGGTAGGGAGAGAGAAACCATTTCTTAGCCTCTTCTTCCTAGCATTGCAACCCCAGATTTGTTTTCCTCCTAGGTACTGCTTCTTTGTTTCTTTCTTAGTTTCTTTCTTAGTTTCTTTGTTTCTTTGTTTGTTTCCTCTCTCTCTCTCTCTCTCTCTCTCTCTCTCTCTCTCTCTCTCTCTCTCTCTCTCTCTCTCTCTCTCTTTCTTTCTTTCCTTGTTTGTTTACTTACTTATTCAGCCCCTCCATCTCTCCCTCACACAAATGAAGGCATCATCTGGTAAAATATTTAGATTATGTCTTTCATGTATCCGCTTCTCAGTTCATTCTCTGGAGGTGAATATTCACAAGTCATTCTTCAAATATTAAATCTGAGACTATATATGCAATGTTCTTTTGGTCCTACTGGTTTCACTCTTTATTATCTTATGCAGTTCTTTCCAAGTTTTAAAAAATATTAATCTGCTCATCATTTTCTTACAGCACAATAGTATTCCATCACAATCATATAACACAATTTGTTTAGCCATTTCCTGAATGATGGATATCCCTTCAGTTTCCAGATCTTTAGCACCACAAAAGCTGCTATGAATATTTTAGAACATATAGATTCTTTTCCTTTTCCCCTCATATCCTTTAGAAATAGACCCAGCAACGGTATTGCTGCATCTAAGTTTATATACAGTTTTGTAGCTCTGGGCATAATTCCAGATTGCTCACCAAAATGGTTACATGAGTTCACAGCTCCATCGACAGTGCATTAATGGCCCCACTTTTCCACATCCCCTCCAACATTTGTCATTTTGCCATCTTTCCATTTTAGCCACTCTGATAAGTATGACATGACAGCTCAAAACTGTTAGGTTTATAGTTACCAAATCAGTGGTGATTTAGAGCATCTTTTCATGTACCTATGTATGACTTATTTCTTTATCTGAAAACTCTGTTCATATCATTTGTCAACTGATGGATGGCTTTTGTTAATATGACAAAATATTTTATATATTTTAGATATGGGACCCCTATCTGAGAGATGGCCTTTAGCATTTTTTTCTAATTTCCCACTTTCCTTCTAATTTTGTTAGCATTTGTTTTATTTATACAAAACATTTTTGATTTAACATAGTCATGATTATCTATTTTACATTTCACAGTGCTCTTCATCTCTTGTTTATCCCTAAATTCCTCTCCTATCCATAAATATGATAAGTAATATGTTTCCTGTTCTAATTTGCTTATATCTCTTTTTATTTCTAGATCATGTTGATCTTAGCTTAGTGAATGGTATAAGGATTGGTTGATACATAGTTTTTGTCAAATTGCTTCCCAGTTGTCCCAGGAATTTTTACCAAATAGTGATTTCTCATCCCAATAGCCTGAATCTATATTTTTTCCAAAGACAGGGTTATTATAATTGTTTATTACTGTTTGTTAAATGTCTGTTCTGTCCCATTGATTTATCTTTCTATTTCTTAGCCAGTACCAGATAGTTTTGATAATTACTGCTTTATTATACAGTTTAAAATTTGGTACTCCCAGATCTCCTTCTTTTACATTAAAAAAAATTAATTCTTTTACTATTATTGATTTTTTACTCTCCCAAATGAATTTTGTTGTTATTTTTCTAACTTAGCAAGATAGGTGGGTTTTTTTTTTTGGTTAATTTGATTGGGATAGCATCAAATAAAAAGATTTATTTAGATAGGATTATCATTTTAATTATATTGGCTCTACCCATCCATGAACAATTAATATTTCTCACATAGATATGATTTTATTTGTATAAAAAGCATTTTATAATTATATTTGCCTAGATACTATTCTTAAGGCTTTCCTAACTTTGAACTCCTTAAGGTCTAGATCTAGGCTCTCCATGCTGTAGACCTAAGGATCTAGGATTTTGATCATATGCATACCAGTCAGACTCTTCCTGGAGCCTATCAACAGCCATTGAGGAGAAAGAGGAAAAAGAGTAGAAGGAGAAGGAAGAGAAGTTGGTGAGGATCCCTAAGTAGGTAAGAACTTTTGCCTTACTCAATATCTATTCCCACAGGAGTCCCTCACAGGATTTCTTCTATTAGTCCCTATTCACTGGGCTTTTTCTGAGTCTCTGGACCAAGGCCTTAGATGGTCAGGATTGAGTGGAGTCCAAAACTATGAGCTTCTCAGTCCAGGTGACTCAAAATTGTTGCTTTGATCTGCTTTCTGATCCTGGTTGTCCTCATCATCATTGATGACCAAGAGTCATCCTGCCCTATGATAGGTCCCAGAGCCAGACTTACTCTACCATTGCTGTTCCCTGGACATCTTCACACCAAATTCTGGTACTCTTGACTCTACTTCCAACCTAGCACTTCCCCCTTCATTCCTGGACTTTGAACTGTGACCCTCCCCCATGTTGCTATTGTTATTGTTGTTGTACTTTGATTGTGCTCAACTTTTCATGATCCCATGGGTCATAGCACCCCAATAATGTCCATAGGGTTTTCTTGGCAAGAATACTGGAGTGGCTGGCTATTTGCTTCTCCAGTGGATTAGGGCAAACAGGTTAAGTGACTTGCCCAGGGTCACACAGCTAGAAAGTGTCTGAGGTCAAATCTGAACCTGGGACCTCCCATCTCTAGTCCTAGCTCTCAATCCACTGAGTTACCCAGCTGCCCCCTTCTTTTTTCTAATTTGAGCAAATCATTGAATCTCTCTAGACTTCAACTTCCCTCTCCATAAAAATCAATGAATTGGAGCTGTAGAATGAGGTTTATGTCAGATCTGACATTTTTAAGATTCCAAATCTTCCCTTGCTGAGTTCAGCTCCCCCAGGGCTTTGTTGGGAGAGTGAATTGTTAATCCTTAAAAATATGATTGTTCCCAGGTGTTAATGAATTGTAATAGACCTGGATTAGAAAAGACCTTAAGGGCCATCTAGTCTAACTTCTTTATTTTACAAATTAGGAGACTCAAATGTTAAGTGTCTTGTCCAAGGTCACCCAGGTAGCAAGCAACCAAGCCAGGATTCCTAACTCAAAGTGTGAAATTCAGTTGGACAAGATAATCTCTAAGAACCTTTAAACTCTAAACTCTTATTATTCTAGATTAGTATGATAATGGGCTAATTAATTTTTCTTTCCAGTAGGAGTTCTATTTTTTGGTTGTTCTTCAGTGAATTCAATGAAGAAGAAGACTGTTACATGTTACCTAGTAATTCTTTAGGCCTTTAGACTTTCTCCCTTCCATTTCATCCTTCAAAATCAACTTCCTAAGGTTTGAGTCTGACCAAGCCTCTCTCCCTTGCTCAAAAACAACCAACTGTTTCACCTTCCGGACAAAACACAGACTCCCTGGTGTAGTATTTCAAGTGCTCCAAAATCTGGCTGGCACTTACCTCTCCAGCCTAATTCCACTCTATTCCTTTCCTGCCCTCTTCTTTCTAGCCTAACCAGACTGCTGACTATTTACACTGACCTTTTACTTCCCCTTCTCTCTACTGTGCATTCGTATAAACCATCCCCTCATCCTAGAGTGAACTGACCACATCTAGACTGGTTGCATCTAACCCATTAGACAGTAAGCTCATTGTGAGGAGAGATTGTTTCATTCTTTGTATTTCTCTTCCTGGCATGTAGCACAGTGATTAATATATAGTCATTGCTTAATAAATACTGGTCAATTGATTTTTTTCAAGGCACAGCTTAGGTGCTCTGTGGGCACTTTAACCATCATTGGATGCTACTCCATCATTCTTTCTTTCAGGAATTTTTTGTCTATATAAGCTTTTCCTAATTTCCTGCTTGTAAGCCTGGGACTGAGCTTCTGGGAGCAGAGCTTTGGAATGAAGGGAACGAAATTTTGGTTGAAGAATACACATCTCCATGCAATCCCCTCCAGCAAAGGATAAAATAAGAAAAACAAATAAAACAAGCCTCCATTCGGAGCATTTCTTGATTTCAGAAATGTGAATGCTCCCTCTGAAAATTTGACATTTGGTTGGCTCCAGCATACATAGATCTTGTTTGTACAGGTAGTCTCTTGTTCTGCTGTCTTCCCCATAATACAGGGAGCATCTTGTTGCCCAAGAGACAGAACAGCTTAGAGATGCTGTGTCAGCCAGCTTAGAGGGGACTCATGGGAAGCCAAGAAGGGCTGCAGAGAGAAGAACCCCTGTTGTATCATCTGCATGAGTTTAACATTGAGAAAGTAAGGGGAAGGTCCCAATGATTAAAAAGAAAAAAGAAAAATTCCAGTCTCTCCCATCACACTCTTATTTTCTCATCTGTCTTGTGGATTAGGCTGTCAGCTCCTTGAGGGCAGAGTCTGTGTCTGTGTTTGTGTCTCTGTCTGTCTCCATATCTCTTAGACCTAGTGAAGCCATTAAAAAAAATCAAAACCCAAATCTTGAATTGTTCCTTGAACTTTTCTGCTCTACTCTGCTTAAAACCACCCTCCTAGTGCCTCTAAAAGGATGAAATTACAGAGAATGGGAGTGATGTAGTGCCTGAAATGCCAGCCTCAATGATGACTCCAAGACGGAAAAACAGACTTTGAATTTAGTCTCTGCTGTTAAGAGCTATTGATAGCATTTTGGTAGGGAGAGTACCGACTCCATCTGCAAGAAGGCATCTGTCTCCTCTACCTTGGTCTATCCATTGTTCTTAGGTGCCTCTAGGCTCTTCTCTCAATTAATATTATGACGCTGTGGGGCAGCTAGGTGGCTCAGTGGATAGAGAGCCAGGTCTGGAGATGGGAGGTCCTGAGTTCAAATTTGGTCTTAGACACTTCCTAGTTGTACGACCCTAGGCAAGTCACTTAACCCCAATTGCCTAGCCCTGACAATTCTTGGAATTGATATTGAGTAGTGATTCTAAGGCAAAAGGTAAGAGTTTGAAAAAAAATTCAAGGGGTTAAGGTGAGATGAAGAGCAAAGATTAATGCTGTCTTTTGCCCTGAAAGCTGCAAGTGAGGGCCAGTTAGGTCCATAAGAGCCACTGATTTAGTTACACCAATTATCAGAATGTCAATCAACAAGCATTAATTAAGTACCTATTAAGTGCTAGGAATACAAAGAAAAACAAAACAAATAGTTTCTCCTCTCAAGTTGCTTATACAGAGTGTCCCCAAAGCCCTGGTCCAATTTCTACCTGGATTAATACTTTTGGGACACCCTTTATTCTATTTTGGGAAAAGACTACTGGCTAATGCCTTCCCTCTGAGAAAATCTCCAAATTATCAATGTATACACAGTGATAATCTGATAAATGTTTAACAATTTTCCCTTTGGGGAAAAGAATGAGTCTCATAATTAATATTTTAAATATTAATTTATATATTATTATAACATAATATTAATGAACAAATAATTACATTTAACCACATCATTAACATTTTCTCCACCACTTTATTAAATCTAGACAATCAACAAAACAATAAAATAAGGCTCCATCTGGAGCATTTGCTGATTTGGAGGTGTGAATGCTCACTCTGAACATTTAACAATTGGCTGGCTCCAGCCTATATAGATCTTGTTTGTACCCGTAGTTGCTTGTATGTTCTCTCCCCTATCAGGCTGGGAGCACCTTGAGAACAGGGACTGTTTTTTCTTTCTTTGTGTGCTCAGAGATTAGCTTGGTACTATGCCTGCCTGCAACATGGTGGGTACTTAATAAATGTTGTTGCTTGAGACGTAATCGCTATCTTTACCTAACTAAAGCTATCTGAAGTGCCGTCATGTAGAATAGGAATAAGACTTCTTCTGTTTAGCCCTAGAAGGCAGAATTAGGAACGATGGGTAGAAATAGTCAAGAAATAAATTTAGGCTCTAAATCTTCACGACCCCATTGGACTTTTGTGGTGGAGGTTTCAAACCCTAGAACTGGAGTTACAAAAATACTGGAGTCATTTTCCATTTTCTTCTGCAGCTCATTTTACAAATGAGGAAACTGAGGCAAAGTTAAGTGACTTGCCCAGGGTCACACAGTTAGAAAGTATCAAGTTTGGATCTGAACTCAGGTTTTTCTGACTCCAAGACTAGCACTTTATCCACTGTGCCACCTGGCTTCCCCTTCCTTACAATTAGAGTGATCTAAAAGTGAAACCCACCAGCTGCCCCAGGCTGCTATGGGTTCTTTAAGCAGAGGTTAGATGACCTCTTTATCCTGGAGAAGATTCATATTCACCTATGGGGATGGACTTGATGGCCTTTGAGGTTCTAAATATGATGTTCTGTGAGGCAATCAATTCAAAATTCATTTGAAACTGTTGATCTAAAACCCATGTGAGATAAGTCATGAGATGTTGAAGCTTGGAAGGGCTTTTCCCCATGATCTAGTCCAATCTGATCATGTCCTAGATGAGGAAACTGAGGTCCAGAGAAGGGAACTTACTAGATTTACAAAAATCAAGGCTGTCACTGACATATTAATAACAATGTGCTCCTTCTCCTCGACCTCATGGTCACTACCAAGGCACCTCGCTGCCCCCCTCCCCTTCCAAGCCCTACTGAGCTTGGTGAATTGTTTAGGTGATGATAGAACCCCAATATCCAGGAATACTAGGATTGGTCATAGACTTTTGCTGGCAACTGAATATTTTGACCAAGCTTTCCCAGGCTGGCTTGCAACCCTAAAAATGACTTGCCCAAGGTCACACAACCAGTTCAAGGGAAAACTAGGACCAGAATTTAAGCCTCCTGACTCCTATATACTAATTTTATTTTGCCATACGCATTCTTCTAACTTAGAGACTAGAAACTCCCAGGATAGTGAGCCTGGGTTCCTTCAAGCTCTGTATGGATCCGTACTGTGTAGACACTCTGAATATTCACTAAGCACAGAGAGAAAGCAGGCTATGCCAGTATATCGGGCTCTACAGCCTTTTCTGGTCCTTGTTTATCATCTCCCTTCTTGGTTATTAATAATTTTCTAAGCCATTCCTTTCAGTGAGCAATTCTCAGGGGCTTCCCACAGGTTGAGCTGACAAAGTTTGGAGAGGAGACTGTGGTGCTGGTTTTACCAGTTCAGAAGCAGTTTTAATGGAGATGGAAACATCTATCAACTCAACACAAACACCCCCCAAAATACAAAGCAAAATTTCTTCTTCGGCTGCATAGCAAATATGATGTAAGAATTTAACACCATGATTTTATCACTAGCGTAAATAACTCACCATAAATAAATGTAAATTCATCGTACAAAAAAACTCCCAAAGACTCTTAATACAAATATGGTACATTTGACAATTTCTGCAAACAGATTTTTTTTAAACTCTTAAAAACCAAGTTTTGTTTTGTTTTGTTTGTTTTCTGGTTCTTGGACACACATCAATTAAGCTGGGCCAATAATACTGGGGCAGGGGGTGGAGGTGGAGAGGGAGCAGGAAAGGAGGCCATAGAGATATTGGACTTTTATGTTTAGTGTCCAGAAGGAAGTGCTCCTAGAAAAGAGAATGAAAAAAGAAAATACCACAAATTCACAAATTTCCAAAGGCTTCAGATCTGACTTTTTTCTGTGGTAGGAGTTAAGAATGTTAACTTCAAGCAGGAATTTGAAGTGGGAGACTTTTGAGGTGGTGTCATCCTCCTCTATCACCTAGGTCAGGCCTGTGAAGATTAGCCATTTCCAGGTAAAGTAATATCTTATAAAGTAAATCCATAACCTGAGAGAGGGTTATCTGTTTTCCTGGAGGGTTTTAGATCAGCAATCCCATTAGCCTCCTTTTAGACCACTGCTGCCATGTTGAACCAGATCAACATGGGCTCTTCCCAGAGTCTAAAGTTCAAATTCCAGAACTGACTGATATTTGCAATGGATGTCTTTTGGCCATAGCCTGGTGACTGCTAGTGTCATAGGGAGCTCCAATTGATCTACTCAGGAGATCAGATGATCTCCTGAGTAGAAGAGGACCAGTGTCTTCTTTGAGCCACCAGGACTCATGGAGTGTGCAGAGCCAGATTCTGCCCTTCTAATGGCTCACCCAGAGAATGGGGCTTGGATAGAGGGCTACCCTCAGCTCTAGAGCAGGTGCTGAAGCAGCAGCTACCTCAATTAGGAACCCTAGATTGAATGTGGAAATCACGTATTAAGGAGGAACTCATCAGCTCAATAGTGGCTTGATAGATTCTGATAGATGAATAACTGTTCTTCCCAGGAAGGATCTGACCAACCAAATAATATCCTTTGACCAAACTGATCTAGGATTCGTGGATTTTCTGGTAGCATCATATACAACAATTAGTGAGGATCTAGGCTGCTGAAGCATCTGATTGCTAATTCATCTCACCCTTCCACAATCTTGGGAAGCATTTCTGGTTAGAGGTGGAAAAATAAGAATGGTTCTCTCCATGAGAGAATTCCAAGCTTTTACCTGTTGATATTCTGCCCCTTGGGTAACTTAAAGGATCATAGATCTGGAAGGGACCTCAGAAGCCATCTAGTCTAACCCCTTCATTTTATAGATGAGAAAACTGAGGCTCACAGAGGTCAAGTGACTTGCCCATGGTCACATAAGTAGTAAATGGCAAGGCCAGGTTTTGAACCTTGGTCCTCCACCTCTAATTCCAGTGTTATTTCTATTGCACCACACTGCCCCTTATTTTCCTTTCTTGCCCACAACTCTCTTCTAATAGTTTAGGGATGCTGCCCTAGAGTGCACAGAAGATTCACAGAGTCCAGGTGGAGAATAGTGCCTCTCTGAGGAGTTCTCTCTTAGGAAGCTCCTGTGTTTACCTCCTGTTCTCTACTTTCCTTTCTTGGGGGCACAAATGTATTTGTTTAGCTTCAAGTCCCTCTTTCTCTTGCCTTTCGTTGTAACAAAATTGGCCCAACTGATTGACTTGAACCCTCTTTCATAATTTCCCCCTTGAATTCCATCTCTTGTGGGGCACAGACTGCCCAAAGAGGCACTTTAATTGTTGTCAGCTGCCCATGGCCAAAGCACCCTTTAAAGAGAGAGAGAAAGAGCCCCCCTCTTGGGAGATTTACCCCAGTACATTTCTGATACTTTCATTAGAAAAGGGATTCCTATGCCCTTTGTGAAAGTCATTTGTCATTCGTAGGCAAGTAGAATTTGAGAGCAGTTTAGGGAGCTGGGAGTGAGTGGAAGCATTTTGTGAGAAAGATTCCATACCCCTAAACTGAAGTTAGCGAGTGCTCGTTTACCCCTGCCCTTTCTATCCCACTTCTTCCCTCAACAGACTGTATCTGACCGTAAGTGAAATGATTCCTCCCTGACGTTTACTGAGATTTCATGAGATCATAGATTTAGAACTGAAAAGGACTGTAGAGGCCATCTAGTCTGATCTCTTCATTTTGCACATGAAGAAACTAATGACCAAAGAGTTTAAAAGATGTACTGAAGGTCATATAGGTAGTAAGCATCAAAATCAGATTTTGAACTCAGGACCTCCAACTCTGGAGTCACAGCTCTTTGGGCTGTACCAGGCTACCTCCTTGGGTCCGAGCTGTCCTTTGTGCCTGGCTCCCAGGCAGATGCACAAAGGAAGGGCTATTGAGCTTCTGCCACTCAGCTTCCTGTCTTGGCAACAAACGGTGGAGAAAACCAGGAAGGCCCCTCTGCTCAAAGGTTTTTATTTAGAGATGTGAAGGTCAGGGATGCTTTAGGATTGCTGTTCTTCCTAAGCCTGCTACGAATACGTGTGCTACAGGCATGAATGAACTTGCAAGTTCCCTCCTGGAGGGCAGTAGTTGGGCTGGGCTGGGGAAGGGGGGGACTACTTTACTTTTAGAGTCAGAGGAAAGCAAGAGCAAGCACCATCTCCAGCAGGAAACCACCACCAAGAAACCCTCATGTACTGTGTGTGGGTGGGCACTGCCCAATAGCCCTTGGAGGACAGCTGTTCAGTCCTTGAGTGCTCTTGGGGCTGAAGTCCCTGGAGTCCAGTGTGATTTGGAGGAGCAGGAGGAGAGGAGGATGCGCAAGGCGAGGACTGGGATAAGCTGAAGTGTTGGGGCCTGACCAAGACCTGTGCCTCAAGGCAGGCATGCAAGCACCACTTGCCCTTGGTGTCAGCCTCTGCCAGGGCTTGCTTCTCCAAAGAACCATGGGCACCAGAAATCTCCACCCCACGTGAGCCTGCAGAGACCAGCACGACGCCACGGATGGCTATGTTTGCAGAGGCGGGCACAAGATGGAAGGCCTTAAGGAACAGCCACAGTCGTGCGATGGGGGGAGAGCTGGAGGCTGCAGGGGTGCCAAAGGGT
Organism: Monodelphis domestica; assembly: GCF_027887165.1. Classification (NCBI taxonomy): domain Eukaryota; kingdom Metazoa; phylum Chordata; class Mammalia; order Didelphimorphia; family Didelphidae; genus Monodelphis; species Monodelphis domestica. Next base: position 359,187,834 of record NC_077227.1, on the reverse strand, counting down.
CAAACAATGAATTCTTAGTATCAACACAGAAGAAAACGAGGAAGAAAAGCACGCGCTGCCTTTTTTGTGTCTTTTTTTTTTTAAGCTATGGGAGAAACCAACCAGGGAGATGTCATGGAAGAACATGCACAGGCCCAGCTCTTGGCTTGGGTCAAGGTGTGCTTGGGGTATCTGGTTTGGTTCCGTGTTCAGCCCACAGGCGGCCAGTTTCCTGAGCCAGCCCGGACATACTCTGGAGGTGGTCCCTCCCCTTCACCTCCCGATAGGCTCTCATTGGGGAACCTCTACACCTAACAAGTGGTAGCCAGAGACTGGTGGATGGGTGGCTGGAAGCAGCGCACGTGCTCCACGGTGGTACTGTCCGTCTCTACTGACTTCATATATTTGTTCAAGATGGCAAAGACCTCGTTGTTTAGGATCTGGTATTTGCGGATTCTGTCGGCCATCTTCTTCAGAGGCTGCAGCAAAGAGATGGGGTGAGAAACACAAGAAAGGACAGAGAACAGGAACACAGACATGAGAGAATGCACAGAAAAGTCACTCAGCTAGAAAATTTCTCACTTCTTTGGCCCAGTTTTATTTATTTATTTTTAAACCCTTACCTTGTGTCTTGGAATCAATACTGTGAATTGGTTCCAAGGCTGAAGAGCAGTAAGGGGTAAGCAGTGACTTGCCCAGGGTCACACAGCTAGGAAGTGTCTGAGGACAGATTTGAACCCAGGATCTCCTGTCTCTAGGCCTGGCTTTCAATCCACTGAGCTGCCCCGTCTTTGGCCTAATTTTATTTTATTATTTTTTTAAATTTTATTTATTTATTTACAATATTTTCCCAATGTTTACATGATTCATTTTCTTTCCCTCCCCACTCCCAGAGTCGACAAGCAATTCCGCTGTGTTGTACAAAAGTCATCACTTGATATGTATTTCCATATCATTTATTTTTGCTATAGAGTGATTTTAAAAGCCTAAACCCCAAATCACATCCCCACATATACAAGTGATAAGTTATAAGTAATTGCTTTTGCATTTCCACTCTTATAGCTCTTTCTCTCAATGTGGGTAGCCTTCTTTCCCATAAGTCCTTCAAGAGTGTCCTGGCTTGTTGAATTGCTACATTGGATTGTTCCATAATGTTCTACCTTCTGTGTACAATGTTTTCCTGGTTCTACTCGTTTCACTCTTCTTCATTGAGGTTCTCCCATTTCATATGGAAAGCCTCCAGATCATCATTCCTTACAGCACAAAAGTATTCCATCACCAACAGATACCACAATTTGTTCAGCCATTCCCCAACTGAAGGGCATCCCCTCGTTTTCCAATTTTTTTCCACCACAAAGAGCATAGCTATAAATATTTTGTATGGCTGGATCAAAGGGTAAACAGTCTTTTAAAGCCCTTTGCATATAATTCCAAATTGCCTTCCAGAATGGTTAGATTAATTCACAACTCCACCAGCCGTGTATTAGTGTCCCAATTTTGCCACATCCCCTCCAACACTTATTATTTTCCTTTACTGTAATATTGATCAATCTGATAGGTGTGAGGTGGTACCTCAGCATTGTTTTGATTTACATTTCTCTGATTATAAGAGATTTAGAACACCTTTTTTCATGTGCTTATTGATAATTTTGATTTGTTTATTTGAAAATTGCCTATTCATGTCCCTTGCCCATTTGTCATTTGGAGAATGGCTTGATTTTTTTTGTACAATTGATTTAGTTCCTTATAAATTTGAGAAGTGAGACCTTTGTCAGAGATTTTTGTTATAAAAATTTGTTCCTAATTTGTTGCTTCTCTTCTGATTTTTTTTGTTTGTATAAAACCTTTTTAACTTAATATAATCAAAATGATTCATTTTACATGTTGGAGTGTACTCTATCTCCTACTTGGACTTAAATTCCTTCCCTTCCTATAGTTCTGACAGATATACTATTCTTTATTCACCAATTTGTTTATGACTTCCCTCTTTATATTTAAGTCATTTACCCACTCTGAGTTACTCTTAGTATAGGATGTAAGATGTTGATCTGAACATAATCTCTCCCATACTGTTTTTCAATCTTCCCAACAGTTTTTTTTTTCAAATAGTGGATTCTTGTCCCAAAATTTGGGATCTTTGGGTTTATCGAACACTAACTTGCTACTGTCATTTATCCCAAGTCTATTCCATTGATCCACTCTACTATCTCTAAGTCAAAACCATATAGTTTTGATGACCACTGCTTTATAGTTAGTTTGAGATCTGGTAAGGCTAGACCTCCATCCTTCACATTTTTTTTCATCATTTTCCTTGATATTCCTGATCTTTAGTTCTTCCAGATGAACTTCATAATAATTTTTCTAATTCTATAAAAAAGTGTTTTGGTAGTTCAATGGATATGGCACTGAATAAGTAGATTAATTTAGGTAGGATTGTCATTTTTATTATGTTAGCTTGTTCTACCCATGAGCAATTGATGTTTTTCCAATTGTTTAGGTCTACTATTATTTGTGTGGAAAGTGTTTTATAGTTGTGTTCATATAGTTACTGAATTTGTCTTGGCAAGTAGATTCCTAAGTATTTTATCTTGTCTAGAACAATTTTAAATAGAGTTTCTCTTTCTAACTCTTGCTGCTGGGTTTTGGATGTTGGAGATATATAGAAAAGCTGATGACTTATGTGGGTTTATTTTGTATCCTGCAACTTTGCTAAAGTTATTGATTGTTTCCACTAACTTTTTGGTGGATTCTCTGGGATTCCTTAAGTAGACAATTATATCATCAGCAAAGAGTGATAGCTTGGTCTCCTCGTTGCCAATTTTAATACCTTCAATTTCTTTTTCTTCTCTAATTGCTACTGCTAGTGTTTCTAGTACAACGTTAAATAATAGCTGATAGGTGATAATGGACATCCTTGTTTCACTCCTGATCTTATTGGGGATGCATCTAGTTTATCCCCATTACAGATGATATTAGCTGTTGGTTTTAGATATATACTGTTTATTATTTTTAGGAATGACCCTTCTATTCCTATGCTTTCTAGTGTTTTTAATAGGAATGGGTGTTGTATTTTATCAAAGGCTTTTTCTGCATCTTTGACCTAATTTTAGAAAAATCCAAAGACAGATGTTTGAGGTTTCTATTCCTTCCCTGCCCTGGGAGATGATATGACTTATTCCACCACCCTAGGAGGTCCAGGCTCATATATGCCCACTAACAACTCCTTCTCTGACTCAGTGTCTTTATATCACTCTGCATTTAAAAAATAAAACCCCTCATCTTCTGTCTTAGAATTGATGCTATTAGTTCCAAGGCAGAAATGTGAATGGTAAGGGCTAGGCACTGGAGGTTAAGTGACTTGCTCAGGGTCACACAGCTAGAAAGTGTCTGGGGCCACATTTGAACCCAGAACCTTCTGTCTCTATGTCTATCTCTCTATCCACTGAGCCACCTAGCTGCCTTTGCCTTTGCTTTTGTTGTTCATTTTTTTTCAGTCATGTCCAACTCTTTGTGACCTCATTTGGTGTTTTCTTGGCAGAGATTCTGTAGTGGTTTGCCATGCCCTTCTCTAGCTTATTTTATAAATGAAGAACCTGAGGCAAAGAGAGTGCTCAGGGTCACATAGCCAGTAAGTGTCTGAGGCTAGATTTGAAATCCAGAAGATGAGTCTTCCTGACACCAGGCTCAGCACTCTCTCCACTGCACCACCTATGTGTATTTGTTGGAATAATCCAGTTCCTTTTGCTTTATTCTACTTTCACCGTTTGCCTTTCCTTCTGCCTTGCACAGTCTCTATGTTTTCTCTTAGGCCTCCCACTCACCCACCCACCATGTTCTACTTACCACATTTTTTATGATCTCATCCTTCCCATCCTGCCTCTGCACCTTCAGCAGATGGTAACAGAAATCAAACAAATCAAAACGCCTCTGCTGTCCAAGGAGGACGATGACTGAGCAGCCAGCCCAATTCAAGCCATCTCCAAAGCACTGTCTGGAAGGGGAGAAAGCAGCAAACTAGAATGAGGGGAGGATAACCCTCCATAACCCCTATGTCAGGACCATGGCTAGGAGCCTGCTCCCAGACAGAAGGGTCTCAACTAGCCTTTTTTTTTTTAAACTCTTACATTCTATCTTAGAATCCATACTAAGCGTCGGTTCCAAGGCAGAAGAGTGAGCAATAAAGGCTAGGCAATTGGGGTTAAGTGACTTGCCCAGGGTTACACAGCTAGGAAGTGTCTGAGGCCAGATTTGAACCCAAGATCTCCTGTCTCTAGACTTGGCTCTCTATCCCCTGAGCCACCCAGCTGCCCCTCAACCATTCTTGATGATCCTTTATCCTCATATTTCCAACTTGCACATGGGTATGAATAAGTCTAGCTTATTCATGGGGCGAGATGAAAGGCAGCATGATGTAATGGATAGGGCACTGGATTTGAGTCAGAAAAGCCTGGGTTCAAACCCCACTTCTGACACTTTCTAGCTATGTGACCCCTGATGAGTCATTTAACTTTTCTGTGCCTTGGTTTCCTCCTTTGTAAAATGAGGATTTGGACTCACAGGATTCTAAGGGACCTTCCACTGCCATGTCTATGATCCTGTGGCATAGCCAACATTGGGTTGTTATTGTTATTATTATTCATTTTAATGATTTGTTATCATTTAGTCATTTTAGACTCTTCGATCCTCATCTGAGTTTTTTTTTTTTTTGGCAGAGGTACTGGAGTGCCATTTCCTTCTCTAGCTCTTTTTCCAGAAGAAGAAACGGAGGCAAATATGGCAAAATGACTTGCCCAGGGTCACATAGCTAGTAAGCAGTTGAGGTCAAATTTGAACTCAGGAAAATGAGTCTTCCTGACTTTAGGCCCACACTGTATCCACTGCACCACCTAGTGGTGCCAGTATTAATGATAGGTAACATTTATATAACCCTTACTATTGTGGCAGGCACTGTGCTAAGTGCTCTATAATTATTATCTCTTTTGATCCTCAGAACAATCCTGGGAGGTAGGTGCTATTATTACCCCCGTTTTATAGTTGAGGCAACTGGGGCAAAGAAAGGTTAAGTGACTTGCTCAGAGTCACACAGCTAGTGAGTGTCTCAGTTGAGATTTCATCTCAGGTCTTCCCGACTCCAGGTTCAAAGTGAGGAACTTGGAAATCCCACTCAGAAACCCACAATAGCTGCTTTCTGTCTCTCAAATCAAACCTAGACTTCTGATCCTGGCTGTCAAATCTGGCTCCAAACAACTTAACCCATCTTCCTTATAAATAATAGTTGACTGGCTGACTTACCAGCCACTATATACACTCTTTACTCCAGCCAGTCTCCTCTTTCCCCCTGCTTCTTCCAACTTCCATACTTTTTTTTTTTAAACCCTTACCTTCCCTCTTGGAGTCAATACTGTGTATTGGCTCCAAGGCAGAAGAGTGGTAAGGGCTAGGCAATGGGGGTCAAGTGACTTGCCCAGGGTCACACAGATGGGAAGTGTCTGAGGCCAGATTTGAACCCAGGACCTCCCATCTCTAGGCCTGGCTCTCAATCCACTGAGCTACCCAGCTGCCCCCCCCCCACTTCCATACTCTTGCTTTACCTATTTCTTTCTTCTGGAATGCCTTCCCTTCTCCTCTCTTTCTTTCTAAATCTTCTTCATCCTTTGAGTCTTTGTCCAAGCCCTAGTTCCATCTCCTCTGAGCAGCCTCTTCAAATGACACCACCCAACTACAGACTTTCCTCTTTCTGATGTATTTCACCTGTATTCTCTGCTTATGTTGAACAATGAATATTTTTTGATATACAATCTCTTTTTTGCTTATTCTGAACTACTGAGGGCTTGCTTCAGTTTCTGTGTATATATGTATATCTTTATTTTTCCAGTAGACTCGGATTCTATTTTCTCTTATCTTGGATCACTAAGAGTCAATCACCAAATCTCTACCAGGGAAACTTTAGAGGTGGTGGCTTTTGCCCCGCACTTCCCCAGGCACTTACTCAGCCGTAAATTCGTTGGTCCCCACTGGGATACAGTATACAAATTGCATGGCACTCCACAGACGGTGAAACTCCACACACTCATCCACGTGCATGACACCATTGGTGGGGGGTGGGCCACGCCAGATGGGATCCTGGAGGTAGCTCCGGATGCGTGTCAGGATGACCTCGAACATGGACAGTCCGCAACATAGTCTCTCCTTGGTCAACAGATCTCCCTCCCGGGCAATTGCAATTTGCTGGGAAGGAAAGTATCTGTGAAAGCTTGTTGGTAGTTCTCTCTTTCTCCTCCTAGTCCCCTTTGAGATTTTCTTCTTTCCTCTTCCCGACCTCACTCCCCCCATCCAATTCCCCCTAGTTCCCAAACCAGTAGAGATTGAACATTATTTACAATGACTGAAGACTTGGTTGGGAGCAGGGTGTCTATGGATCCTTTAGTGCTCCATGATTTCCTTCAACATTTTATGCTTTTATTTTATTTATTTTCTCCACTACTATAGACCAGGACTTTTACTTTTTCTCTTTCTTTCTTTCTTTCTTTCTTTCTTTCTTTCTTTCTTTCTTTCTTTCTTTCTTTCTTTCTTTCTTTCTTTCTTTCTTTCTCTCTCTCTCTCTCTCTCTCTCTCTCTCTCTCTCTCTCTCTCTCTCTCTCTCTCTCTCTCTCTCTCTCTCTCTCTCTCTTCTTTCTTTCTTTCTTTCCCTTTACCTTCCATCTTGGAGTCAATACTGTATATTGTCTCCAAGGCAGAAGAGTGGTAAGGGCTAGGCAATGGGGGTCAAGTGACTTGCCCAGGGTCACACAGCTAGGAAGTGTCTGAGGCCAGATTTGAACCCAGGACCTCCCGTCTCTAGGCCTGACTCTCAATCCACTGAGCCACCCAGCTGCCCCCTGGACCAGGACTTCTATGTCATAGTACTAAGTTTTCATGAGTAGGTCAACTTTCTAATGACCTTAATTAGAAAGTTCTTTAGATGACAGTGACATAATCTGTCACCAGGTCCTACCTGAAGATCCCTACAACACACTACCCTCAAGTTATTTTGTAAATATTATGTATACATTTATTCATGTAAAGATGGCTCTCCTCTTCAGAACTTAAATCCCTGAAGGGAAGAACTATTGCCTTTGTGTCTTCGTATCCTCCGTGCTTAACACATACTGGGCAATTGCTGATTTCTGCCTTTCCATTTTTGGTAGGATTTGCCAGGGGTCATGTTCTGCTGCCATAGCTCTAAGACTCCAGAGTTACTTCCGTACTATGATAAAGCATCAGAGAAGAGGACTCTGGCACAGCACAGTACTAACCTTACCAAAAATCAGTACAATGTTTGAAGGTAAACCCACTCTGGCTACCTTGTCATCTGCCTTGCTCCTACCCTGCTTCTCCCTCCCTGAAAGAGAACCTTTGGTCTGGAAAAACAGAAAAAATACACCCTCTCCCCACAATTAGTCCCTGCAAGAGTTAATTCATTCACTTTGGATTCCCTGTCCCTGGATGAACTGTTTGTTTTTTTAAACCCTTATTTTTTAGTCTTAAAATCAATACTGTGCATTGGTTCCAAGGCAGAGCTTTGGAACCTTTGTGTGGAGGATGTATTTTTGTAATTTAGCACTTGTTTCCTCTCAGTCATTTACGTTTATAATACTTAAAAGTCACTCTTTCTGACCAAAAAAAAAAAGGCATTCAAAATTAACTTGCTATGAGTTGGTCTTTTGTATTATTGGATTTAAAGCTTTTGATGCAGTAAAAGTAGTATTATGAAGGTGAATAAAATGGACAAAATGAAAAAAACAAACAAACTGAGGGCTAGCCAGTGGGGTTTAAGTGACTTGTCCAGAGTCATGCAGCTAGGAAGTGTCTGAAGCCACATTTGAACACAGGACCTCCCATGTCTGGGTCTGGCTCTCAATCCACTGAGCCACCCAGCTGCCCCAAGTTGAGCTGTTTTGATTGGTGAGTGAGAACAAACTCAACTAGCCTTCTGTATGTAGCCAGCCCCAGACCATCAGACCCACCCAATCCCGTCACCCATCCTGGCTGTCTTGCTAATATCCCTTGGTCTCTTCTGCTTTTCTCCTTTTGCTCTGGGCTCAAATACCACGATGCTATTGCCCAGAAAAGGATGTTTTAACTGACTGTCCTGGGGATCAATTCACCAATTCTTTCTGTCCTCAAACTTAAAATTTAAGGACAAGGTCACAAAGCGCCACTTCTTGAGACTGTCTGGATGAGTCCTTCTCAGAAATGTCTCATTCTATGGTATTCTTATGGCCCTGAACATGTAAAGGTGTGGAGTCCTTATAAAATTAAGGCACCCTCCCTGTCCTCCAACACACATGTATTTTTTTTAAGTTGGGGATCATAACTTATTAGAAAAGCCTGTTGAAATGAATCTAGGGAATGCTATGACGAATGAAAACAAGAGTGCAGTCTGCAAGAGTTAAGGAAATAGTGTTAGGCATAAAGATGTTCTTGGTGTTTCTCCAGTTTTGTTCTGGGAAGAAGGATGCTCTAATTCTTGATAGCCAGTTCTGTTTTTTTGGGAGAAATATTCCCAGAGTTGAGAATGACTGCTATCACTTGCTTCAACTATCCCTTAATAGTGCCCAATGTCCTTGGCTCCAAGGCTGTGCCTCCCCAGAAACCTTTCAATCTCTCAGTCTCCTCAGTGGCCTTATTCCCTAGGAGAGGAAGCCATGTGCCAGTGACCAGCCATCTCAGGCCAGGCAGGAGGGGAAGGAACAGTACTGTTAGCCTGGGGAGAGAGGCGAGTGAGTCACTTATTCAGGGTCTCCTCTGAACTAGGCACTGGCTTAGGGGCTAGAGATACTCGGGGAAAAGGTAAAAATCTCAGACTTGGAGGAGTTTACACTTTACTGAGTGAGATGCAGAATGGTTAAACAGGACAGCCATGTTCACATGGCAAGCCAGAGATAAAGCGATTTCTTCTTTTATTCTTCTATTTTATTTTTATTTTTTACTTTTTTATTATTATTTTATTCTTAGTAACAACTCTCAGACAGAAGGGCTTGGGCTAGGCAAATGGGGTGGAGTGACTTGCTCAGAGTCACCCCAGTAGGAAATGTCCGCGGCCACATCTGAACCCAGGGCTCCTGACTCCAGACCTGAGCCATCTAGCTGCCCCTCAGGGATGAAGTGCTTTCTAAGCAAACACTTTTCCCTACTGCACTACATTCTAGTAGAAACCAAACTTCCCCAGGTCTCTGAGACAAATTCCAATCCTCATAATAAAAGGCTGCCCTCTGACCTTTAGCATATAGGATACACTTTAGACACTGCCCTAGCTTTATGCTGAGTCCTCCAGTGAACTCTTGCTGGCCCTGATGCTGTTTTGCTAACTTTCCTGGGGTTGTTTGGATGACTAAGTTTTAGACCATTTCTTAAAGGGAGAAGGATTTACAAAACTGCTAACTCTTCTCCAACTTGGACAGAACGTAAAGGAATTTACACTGGGTAAACACTGAGTGTTTGACTAGGGAATTCTACAAGGCCCAAGGACAATTTGTTAAATGGAATGGAGAAGCAATTCCTAATTTTCTAAATACAAACTGATGCCAGGCACTAAGAACTGGAGACCAGATTCTTGTGGGAGAGTGCTAACACAAGACAAGTTTGCATACTGGCTGAAGAGATGACTCCCTAAAAGGAAATCTTTTTGGATGATCTGATCCCATCCACTGGGGAAACAAGCTGGAAAGATGGAAAATGTGTTCATTAACATGGTATCTGCACGGCTGGGTCAGGAGGCTCTCTAAAGGTCCTTTCCAGCCCCCAAAGCAATAATAACAGACACCCAGAGAGCTGTAGGGCTTGCAATGCACTTTGCAAAAATAGGGTGTCCCCAAAGTCTCGATGCAGTTAACTTTGGACACGCAGTATATTTAATGTGGCTCCCAACCTATTTTTCCAGCTTTATAATACATCAGCATTGTTCAATTACTTTCAGTTTTGTCTGACGCTTCGTGATCCCATTTTGGTTTTCTTGGCAAAGGTACTGGAATGGTTTGCTGTTTCCTTCTCTAGCTCATTTCACAGATAAGGAAACTGAGGCAAATAGGGTTAAGTGACTTGCCCAGGGTCGGAGAGCTGGTAAATTTCTGAGGCCAGATTTGAACTCAGGAATGATGAGTGTTCCTGACTTGAAGTCCAGGACGCTATCCACTGCACCACCTACTTGGTACTTAATAAACACTGCACTACCTACTTGGTACTTAATAAACACTGCACCACCTACTTGGTACTTAATAAAGGCTTGTTTAATTGAATCACATTGTCCCTCCTCTAAGACTGGGGCGTTTGTATGCCTGAAACAACATGTAGTATTTCTGGCCACGTTCTCCTGAGTCCAGGAGCAAAAATACCTACATCTAAAGGAGTGTCAGTGCTGGAAGATGCACCTGGGCTGGATGCTGCTTTCATAAGAGTAATCAGGACCATCCACTTAGAGCCAAAAGGAACCTCAGAGTCCATCATATCTAATCTACTTACTTTATACATTAGGAAACTGAGGCATGGCCAGAGCCACAAAACTAGTGTCTGAAGGCTAAATTTGAACTCAGATCTTTCTGATTCCAAGTCTAGCACTCTATCCACTGTGCTACCTCACTGCCCCAATCTCTTTGACCCATTTTCCTACTCTAAGAATATCTCTGTGATGTGATGATGGGGTCTGTTAGGTAGGGTTCTAGGGTAGATAGCGTATTGGACTTGGCATTGGAAACACCTGGGTTTGTATTTTACATCATACATTTACTAGCTATGGGTCCCTAAGCAAGGCAGTTAACTGTTCTGAGCCTCAGTTTCTTCATCTGTAAAATGGATATACATAATAGCACCTGCTCTGTAGTGTTGTAAAGGTAAAATGAGAGAATTGTGTAAAGTGTTTTGCAAAATTTAAAATGTTATATAAATGTCAGCTACTGATGTTATTCTCTAAAGGGAAGCAGTCTTTAAGAATTTGTTTCTACTTTTCCCTTAAATTTAAATTTCAGCTCCTTTTTAATTTCCTCTTCTTTTTTGGTGGTGGGATAACTCAAATAGGAAAAGCTCAAATTGAGAGGAGAGAGAATTGAAAGTCTTGGTATTTCCTCCTACATGGATTAACCACCCCAAGACATTTGGACATGGTTAGATTCTGGACTTAGGCAGCTTTCTACAGAAGTGGAAGAATGCAGGGAATGAATGGACAGAAGTATGAACAGGTCTATCTTAGTCCTTGGGCAGCTAGGTGGCACAGTGAATAGAGCGCCTGGAGGTAGGAGAACCTAAGCTCGAATCTGGCCTCAGACATTTATGAGCTGGGTTACCCTGGGTAAGTCACTTAAGCTTGTTTGCTTCAGTTTGCTAATCTGTAAAATGAGCTGGGGAAGGAATGGCAAACCACTTTAGTATCTTTGCAAGGAAAACCCGAAAAGGGGTCATAAAGATTCAGACATGACTAAATGACTGAAAAACAACCACCAATCTCAGTCCCTAGAGGAGCGTAAAAAGGCCAAACACTAAGCAATGAGTAGCTCCCTGTGCCTTTATATATTTCTGGTCTCTCTGATTTTTTTTGTGAAATTTCCTTAAATCCCGAGACTGCTAGAATGGCTGGGAACATTTCCAAAGATGGAGAGGGAGGCTTCTCTTCTTCTTGGGCTCTTACCTGTGGGGTCCCCAGACGCTCAATGAGAGGGACGAGGTGAAGAGGGGCATACTTTGCCTCTAGTCGCTTCATCCGGACTTCCAAGCGTTCTCCTTCTGTTTAGGCAAAAAATTGGCAGAAAATGAGAGCAAATAATGAATAGAATGGGCTTGGAAGTCAGAATTAAACTGATTATCAATCAGTGAATTCCATTAATGTGTAAAATACATGAAAATCTTGAGCCATATTCTCAGTTGGATCAAAATGGTAAAATTCTCTGATTTTTTTTTTCATGATTATGCCCCCCTCCATCCCTTGCTAGGAGTCACTAACTCTTGAGTAATCCTCTCAAGTCTGCTCATATAAGGAAAACTGTCAAGAAGGCAAATCCCTTTGGGAATTATTTATTAAAATCAGTTACATGCATGAGGAGTCCCTGAACTCAGACTATCATATCCCTCAGGATTTTCTTACCTTTGATGTAGACTCGAGGCAAAATGTTTTGGAATGGAGCAGCATGGAGCAAATCACAGACTTCCTCCTGAGACTGTTGGGAGGAGGGAGATAGGAAATGAGAGAGAGAGAGAGAGAGAGAGAGAGAGAGAGAGAGAGAGAGAGAGAGAGAGAGAGAGAGAGAGAGAGAGAGAAATTTTAATCTAAGAATATATGACTGAGAGCAGCTAGGTAGCTCAGTGGATTGAGAGCCAGGCTTAGAGACAGGAGGTCTTGGATTCAAATCTGGCCTCAGACATTTCCTAGCTGTGTGACCCTGGACAAGTCACTTAACCCTCATTGCCTAGCCCTTACCACTCTTCTGCCTTGGAACCCATACACAGTATTGATTCTAGGATGGAAGGTAAGGGTTTATATATATATATATATATATATATATATATATATATATATATATATATATGTACTGGGGATAAGTGAAAGCCCTCTCTCACAAGAAACTTACATTCAAAGCAGTGAATTGAAGAGGAATATGAACTGACCAGTGGCTTTGGGGGTAGCACAGCTTGGCTTCTGGCAAAAGGAAATTGTCTAAGAAGTCAATGTGAGGTGTAGCTAGGCAGCTAAGTGGATAAAGAGCTAGCCCTGATGTTTAGAGGACCTGGATTCAAATCAGATACTTACTGATTGTGTGACCTTGGGCAAGTCACCTTACAACAATTGCCTAGTTCTTACTGCTCTTCTGCCTTTGAACAGATTCTAAGTATTGATACTAAGACAAAAGATAAAGGTTTAAAGAAAGAAAAAGGGAAGTTAATGGGACTGACCACTATTTCTGGCCATGCTCACTAGTAGAGAATACTGTACATTCTTCTGGCTCAGCTCTCTGAACAAGTCAGGCAGGGAAAAAAGTATGGCAGCAGGGTTGATCTTCTGCAGAATTTTGAAGTACACAAAGTTGTTTTTTTCTTTCAAGGTAGCCAAAATAAAAGTGTATCCTGCCTGAGCTGGAAGGAAGCCTAGGGATCATCTTGTCTAAAGAAAGGCCCAGAGAAGAGAGTCGAGCCACTTGGGGTGAATGACAGAGATAGGACTATAATTCAGGTCTCTTTCCTCATAATAGCATCCTATTTCTGCTTGGCCACACTGCCTCCCTCTCCTTGGTGCCCCATTCCCAGTCCCTTGTCCTGGTGTTGTGTATACCCAGTCCTTTCCTGAGGCTCTCCATTGAGGTCTTGCTTCCTCAGCTGGAGCCCATGCTTGAGAACCTCCTGTTCTCCCCTTTTCTTCCACTTTCTTCATCAGAATTTATCCTTAGCTCGTTAGGATCTTGTCCTATTCAAGGCTACAATGGTCTAGCAAGTCTGTTAGCATCAATCCTAGGAACCAGTACAGATTTTTCAGAAAGGAAGAGGTATCGTCCCACCTGTTTTAGAAATCTTAATTTGGCAGTTGTATGCAGGATTCATTAGAAGGAGAAGAGGCTAGAAGCATGAAGAACAATGAGAAAGTTATTGCAAAATTTCACGTGAGAGGTGATGTGGACCTGAATAAGAATAGTGAAAAGAAGGGGATGAATGTGAGGGATGGTGCAAAGGCAGAACTGACAAGTTGTGGAACTAATTGTATCTAAGAAGTAGGGAAGAGAGGGAAGAGTCAAAGATGACTCCAAGGCTGAGAATCTAGTTCTCTGGAAGAATGATAATGGTCTCCACACTAATAGAGAAGATTAGAGGAGTGTGTCATCAGGGAAGATGCTTCATTCTACTTAGAACATATTCACTTTTAGATGCCAAAGAGGAATCCAGGCAGAAGCATCCAGAAGGCAGTTGATCCCAGATTGGAGGTCAGAAGAGATTGGGACTGAATATACAGATTTAGGAGCCATCTGCATAGAAATGATCGTTCAACTTATGGTAATAGACAAGAAAAAAAATAGAAAAAAAAGAGAGGAAGCCTGGGGACAGAACCTTGGGACATTAACCAAGTTTAGTAGATAGGATAGGTTAATGATCCAGCAAAGAACAACCGATCAGATGGGTGGGAAGAAAAGCAGGATGGAATAGCATCAAAGAAGTCAATGGAGGAGAGGGGGGTTAGCAGCTTCAACAATGTGAAGAAGTTAAATGGGATGAGGACTGAGAAAAAGCCAGATGTAAAATAATTAAGACATAACTGGTATCCTTGAAGAAACAATTACAGTCAATTGATGGAGTCAGAAATGGACCAACCCAGGTTCATACCCTGAGAGTAATCCTCAACTCACTCTCACTTGTCCTTTTTAAAAACCCTCATGAGATCAAGTCATTTCCATACACCAAAGTCCTATGGCTTTCTTCCCCTCTCCCCTGACCAACTAAACCCCTGAAAAATCCCTTTCTATAGTCATTTCCATTTCTCCTCTCTCTTCTACACTTTCTCTAATCCATCTTCTAATCTCATCATTTAACTGAACCAGGGATGTGCTGGTAAATGTTTAATAACCACCTTTTCAACCCCCCCCCAAATATATGCATAATATACTTTTAAGTTTAATCTATAACATTAACACTTTATCCATTTTTTTAAACTATTACCTTCTGTCTTAGAATCAATACTCTGTATTGGTTCCAAGGCAGAAGAGCAGTCAGGACTTGGCAATGGGGGTTAAGTGACTTGCCCAAGGTCACATAGTTAGGAAGTGTCTCCGGACAGATTTGAACCCAGGACCTCCCATCTCTAGACATGGCTTTCAATCCACTGAGTCACCCAGCTGCCCCTGTGAAGGACATTAAAAGCTAAACAGAAGAGTTTATATTTGATCCTGGACACAATAGGGAACCCTTGAAGTTTACTGAGTTTGTATGTGTGCCATTTTGACAGCTCACTTTGGCAGCTAGCTAATGGAGGACTGCTGGAGTGGGAAGAAGAGATTAAGTTTGTGGAGTGAGAGGGATTACTAGGGATAGAGGAAAGAAGAGGGAGCTTAAGGCACAAGACTTTGACTTTCCTTTGTAAAGCAGAAGGTGTGCTCCATTGAGGGAGAAGGAATGGAAAATGACTTGGGGCAACTAAGAAGAGATGTTTGGAATCGCCAATGGGAGCAACATGATAGAGAGTTAATCACAGAAACTGCCATGTGCAAATAGGGATCTCAAATTCTACATGGCCAAATCAGAATTCATCCCTCTTCTGAAGTCCCTATAACAATAATTCTATAAGGTACCACCACATCCTTCTAGTTCCCTCATCAGGCTCTTAACATCACCCCCCACCATCTCATTGTTCACTTGTTTCAATCCAGGCTGACTCTTTGCCACCCCATTCCGAGTTTTCTTAGCAAAGATCCTGGAGTGGTTTGCCTTTTCCTTCTCCAGCTCATTTTACAAATGGGGAAAATAAGGCAAACAAGGTTAAGTGATTCGCTCAAGATCACACAGCTAGTAAGTATCTGAGGTCACATTTGGACTCAGGATGTTGACTCTTTCTGTCTCCAGGCCTATCCACTGTGCCCCCTGGCTTCCCATCTCTCATTACATATATCCAATTTGTTGCTGCATGGTATTAATTCTATCTCTATCTCATTTCTTTTTTTTATTTAAATTAGTTTATTTAAACAATTTAGAACATTATTCCTTGGTTACAAGAATCATCTTCTTTCCCTCCCTCCCCTCCACACCCTTCCCATAGCAGATGTGCAATTTCATTGGGTATTACTTGTGTCCTTGATCAGAACCGATTTCCATGTTGTTGGTGTTTGCATTAGGATGACCATTTAGAGTCTACATCCCCAGCCATATCCCCATTGACCCATGTAATCAAGCAGTTCTACAACATTTCTTGAATAATTCTTCTACCCACAGTCACTACCCCAGTTCAGGCCCTCATTATCTTTTGACTGGATTATTATGTTTCTAATTGAAATCTCCACTTTAAACCTCTCCCTTCTCTAGATCATCCTCCACAAAGCTGCCAAAGTGATTTTCTTTAACCTCAGTCTGATCAAGTCACTCCTCAGTCTCTACTAAATAAACTCCAGGGTTTGGTTTTTTATTTCTAGGATCAAACATAAACACTTGTCTTTGAACTTTAAATCTGTTCATCATCTATTTCCTTCTTAATTTTGTGGTCTTTTTATACATTGCTGAGTAGATACAGTACTGAGCTTGTAGTCAGGACATATTCCTGAGTTTAAGTAGGTCTCAGACACTCACTAACTGTGTGACCTTGGGCAAGTCAACCTGATGGCCTCAGTTTTCTTATATGCAAAATGAGCTAGAGAAGGAAATGGCAAACCACTCCAGTATCTTTGTCAAGAAAACCCCAAATGGGGGGCAGCTGGGTACCTCAGTGGATTGAGAGACAGGAGGTCCTAGGTTCAAATCTGGCCTCAGACACTTGCCAGCTGTGTGACCCTGGGCAAGTCACTTAACCCCCATTGCCTAGCCCTTACCCCTCTTCTGCCTTGGAACCAATGCACAGTATTGACTCCAAGATAAAAGAAAGAAAGAAAGTAAGAAAGAAAGAAAGAAAGAAAGAAAGAAAGGAAGGAAGGAAGGAAGGAAGGAAGGAAGGAAGGAAGGAAGGAAGGAAGAAGAAGGGAAGAAAGAAAGAAAGAAAGAAAGAAAGAAAGAAAGAAAGAAAGAAAGAAAGAAAGAAAGAAAGAAAGAAAGAAAGAAAGAAAGAAAGAAAGAAAGAAAGAAAGAAAGAAAGAAAGAAAGAAAGAAAGAAAGGAAGGAAGGAAGGAAGGAAGGAAGGAAGGAAGGAAGGAAGGAGGAAGGAAGGAAGGAAACCCCAAATGGGACCATGAAGAATCAGACATGACCCATAAATGCCTGAATGTCAAAGAACTCTTTGATCCCTCCATTTCATCTACATGCTCTCTCTCTGTGTCTCTGTGTCTCTCTGTGTCTCTGTCTCTGTCTCTCTCTCTCTGTGTTCTCTGTCTCTCTCTCTGTGTCTCTGTCTGTCTCTGTCTCTCTGTGTCTCTCTGTGTCTCTCTCTCTCTCTCTCTCTCTTCTCTCTCTCTCTCTCTCTCTCTCTCTCTCTCTCTCTCTTCTCTCATCTCTCTCTCTCTCTCTCTCTCTCTCTCTCTCTCTCTCTCTCTCTCTCTCATCTCTCTCTCTCTCTCTCTCCCCATCACTTTATATCCTGGGTAACTTTTCACACAGGCTGTCCTCTATACCTTGAAGCTACCTCCTCTTCATCTTTGTCTCTGGACATCTCTGGTTCAAGGGCCAGTTTCTACAAGAAGTTGCCTGTGCCCTCCCTTTCAAAACTACAGTGTTTATTTTGTATCTATTAAGCTGACACTTCTATATGTTCATATTTTCCAATTTCGACTATGACAATAGAATGTAAGCTCCTTGGGTAGGGGGAGCTATTTCCCTTTTAGCTTTTGTCCCAATATGCAGGACCAGTGCTCCAACATTCTAAAATTCCATACTAGGCTGTCCTTTGGGGGTCATTGACTTGCTGCCAGTCTTCTCCCTCATACATGTTTAGTAAGTCTATTTTTGATACTTGCAATGAACAAATGATTTCCCTTTCCTCACCCAAGATTCTAGAGGAAATGTCCAGAGCTGTGCCTACTGTGATTATCCCTTTCTTCCTCTCTCCTTGTTGTTGTTCAGTCATTTCAGTTGGTCTGACTCTTTGTGAGTCATTTTGGGATTTTCTTAGCAAAGATATGTGGATGAGGAAGCTGAGGCAAACAGGGTTAAGTGACCTGCCCAAGGTCTCACAGTTGGTAAGTGTCTAAGGCCCCTCCCATCCTCTGTAAATATACCTTTTCCCTCTTAATCAAAATCCCATTCCTCTTTCAAAACTCAATTCAAAGCCCACCTACTCCATGAAGTTTTTCTGAATTCTTCCTCAAGAAATCTCTTCTTTCCTCAGATTTCAAACTTCTTATTGTTCTCCTTAATTTTGCCACCTGACCAAGGTAGCCAGAGGCAGCACTGACTAGTGGATAGAAAGCTGGCCTTAGAGTGGAAAGGTGTGAGCTATTTCTACCACACACTTGGACCCTGGGCAAATTCCATCCGGGCAACTCTCTAAGTCTATAAATTATAGAGAAGTTGCCAGCCTGCATTGCTAGAGGATGTTCTTTCCTGGAAACTCCTGCATGATGGTTTGGTCCATAAAAATTTCATATATTATTTTTCAATTATGCATAGCTTGTCTTCATGAGGAGACAGCAAGCTCCTATAGTCAATGACCCCTTTTTTAAAAACACCTCTTAGCTAAGAAGTACCTACAGCACCTCATATAGGACTCAGGAGAGGGAGAGGTCAACAAATACTTGAACACTGGATGATACCATTGAACCTTAGCCTATTGTTGTTGTTTAACAAGGCCAGAATATCTTGTCAACTCAGTTTATTGTAACATTAAGCAGGCCTCCTTGGCACTTAGAATCAGGAAGATCTGAGTACAAATCTGGCCTCAGACATTTATTGGCTATGTGATCCTGGGCAAGTCACTTTACCATGCTTGCCTCAGTTTCCCAATTTGTAAAATGAACTGGAGAAGGAAATGGCAAACTACTCCAGTATCTTTCCCAATGAAACCACAAAGAAGGGTAAGGGAGAGTCAGACATGATTGAACAAAAATAAACCCAAATTTATTACGGGGTGAGTCATCAAATGTCAACCCAACCCAATAAGTTTGAAAATATATTGTGAAATCAGAGATGCTCCAGATATTATGTAAATACAGTATTTGGGATTTGGTGGCAGGAACCTTCTAGGCTGACTAATCCTAGAGAACAAGAAAGAGGATCCCCTTGAGAACATGACTAGTTCAGATGCCCGAATTTTCATCATTTTTGTTTTGTCTGGCATACCCTTTAGTTATCGGTGATTGCCTTCATTCCAGTGAAGTTTATGGTAGATATCTAGTAGTAGATGCTAAATCCATGCATTTGACCATGCACATTTCTTCCTGGGAAGAGGGTAAGTTGGTTTAAAATATTTTTTGCATTTAATTATCTTGAGTAAATTTGAGAGCCTGCATATTTAAATTCTACTTATTTATAAGAAAAGACCTATGTTTACCTCCTTGGTACCATAGCTAGCACAGTGTACTCAGACACTTTCAACTGCTTTTAGATCTGGAATTTTGGTTATTCTAGATATTCTTTCCTTCTATGAATGATTCCATCTCATAGCTTCAAATACAAGTCCTGCACCTGGTGACTCTCATCTATTTAGAGCAAGGGTTCTTAACCTGCAATACATAAACTTGTTTGTTGTTTTTTTAGAGAAATAATATAACTATATCTCTACATAACTACTTCCCTTTATTATTTTAGTAGTTCATCACCAAGGATTTGGTTACTGGATGATGCACTCTTTGGCCACAACTTAGTCAATTATAGTTATATGATTATAAGAACCTACATTGTGCTAGACTATGAGATGCAGCTTTCTTTCTTATTCTTCCTTCTTTTTTCTTTTTTTCTTTTTTTTCTTTCTTTCTTTCTTTCTTTCTTTCTTTCTTTCTTTCTTTCTTTCTTTCTTTCTTTCTTTCTTTCTTTCTTTCTTTCTTTCTTTCTTTCTTTCTTTCTTTCTTTCTTTCTTCTCTCTCTCTTTCTTTCTTTTTCTTTCTCTTTCTTTCTTTCTTTCTTTCTTTCTTTCTTTCTTTCTTCTTTCTTTCTTTCTTTCTTTCTTTCTTTCTTTCTTTCTTCTTCTTTCTTTCTTTCTTTCTTTCTTTCTTTCTCTCTCTCTCTCTCTCTCTCTCTTTCTTTCTTTCTTTCTTTCTTTCTTTCTTTCTTTCTTTCTTTCTTTCTTTCTTTCTTTCTTTCTTCTCTTTCTTTCTTTCTTTCTTTCTTTCTTTCTTCTCTCTCTCTCTTTCTTTCTTTCTCTCTCTTTCTTTCTCTCTCTTTCTCTTTCTCTCTTTCTTTCTCTCTTTCTCTCTTTCTTTCTTTCTTTCTTTCTTTCTTTCTTTCTTTCTTTCTTCTTCTTTCTTTCTTTCTTTCTTTCTTTCTTTCTTTCTTTCTTTCTTTCTTTCTTTCTTTCTTTCTTTCTTTCTTTCTTTCGTTATATAACACATACTGTCTCTCTCCCTTCTTCTCTCCCCACTCCCAGAGCTGACAAGCAATTCTATCTGGGTTATATATGTATTATCTGTGGGAGTATATTTGTTTTGTCTTCAAACAAATCCCTGCCACCCATCCCCAAATGCATCTACCTGATGACATCGCATCCCTGACCACCCTTTGTAGCACTGATTGTACTTCCACAGGCCTGACTCACTGTGGGTCATGGTCTGGGAGTCAAAAGATTTCTTGTTCTCTATCACCACTTGGAGATTCTCATTCTACCACAGTCACTCAGGAATGCTGTCTTTTGAGATCAGGTTATTTATATCTATCCAAATCCTGACATCTATTGACTCTCTCCACCCATCCCTGACTGGGATAATCTTCCTTTCTCAAATAGTTTATATCTGGTTCACAGTCTAGTCTTTCCCTCTACCCCAACTCCTGGCCAACATGGCATACTGAGGCGCTCTCAAATACCCTAACTTCCTAGTTCCTTACCCTACTCAGTTCTCATGACCTACTCCTCCAGTACCCCTCAGTTACACAGAGATGGCCACAGCCTTGATCTTGACATCATCTATAAATGGTCCACTTGTACGTTCGAGAATTCTGCCCTTCCTTTATCTCATCATGATCTTTTAGTATTCCGTTTTTCCCTCTGTCTTTCAGGTCCCAAGCTCTTCATCTCCACTGACCCAGGGAAAGATGATTCCTATATCTTTCAGTTCATTGGCAGTCTACCACCCCTACACTCATTGCATGCTTCTCTTTTCCTTGTCTCAACCCCTTGGAGCACCAGTGAAATTCTACACTATCTTCTTCTCTAGAGTTTTTTGCCTCTTTATTCTGTCCACTATTATGACTTGCCAAACTTTGGCGTTGGATTACTCCCAACATCTAATGCCTTTACTCCCATTTACATGCTGCTCAATGGAGCTATAAAAAATCATAGAACCATGTTGACTGGGTCCACTACAAATTTACATTATACAATCTCAACTAGGCCCTCATTACAGCATGGTGACTTTCCCATTATATTCACTATTCTACTCATCACAGCTATAATTACAGAGTCTTTTCCCTTAAGCCTACCATTATACTCCTCTCCTCAACCATTTCAGCTAAAGAACTTGCCTAAAACTTCATTAAAAATGTGAATCAATTTGCCAAGTGTTTCCTAGCCTAACAATAGAATAACTACAAGTAATCAAATTTCAAGAAATATTGTTTTATTATTAGGAGGATGAATTAAAGGCTGGAAGTTTTTTGTTGTTTGAGACTGGTTCTCCCTATTTTGCCTAGGCTGGAAATGAATTGACCACTCATGGGCCTGGTTGCTTCATTTCTGACCTGGGTTATGTGCCCCTCCTTAGATGGTCTAGTGGTCCCCTGCTCAGATCACTGGTGCCAGATAGTGCGCACAAAGAATAGGAACGTGATCTCCTTTCCCATGCCCCTGACCTAAATCTGAACTGTCGGTGGCTTTCTGGTCTTTAGGGAAATTATTTTTGTTAAAACCATCTACTCATAAAATTGGCATCTGATGTTGCTCCAGAAAGTCTGTTGCTTAATAACTTAGATAAGGGTGGGACAAAAGTCTTTCAGTGGAGCAAGGACATAATAAGAAGATTCTATTATAGGGAAAGGGACTTTATCAAATCTCAAGCTGCAAATACTAGTTGACAAACCTTAGGCACCCAATGCCAGCCTTCTGGATCAGAACTATTCAGAGCGTTTAGTGGTAGGTTGTTTTTTTTTAATTTTACAAAAACCCTTACTTTCTGTGTTAGAATCAATAAGGCAGAAGAACAGCAAGGGCAAGGCAATGGGTTTTAAGTGACTTGCTCAGGGTCATACAACTAGGAAGTATCTGAGGTCAGTTTTGAACTTATGACCTCCTATCTCTGGACCTGGCTTTCTATCCGCTGAGCTACCTAGCTGCCCATTGAAGCCACCTCTCTTAAACAAAATCCAGAAGGAAAGGCACTTTTGTGTACCTTTAAAAAAAGAAAACAAACAAACCCTCCTTAAGGAAAGAGGCTTGAGGCAGAGAAGCCAAGGACCAAATGGTCACAGGATGGCCCGCTGAGTCATGGCTACATACAGCAGGCTTTCTGACCTCATCTCTTAGAAGGGTTTGGAGAAAAAGCCCTTAAAATATCTTTATAATTTGCACTTGAGAACATGCAGGATTTTACTTCTCTTTTTATACTCCAAAATTTGTGTTATCTCATGATGGATGCGGAGTTGTGAGTTGGCTGATGTCCTAACAATTTAAAGCCCAAAGCAAAAAGCAAAAAACAAAAACAAACTAACAATCCCCAAACCCAAGTCTGGAGTAGCTCAAAGGCATACATAATGGGGGACAAATCTCACAAAGAGCAATAAATATTTGAACAAAGAAAACATGGAGATCCTCCTCTGCTATTCCTTCCCTCCCTCTGCTTGCAAATTGCCTGCACCTCCTACTTGGTCACCCATTCCCCCCACACCCACCCAGTAACTTGATGGGATTTTAAAATTGGGCCAAGTCATATCTCTATGAAAAACAAAGGCAAAACCCAAACCGAAAACTTAAAGAGATGGTCATTTTTCAGCTACACACTGAAATCTTTGCTAAATGAAGGGAAATGGTCAGAAAGTACTTTTGTGAACAGAAAGGACTGTATCACTGCCCAATATTCTCTCTGACCACAGAACTTATGATTCTTCACAAAAATGGGGGATTGAGAGAGACTAAGAGAAAAACTCCTCTCTGAAAACAGGATCAAGATCAAATGCTGGGTTCATATTCTAGAGAACAGTCAAAAGCATATTTTTCCCCCAGAGGAAAAGAAAATATGACTTCTGTCACCCAAAATGCTCTTAAAAGATCTAAAACTCTCCTACTCTATAACCCTAATTACTCAGTTAGAAACCAATATCGCAGGGGGAGGGGGGCAGCTGGGTAGCTCAGTGGATTGCGAGCCAGGCCTAGATGGGAGGTCCTAGGTTCAAATCTGGCCTCAGATACTTCCCAGCTGTGTGACCCTGGGCAAGTCACTTGACCCCCATTGCCTATCCCTTACCCCTCTTCTGCCTTGGAACCAACAGAGAGTATTGATTCCAAGACAGAAGGTAAGGGTTTAAAAAAAAAATCACTATCGGGGGTATCAATGCGGTACCTGGTTTACCAATAAGTTTAAAGCCTCAGTGATCTCTGGAAATAGACAGTTAGGTGGCACAGTATAGTGCTGGGCCTGGAGTCAGGAAGACTCATCTTCCTGAGTTCAAATCTGGATTCAGACATTTACTACTTGTGTGACCTTGGGCAAAGGACCTTTTGCCTCAGTTTCCTCATCTGTAAAATGAGCTAGAGAAGGAAACAGCAAACCACTTCAGGATCGTTGCCGAGAAACCCCAAACAGGGTCATGAAGTGTCAGATATAACTAAAATGACTGTGCAAGATAAAATGAGTTGGTCTAGCTAACTTCCAAGATTCTTTCCAGCTCTAAATCTATGATCCTAGAACTTGAAGCAGTTCACTTCACTTTTTAGACAAAATCTGTTAGAAACATTTCTCCTGAGTCTTTTCTCCCCCAGGCTAAACATTCTCTTTTTAACCTTCCTTTACATGACATGGACTTGAGGTGCTTTGCCAGTCTAGCTGCCCTTCTCTGGACCTTCTTCAACTTTGCCATGTCCTTCCTCAACTACGTCATCCAGAGCTGCACACAATCCCCCAGATGTCATCAGACCAAGGCAGGGCACAAGAGGAACTATCAGCTCATTGTTCCTGGAATCTGTGCCTTTCTTACCGTGACCCACGATCTCATTAGGTTTTTTTGGCTGCTCTATCTCATTGCTGACTTACACTGAGCTTGCAGGCCATTTATATTTCCTTCCCGTACGGTTCTTTTTACAGATAGAGTGCTGTCTAAGCATGCATCCTCTATCTTGTACTGGGGAAGATGGTTTTTTGAACCTAAGTGTAAGTAATAAGTTATTATTATTTTACATTCATTATTATTTTATTTCCTCTTATTGGATTCAACCCAATATCCTTGTCTCACAAGATCTTTTTGGATACCAAATCTATCATCCATTTAAACTATTTCTCTTAGGTTTGTATCATCTGCAGATCTGATGAGCACATTATCTATGACTTTATTCAAGTCATATTTTAAAACCCTTATCTTCTGTCTTATAATTGATACTGTGTATTCGTCCCAAGGCAGAAGAGTAGTAAAGGCCAGGCAATTAGCATTAAGTGACTTTCCCAGGGTCACACAGCTAGGAAGTGTCTGAGGTCAAATTTGAATCTAGGACCTCCTGTCTCTAGGCCTGGCTCTCTATCCACTGAATCACCTACCTTCCTCTGGCTAGATCATTTGTAAAAATGTTATATATCGTAACTCTAAGCACAGAAACTGAGACTCCTGCCAAGCTGACATTGAGCTGTAATTGTCTTATCTCCCTAGATCATCAATATTATCTTATTCAAGCTATGCCAATTAGATCTTCAATAACTATTTGGTGTTTGAATAAAAATGTGCAACATTTTGTAAAGGAAATCATCACACCAATTCATTAGCAAATCAATTTAACTGCATCATCTGAAGTCATTTTGCTTCTGATCTTCTGATTTTTAATTGGCAAATGCTGACATGTACTTGTATATTTTCTGGAATTTGTTATTAATAGAATTAGCCCAAGAAATTTATGGCATGGTTCTAGCCCCTCAGAGAAGAACAAATGGAAATAAGATATAGTTTAATATATACATATATCTTTTTGTCAAATGATGCCTTCTCTAATGGAAGGAAGGGAGATAGGAAGAGAGTTATGTAATAAACAAATAAATAAATTTAAAAAAAGAATAAATGTTAAGAACTATAAAAAAGAATTCTTTATTCCTTTTCTCTAATTTAACAGGGGACCTGGAGGTCCTCTTACCATAGAGATGTATAGGGATTAACCAGCCCATAGTGAAAGGAAGTAGAAACCAGAGAGATAGGAAGTGAGGTCAGAAGGGAATATAAAAGGGGCTAGCATCAGTTGGTCATGGAGAAGCTAGTTGTTGATAGTTGGGTGCCAGCTGTTGGGAGTGTATTGGGTTGGTGGTTGGCATTTAGTTGCTGGAATATAAAAATCGAGGCTGAGCTTACTGGGAGGGCTTTTGGCTTTTGGTTTGAGTTGTTAGGTTTTTTCCCTTGAACTTTTTGGGAGGTGGCTGGTCTTCATTGACAGATCTAATTGGGGTTGGATTAAACACTGATTGGATTGGTTTTGATTGAGTGGATTGGATTGGAACTTTGTGGGGTGGTTGTTATTAGCAGTAGTTATAGGCAGTTACAGATAGATAATAGGCAGTTTTAGATAGTAATTGTAAGGAGTTATAGGTAGTTACAGGATAACTAGTATAGACATTAGGAAATTTCTTTCTCTGCTGCTTTCCTATGTTTCCCTCCTTTACTATATTCTTTTACTATCTCTATTTTAATAAAACTAAATTGTTAATTGTTAAAAGTTGCTGGAAGTTTTCTTTTCTCTAGCTTATAGGGATAATATTAATTTACAACTCTACTATATTCTCATTAAAACTTAAGTTATTAAAAGCTGCTTTTACTTTTGTCAACCCCCTATTTTAACCCTTACAGAACAAAGAAATGTTAAGAATAGAATTGCTTAGAAAACATTTCTCCAATAACTTTGAGGCTCATTAATAAATAAATGCTCAGAAAAAATGTTAGAATGAAATGTTAGATGAATGAAAAGAAATTTTGGAGATCCTCTAGTCTAAATGGAGGTCATGTGATTAGGGGGAGAGCAGGGACTAGAATCCAAGTCTCTCAATCTAGTTCTTTGGTCTAGGGATAGACCAATCCCATATTGATATAGGGAACACCAGGATGAGAGAACTCTGCCAATTCAGATCAGTCCTCATCTGCATTGCATAGTCTCAGAGAGTTGTATGGTGCTTTGAGAATTATAGTCCAGGCACATGCTGCCAATATGTATCAGAGATGAGTCTTAAACTCAGATCTTTCCGACTTGGGTGATAGCTCTCTACATCCATACCCCTTGGCTCCCACTCCCCTCCCCCCATGAACCCACATAATATGACTGTCTTTAATGTCACCTTTTATTATGTTAACAATTCCCAAATATTTTGACCACAATGCCTCACTTCTAAAAGGGTTTTGGGTAGGGAGGTCCATGAAATCTTTTTTTTTTTTAAACCCTTACCTTCTGTCTTAGAATCAATACTGTGTATTGGTTTCAAGGAACAAGAGTGGTAAAGGCTAGGCAATAGGGGTTAAGTGACTTGCCCAGGGTCACACAGCTGGGAAGTGTCTGAGGTCATATTTGAACCTAGGACCTCCCATCTCTAGGCCTGGCTCTCAATCCACCCAGCTTCCCCTTAGGTCCATGAAATCTTATCACTAAATTCTTACCCCTAGTCAGGCTTCCCCAATTAGCCATAGTGGCTATCTGTTATTTCTGTTCAGTCTTTTCAGTTATGTCCAATTTTTTGTAATCTCATTTGGGGGTTTCTTTGCAAAGATAGTAGAATGGTTTGCCATTTCATGTTCCAGCTCATTTTACAGTTGAGGAAACTGAGGCAAACAGGGTTAAGCAACTTGCCCAAGGTCACATAGCTAGTATCTGAGTCCAGATTTGACTCAGGAAGATGAGTCTTCCTGACTCCAGACTAAATTTTGCAGAAGGACTGATTTAAGAACTGATTTTTGTCAGACACAATAGTGAATTTTCCTGCATTGAATCTGTCTGAATGTGTGACCTCTCACGTACATTTGTATCTGTCTTGTATCTCATCTGTTAATGTCTTTGGGTTTTGTATAAACCAAGATGTTGCTTCATCTCAGTGTTCTCCTGTTTTTAAATGCAGAAACAGGCATCTGAGCTGGAAACATAATTAGAAAGAGAAATCAGGGAGAAAGCTACAACACCAAGAAAAGTTTGTGTTGCAGAAATCTTAAACTATGAACTGAATGTATTTCTCGGAAGAGCCAAGAAATCCTAGACCAAGAAAAAGAAATCTAGAACCTGATTGAGGAACCAGAGAGAAGTTTAAGAACAGACAGGGATTTGTTGGTCTGAAGAGAGAGGAAGACAAACCAAGAACGAAGAGTGGGATTAGAAAATTTGAACCCTCGAATTTGAGTACAGGAAGGGAATTCGCTCAACTTTCTGTCTGATAGTTAGACACATTCTACAACACCCCCAGTAAATGGCTTTCTAGTCTCTTTGGGAAGTGAAGGTCTACAGGGACAGTAACAACTATCTCCAATGCCAGTCTTTTCATCTACTTTACATCTGGATCATCTAAACTAAAAAGTTTTCATTTAAATTAGACTAGATATTGTTACTGTTATTATCATGCTGGTTGTCAATCAGCCTGAGTGTGTGTTACTGTTGATTTTTCAGGCATATTGAGGGTGGGAATAGGAGTTCATATTCCCTAAATATAGCCATATGAGAGAACCTAGAAGTTTTCCGTGGGCACCTAGGTGGCAGAGTGGATTGAATACCCACCCTGAAGTCAGGAAGACTTATCTACCTGATTTCAAATCTGGCTTTCGACACAGGCTAGCTGTGTGATCCTGGGCAAGTCACTTAACCCTGCTTGCTTCAGTTTCCTCATCTGTAAAATGAGCTGGGGAAAGAAAATGGCAAAATGCTCCAGGATCTTTGCTAAGAAAAGCCCAAATGGGGTCAAGGAGAGTTGGATGTGACAATGACCAAGCAACTAGCTACAAGAATACTGGGAATGAAGACAGCAGCAAACAGGGTCTAAGATTATCAGAACATCAAGATCCAAGTCCTAGTTTGGGGGCAGTTGGGTGGCTCAGTAGATAAAGCACCAGTCCTAGAGACAAGAGGACCTGGGTTCAAATCTGTGCTTAGGCACTTTGTGGCTTTGTGACCCTGAGCAAGTCACTTAACCCCAAATACCTAGCCCTTGCTGTTCTTTTGCCATAGAGTTAATACTAAGAAAGTAAGAATTTAAGGAAAAATAAAAATAAAGATAAAGAAAAAGCCTTCAAGTTTTGCTGTTTACTATGTACCTCCAGGCTAGTTATTTCCCTTCTCCAGGCTGCGGTTTTATCTTCCTTAAAAGGAAAAGGTTAGATTAAATTAGATCATCTGGTTAGTTTCTTCCAACTTCAAACTGTGTGATCATGGAAAGGGAGCTGGAAGCTGCCCCCTTCTGGCAGATGGTGAGTATAACCAAGGAGGCCATTGACTCCAAACCTTCCCCCTGGCTCTGAGGGAATTGAAAAAATTTTAAATGTCAAGAGTCTCTGGATTGTTTTGCTTTCTAATGACTATTCCCTTTGGCACTCTGGGTAAGGAACATTGTAGAACGTGCTAACCAGCACCTAGTCTAAAAATATCAATAGAGAATTGATCAATAAATGCTGTTTATTTATTGGAGCAATTAGACACATAAAACTATTAAAGCTGGAAGGACCCTCTGAGGTCATCTGGTCTATCCTCATTTTATTTGAATTTTTTTCTGCTTCTTTTCTTAAAAAATGTTTTATGAATGCCTTTATTTTTTCCATCAAAGCCCTCTCCAAAGTTTTCATTGTTCTCCTTGAGCCTTCCCTTGTAACAGAGAAAAATAAGCAAAATCAGAAATATACTAGCGCCAGCTGTAACCGGAAACTTGTTACATTTTTAGAGAGAGCATTTATATCTCAGAAATCATCCAATGCTCTAAATTAGGGCTTGATTTATTGTTTTGTTAATTGTCTAGCCTTAAGAAAGGGATGGAGAAAATGTGTATGAATAGTGCAGATTTATTTTAAGTATGTGCTATTCAGAAATTTCCCCTATAGAGAGCTGGTAAACATTGGCCAGCATACCACTGACTGAAAAACCAACAGATTCGGTGACCACAACCCAGGATTTTACAGATAGGAAACTGAGGTAATGTGGATTAATGGCCTTAGACAGTCTTTGAAGTCCCTTCCAAAGCTATGATATTATGATCTTGAGTTATTCTGCCTTCCTGAAACACTATGCTCTAATAATCTCATTGGCTCCCAACTTAATGTGCAATCTCTTTCTCTCCTTCCTTCCTTCCTTCCTCCCTTCCTTCCTTCCTTCCTTCCTTCCTCCCTCCCTTCCTTCCTTCCTCCCTTCCTTCCTTCCTTCCTTCCTTCCTTCCTTCCTTCCTTCCTTCCTTCCTTCCTTCCTTCCTTCCTTCCTTCCTTCCTTCCTTCCTTCCTTCCTTCCTTCCTTCCTTCCTCCTTCTCTTCCCCTCTCCTCTTCTCTCTTTCTCTCTGTCTCTTTCTGTCTCTCTCTCTGTCTCTGTCTCTCTCTGTCACTCTCTCTCTCTCCCCCTCTTTCTCCTTTACCTCTGTCTTAGAATCAGTACTAAATATTTGTTTAAAGGCAGAAGAGCAGTAAGGTTTTAGACAATCTGACTTAAGTGACTTGTCCAGGTTTGCACAGCTAAGAAGAGTCTGAGGCCAGATTTGAACCTAGCTCCAGGCCTGGCTGTCAAACCACTGAGTCAACTAGCTAGCCCCATGCCCAGTTTTTATCTCAAAGAAGTTCCTCCTGTGTGGAATGAAGATCTGGATCTTCATCACTCTAATAACACTTCTTAGCTGTTTTTGCATTGACGATTTTCTGAGTGTGTTCTCAGTAGAAAGGGGAGTAAACAGCCCTAGATAATTCTGGTCCTTGTTTTTAATTCTCTTCCCAAAAGACTTAAAACTGAAGATGCCATTAAAAAAATCAAGGGGGAGAGAGAGACAGAGAGAGAGAGAGAGAAAGAGAGAGAGAGAGAGAAAGAGAGAGAGAGAGAGAGAGAGAGAGAGAGACAGAGAGAGACAGAGAGAGACAGAGAGAGACAGAGAGAGAGACAGAGAGACAGAGACAGAGACAGAGACAGAGAGAGAGACACAGAGACAAAGACAAAGACAGAGACAGAGACCGAGACAGAGACAGAGACAGAGCATGAGCTCAGGGCTTTTGTCCCAGTTCCATCATAATTAGCTGAGTGACCTTGGGCAGCTCTCTCTAGTTCTTATTTTTTTCCTCAGTAAAAAGAAACGGCCATGCTTAGGAAATCACTGATTTCTTATCCTCTAACATCCTGATTCCATGTATGTCTGTGTCCTTTGTGAGACACATGATGATTACTTAGATTGTGGTGAGTCAGTCTGAGTAAAAAAGACTTTCCTTTCCCTTCCTGATCAATATTCATTCATTTCCACTTTGCTGAAAATTGACCCTCCCCTTGGGCAGTAAGCAGAAACCTAATTGATGATTTCTTAATCAAGACTCCTAATTAAAGGTCAGCAAAAGAGGATAAAATGAGACACACGAATAAAAGCTTTGGTACATTTCCCCATCAGGAGCTTTTATTTTTCCAAGGCCTTGGGCTGTCTCTCCAACCTTCCCCAGCTGCTTCTGAGAATAGGTCACCATGGCAACAGAAGGCCACTCAGTGGTGCTAAAAACCTGGTACCACTAAAAGGAACAATGAACTGTCTCAAGTGTCCATTAAAGGAGGAGGAAGTCAGTACTAACCCCTGTAAAGAGTAGGTGGAAGAACAAAGCAATTCTCTTTTCATAGCAACTTAAAAACAAAAAAATTAGAACAGGCATAGACTTTTGAGACCATCTAGTTCAACTCCCTCATTTGACAGATGAAGAAACTAAGGTCCAGAAAAGTCTTGTGACTTCTCCATGGTCACACAGGTAACTAGTAGACAAGTTAGAACTGGAACCCACTCTCTTGATTTAGACCCCAGTGTCCTCAGCCATCCTCAACTCCTCACTCTCCTTTATCAATTCAGTTCCCAAGTTTTATTGATTCTACCTCCCTGACATCTCTTGCAACTTCCCCTTCATTTCACTTACATGGCTACCCTTTTAATAGATGGACCCCTGCAATAACTTCTTTCCTTCCTTCCTTCCTTCCTTCCTTCCTTCCTTCCTTCCTTCCTTCCTTCCTTCCTTCCTTCCTTCCTTCCTTCCTTCCTTCCTTCCTTCCTTCCTTCCTTCCTTCCTTCTTTCCTTCCTTCCTTCCTTCCTTCCTTCCTTCCTTCCTTCCTTCCTTCCTTCCTTCCTTCCTTTCTTCCTTCCTTCCTTCCTTCCTTCCTTCCTTCCTTCCTTCCTTCCTTTCTTCCTTCCTTCTTTCCTTTTTCCCATCTCTCCTTCCTTCCTTCTTTCCTTCCTTTCTTTCTCTCTCTTCCTTCCTTCCTTCTTCCTTCCCTCCCTTGTCTTCCTTCTTTTCTTTCTCTCTCTTTCTTTTTTCTTTCTTCCTTCCTCCCTTTTTCTCTTCTTTCATTCTTTCTCTTGTTCTTTCTTTCTTTCTCCTTACCTTCCATCTTAGAATCAATACTAAGTATTAGATTCAAGGAAGAATGGTAAGAACTCAACAATTAAAGATTTAAGTGACTTGCTCAGGATCACACAGCTAGGAAGTGTCTGAGGCCAGATATGACTCCAAGTCCTTCTGACTCCAGGCCTTGTTCTCTATCCACTGAGCCACCTAGCTGCCTCTACAGTAACTTTCTGATCAATCTCCCTGCCTCTATTCTTGCCCTTTCTCAATTCATCCTCCACAAAGATGCCAAGTTGATATTCCTAAAGCATGGATCTGACTCCATCACAATCCTACTATTGCTTCTAGTATTAAATGCAAAACTCCTCTGGCAGCTAAGGCATTTCACAACAAGATTCTTGCCTACTTTCAGATCTATTAAACATTATTTATTTTCACACACTCTATGGAACAGCCAAACTGACCTTATTTTGTTATTCCTGGTGTGCAATAATTCATCTTCTACTTCCATATTTTGCACATAGTTTTCCATGTCTGGAAGACAATCCTTCCTCATCTCTGATTCTCAGAATTGCTAGGTGTGTGTGTGTGTGTGTGTGTGTGTGTGTGTGTGTGTGTGTGCACACTTCCCTCCCCCCCCCATAAGAGAATGTAAGCCAAGCCTGACTTTCCTTGAAGGTAAAGACTTTTTCATTTTTATTTTTGTATCTTCAGCACCTAGCATGGTATGTGGCACATTGCAGGTACTTAATAACTACTTGTAGATTGGTTTCTGTTAAGATTCTCCTACCACCCTAGTCTGGACAGACTCTGATATACCCTAAATTAACTCAAGGACCCCACAAACTGTCTCTATAGACTTTCCCCTGCTTTGTTTCTAACAACAAAGCAACTAAGACCAAACAGGGAATTAGAAAAAAAAACACTTCAAAATAAATTCAAACTTTGGAGGTTTGGCCTTTTAAATAAAAAGCTTTGGAATATGGACTAAGATAAAATGCAAAGATGTGAATTGAATGAAGGAATGAGGGTTCAGGCCTTACCAGAGCTTGCTCTATGAGGAGGCAGAAGAGAATGGCATTGCCCACTTCCCTCAGGCTCTGAAACACATCAGTCTTGAGCTCTGCATACTCAATGATGTCCTTTAACTGGTGATGGAAAAACTCCAAGATCCCTAGGGAGACAGAGGAGACAGATCATCAGAGAGCTCCTAGCTGGCTTTTCTGGCTGAAACCTTGGGTGAGCTTTAGGGATGTGAAGAAATGAAATAGGGGTGCCCATCCTTGTTAACCTGTTCTAGATTCCTCTGAGTGGGGGTAAATATTGCCTGGTTTCTCATCCACAAGAAGAAAGCCAGGTGAAAACTGGGTTTCCTACTGCAGGGAAATATCTTATTCTAACCTTGTATATGATCTCCTTATACCCATGTGCACTGGTCCCAGCCCTGGCCCCTGCCACTCCTTCAAAACACCAGACATTGAGAGAGAAGAGGGTGTTGTTTGCCTGCACAGTAATGAAGTCACAGAAATCTCTTGTTTCTTAGTTGGCTTTTTAGGCTGCTATGAACTACTTCAGAGTCCTTTTTCTTCTTTTTTTCAACTCTTACCTTCTGTCTTAGTAGCAATTCTAGGACAAAAGAGTGGCAAGGGCAATTGGGGTTAAATGATTTGCCCAGGGTCTCACTGTTAGAGAGTATCCAAGGCCAGATCTGAATCCAGGTCCTCTAGACTTCAGGCCTGGTATACTATCCATTGTGCTATCTAGCTGTCCCAACAGTCCTTTTTCTTAGGGACAGATGATGTCAGAAGTTTAGAAAAAAGGGTCAAAGGGATTAGTGAGCAATAATAATAATAAACTAACATTTACAATTATTATCTCATTTGATTTCCAGAACAATTCTAGAATGCTATTATTATCTCCACTTTATAGATGAAGAAACTGAGGCATATAGACAGTTAAGTGACTTATATAGGGTTACACAGCTAGTAAATACCTGAGACAGAATTTGAACTCAGGTCTTTCTGATTTCAGATCCAGTATTCTATCTATTGAGCCACCTAACTACCATTTATTATTATTGTTGTTGTTGTACAGTCCTTTGTATTTCTCAAAACAACCCTCTATTCATTATCCTGTTTTATCTTCTTCAAGAGAGGTGGATTTTTATAGTGGATGAAAAGTCAGTTCAAGTCAGAAAAACCTGGGTTCAAGTTCTGTTCCTGACACATATGGGCTTCTGTGACTCTGGGCAAGTCTATCTGTGTGTTCTAAGCAATGCTTTGAGACTGTAAGTGGCAGAGAATGTGTCAATCTGAATTGTTAGGAGTTTCCTCATCTAGGGGTCCTTTACCAATAAAATCAACAAGTCCAGCCCCTATCTTATTGTAATCTTTCTAGCTACCCTGGGATACAGTCAGGGCATTTAAAATCTCCACCCACCCCTGCAATGACAGAAGAAGAAACTGAGGTTTGTTACAAGGGAATCACTTTAAAAGACTGATATATATTAATTTAAGGTCGCCAAGGAATCAGCTATGTAATTCCTAAATGAAAAACTCAAGTCAGCCGTCAGCCTTTTTTGGAGTTTAATTACAATAGGAGCAAGAAAGGAATTAGAGATATATATAGAGAGAGAAAGGGGAGAGAAGGGAATAGGGCTTAAATACCCCTTCTGTTTAGGCTGGGCCAAAAGGCCCAAGCCCTTAGATAGCTGGGGCAAAGAAAAGAGATCAGTCCCTTTCACTCACGTGTCCAAAATGGAGAAACAGTCTCAGAGGCCCCCACCTTCAGCTTCCTTCAGAGCAAGCTTCCTCAGAGCCCAGGAACCACCGACCAAAAACTCCACACCCCTTCAGTCTCCAGACCCTCCTATCTTTAAGGACACCATCCAAGTTGCCTCCCCTCAGTCCTCACATCTACCAATCACTCTTCATCAATTTCCCTGTCAATGGAGGCTCTCGCTTAACCCAGGACCGCCCAGAGGTTTCTGGCTTTTTGCACATGTCTGTTGAAGGTCATATTTTCCAATGATTAAATCTATACTCCTTTGCTACAGCCCTTTCTAAATCCTGTTAACTTGAGTATGGTAGAGATTGGAATAATTAAATTTTGATCTAGGCTGCAGCCCTTACTCAATCCTATTAGGACTGAATAGGGTGGAGATTTATTCCAAGTATCTCCATTGTATCAATTCTAAATCAATCAAGACTCAAAGAAATTCCTGTTCTATGCTTAAGCATAGGTCAAAGTCCTTTCCATTGTTCAGCAAAGGGTTTCTGTCCTAAAGTAATCTTAAGAAGGGAAGAGAAGGAACCTCCCATGCCAATAGAGTTCCCATTCCAATAGACTATCAGTAAGAAATTTTCCAAGTATGAAATATCCCAATGGTGAAATTTCCAACATTTATAAGTCTAAGGAATTTTGAGGTTTACAATCCCCCCTGATGATCATTGGGAGACTAGTCTCCCCATTGATCATTTAACATAATCATTTTGTAGTTCTAAATTCACTTCTAACTAAAGATATACACAATATTCAATTTTCTAAGAGAAATTAGAATAGTGAGAGAGGAAATAGAAAAGAAAAGAAAGCAAAACCAATGTTTGCTAGGCGCATTGACAGAAAGCCAAATTAGGGGCAGTCCCTTTTGGCATAAATGTTACAATAAATGTTCAATCAAAAGTTCAGTCCAATCAATCACATCCAAAGTTCATTCTTGATCTTCTTGATGAAGTGTAGGTTTTTGGCATCTTTCTGCAACAGTTCATTCTCTGGATATAAAAGTTTCAAGCTTCTTTCTTGAAGATCTTTTCTCGAACAAAATCAAAATCTTTGAAAATTTTTTATAACAGTAAAATCTTAAACAAAAGTCTTGGATTTTTATAAAAATACAATCTCAAACAAAAAAAAATTCAAAAATTCTTAGATTTTAAATTAAAATACAATCCCCCCTGAAGTAAGTATTTAAAAAAAAAAATATCAAGTTTAGCTCAGAATGCAATGTTCAGTTATGGGGGTGTATGTGTCAATTATCAAAAGAATAGAAAAATAATCAAAAACATAAGAAAAATTCAAAATAGACCTTGTATAGGTCCAGTTTAAAGTAATTTCTATCCCACAAGTATGTAGGACAGAATGCAGTAATATTTCACTTAGCCATTTGTAGCCAAGACTACAGGAAGTTGCCATAATATAAGAAGAAAAGAATTAGAATTCTATTTTGATGGGGAAATGTCATTCCCTTGTCTGATTTTTTTTCCTTCAGAGATATAGGGAGCCAGCATGATAGTCAAGCTTTGTACTTGTTTGAGTACTTCAAAAGGAGTGTAGATACAAGGAAGTCCTACGACTTAAACATAAGTTAAGCGTCGCAACCTTGAGTCTCACTTTAATATTTCATGTGTGCTCTATTGGCACTATTCAGGTTTAGTCTGTGCTCCTTGTTTTTATCCCTTTTCCTGGAATCAGACACAAACATTAATCACAGTCCTATAATATTTTATCAATAAATGGCAGGTTCCCATAGTTTAAAGCTTTTAGGCATATATTGATATTATAGCAAGAGTATATATATTAACTTGTATTACTGCAGGGAAAAAATATTAATATTAATTATGTGTACCTTCAGTACAAAAAATGAGAAAAAATCAAATATTCTGATAAAAAAATAAAAGAAAAGAAATAAGAAAAAATAAGAAAAAAAATCAGTAATTCAATATATTCTTGAGAGAAAAAAAACCAGCATCCATTTGTCTATGGATTATTATCTCCAATTCTTATGATAAGATAGAGTCACAATTCATATGATAGGATAGAGTCAATCAGTCTCAGCAGAAGATGCTTTCTTCACATGTGAGCAGTGAATCCAAGAGTCTCTTTCTCCAATCTTTATAGATGTTGGAGTAGTTAACAATATTTGGAATGGTCCTTCCCATGAAGGTTCAGTTGCTCCAGTTCGCTTGAAATTCTTGATATAAACTTTATCTCCTGGGTTCAGGTCATGCAGAGAAAAGTCTAATGGTCCAGCTTGTACTGCAGCTCCAGATTCATGAAGTTCACGTAGTTTGTGCTGTAACTCCTGTATATAGGAAGCAATAGTAATATCTCCCCCTAATAGCGATGTATAAGCCGGGGAGAAAGGCTTAGCCTGTATAGGCGGATGTCCAAAAAGCATCTCAAACGGTGAAATATGTAAGTCTCCTCTAGGCCTGCTTCTAAGATAAAATAGGGCCAGAGGGAGAATTTCAGGCCATTTTAAATGGGTCTCAGTGCATAATTTGCCAATCATAGTCTTAAGTTCTTTATTCATTCTCTCCACTTGGCCTGAGCTCTGGGGGTGATATGGAACATGGAATTTTGGAGTTATCCCCAAGCAAGAATATATTTGATTTAAGACAGAATCGGTAAAATGACTCCCTCTATCGGAGTCAATACGTGCTGGTAGGCCAAAACGAGGAATAATTTCTTTTAAAAGTATCTTTGCAACAAAATCTGCTGTGGCTCGGGTCGTAGGAAATGCTTCCGGCCATCTGGTTAGTTGATCTACAATTACTAGACAAAATTTATAACGTCCAGCCTTTGGCATTGTTATGAAATCTATCTGTAGATGTTCAAAAGGTGTGTAAGCCAGAGGACGTCCCCCAAAGGCTTTTCCACGATATGCATGTTGGTTATATGCCTGGCAAATAGGGCAGGCTGAACATACTTTAGAGGCTACAGTAGTTATACCAGGGGCTATCCATACTCTCTTGACAGAGTCCACGATGCCCTGGGTGCCAAAATGACCATTTTTATGAATAGATTGGCAAATTTGGTTATAGAAACTTCTAGGGAGCAGGGGTTTTCCTTCAGATGACACCCATACTCCATTAATTTGTTTTGCTTTAAATTTTTGTTTCCATTTTTCCACTTCCTTTTCATTATAGGAGAGTGATAAATTTAAATTATCAGTGGTTGTTAATGTTAAAATTAATCCAGGTCCTTCTATGGCTGCTAGTTTTGCAGCGGCATCTGCTCGGTCATTTCCTCTAGAGACAGGGTCAGAGCCACCTGTATGGGCAGAGCAATGAACTACAGCTAGGGCTTTAGGCAGTTTGAGAGCAGAAAGAACTTCATTAATAATTTCTGCATTAGCTATGGATTTTCCAGCTGAGGTTAAAAATCCTCTTTGGAGCCATAGCATCCCGACTGAGTGACAAATGCCGAAAGCATATCTAGAATCCGTATAAATTGTTGCCTTTTTATCCTTGGCAATTATACAAGCTTGTTTTAGAGCTATGAGTTCTGCTCCTTGAGCGCTAATGTTAGAAGGTAGTGAAGCTGACCATTCAGTGGCAAATTCTGAGACTACGGCAGCTCCAGTGTAACGTATGCCATCCCTCATAAAAGAGGAACCATCGGTAAATAAAATCAGATCTGCATTTTCTAAGGGAGTGTCCAAGAGATTATCTCGAGGCTTTTCTGCCATGGACACTAATGTTTCACAGTTATGTAGTGGTTCTCCTGAAGTGGGTAAATCTGGAAGCAAGGTGGCAGGGTTAAGAGTTGAACAGCGTTTCAAGGTAATATTTTCACTATTTAATAAGGTTATTTCATACCTTGTAATTCTCTGATCCGAGAATGCCTGTGTTCTATGTTTTACCAATAATGCTTCAATCTCATGTGGGCACATTATTGTTAATGGACATCCCAATACTAAATCAACGGTTTTTGTTACTAGTAAGGCTGTAGCAGCTACTCCTCTAAGGCATGGTGGTGCTCCTGCTGCTACTGGGTCTAGTTGGGCAGAATAATAAGCAATTGGGCGCTGAGAAGGTCCCAAAGTCTGAGTTAACACACCGGAGGCTACTCCTCTTCGCTCATGCACATATAAGGTAAATGGCTTGTTGTAATCTGGGATGCCTAGAGCAGGGGCAGACATGATAGCCTTTTTCAGATCTGTTAGAGCTGACAAGTGTTCAGGCTCTAATTTGAGGGGTTCAGGAACTGAATCCTTTGTTAATGCTATAAGGGGTTTAGTGATTTCCCCATAGCAAGGAATCCATTGTCTACAAAACCCTGTTGCTCCTAAAATTGCTCTCAGCTGTTTCTTAGTGGTAGGAGCACTCAATTTTTGAATGTTCTCAATTCGTTTTGGAGAAATATAACGAGCACCCGCAGTCAAGATGAATCCCAAATATTCTACTTTTTGGAGACACCATTGAACTTTATCCTTAGAGATTTTATGTCCTCTTTTGTGCAATTCCAAAAGAAGGTGTTTGCTATCTTCTTGACATGTTTCTGCATCTGTTGAAGCCAAGAGTAGATCATCTACATATTTGATTAATTTGCTATTTTTAAATGTTATATTGTCTGTGTCTTGGCTCAAAATTTGCTCAAATAAGCTCGGAC
Source organism: Monodelphis domestica (assembly GCF_027887165.1). Classification (NCBI taxonomy): domain Eukaryota; kingdom Metazoa; phylum Chordata; class Mammalia; order Didelphimorphia; family Didelphidae; genus Monodelphis; species Monodelphis domestica. The sequence goes on along the minus strand of NC_077227.1, from coordinate 359,149,033 downwards.
TTTCGACATAACCCTGTGGCAGCCGACACCAGGTATATTGTGAGCCCTTCCAGGTGAAAGCAAAAATATGCCTGGAGTTTTCATGTATTGGTATGGAAAAGAAAGCTGAACACAAGTCTACTACTGTAAAGTATGTAGCTGTGCTAGGAATAGATGAAATAATAGTATGTATGTTAGAAACTACGGAGTGTCTCTTTATAACATGATTATTCACTGCCCTTAGATCCTGTACGAATCTATAGATGTGCTTGCCATCGGGTCCTTTTTTTGGTTTTTTAATTGGCAGGATGGGCGTGTTGTATTCAGATTTGCAAGGGATTATTATTCCCTGTTCTATTAATGAGTTAATAACTGGTGTAATACCCTCAATTGCCTCCTTTGAGAGGGGATACTGAGGGATAGAAGGAGGTGGGCTAGATTTAGTTTTTATCTGCACAGGAACAGCAGATTTAAGTAAGCCTACATCAGAAGAAGATGTGGCCCAAAGAGACTCCGGTATATCTTTAGGTATTTCAAAAATGGAAGGTTCTTTTGCCTCCTGGTTTTCAGAGAGAAGTACAGGGAGTAAATTTAAAGATTCCTCTGGTACTTCTAATGATAATGAGCCATCTGGGGAGCAGGTTATTGTGGCTCTGAGTTTGCATAGAAGGTCCCTCCCCAGCAAATTTAAAGGGGAGTCAGGCATCAAAAGGAAGGAGTGTTGTACCTCTAGGGGTCCTACAGACACCATTCTAGGAGGAAGTCTTTTAACTCTTTGGGTTATTCCTGATACTCCCATTACATTCTCTGAGCCAATAGAATAACATTGTAAATCAGGTGTTCTCTTTAATACAGACCAGGAAGCTCCGGTGTCTAATAGACAATCATAATAGGTGTTACCCACTTTTAAGGTAACATGGGGTTCATTAGTATGGGGAGGGCAGTGGATAGGGACAACGGGTAGTAGGACATCAGGGTCTGGGAAATCAAAGGTTGTATCCTCTGATTCCTGTGCCCCAGCCCCCCCCGGGCACCATCATTGTGTTTGGGATATTCCTTGGGCACCCCCCTGAAGGGCACCTCTCTGAGGGTCATTAGTACCTCGAGTAATTTTTGGACGAGCGCCATTTCTCATATATTGTTGAGTATTATCATTAAAATTTTCTTCAATTTGAGCATTGTCATTAAATTCCCAATTCCTATTTCTATAATTCTGGTTTCTAAAGTTCTTATTTCTATATTCATTATAGTTATTTCCATAGTCATTATTATAATTTCTAGAATTCTGGTTTCTATAACCATTATCATAATTTCTATAGTTATTATTTCTAAAACCATTATTAAACTGTGTATTCCTTCCAAACATCTTAAGAAAGGTTCTACATTCCATCATTTTGTGGCCCTTCTTCTCACAGAAGTGACAAGTAATGGATTGATAATTGGATTTCTGGAGAGGGGCAATTGTCGTTGGTTCATTATCATGCCCACTTTCTAATTTAGTTATCCTATCTATTACACATCTCATTTTTTTCTTCATTTCCTCCATGTCATCATTATTCTCTTTCTCCTTTTCTTCGTTTCCCTTAAAAACATATATAGCTGTTTTTCGCAATTCTTCAAGGTCCATATCTGACCATCTTGGGCATTGTGTTTTAAAATAATTTTTAATTACTTTGCATGAATTATTTACAAAGATTCTTCTAACTTGTCTTAAACTATTCTCTTTATTTAAGTCCCAATCTAAGTATCTGTCCCCAAACTCGATAATTCTGTCCATAAATCTGGAGGGTGTTTCGTTTTCCTTTTGCTTAATTTTTTCCAGTTCCATCCACTTATCTGTACTGTCCGCACATTCCTTCATGGCTGTGAGGATGGCCTCTCTACAACGGTATAGTTGTAGATAGTCCTCAGGATTATTATAGTCCCATTCGGGATCCTGAGATGGCCAATGTGCTGCATTACGCCCCCGGGTTTTGTTGACATGAGCAATTATTTTATTTTTTTCACGTTCACTTAAAAAAGCCTGTAGTAAGCTCTCAACGTCCTTGTAAGACGGATTATATTGAAAAAATATGTCTCCCATCTTTTTTGTTACTAGAAAAGGATCTTGTTCATATGTGGGGATATTTCGTGTAAATTCATTTATTTCTTGGGGAGTAAACGGTATCCTATGTCTTAAAGTCACCACATCCCCATTTCGTCCTATTTCAGGTACTTCTCTTAGAGGAAACAGGCCTCTAGTTGAATTTTGCACCTGTGGGTCAGTTTGACAAGGACAGGTTTCTCTAGGAGGACAAGATCTCCCTTGCATTGGAATTTGGTTTTCTGTAGGAGAAGGAACATGAGAAGCTGGGATTGCAGGGGAAGGGTTTTGGGGATTAAATTCAGACAAGATTTGCACTGCACGAGAGAAGCAGTCTGTTAACTGGGCTATAGGGAAGGTGTTTTCCATCTCTATTTCAGGGAAGGAAATTTCCTCATTCAAAGGTTCAGAAACAGGTCTGTTTCTGGTAGAGTGGGTGTTTGCCCATTGATCCTGTAAGAAACATTTTAGATCTTCTAATTGGGCTTGCATTTTTTCCTCAATTTTTCCTATTTTATCTTCCATATCTCCCATTTTATCCTCAATATTTCCTATTTTATTCTCAATATTTCCTATTTTATCCTCAAGTTTTTCTATTTTATTCTCAATATTTCCTATTTTATCCTCAATTTTTTCTATTGTATCCTCAATTTTTTCTATTGTATCCTCAATTTTTTCTATTTTATCCTCAATATTTTCTATTTTATCCTCAATATTTTCTATTTTATCCTCATTTTTTTCTATTTTATCCTCAACATTTTCTATTTTATCCTCAATATTTTCTATTTTATCCTCATTTTGTTTTATTTTATCCTCATTTTGTTTTATTTTATCCTCATTTTGTTTTATTTTATCCTCATTTTGTTTTATTTTATCCTCAATATTTTTTATTTTTTCATCTCTAAATATAGTATTGAGGAGTACAAAAATGACAGTACCTATTAATATAAAAATTTGGAGGTATCCTTCATTCCTCAATGCCCCTACTTCTTCAGCTGCCATATAATTGTCAAAGAATGTAGTACTCATTTTTATATGTATATTTTGTAATTTCACAAAACACGTGGGGAGCAGGGCAAAGCAACAAACTTTCCACAGGGTTTTTTTTTTTTTTCCAGGAAGTTGTTCCTTAAGGGAAAGGATATTTAGAAACAGTTCTTCCAGCCAGGACTTTAGAGTCCTGTTGCTGAGATTTAAAAATAGCTGTTTTCTGTCTATCAGAGTCACACAGCTGGGAAGTATCTGAGGTCCGATTTGAACCCAGGACCTTCTGCCTCTAGGGCTGGCTCTCAATCCGCTGAGCTACCCAGCTGTCCCTTAAGATTAAAGGGAAGAAAAAGAAAAAACTGCTGATTCCAATTTAACTTAAGGAGAAAAGAGAAAAAGTTTTTTATACTCACGTGTTCTAGCAGCTGTGTCTTTAAGCCAAGTTTTTTTTTTTTTAAAAAAAAGGACTAAGTGGTGAAACAGTATAGTAAAAAGGCAAGGAAAAAGTTTTATTGAGAGGATTCTTTAGACTCCCGTGTGGTCAGCCACAATGTTACAAGGGAATCACTTTAAAAGACTGATATATATTAATTTAAGGTCGCCAAGGAATCAGCTATGTAATTCCTAAATGAAAAACTCAAGTCAGCCGTCAGCCTTTTTTGGAGTTTAATTACAATAGGAGCAAGAAAGGAATTAGAGATATATATAGAGAGAGAAAGGGGAGAGAAGGGAATAGGGCTTAAATACCCCTTCTGTTTAGGCTGGGCCAAAAGGCCCAAGCCCTTAGATAGCTGGGGCAAAGAAAAGAGATCAGTCCCTTTCACTCACGTGTCCAAAATGGAGAAACAGTCTCAGAGGCCCCCACCTTCAGCTTCCTTCAGAGCAAGCTTCCTCAGAGCCCAGGAACCACCGACCAAAAACTCCACACCCCTTCAGTCTCCAGACCCTCCTATCTTTAAGGACACCATCCAAGTTGCCTCCCCTCAGTCCTCACATCTACCAATCACTCTTCATCAATTTCCCTGTCAATGGAGGCTCTCGCTTAACCCAGGACCGCCCAGAGGTTTCTGGCTTTTTGCACATGTCTGTTGAAGGTCATATTTTCCAATGATTAAATCTATACTCCTTTGCTACAGCCCTTTCTAAATCCTGTTAACTTGAGTATGGTAGAGATTGGAATAATTAAATTTTGATCTAGGCTGCAGCCCTTACTCAATCCTATTAGGACTGAATAGGGTGGAGATTTATTCCAAGTATCTCCATTGTATCAATTCTAAATCAATCAAGACTCAAAGAAATTCCTGTTCTATGCTTAAGCATAGGTCAAAGTCCTTTCCATTGTTCAGCAAAGGGTTTCTGTCCTAAAGTAATCTTAAGAAGGGAAGAGAAGGAACCTCCCATGCCAATAGAGTTCCCATTCCAATAGACTATCAGTAAGAAATTTTCCAAGTATGAAATATCCCAATGGTGAAATTTCCAACATTTATAAGTCTAAGGAATTTTGAGGTTTACAGGTTCAGAGAGGTAAATGACGTACTCAGCCCCTTCTAGTTGGTTACTCAATCAACGAGCATATAGTGTACCAATCACTCTGCTAAAGGCTGGGGACAAGAAAGGCAAAAAAGGGTCTGGCTTCAAGAAGTCCATATTTTAACTGGGGAGGCAACAGGTAAATAACTAGGTCTCTATACAAGACATATATAGAGTAGACTAGAATTGCAAACTGGACTTGAACCCAAGTCTCCTGAATCCTAGTCGAGTGCTCACCATGATGCTGATGCCAGGGCACGCCAAAGGAAAGCTAGTCAAAGGCTTCTGCTTGTGCAGTAATGGAACTTTTCCCAGGAGAATGTAAGCTCCTTAAAAGTAAGTACTATTGTACAACTGGCATCCTTCCACATCTCGACTTTGCCCATCCCAGTTTCTATATATTTTGAGTCAGCATAAGAAATCAAATGGAGATTTTTTGGAGTTTTTTGGAAGCTGCAGATGATATATGAAGGCCCGCAGATGTCACAGAAAAAAGTTCAGAAACTCAGAGATGCATTAAAATCATGCATAGTAGTGCATAGTGTTAATGTTTTTTATCTTTAAATGCCACAAATATACACAATTTCTCTTGCTGTAAACACCCCATAAAAGAAAAAGAAAAGATTCAGATTTCTCTCTGGTACGAAGAGAGGGCCAAAAATTTTATGTGGATTTTCCAGATCACAGGGGCTCCACACCCCTAGCTCGCTGTGATGTGGAAGGGATACTTATATTTCACTTTACTTCTTTGTAGAAGACATGAAGCCAATGCCTATCGAATCGAATGCCTTCCCCGACACTAACCTGGGGAGCCGTATTCATGTCTTGGCAACCTGCATATCTTGGGCATCACCTCTATCAGGGTCTTCACGTACTGGAGAATGGTTCCTTGTAGCTGGCAAAAGGAAAGGGAAAAAATAGAAAATATGGGAAGACAAGAAAGTTTCGGGCTCATGACCCATTCATGCCAAGGTTCTTTCTTGGACACTGGTACTCAGGGAGGTGAGGGTTGGCCAGTTTGATGTCAACCCCAAAGATCTGAGTCTGGCCTAAACATCTTATTTCCCTGAATATCAGGACATGAAGCTACAGACAGGTACTCAATTGGGTCACCCTAACTTTGCAATCTCATCTCTTCATCCCTTTCCCTACTTTAGATTCCAGCTAAACTTCTCTTCTCACCTCTCACCCCTCCAAGCTGCACTGCATTCTCTGACCTCCAGATTCACATGGAAGAAACATTAGTCATGTTCTCCTTGGCCCTCTACGTGTAGGATTAGAAGCAATGGGTGGAAGTCAAGGAGGCAGATCTAAGACTACATGTTAGGAAAAGCTTCCTAACTATTAGAGCCATCTAGAAGTGCAAAGGGAAACTTCTTTGGGAGGTAGCAGGTTGTCCACACTCAACATTTTCAGGTAAAGGCTATTGGGTATGTTGTAAAATTGCTCAGATTTGGGTTGGTCTAAATGGCCTTTGAGGTCATTCTGTGACTCTGTGCCTTTACTTGTGTTGTCCCCTCTGCCTGGAGTGGTCTCCCTGCCACTTAGCTTGTTGAATTTCTTTTTTTTTAAACCCTACCTTCTGTTTTGGAGTCAATACTGCATATTGGCTCCAAGGCAGAAGAGAGCACTAAGGGCTAGGCAATGGGGGTCAAGTGACTTGCTCAGAGTCACACAGTTGGGAAGTGTCTGAGGTCAGATTTGAACCTAGGACCTCCCGTCTCTAGGCCTGGATCTCAATCCACTGAGCCACCCAGCTGCCCCCTTGTTGAATTTCTAATGATCTTTTACAGCTCAACTGAAATGGCACTTGGTTCATGAAGCTTTCCTTGATTCTCTTTATCCTTTACTCTTTATCTTGTTGGCCATGATCTTCCCCCTAATACTCTGCATAGCACTGTTCTGTAACTCTTTGATGCATTTATTGGCTACTATTGTTATCTTTGTTGATATCTTGTACCTCTACTATATTCAAAGTTACTTGAGAGTAAGAAATATATGGCTGATCTAAGTTGTGACTATCTATTGGAACTTAGCATAATTCTCTGTATGTAATATACGTTAAATAAATGTTTGTTGTATTTTATTATATTGTACATGGCACATTATATGGTATATGATGTAGCATATACAGCCCAACAATTATAGCCACAATCCATGAATTTATCTAAATGTTTTCTGATGCTATTTCTATTTTCTCTCCCAGAATGCACTTTGTTGATATATCCCCCAATCATTACATAGATGTGTACAGTGTACAGTGATGCTGAAGACCATTTACTGCTCCCAGGGCTTTAAAGCCAAGAATGTGGAGATTTTACCCTCTCCTTCTTCAAAGAGAAAGATGAGTAATGTTTCTTTACCTTGACCAATTTTTAAAAATACCCTATGACAGTGCTCTAATGCAGGTGGTGGCTGGTACAGCCTCTAAACCAGAATCTGATCCTGGAGAAAAGCCAGAGATGTGTTGGAGCCAGCTTGGTGAAAGCTGATTGTTATATCTTCATTGTGGTCACTTACCCTGAAATTGATAAAGGCTATAAAACGGAGCTTTGATATACTATTTGTTAATTGTCTAGACCTCAGAAAGTGTTAAATAATACAGATTAAACTGAAAATGTGTGGTTGGTATGCTTTTTCCCCAAAAATGAGGTTGTTAAATATTTACCAACACAATCTTGGACTGAACTGTCTGATTTGAGAGGAGCCTACAAAATCTAGCCATCTTTAAACCTAATGGTCAAGCTCTCCATTTCCCACCACTTGCAATCAAATTTATAGTACCATTGCTTCTGGAAAGGATGTCAGCTAACTGTGCTACTATTGCTTTCACTATCCTTGTGACATCCTAGAACAGTGATGATGAACCTTTTAGAGATAGAGTGCCGGGCCCTGCCACCCCAATCCCCTCCCCCATGACTGAGTGCTGTACCTGCCCCTCCCAGAGACTGTGTGCCATGCCCCTCCCCCCTACTGAGTGCTGGGCTTGCTCTGCCCCCTCTTACCCTATACAGGGGAGGGAGAAAGTGTTCCCATTGGGGTACTGGGAAGAGGGGGAAGGGAGCAGCTCTTCCCGAGTCCCTCTGCCTTTCTAATAACCAACTCCTGGTAGGGCAGCCACATGCCCAAAGAGAGTGCATCACTGTCCTAGACCCAAATAATCTTCCTTGGCCACCATTCCTTTATATGTGTTGCTTCGTCCTATTAGAAAATAAGCTTTTAAGGGGCAAGGTCTATTCCACTACTGTATTTATATTCCCATGTAGCACAAAGTGAAAGCTCAATATGTGCTTTTTTTATTCATTCATTCAAAAAGATCCTCATTATTAGTAAAACTTTACTAAAAGTGGATATGGTTCAAGCGTTCTAAGAGCAAAACTAGAGTTCGCTCAGGCTTCAACTTACCAAGCTCTTGACAATCTTCAGCAGCTCTTCCATTACCACAGCAATTCCCTGATAACCCAGGAGCCTGCAGATTGTCTTGAAATGAGGTGGACCCACAAAATTCCTATAGGAGCTATAGATGTGGCTGTAGGCGATGTTGAGGGGCTGGGAAAACAAAAACAATCATAATATGAATGGAACACTCAATGATGGAGGGATTTTTTCTTTCCCTGATGAATTGTGTTCTAAAATTAATTTGCTTCAGTGATCAACCTTTATCTTTAAAAAGACTGATAATGAAATATGTCCCTTGCCTATTAGAAAAGGGGGGCTGGACCAGGGGTGAAGGAGGAGGCACTCATGCCCCAAGTGTTGGTATGTATTACTTGATTAAACTTGATTCTGGGAGTGGGGGTGGATGGTAATTAAAAAAAGAAAGAAAGGAGCATTAGTAGAGTATATTTTAAAAATAAATATATCTATTTATTTCAAATTTATGTAAACATTTTCTAGACAGATTTATAAGAAGGATAGTTAAACATGGTACTTCCTAGGTTTGTATAATTTGGAGAACTAGGATACTTAGAAAATGTACTTATGCTTAATAGTAATGTTAAATAAAACATTTACAGCAACACAGCTTGACTCCTCAAACGACAGTAGCACTGATCTTCCATGTTTTCTTCAACAGCCTACTGGTATTATGAGGAGTCTATTCCCATTCCTTGGCCTCTCAAATCTGGGATATAAGAATGGCGTGCTCACACTTAGGTTTCTGGGGCTAGAATAAGGGAAAGTATTTTGGTATTAAAATACTCTTTAGGATCTATAATCAGTAGAGTTACCACTGATGATAATTCAAGACTAATTATGAGCTGGGCTGTGGGGTAGAAATCACCTTCTCATTACAAGCATTTCTGTTACTAGAAATTGGCTTAGAATACTTGGCTACTTTGACAACTAATCAGCAACCATATTTTATTATCCCTATTTTTGTTACTCTTCTAGTTAAGGAAGCATGATGTAATAGGAAGAATATTCTCCTAAGAATTAGAAGATGTGGGTTCTAAACCCGGCCCTGCTATTTATTAGCTATGTAATCCTGACCTCTTGGGTGTGGGGTTAGATTATATGAAAAGTCATGTCTAGTTCTAGCATTGTAGGTTCTAAAGCCTACTATTGTTCAGTCATTTCAGTTGTATTTGACCCTTGATGACCCCATGTAGGCTTTTCTTGGCAAAGATATTGGAGTAGGTTTCCATGTCCTTCTCCAGCTCACTTTAAAGATGAAGAAACTGAGGCAAACAGGGCTAAGGGACATGCTAAGTATCAGCCAGCTATTAAGTGTCTGAGGCCAGCTTTGAGTGCAGGAAAGTCTTTCTGACATCAGACATGGCACTCTATCCACTGTATCACCTAACTGCCCTATTCCAAAGCCTATCTTACTTCTAAATATTCTATGTTCTAAGGTTCTTCTAGCTCTAAGATTCTGACCGAGTAAAACTTGTAGTCATAAATGCAATTTCCTTTCCGAATGATTTCACATTAGGTTAGAAAACCCCAAGAGAAATAAATAGATATCTAAGGAAAAAAAAAAAACCTTTGCACAGTCTGGATCCTTGCTAGTCCCTGTAACTCCTGATGCCTTATCCTTTAAAGGGTTCCTTCCACGTACTCTGTCTATCTTTTATGAACTTAATTATGTGCATGTTATCTCCCCTGTCATAATGTAAACGTTGTTTCTACTTTCTATTTGTATCATCAGCATTTAGCAGTTCTCAGTGACTAACATCAAGCAAAAATTGGTTGATTAGTTATTTAAGTTTTCTTTTTAAGATGATATTGTTTCTTTTTAAAAAAATAAAGTTTTATTTCATTACAAAAGAGTTCCACACTATAGCACCTTACAAGAAGTCTCCTATGCATCTGAAAACTCTTGGTTTCTGTCCTCATAGTTAATGCAATCAAAATATTGAAATTCCTTGCTCTAAATGATTGTACTAAAATTGTGAGGCAAAATGTCAGACATGATATCCTATATTTCCTGAAATATACATTTAAGTGCCTTTTTTCTTCTACCTTTCCTTTCCTTTGTAAGAAAGAAATATGAGAAGATTCACTCAAGGACATCATCACAGAACAAGTAAAGCTATGAACCTGAGTTATAAAACTACCTTAACAAGTCTTCTGTTTTAGGTGGTATCTACACAATACCAAAACACCTGGTCAATTGATTTTATTCAATCCCCAAAACAATCAATTTAGTGGGAACAAAATGATGAAAACATCCAATTTTGGAATGGCATAGAACAGTGATGGTGAACCTTTTAGAGATTGAGTGCCCAAACTGCAACCCTCATACTGCATATGAGCCCCCCACTTTACCTCAGATAGGGCAAATCACTTAACCCCAATTGCCTAGCCCTTACTGCTTTTCTGCCTTAGAATTGAAACCAAGACTCTGAAAGGTAAGGGCTTTAAAAAAAAAAGGAAAAGAATGAATACACTTAAATTTAATTAACGTAAACTGTTATCTGATGATCTGTTACCCAGAACTCTCTGCTACCCAATACTTCCACCATACAATAATTAATGCCATTTATCACTATGCTTCAGAGTCCTCTTTATGGATTCTCAAAGAAAGATTCTGTTCGAGTCAGTCTAGTTTGACTGTTATGGGGATCTCACTGCATTCTAATTGTCTTTAAACTGAACATTCCTGAATGGCAGAGGTGGGAACTGTCTAAAAATCAGGTTATTTGATCAACTGTAATTCCCTAACCCTTAACCTTCTGGGTAACCGAATACTTCATTATATGAAAACTTTACCTACTTGGAGGTCCTAAAGGTGTGTTTTATGCAATTTAGGCAGCATTTCAGGGCTATGCAGAGGAATTCTTATTGCTTGAGTGTGATGAAATTCTCAACTAAAGAGAGAGTGAATGGAGAAATCAAATGTGGTAAAAATGTTCTAAAGGTCTCTTTGGTGGGGAATAGGAGTGGTGTTTATAACCACGTGACTATTATAGACTCAGAAATATGATAATTGCTTAAGTTAGTACCAGACATTTTTATGAAAACATTCGTTTCAATGCAGTGATTTATGTAGCTGAGGTCATGCCATAATTAATTTTTTATGTACAAAGCAAATGTGCATGTTAACACTGGTGATGTTTTTATTTTTGGTGCCAGATCTTTGATTTCATTGGTATAGACAGTGGCTCTCAAAGTATGATCTGGGGACTCCTGGAGGTCCCTGGAACATTTTCAACAAGTAGCCAATGAAGTCAAAACTATTTTCATAATAATATGAAAAAATTCTAATTTCAAATATGGTAAATACTGATAGATATGATCCACATAAACAAAAGCTCTTTGGTGGGGTCTTCAATAATTTTTATGAGAGTAAAGGGGTCTTGAGACCAAAAAATCTGAGAACTGACACTATAGGGAAAATTGTTGAGGAAACTCTGTATAATTGAAAATCTGTTACCCTAAAAAACTACATTTCCCAGGAGTCCACTGACTTCCTGTCATTTTGTACTTCCCGTAGACAGGGGATAAATTCAGTGGGTATTCCTGCTCTGCCTCTTTGGCTTCCTGTCCCAAGCGTGGTGGTGGTAAGAGCAGGGATTTTGAACAGGCAGATCAGCCACAGGCACATGGTTTTTATTTTGTATCCCTTTTATTCCTTTATTTCTAATGTTCATTAATAAATCTCTCTAAATATAATATTTTAAATATTGAGACTTATTTAATTTTCACATTTTTGGTGACCAGAAGTTGGAGAAGAAATTCTCAATTTTTTAAGATAGCCTAGATAAATTTTTTAAGCCACGTTCCTCCTGCCATGGCTTTTTGACCACCCACCCACCCACCCACCCTCAAAAACTCTGAGAGAACTCTGGACTTTCTTCGGAGCTGCTGCCTTACTTTTGCTGTCCCTACTTTTTTTACCAGTTGCCTACCCTAATGGCCTGGCTGTTTTAGTTTGAGGGACTTGGCAGAGAAGGGATAAACCACTTCTCTTACCCATCTGTTTGAGCCAGCATTCCTCACTGCTGCCTAGCTTTGCAGCTGCTGCTGATCCCTTCTGTTCCTGATACTGCTTGCTCCTGCTCTGGCCCCAGTCCCTAGATCCTGGCCCCCAGGCCCAGGCCCCAGCCCTGGCTGCTATTAGTGATCCTGCTGAATTGCTGATAGCTGCCACTATGTCTTTGAAACTCACAAACTGGGAGTCCTTGGAGCCACTCTCTGGGCAACTGGTAAAAACTGGGGTGTGTTTTCCATAGGCAACAATTAGCCTCCAGACTCCCTGTCTACTTGGCAGGGGAAGCAAACTGCTCCCTAGCATTTAACTCTAGGGAAAGGGGAAGGAAAATTACTTTTTGAAACAGGAAGTAAAATTGCAAGCATGGAACACTCTATGAAAGAGCAGTGCATTACCTATTTCAAACAGCTCCCAGTTTTAGGATGTTTTTTCTTCCTACCATTCCTGGGTGTGCTGGTCCTTTCAATTATCTTGCCTGAGATTCAGGGGAGAAATTCATCTCCCTACAACCCCTTGCCATTTGGGCCTGCCAAGTTTCTAAAATTCATCCAGTTTGGGATTCCACCACACTATGCTCAGTGAGGAATTCTCCCTCCCTACTGGAGATCCCAGTGGTATGACAAAAGGAATCTGGATAGAGAAAGGAACTTTAAAGAGTCTGGAGGTGAAATTTTTAAGCCTCTTCAGACTCCATTGTTTTATGAAAGTCTTTGTATCTTATTGTATTTTGCTGATTGTCCCCTTTAAGATTTAATTGTGTTGTTTTTAAGTTCATATATTAATCCAATTGATATTATTCTGTTACACAGAATCATTTAATCTACTATGTTTTAGCTTTTAGATATATTCTGTCACTTTTCCCCTATAACTATACTGAACAAAATATTATTGTATATGCCCATAAAAATAGTCTTTTTCTTCCATTTTGCTTTTGTTAATTGTCACATAGATGATGGATGGACTTTGTCAACCTGGTTAACAACCTTTGGAAAATTTAATGAGCTAAATATCTCAAATTTATTTTAAGGGATCTTCATACATGATTTTTAGATTTTTTTCAATAACTCTGACTGATCATCTTGCCTGCCTCTGAATTATTTGTAACAAGAGGTAAAGGATCCATTTAGTAGATGAATTGAAGCACTATTATATCCCCACCTCCACATTTGTAAAAATGTAAATGTATGGGACATATCACAGTCTCAAACCAGAGGAACTGGGAAATTATTCCCACGGCATGGTACCCCTGGATGACTCCCAAGAGGGGGCATCTCCCATTTGTAACTCTTCAGCTTACTCTATCCTTCCACCAGAATGATCTAGATTCTTGGTAACATTTTTAGACCCAACATCAACAGTACAGAGGTTTTTTTTTTCCCCCCTAGATTCCTCTGCCACATTTTTGTAATGATGGCAGTAATAGATTAAAAAAAAATATCTCTAGGTTCAAATCCGGCCTCAGCCACTTCCTAGCTGTGTGACCCTGGGCAAGTCACTTGACCCCCATTGCCTACCCTTACCACTCTTCTGCCTTGGAGCCAATACACAGTATTGACTCCAAGACGGAAGGTAAGGGTTTAAAAAAAATATCTCAGTCAAGGTTGAATGATTGCTATACCTGAAAAACTTGTGACAAGTATCCATTAGTCTTCTAGTGTCATACAGCAGACTCATGTGAATCCTAATGATAGTAGGTTTGTCATGGGCTATTATATATATCATATATATATATATATAATAAATGGGCTATTATAACTTTGGGGATTTTTATCCTCCTTGAATGTGCATTACCTGTTGTACTATCGTTCTTTATAAAAAATTTTTTTACTTAGTAAAAAAAAAAATCATTTGCACACACACAGTGGATCATGGCCAAATTTAAAAAGGAAATGGATCTCATTTTTTTGGGTGAGAAATCTTTATATTCTACCTTTTCTTAGCTGACAGTGTGTCAATGATTGTAAGCTATATATTTTTAAAACTTTTTATTATGATTTTTGTTTGCATGCGCAATATAGTATTTCAGTTTTACTTTTTCTCTCCTTTTTGTATTTGAATCTTGTCACCAGTATTGAGATTTTCTTTAACTTTTTTGATTTTGCAATAATATTAGCGTAAAATCAATTTGCCCTAATGTCATTGCATATCCAAAAGCTTTAGACTATAAAAATGATGCCATTGATTATTTAAAAAAAATTATGGGACTTTGCTTAATGATTTTGTCTGATTCCAGGAGAAGAGAATACAAAAAGAGTCATTGCATAGTGCCAAAGAAGCACAAAGCTAACTGCATAGTGTTGATGGAGTACAAGGTCAAAGAGACCAACCAGTCCCAATGGGATTGATGAAATTTTGAGCCAAGACAAGAGGACTTGAACTTGTTTGGGGTTCAAGGTTGTGGCTGTTCTGACATATGTCAAAGGCAGGTCTTCCTTGTCCCCACATTATACCAAGTATCTCAATTCTGACTCCATCAAGATTCTAATTTGCTGCTAAAATCTAGTCCCTTTTCTGTCTTTTATAGTGTGGCAAACTTTCTATATATAGTCCTGGCTATGAATTGGGTAAGTGCATAATTCATAAATCACTTTAATTGGGTCCTGATTCAAGGACCTGTTATAGGTTTATTTTTTCTTTACATAGAATTTTTACACATAAGACTTTGATATTCTATATTTCAACCATAAGTTATTTTTTCTCTTTTATTTGGATTTTTTGATGTTTTTAATTTCTCTTGCTAACTGATTCATATATCTCACAACTCAGCCATGCATTCCAAAGTGATCCCTGTGTTTTTCAACAAGTTTAAATTCTTTTGAGGGTAATTTTAGGATAAGAAACATGCTACCTCTCCAAATCCAAAAAGTGAACTGTTTGGAGAAGGCACCATGAAAATGCCTTCATAGACCACACACTGCACCAGAAGATTCAGAGTGAACTTTGGGATGTGGTGATTTGAACTGTGTGGGGTTGAAATGCATTTGTTTTGTATGTATACTCTTATGCCAAAGGGGACTGCCCCCTAACTTGCTTTTTGTCAATGCACCTAGCAATCATTGGCTTTGTTCTCTTTTGCTTTTATCCTCAAATTATTATAATTTCAAAGTTGGTTATGTTTACAAGATCTATTGGAGAGATCAATCTTCCACTGGACCTCAAGGAGGAATGTATAATTGAAAACCTGTTACCCTAAAAAACTACATTTCCCAGGAGCCCACTGACTTCCTGTCATTTTGCACTTCCTCTTGCTCTGCCTCTTTGGTTTCCTGTCTTGAGTATGGTGGTGGTAAGAGTGGGGATATTGAACAGATTGATTAGCCATAGGCACGTGGTTTTTATTGGTATCCCTTTTATTCCTTTATTTCTAATGATCATTAATAAATCCCTTAAATATAATATTTTTATTATTGCATATTAATTTTAATTTTTACAATTCCCCCTAAGGCAGCTCAGTACTTGTACTTAGAACGGTGGTGGTGTCTGAGAAATTAAGCAACTTGCTAAAGGTCATAGAGCTAGTAATGTTAAAGGTGGCCCGGAACCCAACTATTTCTGATTCTCTAAAAGTTATGTCATGTTACCTCATGATCAGAGACCCAATGCACCTGAAAAAAGGCAGTCACACAGACTTGAGTTCTCTACTTTTTCATTTGCTTTTAGGAAAAGGGATTTTTTTTTCAAGTGAGTGCCCCTTCAGCTAATGGTCTTTGACAAGAGCCACTAATATTTTAGCTTTGTTGCTTATGTCCATAGGAGCATGCTGAGATGCTGCTTTGGTTATGGTGACACTTGAGAATACTGCATTTGATAGAAGCTTGTTTATGACTCATTAGGCTCTTTTCTCAGTGCCATTTAGCTGTGGTTCTCTTAGCCCGTAGAGAAGCAAGACTGGACTCTGGTATTCCTATACAGTTCCTTTTTTTTTTTAACTTTTACCTACTGTCTTGGAATTGATATTGTATATTGGTTCCATGGCAGAAGAGTGACAAGGGTTAGGCAATGGGGGTTAAATAACTTGCCCAGGGTCACATGGCTAGGAAGCGTCTGAGGTCATATTTGAACTCAAGGCCTCCCATCTCCAGGCCTGATTCTCTTTCTACAGTTTCTACTTTAGGACATGTTTTTGAGAGAAGATTTGGGACAATGATCACTTTTTCTGAACTGTGACTACCACTGGAAAACTAGCAACTAGTCATCTCTTTATCTTTTGACTTTTTCTCACTATATGAATCTGAGACCTACAATAGACTCAGAGACTACCAGGGTAAAAGTGACTTTTTAGGGTCATTTAGTCCAATTTGGTTGTTTTATACATATTTCAGGACAGAGGCAAACATAATGCCTAACAACTCAACTCACATATTTATATAGCACTTCAAGGTTCACAAAGCCTGCAAAGGAATGCAAGCTTCTTGAACGTGGGGACTCATCCTTGTACTCCCAATGCCTGGCACAGCAGCACCTGGCACCTAGCAGACATAATAAATGTTTACTGAATGAAAGGGTGTACAACCTTCTACAGTACTCTTCTGTAGTTGCCTTATGGCTTATAGCACATTCTCTCCATCTCACCATTTCCCTGGGAAATGGGCAGGTAGACTATCTCCAGAATCCATCTGGGGAGCTAATTTAGAATGAACAAAAACCTAGTACAGTCCTAGAAGTAAGGACATTGCCTTAGTAAGGACACTGCTGTGTCCTCCAAAAGTCTTGTTTCCAAGATGCTTGTTTTCTAAGGTCCCCTATTGCTAGTGGCAGCTCTTTTTTTTTTAAAGAAAATATGAATAAATCAGATAAAGATGGTTAACAACTCATCAGCTACCTGACAGGTTTGATAGATCATAGATTTAGAACAAGAAAGGACTCTGAGAAATCTTTCTTCTTCTAGGCAAGAGTGAGGAATGAATCCACTCAAGAGTTGCTTCACTGACACAAGGCAAAAATCACTAGAAAAAATCAGGCACACACCATGCAATTGGAAATGTTTTTTTAGATATTTTCATAGTACCGAATAACTCAAGAGCAAGGACCATATTTAGTCTTTGTATCTTTCATAGATCTTTACATACAGCAAACACTCAAGAAATCCTTGTAAAATTGAATAGAATTGAATTATCTTCCTGTCCTTCAGAAACCTATGTTTCAATGTATGTCCCAAGCTTCAGAGAAAGAGGGTTGAACTGAGGAGAATTCTAAAGTCAGCATTAGGCAAACCAAACCCCTTTCAAAGGATCACCAACATTGAGCCGTCACCCTCCATTATTCCCCAAGACACACAAACACATGCAGCTATAGAAACACACACATGCCAATAGAGACATGCATAAACAACCCCTAAGGGCACCCAGTCTAACCTGCTGACTCAATAGGAGACTGGACCCTACTGCCTCATAGGGGAATGGGTGGAGAGGCAGAAGGCTGGCCATGTTCTGACGATGTGAAGAAAAACAAGGATGCAATGATGATTCTAGATATTTGAAACCTGCCACAAATGTTCCTAGTTGGCATATTACCAATTGACTAAATCTAAATTGATTCTGCTAATTGATTTCACCAAAAAAAGTAGAGTCGATTAGCAGGATTGTCTCAGCAGGCTTGAATATCCTTTCTGAGCTGACTCAATTAACAGGGCTGAATATTCCTGTCTCTTGAACTCAGTGTGTACCTAGACGTTTAGGGAAAGTGCACTAAAAACAGGCCTCATTTAAAATAAAAATGTACGAAATAAAAGTCGCTTTCCTCTTTGGATTTCATTTCCCCCATCTGTTGGACTAGATGAGCCGCTGGGTATCTTCCAGTACTAAAATTATATGATTCTTCATGTCTAAAATAACAAGCAGACTTAATTTAAGCTACATTTCAAATAGGTTTGAAGCCAAGTGCATTTTCTTAAGGCAAAGAAGTATCTTGAGAATGGTGGGAACTGGGCAAATCACTTATCCCTGTTTGCCTAGCTCTTGTCTTTCTGTCTTAGAGAGATTTTTAAGACAAAAAGTAAAGATTAAAAAAAATAAAAGAATGGAGGAAAAAAGGACATTCAAAGTGGCATAAAACAAAACTCAATTAGGACCTGAAATTTAATGTTGTGAGTTAAGCTGTCTGCATTTCTTGGGACTATCCATTGAGCATAAGATAATTCATATCCTCATTTTAAAGCAAGCACAAAATTAACAAAGGCTCAATTCAGTAAACCTACACCCACTGATTCCAGATCATTGTTTGATCCCATTGAGTTTCAGTTGTCTGTCATGTGATACAATTCAGTCTGTTAGTTGAACAATCTGTCATCAGTCTGACCTGCTCAGTATTTCATCACATATACTAAGGTTGTCCCTAGGATATCTGACACTGCTTACCTTCAGTGGAGCTTGTCATTTGCCAAATGGCACTATAGATAGGTTTTGTATGATGAATATTTCAGATTTTCATTTTGATGTGAATTAATATTTTTATATTAGGGCAGCTAAGTGGATAGAGTGCCAGGCCTAGAGTTAGGAAGAGCTGAGTTCACATTTAATTTCAAATACTTACTAGCTGTGTGACCCTGGACAGAAGCTTAACCCTGTTTGCCTCAGTTTCCTCATCTGTCAAATGAGCTGGAAAAGGAAATGGCAAACTATTCTAGTATCTTTGCCAAGAAAACCTCAAATGGCATCACAAAGAGTAGGACATGGCTGAAACGATGGAACAACAATATTCTTATAGATCATGGTGGATAGTACTAGGGAATTTCATATTTCCCCATGACTTTTATGGAAACCAGATAATAGAATCTATTTTGCAAGTTCCTTTCAGCTCTGACATTCCACATTCTAAGGTCTTAACATTCTAATTTCTAAATTATTTAAGATTCTTTCCAGTGTGTGTGTGTGTTAGGAGAAGGGGGAACTCAAAGCACTCAATTCCTTTGTAAACTGCACTTTGCATCCCTGAATTCTGGAATCACAATTGCTGGCTCTCTCAAAACTTCTGAGCATTGAGTACATCCCTCAAGATATTTTGATTTCCTCTCCATTTTTTTTGCAAGTCTTAAAATTTCCCTATTTCTCCTTATAGGTATTTGTGTATAGTTGGCCACATCTTGACAAATGAATTCGCTCTTCTATTCAGGTTTGAGTATGTGAAACTTTTCATTCTAACGCACTTGAAAAGCCAAAGTCTTTGAAAATGAATGACTAGATTAGCAGTAGCAATGTTTGTGATGGAAGAAAGAATTGGGGGGCTTGGTAAAGTATAGAATCCTATAATGTCAAAATTGGAAGGAACCTCAGAATGTCAGATAAGGAAGAAATTCTAAAGATTGTTTTCATTTGCATGTGCACGCATGAGTGTGTGTGTGTGTGTGTGTGTGTGTGTGTGTGTGTGTGTGTGTGTGTTGTTCAACCATTCAGTGTATGTGACCCTATGGATCATGTCTATGGGGTTTTCTTGGCCAAGGATACTGGAATGGTTTGCTATTTTCTTCTCCAGTGGATTAAAGCAAACTGTGTCTTGCCCAGGGTCACAAAGTTAGGAAGTGGTCTGAGGCTGGATTTGAGCCCAAGTCTTCCTGATTCCAGATCCAGAGCCCTATCCACTGAGCCATCTAGCTGCCCCATCACCCTGACAAAATCGAGGCAGAGAGAAGTAGCTTCTGTATTTTTATTACTAGTTTGAATCTAAGACACAATTCTCTAACTAATGGATGGCCCAGGTGAAATGAGTTGATGGCGTATCTAACTTGTCCTTTTGGGAATGGTATGGATGAGAGACTGTGTGGAGCAAATAAACTGAGAGTTCATGAGTTCAAGTCCTGCTTCTGAGGCATGCAGACTTTGTGAGCCTGGGTGAACCAATTTTTCCAAGACTTAAGATTAAAGAGAAAATTCTGGCCTGCACCAGTAAGAAGGAATTTCGTCACCCAAAAGTTCCTTATACTATTGAAATCATGGATCTAGTCCATAACCCTATAGTTTAGTAGCAAACCATATTTTGTTTTTCATGATCATAGTAGTTGTTTGTAGTTCAGTAATTTCAGTTTTATCTGACTCTGCATGACCTCCTTTGTATTTCAAGTAAAGACGCGCTGGGGAGTGTTTGTCATTTCCTTCTCCAGCTCATTTTACAAATGAGATAACTGAGGCAAACTGGGTTAAGTGATTTGCCTAGGGCCATACAGCTAATTAAGTGTCTGAAGCCATTGAATTTAAGGACTTTGGAGATCAACTAGTCTAACCCTCTCATTTTACAAGTGAAAAACAAACTGAGAACCTGTCTGAATGGTTAAATGGTTAAGTCAAGCCTGAGACTGCATAAGTACTACATCATGACAGAGTGAAAAGTAAGGAATAGAAGTGATATTGGTGAGTTGAGGAGTTGGGGAGGAGAAGATTGTAGATGCAATGCAGATAATTAGGAGCGAGAAGGGAGAAGGTGGAAGGTGCAACTAGTCTGAGTAGTGTAATAAATGGATAATCTGTGTAACTATTTCTGGTTGTTTTTTCCACAGTAGGGGTAATCAGAGAAAGTAATTTTTGCCCCACCAAAATAAAATGAATTCTTAAATTTTCAATCATGGTTGAGCAAAGAAAAATATGGGAAATTGGAGCATTAAAGAAGAGATACAAATCTTCTCAGGTTTTAAAAAAATTCTTTGTCCAAACAAAAAGGAAATGTATCCCCCTCCCAGGACTGCAGGCTTTTGGAAGATAGACCACTGACTGGCTCCTTGAAAATGATGTGCATACAGGTTGCCATTGGTTGCCATGGTGAGGGATGCTGACTCTGAAGAAATGTATAATACAAAGCTTGGAGGGGGGTTGGGGTAGCAATGGGCTTTCTCAGTCAGCAGCAAAAGAGACATCAGGGAGGACCCTAACTGTGAGGGAAGAGAAGGAAAAGCATCATTAATTCTGCTTTCTTTCTGCTCTACCAAGGAGGGCTGGGCTCTGGCTGAATAGTTCTCCAGGGAAGAGAACTTGTAAGGTAAGATACACAGCCTTTCTTTCTCACGCTCTGTCTAGAGAAACCCCTGCCATTACTTGGAACCTAGGAAGGAACCAGGGGGTGAATCAACAAAGTCATGGTTTTTAAGAACAAAAGCAGAGAGAAAGACAAAAAGGACTTAGGCAGGAATGTAATGGAATGAGGGTGAGGGAGAATGGGAGAAAGAGACTGAATTTAAAAAAAAAGCAAGCTTTTATCCAGAGAAGTGGGGAGTAAATAAATATATATTTATGTGAAAAGATATATTTATAAAAATTATATATTATTAAGAAACCGGAAGAGGCTTTTTAAGGAAACTTAGTCTCTCAAGTGAGCCAATTGTTGCCCTGGGTCAGAATGGAGAGAAAAGAGAATTTTTTTCACTCAAGATGATGGGATAACTGTCATAAAAATGTCCTTCAGCAGTACTCTGTGGGATATACCTGTGTATCTGAAGTAATGCAGCATAGAGTTAAAGCCGGGCTGTGTATTAGAAAGATCACTGAACTGGCAGTCAGGAGATCTGGGTTCACTTCCCAAGTCTTCTACTATAGAGCTATGTATCCATTTCAAATTACTTATTCTCTGGGCTTCAGCTTTCTCGATTTATAAAATGATAGGGAAATACTAAATCATTTCTAAAATCCTTTCCATAGTATATTCCATGTAAATGAATTGGGTCCTCCACCCCTAGCCAAAATGGGATGGAGAGAATATATGAATGTGTGGGAGGAGATAAAAGAAAAGAGAAAAGAAACAAGATTTCCAACATTCAGTCCTGTAATAGCCTTTCATAGACAGGTTCTGAAAGCACTTAATGAATCCTTTTAGAACCCATTATTCAGGGAAGGGATGCTCAGCCAAATGGAGATATTTCCAAGCCTGAGCTCAGATAAAAAGTCAGACCTGGAAAATCTTTTCAGTGCTGTATATTTTCCTGTGGTTCAGTTCCCTTAGAGATATAGGAAAGGTAATGAGGAGCTGGTGATGGGAAAACAGCAAAATAATAGCCCCTCGGTAAACTCAATCACACTGGATTGTCTCATTTTTACAGCCTTATAGTGTTAAGAAACAGTACCTGTGTGTGGGCTGAAGACAGAGGAAAAAGACTTGAGATCTGCAGGCAGATCTGCATTCACTGGGATTAGCTATTTCTTACAGTTAGAGTAAGAATTTACAGAAGGTGGCCTGGTGCAAAAGGTACACTCTCTAGGCTTCAGTTTCCTATCTGTAAAATTAATGGGTTGGAGTAAAAGACTCCTAAGATTCCTTCCAGATTTAAGTCTACAACTCAGCAGAGAAGTAAGCATTGCTTCCCTCCAGATGCAGCAGGACTAACTGCCTTCAACATCTTTCCCCCTTAGAGGATGGAAGCCTCTTTGGGATTTTACTTGACTTGATAGAACTTCCATAGTAGCCAGGTGATAAAAGCACTGTGTCTCTCCATCCCTAGTCCTGAGTTTCACCAGGGTATTCAGGGAGAGCACAATATAGCATGTGGATATACCCCACTGTGAAGGGCTGGCTTTTGCTGTGTGCACTATGTTGTGAGGCAGGAGCTGGATGGCACAAAGCAGTCTCCCATGCTATCGGGCATGACGCATTTTAAAGCTTAATGACCAGGCAAAGGGGAGCTATCACATAGCAGAGAAGCTGCATAAATTGAATTTGAATAGTTATTTGGAAGCTCCAGGGACTAAGCCTGAAGCTTCCTGTAGCTCTGCCTATATCTCTCCATCTTCATCCTTTGTAAAATGTTTCTTTTTTAGACCATTCTACGATGAGAAGGAAATTGGGGAGAACTGTTCATTGCTCTCATCCGGGGGGGAGCAACATCCTGTTTAGCCTGGAGAGCTAAATGAGGTTGCCCAATGCCCATGGGAACCACCAGATCTCATAACACTGGCAAAAGAGGTGCTGAAAAGGAGAAGTGAAGAGAGGGAGAAAGAAGGAAAAGGAGGAGAAGAGGAAGGGAGGAAGGGAGGAGACAGAAAGATATGAAATGGAAGAGGGAGAGATGTAGGAAAACAAAAGACACATATAGCAAATTGGGGTTTGGGTCTACTCACTGTTGAACGAGATGTCACTTGAAGGGTGTCAATATCCAAAGTTGTGCATCCCTCCTTTGAGCCAAAGACCCTAAACTTCTTCCATGTAAATACTGACTACATCTCCTTTAGGCAGGACCTCCCAGAGTTCTAGAGCCCTGAGCTGCTCTGCTCTTAGGGTTTGGACCAGAATATCATTCCAAGCTAAGCTAGCTGAGGCAGTCCTTTCATCTCTACATTTCTCTTTTCACTCTTCTCTTTCTCCTCTGTCAGGTCTCATAATTAGTTGCTAAAGTGTCATCAATGCCACCTCTGCAGCATCTCACATCCTAGCCCCTTCTCTTGTCCCCACAGATACTATATAAGCACAGTCCCTCATTACCACTCTCCTTTCCTATTACATAGCCTCCTAACCAATATTGCCATTTTTGCTCTTTCTTACTCCCCAAAGACACCCTGGAGACCTTGCCAGGCTAATCTTTATTTTGACATAGAGATGATTATTTCATTTCCTTTTTCAAAATTCTTTCACATACTAAGAAAAGTTCATCTTCTTGATTCTGGATTTTTAGGTCTTTCCCAATCTGGTTCCATATTATATTTCCAACGTTGTCTCACATTATTTCTCTTCCAAATAAGGTGTGCTTCAGCCAGACTGGACTACTTACTTTCTCTTCTATAATTCCTTGAACTTATCTGCCTTCATGCCTTTGCTCATACTCTGCTTTACCCCTCCCCTGTACTCCTCTATTTATCTTGGTTGTTAAATTCTTAGCCATCCTTTAAAACCCAACTTTAAATAATACCTCCACATTAAATCAAGATTCCTTGACTTCTACCACCAGTCCTGGAAGGGGGTAGTGGCTTCCCTCCTTCATCCAATTTCACAAAGAACTTGTTATTTTGGTCATGTCTGACTCTTTATGATCTATTTTCTAGGCAAAGATACTGGAGGGGATTGGCATTTCCTTCTCTACTTCATTTTACAAATCACCCAATCTCACAAAGAACTTGTCATTGTTCAGCCATTTTTTTTACCATATTCCACTCTTTCTGACCCCATTTTCTTGGCAAAGATACTGAAAGGGTTTGCCCTTTCCTTCTCCACCTCATTTTACAGATGAAGAAACTGAGGCCAATAGGGTTCAGTGTCTTATCCAGGATCACATAGCTAGTAAGTGTTTGAGGTCAGATTTGAACTCGGGAAGATAAGTCTTCTTGACTCCCAGTCTGGCACTCTATTCATTGCACCACCTAGCTGTCCACAGAAGTTAGCTTATGTTTACTTCAAAAATTCAAAACAGCTGTTCTTTCATGGTAGTAAAGAGAGAGTATTCCCTTAAACGATGTTGATTACAGCTGCTCCATGATTCTCTTAACATAGCAGAGACTTAACTGTGGCCAAAAAGAAATTCATCATCTGGTGGTCAACCAGATGGATCTTTCCAAACTCCAGCACATAACTCTGTGGCTGGGACTTAATAAATGTTGACTGACTGATTGATTGATTGACTTAGCAAAGCTCATCTTGAAAGGATTGACATGTAGTCCATCTCTGGGCACCTATTCAAGTCCTTGTCTGATTGATAGGGCTTGCCAGAGTCTGTGCCCCAATGTCATAGCTTTCAAGAACCAGGTTCATCCTTATGCTGGAATGAGACAAGGCACTAGTGGGGGAATCTTCCCAGAAGTGCTTTCCACTTGCCTGGTATTGCTTGCCTGGGCTGTCCCCTAGACCTTGGAAGGCAGGTCCTCTTCATACACACTCCTGTAATCTCTGGCTTCTTTCCAGGCTCAGGCCATGTTGCATAGCTTACTTAAAAAACCTTTTCTCATCCCCTTGGTTGTCAGTGATTTCTTCCTTTCTTTAATGTAGTGGGTAAATTATCATGTATATACTGATCTGTAAGAAAGAGCAGCAGCCTATGCTGAAATAATGGCTAAAGAGATGGCCTTGAAGTCAGAAAAATCTGAGTTCAAGTCTCACTTCTAACACATCCTGGTAATGTCAATTTAGAAGAAGTCATTTAACTTTTTAGCACTCTAGACAACTCTCTCGGACTAGAAATTACAGAGGAGTTGACCTGCACTGATAGAGGACATTTCTTCATTCTCATATCAATGAAATATAGGTGCAGTCTTTATTCTCAAATTTATCTCTTAAGATATTGTTCCCCAGGGGCAGTTAGGTGACTCAGTAAATAAAGAGCCAGGTCCAGAGTTGAGAGGACCTGGGTTGAAATCTGGCCTCATCTACTTCCTAGTTGTAAGACTTTGGGCAAGTCCCTTAATCTCCATTGCCCAGTCCTTACCGCTCTTCTGTCTTGGAACTAATACGTGGTATTGATTCTAAATTGGAAGAAAAAGGTTTGAAAAATCAAAGATGTTTGATGTTCCTTTCCTTCTGCTGTTCTCAGTGGACTAGGAGATCCTTGAGGGCAGTGACCATTTTTAGGAGATTTTTTTGTATCCTCATTGCTTAGCGGAGTGTGTTGTAAGTAAGGACTTCACAGCTGTTTATTGGATTTGCTTGGATTATTTGGAATTATAGGTGTTTCCCCTTTATTTCTCCAGATTGTAAGCAGTATGAGGACAAGAAGTCTAATCTGAACTCTTTATCTCCCCCAGTCTTGAGAACAGTGTTCTTTACTGGATGTTTGCATTGCCCTGAATTCTTCATGAAAAGTCTATCCTGGCCAAACCAGGCCACCTTGCTATCCCTCTTCAGGTTCCTTTCCTTGGGGTGGAGAGAGATTTACGAGAGTAAGGAGAATTGACCTTTTCTTATGCTTTGGGTTTCAGAGACGTGATGAACATTGAAGTTAAAAATGTTTCTTATACCCAAGCAACCATCTCCTGGTCTACACAAGAGTCCTGCGTGAAGAACGATTATCATGTTGTGTACAGGCCCAACTGGAACAGCATCTTCTCAGGCTACCCACGTCACCCCTTTCACCATGAAGAAAAGGTCCCTGGAACCCTCAACTCCTTGGTCCTTCGCCAACTTGCTCCATCCACCGTCTACTTTCTGTGTATCACCTGCCAGAATTCCTACCCCTCCAGCAGCCACTGCACTTTGTTCCATACCCTGGATAGGAGCTCCAAGGCTACTCATGGCTCCCAGCTGGATCCTGGTGTGTCTCTTTGGATGGTCACAGCTCTTCTCCTTGCCTGCTTTGTGGCCATCTTAGCCTTCTTCTGTCTCCAGTTCTGGTGTCTGAGGTGCCATGAACCAAGATGGGCATACTGCTCAGACCAGCAAGAGGAAGTCAATGAGTTGGTGAGGTGGGCTGATGGGGCTCCAGGCCTTGGGCAGAGGGAGGAAGATCTGCAGGGGTTCCCCATGACAGCACTACTGACCAAGAGCTCTAGTGGTATGACTGAGAGCTCCCACAGTTCTCCCTCTGCCTGCTTCTCCCCCAAGGGGACTCATGATATCTCCTCATCTTGGACCATGAATGATGAATGGTTAAAAAGAGATGTGTCAACAGAACAGGGTCCATTTCATGATACAAAAGATGTGCCTAAGTAATATTGGTTGGTTTGATTTTTTTCTCCTTTGTTAAAAAAAATTCCTTTTTCTTTTCCCCTGTACCAGGGATGGCACAGTTTAGGGTTTGTGTAAAAGTCCAGGGATACACACACACACACACACACACACACACACACACACACACACACACACACACACACACACACATATTCGTACATACATACACATATGTATGTGTGTGTTAGCAAAAGTCAAATGGGCCACACAAAGTCCCCATATCCTTAGGTACCCTTTATTTTTTAATCTTCAAAAATTATTTAATTAATTAAGACTATTTTCCCATAGTTACATGATTTATGTTCTTTCCCTCCCTTCCCTTTCCCCCCTCCCATAAC
Organism: Monodelphis domestica; assembly: GCF_027887165.1. NCBI lineage: Eukaryota > Metazoa > Chordata > Mammalia > Didelphimorphia > Didelphidae > Monodelphis > Monodelphis domestica. The sequence goes on along the minus strand of NC_077227.1, from coordinate 359,122,119 downwards.
CAACGTACAATTCCACTGGGTTTTACATGTGTCATGATTTACATGATCAAGATTAGGTACCCTTTAGATAGATTCTTTCACTTCATCTCAAGTGCAACACATACATTTCCTACACTGCATTCTAGAAAGGGAAGAGATAGGAGTGTCATAAAACCTTTGAATCAGAAGGTAATTTATAGATTATTTAGTCCAACCACCCTACTGCCTGCCATTTTACATTAGAGCAGATGAAATCAGAGATTGTATGAATTTAGGCAATGGTAGAAACAAGATTGGTCTTGAATTTAAAAGACCTAGGTCTGAGTTCCAGTACCAACACTTATTATGTGGCCAGAGACAAGTCAATTAATCTGTGATCTTCATTTCCTCCTTTATAAAATAAAGATAGTAATGTTTGTACTAGAGAGAAAGGGTGGCAACCCTGACAATGAGCTGGCTTGTGAGTCAGGGAAGATCTGAGTTCAAGTCTCACCTTGGACCCACACTGGCTATATCATCCTGGGTAAGTGACTTAAACTCTCAATATCCAGTAGATCCTTTTGTTTTTTTTTTTTTTCCAAACTAAAAGTTGAGGGAAAACTGTTGATCCACATTGGTGGAAGAAGCTTTTTTATGAGAAGCACCCAATACCAAAGAAATCATGAATTCAGTCAAAAACAAAAGCAAACAGAAATCTTTGTACTCTATTTCACAAACCTGGTGAGAGGAAAGGACTTAGTAAGTTTTTAAGAATGAGATAAGCATGGGTTATCATTCATTGTTGCCCAAGATCACATAATCACTTTCCACTATGGGTTATTTCTGTGAGTTCCAAGTCTCAAGTTGGATGCTTGAAAAGGATGTTGAGGTTAATAGTGACAGATTTTAATTCAGCTGGAAGGAAATTATTCTTGAATTTTGGTGGGGTTTACTAGAATTATAATCTCCTTAATAAGTGAAATGTTAGCTTTTTTGTCTCTCCTGTTACAACATTCCCCTGATAAGAAAGTGCTGAGTTCTCAGAATCAGTGAATGTGTGCTGATGCTGGACAGAAAAGAATATGGCGGCCTTAGGCTAAAACCCAACTGGGCTCCTTGTGCATGTGAATATAAATAGCAGGAAGGGAAAAGCTCTGGTTATATCAGTGTGAGACAAGAGATTGCTAGCCCATAAGTCTGAAGCCGGAGAGCAAAGACAGATGTCTCTCACATCCCCCATCCCCACCACCATTCATCCTTTCCCTCAATTCCCATGCCATCTGACAGGGCAGAGTCACAGGACCATATGAACACCTTATAGTTCGTTTACCAAGAAGGAAGCACAGGGGGAACCCAGCTGAGAGAGAGTCCCTGCACACCCTCTTCCCATCCTCCAACCCCTCCCTGATACTCAGTATGTGACCAGGATATAACCAAATACCATGTCTTTTCATTGCCGCTTGCGACCCAGATTTTCAGCCTGAATAAAGTTGACTTTTCAAAGAATGGAGTATCCTTGTTTCTCCCTAAAGTCCTCCTGTCTCTCAGCTGCCTGCCTCTTCTAAGCTCCCCCCCCCCCCCCCCCACAGAAGACACTTCCCTGCATGTGATCTGCTTATCTGAGTTCTCCGACTGACAATTTTACCAGGAATTTGCTGATATGATCACTGACCTTGGACCCATAGAGGTAGTATGGCTGAACATTGGCAGGTTTGTCCCTCTGTGGTTCCTGGGTGAAGGGAATAGCTGTTCGGACGAAGCTGATAGAGGAGAAGAGAGGAACCGGGGGTTAGATATATTCTGAAATCCCATCACAGGGATACGCACTGTAACAAAACCCTTTCTAAACTGAATGGAGAGGATGGAAGGACTTCAAAAGCCCTGACCAGCATATTCCATTATATTAAATCAATACATATTTATGAACCACTTAGAATGGGATGAAGCCCTAGGTTAGATGTTATAAGTCACTTTTCTTTTTTGATATCTGAAGGAGTTATATGACCATAGAAAATTCAGATGGAGATGGGGGAAGGCCAGGTGGTTCAGTGGGTTGAGAGCCAGACCTGGAGATGGGAAGTCCTGGGTTCAAATCTGGCCTCAGACCCTTCTTAGTTGTGTGATTCTGGGCAAGTCACTTAACCCCTCACTGCCTAGCCCTTACCACTCTTCTGTCTTGGGACTGATACACAGTATTATTGATTCTAAGATGGAAGGTAAGGATTTTAAAAAAGAAAAAAGAAAGAAAAGAAAACTGAGATGGGCTTATAGATGTGGCTATCTGTTCTCAGGGCGCCACACATTTATTAAGGCCAAATAAGTTGAGAGGAGGATTGAGGTCCAAGAAGCTCCATGTCTGGGTCCAAAAGGCAGAGTACTCTGTTAGAATAAGTATTAAAAAAAAAAGAAAGAAATCCCATCCTAAAATAGCAGCAGTCCTAATTATCAAACACCTGCCTTTCAAGGTTCTCCTACGTGTCAGACTTTCTCTCATCAAGGTATTATTATCTCCCTTGATAGATTAGAAAAGTGCAGCCTGAAATAAGTGAGTGCTTTGAAATAAATAAGTGCTCACAATCAGCAATTCAGTAGGAGAGACAGGGTTGTTAGTGTTTTATCACCATTTTCTCATACTCCTATAGTATATTAGTGTGTATATGCACACATATGTGCCAATTTTTTTAATTTTTAATTTTTTTAAGCCCTTACCTTCCATTTTAGAATCACTACTGTGTATTGGCTCCAAGGCAGAAGAGTGGTAAGGGCTGGGAAATGGGGGTCAAGTGACTTGCCCAGGGTCACCCAGCTGGGAAGTGTCTGAGGCCACATTTGAACCTAGGACCTCCCATCTCTAGGCCTGGCTCTCAATTCACTGAGCCACCCAGCTGCCCCCAAGGTGCCAATTTATAAAATATGCCCATATGTGATTTTCTATGTAGATGTAAGTAATTAAGTTTGGGCCTGGATTGAAATTTCCTAGGCATAGAGAGCTCCCTGGGAAGAAAGGTCCTTTCCTAATGCAGGCTGGCACCTTTTTTCCACCTTTAAGTCTTAAATGCCTACAGCTGTAGTGTCAAACTCAAACAGAAGTGGGGCCACTGGAGGAGGAAGGGAAGAAAAGCAGGGGACAAAATGCATCATATAACTTCAGAAAATGTATGTGGAAATTTGTTATTAAAACAAAAGAATCGGGGCCATTAACCATACATAAAGATTCCTGCTCCCTTATATTGACATACAAAACCACGTATTAATATTTTACTTATTATTTGTTGTTTTTTAGTCCTGTCAGACTCTTCATGACTCCTTTTGGGATTTTCTTGGCAAGATACTGGAGTGGTTTGCTATTTCCTTCTCCAGTTCATTTTACAGATGAGGAAACTGAGGCAAAGTGGTTTAAGTGACTTGCCCAGGATCATACAGCTAATATCTGAGATCAGATTTCAACTCAGTTCTTCCTGATGCCAAGCCTGGTGCCCTATTCATTGTACTACCTAGCTCTTTCATATTTTTAAAAAATCTTTACCTTCTGGAGCAGTTGGGTGGCTCAGGGGACTGAGAGCCAGGCCTAGAGAGAGGAAGTCCTAGGTTCAAATCCAGTCTCAGACACTTCCTAGTTGTGTGATCCTGGGCAAGTCACTTAACCTCCATTGCCTAGCCTTTACCACTCTTCTGCTTCAGAACCAATACTTAGTGTTGATTCTAAGACATAAAGTAAGGGTTTAAAGACAAAAAAACAAAACCTTTACTTTCTGTCTTAGAATCAATATTAAGTCTCAGTTCCAAGGCAGAAGAACAGTAAGGGCTAGGCAATAGGGGCTAAGTGACTTGCTCAGGGTCACATAGCTAAGAAAATGTATGAGGTCAGATATGAACCCAGAACCTCCCACCTTCACACTTGGCTCTCCATCCATTGAGCCACTTAGCTGCCCCATATTAACATTATCTATATTGTATTTTTGTTTATTTTGTTAAATATTTCCCAATTGAATTTTCATCTGCTTGAGACCCTACTATGGAGTGTTTCAGGCTGCAATCTGGCTGCATGTTTGGCACTTCTGGCCTAAGGAACTGAGACATTCACCCAGGGACACATAGCCAGTGAATGTCAGAGGCAGGGTTAAACCAGATCTGACTTCAAGGCTGACTGTCTAGATATTACACAATGCTGCCTCTCTTCCCTCATTTTACATGAGAAAACCAAGACTTAGAGAGCAGAAGTAGCTTGCATAGTGCAATAGTGAATATGTGGCACAAAATGGATCCTAATTCAAGCCACCAAACACTCAGTCCAGGGCCCATTCTAATATACCAAACTGTCTCAACTATCTAAATTAGTTTTTCTAGGGTACAAGAAGGATCAAATCTTTAGGGAATTTTAAATCCATTCTGACACACGTGTTCTGTAGTGTCAGTGTGTATGTGTATAAAAAGGTTGTACCTACCTGCATATTACAAATTCATTTTGGGCCTCTCTATTTTGCACATTCAAATACACTATCACGATTATTTGTGTTGGTGACATTCTCCCACTTAAAACAGAAGCTGTTAGAGGGCAGGGGGTCCTGTTTTATATTCCATGTGGGTAGACCCCTCAAACAGGATTCAGCTCTACCACCTACTTCTATGATGTGACTTTGGTCAAGTCCATTAACCTCTCAAAACTTTAGTTTTATTGTACCTATTATTTACAGATAATAATACTATTTACACTACCTAACCCCACAGGATCACAGTGAGAAGTACTACAGAAACATGAGCTTTGCATTTCCTACAATACCAGGCAGGGACAGTGCTGTCTTACATATGGTAGGACTTTGAAGAATGTTTGTTGACTGATTGCAGCTGTGTATGAGTATATTGGGATATGCATTTGTGTAAATATATTCATGAACATGAGTCCTATTATAATTATGTATTTGTATGGTTATGTGTTATTGCCCCCATTAGACTGTGAGCTCTGGGGGAGCAGGGCCTGTGTTTGCTTTTCTATTTGTATCCCTAGCACTGGGCTTGGCACTTAGTAAGCACTCATTAAATGCTTTCTCATTCATTTATGTATATATATTATGATTGACATTCAAGACCCTTCAAAGCTTGGAACTATTGTACCTTTCCAGCTTTATTTCATATTACATCATTTTTTAAAAACCCTTACCTTCTGTTTTAGAATCAATGTTGTGTATTGGTTCTAAGGCAGAAGAGTGGTAAGGGCTAAACAATGAGGGTTAAATGACCTGTCCAGGGCCATACCACCAGGAAGCATCTGAGGCCAGATTTAAACCTAGGACCTCCTGTCTCTAGGCCTGGCTCTCAATCCACTGAGCTACCCAGCACCCCCCGCCCCATATTACATCATTTGACGTACTCTATCGATTAGTCAAACTGGGGAGCTCCATGTTTTCCAACAGACAATATGTCTCAGTGCTTCTCTCCCTTTTCACATGCTGTACCCTATGCCTGGAATGCCCTTTTAGGTGATACAGTAGACAGTGTTGGACCTTGAGTCAGGAAGTCCTGGCTTCAAATTTGTCCTCAAGCACTTACTAACTGTATAACCCTGGACAATTTATTTCATCTCTCTTTGTCTCAGTTGCTTCAACTATAAAATGGAAATAATGCTTACTTGAAGGATTGTTGTGGGGATCAAATGAGATGATATTTGTAAAGAGCTTAACTCAGTGCCTGGCAAATAGTAGGTACTTAATAAATGCTTAGTCCTGCCATCCTTCTCTCTCTTTCTTTGAAATCCAATCCAACGCTGTATCCTCTGGGAAGCATTTCACCACTCTACCCACCAAGGTGGAAATGAACACTCCCTCTCAGTACTTTGTTTTATACTTCTATTAATATACTAGTCATAGAACGCTGTCCATTATTACCTTTGTTGCTGTCTTATTCTACTACTACTACAACTTTAAGTTGCTTAAGGGTAAGGATCAAGTCTTACCTAACTCTGGATCTTCCATAGTGTCTACATGGTGCTTTGTACATAGTAGGTACTTAATATAGATTTATTATAGGCATATAAATGCATGCACTCCCACCCAAGAAGCAAAACACCACAGCTTCTCTCCTTTTCTCTCCACCCTTCACAGAAATCCTCTCACCGGTTGGTGGATCCATTGTAGCAGTAGTTGGGGAGGAAGTCAAAGTTCAGTTCCCAGAACACATGAAGAGTAATGCGGCCATAAGGGGCAGAAACATTGTGATTAGCTTCTCGGAACATGGCATCAAAGCTGTCCAGGGTCATGTGCTTACACAGTAGCCGATGTGTTAGACGGTTGATTTCCAAAAGCCATTCTAGCTCCTGCCCCAGAAAAAGAGGACAAAGCTGGTTGGTTGAGACTTCACAGACCTCCAGGATTTTAATGAGGGAACAATGAAATAATGGTATATGAAAACTCTTTGGAAAACATAAAATGTGATGGTAATGTAAGGAATTAAAGGACTTGATTAGACAGAAGGGAAGATAATAGAAAAGGAACTTAAAAACATATACAAAACTACCAAGTTATATAGCTGATTATGTTACCCCCTTAACTCAATAAACTACACTGGCTCCCATCTACCTCCAGGATCATATAGAAAGCTCCTTGTTTGGCATTTTGAGCTCTTCACATTTCAAGCTGGCCCCTTCTAGTTTCCTTATCCTTTAACCCCCTCCATATAATCTATCTTCACTGGTCTTGACACACAACAACTCATCTCCTTTGTCTGCACCTTTGTACTCTCTGTCTCTGTCTTTCTGTCTCTTTCCCTGCCTCTCTCTCTCTCTCAGAATTTCTATCTCCAAAACTCAACTCAAACTTTCCTTTCTACAGGAAGTCCTTCCAAATCTTTCTAACCATGAGAATCTCCTTTTCTAAGGCCACTGTCCTTCTACTCTGTATCTATCTAATTTTTAAAATATATTGGCTCTCTCCATTGGCACACAAATTCTTTGGGGCAGCTAGGTAAGCATAGTAGATAGAGTGCCAAGCCTGGAGCCAATAGGACCTGGGATCAGATCTCGCCTCAGATACTTCCTATCTCTTTGATGCTCGTCAAGTCACTTAAGCCCTATTGCCTAACTCTTGTTGTTCTTTTCTCTTAGAAGCAATATTAGGCTATAAGAAATGCTAAGCAGGATGATTTCAGAAAAAGCTAGAAAGATCTGTATGAAATGATGCAGAATGAAATAATCAGAACTGGGAGAACACCATACACAGGAATAGCAATAGTGTACAATGATTATCTGTGAAAACTTGGCTACTTTCAGCCATGCAAGGATCTGGGACAATCCTGAAAGATTTATGATGGGGAATGCTATCCACCTCCAGAGAAAGAACTGTTGAAACAGATGGATGGATATGGATCAAAGCAGACTGTCTTTCACATCAGTATATTTATGGTTTTATTTGGGGGTTTTGGCTTTGTATGGGTGTGCTCTTCAAACAATGATGAATATGGACATGTGTTTTGCATGATAACAAAAATAAAAAGAGCCAAGCCTGGAGATAGTGGGTCTTGAGTTCAAATTTGACCTCAGACTACTTGCTAGTTGTGTGACCTTGGGCAAGTCATTCTATCCCCCCAACAATGTTGACTAGCTCTTATTTCTCATCTTTCTTGAAGCAAATATGTGGAAAGACATCACCCCTGCAGTCTGATAGAGTTATAGTCTGGGGAAATGGAGACTGCAAAGCAGCCCCCAGAAAATAAGGCACCTACTGAACCCCTCCTCTGTGTGGCTTCTCTCTCTAATGGAATTGTTATGATTATTGTTCTCTCCCAAATACAGGAAAAATAATATGAGATCAAATACTTATAGGGTTAACACACATATATTCTACCTTAATCCCCCCCCAGATAATTACCTTAAAAGATTACATTCACAGAATTAAAACCTAAAGATTATTATCTATTACCCCCCTCCTTTCCCTCTCCACAGAGTTACATTCACTCCCATTATGAGCCAAGCTAGCCAAGAACATCAAAGTACCAGAGTGAAACACAAGAAAAATGTGACTTGGAAATTGAGGAAAATCCCAATTCTAGTCTGTCTTTAAATTACCCTGTACCTAGCTACAAAATGTTTTGTTACCCATCTCCTAAGTAATTTTGATTGATTGTGAAAGTTGACCAAAAGTAACAATGATTCTCCTAACTGGTCATCCCTTAGGTCAAGAGGGACTAACCTCCAAATCACCCTATCCATGTCATTCATCTCCATCTCTGTTATAGCAACAATGTTTTGTGGACTATCTCCTTAGGCTTTGCAACTGTTGTTAGGTTCTATGGAAACATGTATGTTGAAAAATTGTGTGCCAATAAAGTATGTACTCACTGAACCTATAAAATAAACCAACCCTTGTGCCATGGCAGAGCACCGTGTGATGCCTGACAAGGGATTGAGCATGCAGTGCCTCTCATCCATCATTTGACCAAATTGTTACACTTAGACAGAAGGACCCTCCCCTCTGAGAGACCACTGGCCTGGCTCTCAAAGCAAATATATGGTATTGATTTTAAGACAGAAGGTAGGGGTTAAAAAAAGAAGAATTGATACAAAGACAGAAGGTAAAGGGTTAAAAAAAAGAACATAAATTCCTTGAAGATAGGAGCTATTTTTGCCTTTGTATCTTCAGAGCTTATCACAAAGGTGTTTAAAATGTTTATTGATCACTTATTTAATAGTCTTTGCATATGATCTCCTTTAATTCTATGAATAATCTTGTGAAGTAACTGGGTGGTAGATATAGTGGTAAGTCTGGAATCAGGAACACCTGAATTCAAATCTGGATGCAGACTTGCACTCCCTGTGAATTTCTGGGAAAATCACATAACCTCTGTCTGGCTCAGTTTCCTCAGCTGTAAAATGGAGATAATAATCTCTCTCACAGGATTGTTGAGAAGATCAAATGGATAATAAAGCTCTTAACCCAATGCTTGGTTAATTAAATACCCAATTATTCCTTTCCTTGATATGTACTATCTCTTTTAGTTCTATGAACAGAAATAGGTAGTCAAGAAATTAGTCTACATATGAGATTTTATAAGTGGAGGGAAATCACACTATGGAAACTCCCTCAGCTAAGAAAGATCTTATTTGATTTTTCACAACAACCTTAGGAGGTATGTGCTATTATTATCATTTGACAGATGAGGAAATTGAGGCAAACAGAGGTTAAAGTAACTTGCTTGGAATCATATCACACAGCTAGTAAATGTCTGAAGCCAAATTTGAACTCAGGTCTTCCTAAATCTAAGTCCAGCACGCTATCCACTGTGCAACCTAGCTGGTTGCATATCTGAAAGGCTACCATGTGAAGGGTCCCAGAAGTTAAAGTATGAACAATGGATGAAAGCTGAAGAGAGGCAGATGTAGTCTCAATATAAGAGAGAACTTCTTAAAAGTTAAGGCCATCCGAAAATGAAAAGTGCTTTTTTGGGAAGTAATGAGCTCCCTCTCCTAAGAGTTCTTTAAGGAAAGCTGGCCAAGCACTCACTGATATGTTATAGAGGGGATTATTGACCAGGTACCATTGGACTACATAGCTACAGAAGGCATTTCTAGCCCCAGGAGTCTGAGAGGTTAAATCAGATGATCTTTAGGGTCTTTTCCAGCAAAAATGTTGACTCACAAACTTATTAAGAGCCTCCTTGTTCAGAGCACTGTTCCCTACCCTGAAAACTCATAAAGTTTATAATCTGGTAGGAAGAAGTGAGAAATAATTTGACCCCTGTTCTATTTTTGGTAGACCCCCATCCATGTTAAATCAATAATTTGATCCCTATGATTAGTTCTAATCAATAATGTGATTCCACAGAGACAGTGATTAATTACTTATAATTAACAAACAGTAATCAGAAGTTGCTGGTCATAGCTCCCAGTTATAGTTTATGGGTTAATGATTGATTATTAGCAACAAGAGTCTTTTTTCCTAGGAGTTTTATATCAGATGTTAGCTTAGTCAATGTGACTTGAAGGGAATTGACATGCCTAGAAGGGGAGCTTCCACCTAGATGCCATAAGCCTAAGTGGAAAAGAGCCCAGTATTCCCCCCAGTATTGCTTCCCTGGTGATCCTTATTAAGCAAGCCCCCCCCCACTTAAACAAGAAACTAAAGTGTGTCTGTAGATAATGCAGACCTGATGATAAAGTGGGTGCAGGCACAAGAAGGTGGATCAGCTAATTGTTATAATGTCCACCTACTGTTGGATAGTTGGACAGGGCGTGTACCAAGAATTTGGAGTCCACCAATGAGATCACTGGCTGATGCCTGGACTGACCAGGCTGGGCACTGAAGGGAATACAATCTGCACTCTGGAGAAGGTAGGGGTCTCAGATTGTGAGAGGTCTGGGCTCCTATTTGTTGCAGAGGGTCAGATCCCTCTAATAAAATAGTCATTGGCTTGGCGATGGCCTCAGTTGTTTTGTTGCAGATTGGACAAATTTCTGGCACTACCAAGATATGAGATATATCCATATGATAATACAAAATGAACCATAAAAAGTACATGAAATACACAAAGCAGGGGCTCTGAGGGGAGAAGAATTAGCACTGACTCTTAACATTCTTCTATTCCCAGTACTCATGAGGCATCAGGTTTCTAAAGCAGAAAGCGATGAGGCAATTATCTTTGTAGGATCGTGGCTGCTAAGCAGCACCAAAAACTTCTCTCTCCCAAACAACTCAAGGTAAGTCTGCCCTGACCCAGCAAACAGAGGCAAACTACCTTGGGGTTACTCTAGTGGGCTCTAAGAAATAGATGTTCTCTTTTTGCATGATCAAAACCAGCACCTTTTAAATTTATCCCCCCAAAGAACATTTTGCTTCATGAGGAACGAAGAGAGATCATTCTGGGGTTCGAGTTGGTCAAAATGAACTCCGATGGGACACAAGCTAGCACTATCCTTTTCTGATGTAGTCTGGGACCCCCAAAATGTGCCAACTGACTGCTTTCATTATGAAAAGCTAGCAAAAATTCACCACAAAGAGAAGAGCTTCCACTTTCTTCTCAGATCCCATTGAAACAAAATGCTCTGCTTTATGTTAAATCCATTCTAAGTTCTGGGATATTCAAAGGAGCCTAGAATTTCAGTACTGGAGAGGACCTTAGGCAACAAATTTTGAGGCATGAAAGTAGACTGGAAACTATTCTCACTTTGGATAACTTGAGTTCACATTCTATCACTGCAATTTAATACATGTGTGACTTTGGGTGAATCAGTCACTGAACCTCCCCAGGCCTCAGTTTTCTCATATGTAAAATAAGTGGGTTGAATTAGATGATCTCTAAGCTCAGTTCTAGCTCATTTTCCTTCATCAGAATTGGAAAGGACCTTAGAACACAGAATATAAGAAAGGAAAGGACCTTAGAACACAGAATATAAGAAAGGAAAGGGACCTTAGAACACAAAATATATGAGATGAAAGGGATCTTGTTCAGTTGTTTCAATCATGTCTGACTCTTTGTGACTCCATTTAGGGCTGTCTTAGCAAAGATACTGGAATGGTTTGCCATTTCTTTCTCCAGGTCATTTGATAGATGAGGAAACTGAGGCAGTTTAATGACTTGTCCATGGTCATATAGCTAGTGAGTATCTGAGGCCAGATTCGAACTCAGAAAAAGGAATCTTTCAGATACTAAGCCTGGTGCTCCATCCACTGTGCCGCCTAGCTGCAAAAGGGACCTAGAATGTTAACTATAGCTAGAAGGGACTGTATTAGCTGGAAAAAACCTTAGAAGATATTATTATGTAGCTAAAGGATAAGAGATTTATTTTGTTCAATCCTCTCATTTTAGAGACAGGAAACTAACATTGAGAGGGGAGATCTGTCCAATGCACCTCAATATTTATGTCAGAGCTAAGAGTAGATGTTAGGCCTCCTATCTTCCCTTCTAGCCTTCTTTCTTTTGTATCACCCTCAGGGAAACTTTGAGGAGAGAGGCTCCAGGTTAGGGTAGTTATGCTTGTGCTTCATCTTCCTATATTCTGGCGATGCCTGTTCATGCATTTTGTTCTTAGCATCTCTGGTAGCAGAGCTTGCAAATTAGGAGCAGAACTCTAGGAGATCCCAGGAGAATGTCAAAGAGTTGGCAAAATGACTAACTGCTTTTGTTTCCAATTATAGATCATAAGATCATAGATTTAGAGCTGAAAGGGATTTTAGAGGACATTGAATCCTACTTCTTTTTGGAGATGAAGAAACCGAGGAATAGAGGGGGTATATGATTGGCCCAACACCACATAGCTAATCATTAGACAAGCAGAATTCAAAACCAGGTCTCCTCTTCCTGACTCCAAGGCTAGCACTCTATCTACTCTACATGGTTTCCTCTCAATCTTGCTCTATCAAGATGGGAAAAAATCATAAGAAGCTGGACTGTGTCTTCTCAGGAAAAAGCCTCTATAAACTACAACTAGTTCCTTCCTTCCTTGGCCTTCTAGCTCCATGCCTTCCCCAGGACTCAGGGTCCAGTTCTGGGTTCAGAGCTTCAGAGTCCTCCAGCCCCTTTCTCTTACCACAATAGAAGTCAGGTCCTCGCTCTCGAAGCGGCTGATGGCTTGGTCTAAGGATTTATACATTGCAGCAGAAATGCGTTGGGTAATGAGTCTGTTTAGGTCAATTGACCTCCCAAGCAGCTGTGGAGAGGAGAGATGTTATTTAACATTTACACAGGCAATGAAGAAAGTGCTAACAGCAAGCTTGGGGCAGGGATTCTGGGCACGGACTCAGGTGTGTTCTTGAAACTCATATCCAAATTTAGCCTCTGTTTCTCCTGTACCTCCTCCCCTTCCCTCCCCAACCCTCACATCCCAATAAGCCATTTCAATATCACTGCAAAGCAGCAGGTACCTTAGGCATGACCTACTTCTACACAGCCACTGTCATATCACAGAGGTGCATTTTAATGCCAGTGGCATGAAGGGCTTATTTCAGGAAAGCAAAATATAGCTGATGAGGAAAATTCCCCAATGCATGGACAGGGATATTATCACAGGTGCCCTATATAATAATAAAAAAAAAACATTTATTGGAAAAGTCTTTAATGCATCTTTAGCATTTCACTACAATGCCATCCCCATTATCATCATTATTACTGTTATTTAAATTCTCTATCCCTCTCTACCCACAGGGGGAAAATATGTTCTACTGACAGTAATGGGTCTTCTGTAGCAAGTGAACTGCATTATACTCTCTTAGGGCCATCTTGTGGAACATTATGGTTGTTTCTAGAACTGGATTTGATGAATCAGCTTTTGGGAAAGTAGAATTAAATTTAATTCAGCACATTTAACAAGCATCTATTAAGTAGTTCCCAGGTGTCAATTGTCCAGGCAATAGTGCAAAGAGTGTTGGGCTTGGAGTCAGGTAGACCTGGGTTCAAATCTCACCTCTGATACTTATTTCCTATGTGACTTTGGGCAAATCACTTAACCTTAATGTACCTCAACACTTATATACTAAGCCATAGAGGGGCTGTGATTTCTAAACTATGTAAGTTGAGAGAGCTCCCATAGCAGAAATTCCCTACATTAATGAAGTCAGATGGCTCCAACCTACCTTTCCAGCCTTATTACACATTATTTTCCTTCATACAATCTTTGGTACAACCAAACTGGCCTTTTTGTTGTTCTTCACACCTGAAATTCTATCTCGTGTCTCCATGTCTTGCACTAGCCTGGTCCCCAAAGCCTGGGATGCACTCTTTCTTCACTTGCATCTCTTAAACCCCCCGAGACCTTTTCTTATCCTCCAAGTAACTAGTGCTAGTGCTCCACTCCTGAATTATCATGTACTTTTGTTGTTCAGTCATTTCAATCCTGTCCAATTCTTCATGACCTTACTGAGCTTTTCCTGGCAGAGATACTGGACTGATTTGCCATTCCTTCTCCAGCTCATTTTAGAGATGAGGAAACGGAGGCAAACAGAGTGAAGTGATTTGCCCAGGGTCACACAGCTAGCAAGGGTATAAGGTCAGATTTGAACTCAGGGAGAGGAGTCTCCCTGATTCCAGACCCAGCACTTTATCCACTGAGCCACCAACAGGTCATGCTACTTCACAGTACACTAATATATACATAGTTTCACAGTATGTGCTACTTCTTTTTAACCTTTGATTGCTCTGACATCTCTTCTCTCCCTGAAAAATCACTGGGCAAAGCAGGACTGTGCACAGGCTGTGTAATTAGCACAGAGAGCTAAGAGCTCCAGGGTGGTTTGGCTGACAGTTTGTCACTCCATGGGGGACCCCAAAGTAGGATATGAAGTCTCTGTAGTCCCTCTGGACTCTGACTGCCCTAGTCACATATAAATGTTTTACTGGAGGTTTTCAAGCTTAGCTTCCAGAACTATTTCCTGAAACTTAAGAATCAGAGATAAGGAGGGGAAATATCAAGTTTTGTCTTTGGCTTGTCTGGCTATCCTTTACCTCAGAGAGTCCCCCTCTATCCTTCTAAACTAAGTAAGGATGAAATTTTCCATTTGCAAATGGTAGGCTTGGGCAAGAAAGAAATGGAACTTAAAAATTTTTAGGTGATGAAGAAAATTTGATCAATCAATTAAAAAGCATTAATTAATTACTATGTTTCAGGCACCGTGCAATGAGCTGGTGATACAAAACTAAAAATGACACAGTCCTTTCCATCAAGTATCTTCTAGTTGAGCCAGAGAAGATGATGTTTACTTATCATACATTATGAAATATATATAAGATAGGTATCAATTGATTTTAGGAGGAAGGAACTAATAGGTGGAGGATCAGAAAAGGCTTCAAGGAGAGGGTAGGACTTAAGTTGAGCCTTGAAGGAAACTAAAGAATCTAAGAAATAAAAGTAAGGGCAGAGTATATTTTAGGTGGGGGATACTCATGGAAAGTACCACAGTGGGCAGTAACTTAGAAATGGGTAGACAAGGTAAGGGGGAAAGAATTATATAGAGCCTACTATATGCTAACATTCTTGCAGATATTAAATACTTTTATAAATGCTATCTCAAATGCAAATCAAAACAACTCTGAGGTATCACCTCACACCTAGCAGATTGGCTAACATGACGGTAAAGGAAAGTAATAAATGTTGGAGGGAATGCGACAAAATAGGGACATTAATGCATTGCTGGTGGAGTTGTGAATTGATCCATTCTAGATGGCAATTTGGAACTATGCCCAAAGGGCTTTAAAAGACTGCCTGCCCTTTGATCCATCCATAGCACTCCCCAAAGAGATAATAAGGAAAAAGACCTGTAAAAGAATATTCATAGATGTACTCTTTGTGGTGGCAAAAATTGGAAAATGAGGGGGTTCCCATCAATTGGGGAATTCCAGAACAAATTGTGGTATCTGTTGGTGATGGAATACTATTGTGCTCAAAGGACTAAAGAACTGGAGGAATTCCATGTGAACTGGAATGACCTCCAGAAATTGATGCAGAGTGAAAGGAGCAGAACCAGGAGAACCTTATACACAAATACGGATACACTGTGGTACAATTGAATGTAATGGATTTCTCTACTAGTAGCAATACAAGAATCCAGAACAATACAGAGGGATTTATGAGAAAGAATGCGATCCACATCCAGAGGAAGAACTGTGGGAATAGAAACACAGAAGAAAAACAGCTGCTTGATCACATGGGTCGATGGGGATATGATTGGGGATGTAGACTCTAAATGATCACCCTAGTGAAAACATCAACAACATGGAAATAGGTTCTGATCAACAACACATGTAAAACCCAGTGGAATTGTGCATTGGCTATGGGAGGAGGTGGGAGGAGAGGAGGGAAAGAACATGAATCATGCAACCATGGAAAAATATTCTTAATTAATCAATAAAATTAAATTAAAAACAAAAGAAAAAATGTTATCTCATTTAGTTCTCACAACAACCATGGGAGGTAAGTGCTATTAACACTCTCATTTCACAGTTGAAGAAACTGAAGCAAACAGAGGTTAAAGGGTAATACAGCTAGTATTCAGTCTGAGACGGAATCTGAACTCAGGTCTTACTGATTCTATGACCAGTGCTCTATCCACTGTGTCACCAGCTCCCTGTGGTGAGAGGAGAGATATATAAGCAGTCAATAGCTACCCATGGTAGATTTCTGGGAGGATATACATAATATATATAATAATATGTAATATAATAAAGGGAGAATAATTCCTCAGGCTAGTGTTCATATCTATATTGAAAGATACCACTTCTTATCACACATAAAATACTACAAATCTTTTTTACATCCATCAGTACTTTAAAAAGCTAGGAGATGTGGGGGCTGATTTGGCTTCTTGGACCACCATTTTAAAAAATTAAATTTATTTAATTAATTAATTTAGAATATTTTTCCATGGTTACATGATAGCCAATGAGCAATTCCACTGGGTTTTACATGTATCATCGATCAAGACCTATTTCCATATTATTAGGCTGTCCTCTTAGAGTCTATAACCCCAGTCATGTCCCCATCGAACCATGTGATCAAGCACTTGTTTTTCTTCTGCGTTTCTGTTCCCACAGTTCTTTCTTTGGATGTGGATATTGTTCTTTCTCATAAGTCCCTCAGAATTGTTGGACCACCTTTGACAGATCACATGATTTCTTGACCCATCTACTCCACCTCTGAAGGAATTTTAGAGGTCCCTCAGCTATTGGTTTCTTTCTCACCTTACCTGGACATGTCTCTGTTTCAGTAGCGTTTCATAGCGGTTAGATGGTGGATATGGAATAATAACTCCATAATTCTTGCATTCTGCTCTAAAACGTTTATCCAGTAGTACACTGGATGGAGAAAAAAAAAGGTCAATAAACATAATCCTCCTCAGTGTTCTCAGTTCCATCTACTCTGAACAGAAGATCTATATTATTAAAGATTTTTCCTGAGTGCTTTTCAATGTTAATTTCTACCTGAGATGGCAGAAAGTGGGCAAAAGAGTCAATGTTTGCTTCCTGGGCAAAGCCTTCCTTCTCTTTTCATCATATATAGATAAATTACTTAATATAAGAGATGTACTATATTTCTGAATAGGAATTTTGCAAGAAAACAAAATGTGGGTAAATATAAGCATATTTCAAACCTGTCAGAGCAGTTCACTATCTAAAGTAGTGGTTCTCAAAGGGTGTATACAGCTGTGGCATGAAATACAGATATTATCCTATTGTAGATGAGTGAAAATTTATAAATAATTTCATTTAACACAAATTTTACTTACCCGGTAGGTATAATCAAATATTTCCAAAATAAATAAACTTTCCTGATTTACATAGTACACATCAGATCTAAAAGAAGGAACTTTACGAAAATGGCTGTTCTTATTGATGATATATTATGCATGCCTGACTGTCCCAATTTTCCTGTGATGTTGCCAATCCAAATGCCCACAGGCTAGAACTCTTCACAATAAAGAATACAGTGTCATAAGCAAAAATGCCATGACCTGAAGTAATGTTGCAGGAAATCTTCTTAAAATATGAAAAATCATTTTATGATACAAATAATCACTTCCTAATCTATTTGATTTGCAAATTCAGATTTTCTCACATTATGTTTTCTTAAAGTGGGCCATAACTATGCTTCAGGCCTTTTTTGACAAACATACTGAGTCTTATAGGGAGTGACAGATTGGAGTATGACTCTAGATATTCTCATAATAGCCCTGGAATTAATTAGAATGACCTTGTGAATTCTGATTTAGGTTCTAATGGTGAGATCCTGGATAGTACATCTCTTTTTTAAAGGAGCAGGATTGGTAATTATTGTTATTCAGTTGTTTTAGTCTTGTCTGACTCTCCATGACCTCATTTGGGGTTTTCTTGACAAAAATACCGGAGTGGTTTGCCATTTTCTTCTCTGGATCATTTTATAGATAAGGAACAGAAGCGAACAGGATTAAATGACCAGCTCAAGGTCACCCAGCTAGTAAGTATCTGAGGCCAATTTTGAACTCAGGAAGATGAGTCTTCCTGGCCCTCTGGCTCTCTATCACCTGGACCACCTAGTAGCACCTCAAACCCGTGGCAAAATAGAATATCAATTTTGCCCTTTGGACTGTCTGGGTATCTTTCATCTCAGAAAGTTCCCCTATCTTTCTGAACTTAAAGATATGATTGAGGATGAGTTACAAATGGTAACATTGGGTAAGAAGAGGGTTATTTAAAATTTATATAGGTGATGAATAAAATGTTGATAGTTTAATCAATCAAGTATATTAAAAAATTAATTGCTCTGTGCCAGGCACTGGGCCAAAAGCTGGAGATGCAAACCCCAAAATGATACAGTCCTTTCCATCAAGGAATTTCTAGTTTAGCCAGGGGAGCTGACTTGTTTCAGTGGAGTTTTCAGAGGTAATATCATTCACCACTCCATCCAGGGGATTCTCATACCTGCCAGCCATTGCTTTGTAGTAGGCGAAGATTTGATCCGCTAGTTTGTACACAAACTGATCGAAACACAGATTGACCTGATGAAGAAAAAGCAGGAAATGTTACTGCCATCCCTGGATCACTGTCACTTGAAATTATGAAATGGAAGAGAAACAACTTATGTGCTCTTTAATGTTAATTTGGCCCACAGCAAAAGCTGGGATAACAGAGTTCTGGGCTCTGAGTCAGGAGAATTGGATTCATAGTTCACCTCTGATGCATACTGACTGTGTGACCCTGAATAAGTCACTTCAATATCTTTGAGCCTCAGTTTCCTCATCTGTATACTAATGTTTATGCTACTTGCTTCCTAGGGTTCTTATAAGGAGAACTTTTGGTAAGTACTAAAATGCTATGGAAACATGATGAATTAGCCTCATAATTTAGTGTTTTGCATGTTATACTATTAGCTCATCCTCAAAGGGTGACAAAGGTGCTTAGTCACCAAACCACTGAATTCAGGAGCAGGATACAAATGCTCATCTATTATCAAACAGCAAACACATATTGAGTGTCTACTGTTTGCCTGGCCTTGGGCTATAAAGACGAAAATGAAAATTTTTCTGACCTCTTGAAGCTTGCATTCTAGAGTAGCTAGGTGGCTCAGTGGAAGAGTGAGGCCTGAAGACAGGAGGTCCTGGGTTCAAATCTGGTCTCAGATGTTTCCTAGTTATGTGATCCTGGGCAAGTCATTTAACCCCAGTTGCCTGGCCTTCACCATTCTTCTGCCTTGGAACTGACATTTACTATCCTTTCTAAGTCAGAAGATAAGGGCTTAAAAAAAAAAGCTTGCATCTCTGAGAGAAACAAAAGGATCAGGGGTAGGAGATAATATCTCTTTAACAAATGTATCTTCATATCCTTTAATATATGGGATGTGACTCTCCCTTAATCATAACGTCTTCCATATATTATTGTATCAGTTTGTTTCCATTTCCAGTCTCACTTGGAACATGTTTATAATCTCTAGCACAGAACTGTTGGAATGACTTTTTTTAACATGTGCTTCTCTCCACCCGCCTTACTTCTGAACGTTTTTTTTCTCCCTGTCCATTGTTTTTAATCAGTTTTCTATATTCCTTCAAAGAATCATAAGGTCTCAGAGTTGGAAAGAACCTTTGATGTCATCCAGTCTAAGATGTATGACATTCTTGACAAGTAATTATCCATCTTTCACTTGGATCTCACTTTCTTACGAGGTATTCCATTTCCCGTTAAGTCAGATCTGATCATCATGAAGTGTGTCCTCACATCTAGACAAAAATCAATCTTTCTGCAACTTCCTTTTGCTCTCCAGGACAAAATGAAACATAACTAAACCTTTTTCTCCATGACAATTCTTGTAACACTTGAAGAAAATGATCATGTCCCACCTACATCTTCTTTTCTCCGAGTTAAATATTCCCAGTGCCTTCAACCAATCTTCATGTTGTATGGTCTAGAGCAGTGGTTCTCAACCTTTCTAATGCCGTGACCCCGCAATACAGTTCCTCATGTTGTGGTGACCCCAAACCAAAAAATGATTTTGGTGGCTACTTCAAAACTGTAATTTTGCTACAGTTATGATTCGGAATGTAAATACCTGATATGCATTATGTATTCTCATTGCTACAAATTGAGAGGTTGAGAACCGCTGCTCTAGAGTCTCTTCATCAGACTTAACACCTCATGCTCCAGCTCATCAAAATCTTTCCTTGAATGTGGTTTTTTTCCTACTGAACACAAAGCTAAAAATTCTCTATCTCCTAACACTCATAGAAAACCTTTATTACACTGACTCATGTTCCATCAATGGTGAATATGTTATGTTCTGACATGAGTAAAAGTTCACATCAGACACAGAAGCTCAACTACCCATCAGAGGCAGGAACTGTAATTGGCTCAGGGCTGGGGATAAAAAAGAGATTTGGATAAGGAAAAGGCAGGGTGTGAAAACCATTATAAAGGAAATGGGTTATATTTAACTGTTCTAGCCCACATTCTTATTTCTCACTAAATCCTGAGGACTAGAAGACCCATTTCTTTGTTGACCCTTTGATGTCTACAAGGATTTTTGTATCACTACAATTACATATTAAACAGAATAAGTTGAACAGTAGGGGCATCCTTCTCTCCAATTCACTTAGTTGGTTTTTATTCTGTTGCTTTGTTTTGGCTTCCTCTAGTGGTAGCTTGCTGAAGAGTAAAGTATTGAAAGTCAGAAATGGATATCTGGCTCTATAAGCATCAATGATCCATTTGCTATGTTAAAAAACCTGTGCTAGATACTGGAGAAACAGAGACAATATAAGATACAGTCCTTGACCTCAACAAGATTCAATAAATTCAGTTTGACTCTGGTGCCATTTTCTTCAAAGTCCCATTGTACCCAGTATCTGTGGCACCTAACTTGGGTTGGTATTCACAATGATTTAGTGTGCATGCCACTCCAGGGCACTGGGCTGAGTCTGGGAAGAGACCAGTCTTCTTGTTCATTCTCCCCTGAAATATGTGAGCTTTGGCTTCAAAACACACTGTAGGAATAGCCCCCAGGGCTTCCCCCAATCATGGTACCTTTATTGGGGCTCCATTTGACATTTCAAAGTGTTTTCCTCATCCATTGTCTCATTTGATCCTCATGACAGCTCTTTAGGTGAGATAAGGAAGGACAGGGATAATCATTTTGCCTTTATGGGTAGTAAAACTGAGACATAGAAAGTGCTTCCATTGGCTCACCAAAGGTTGGCTGGGTTGATCTGGGGTGGGGTGGTATTAAGCCAATGAGGGCTGTTTTTTTATTGCTTTTGTTTGGATGGGTGATTTCACCCTTGTACTGAACTCCCAATATAGAAACTCTTTCCATGGATGCTAATCAGCAACTCATCTGTAACATCGAGTTCTAGGTAATTGCCTGGGGCATTGAAAGACTAAGTGGTTTACCCATGGCCTGGAAGTCAGTATGTATCAAAGGTAGAACTTGAGCCCAACAACAGGTGGCCCCCATCCACTCCATCATACTACTTCCCTGACCCAAGAACACTTAAGACACAAATGTCCCTTTTTAAAACAAATCCTTTCTAAACAGCTATCATCCTATTATGGGTAATAAAGGAGATGCTTTATTAATTTAATATTTTTCTTTTTATTATTGAAAACTTGACAGACATGAGCAAACATGAATATTTCCACATACAAAGAACCAAAAAAGAGTTGTTTGTATAGGATACTGCAAGAATCTATTATCTATAGAAGGGAATTTTTAAAAAGTAGATATTAAATTTAGCTCAGTAGTTCTAACACTGCTTAACTCTGTCTTCTGAACTTCCTTCTGTTCTCTTCTGTGTATTTTCTAAAATGTTTCATGCTGGGACACCTTTGTAAAATTAGACTTGAACTCTGGACTTCAATCCCCACAATTCTTTGCACCACTTCCCCAGAATGCTTTGTAATCTCACCTAGGCCAAGATCGAGAAGGTATTTAACCTGATTGCAAAAGGCTTTTGTCTCTCTCTTTTTGGACTTCCGTTTTGGAGCAGAGGCATCTCTTCCATGATGTGAGGTTATCTTGTCTAGGCCTCTGGCCTAGGCACGTGTTTTTTCTTATTCTGTATTTTCTTTAATCCTTAACCTTTAATAAACCTCTAAAAAATATAATACTCCTTGTAGAGAGAAACTAATTTCTACCTGCCTCAGTCTCCCCTAAATTTTAATCTTTACACCTTTAAAGGTGGTTCCTTCTATATTTAAGACTAGACATCTCCTTTGTCAATTATGAAGGAATGAAATGAGTGAGGTGATGCTTGGAACTTACCTCGGCTTCAATCTCATCATATAGGAACTGCTTTTTGAACTTCGTCAAAGCATAATATGCACTGTCATTGTAGAGGTCCAAAGGATACAGCACATACCTTGGGGGAACAAAGGTTGCTGTTAGCTCTGAAAATGATCTCCATCACAATGCAGACGAATTTTTGGATGCCCACAAGAAATACAAGGAATGAGTAGATTTGGGGAATTGATTAAAGCCTGATGTACTGTATTTGGACCCAAGGTTTGTTGTGGTTCAGTAGGTTTTCAATCATTTCTGACTTGTTTTGACTCCTTTTTTTTTTTTACAGAATAAAGCTATACTTTATTTTTCCATTTTAAATTTTTATTTTTTAAAAATATTTTTCTATGTTTATGTGATCTATCTTCTTTCCCTCTCCTCTTCCTCCCCCCTCCCAGAGTTGACAAGCAGTTTTTCCATATTATTCATTTTTGCAACAGAGTAATCTTTTAAAGTTTGGGGGTTTTCTTGACAAGGATACTGGCATGCTTTCCTTTTCTAGATCATTTTGCAGATGAGAAAAGAGAGGCAAAAGGGTTAAGTGGCTTACCTAGGAGTAGTGTCTGAGGTCAGATTTGGACTCAGGAAAATTAGTCTTCCTGACTCCAGCCCTAGCACTCTATCCATTGTGCTACCTAGTTGCCCCCTTGAACCCAAGGAGACTGTTTAGAATTAGGACAGTACTCACTCTTTTACTACTTTATAGCATCCCTGGGAGGCAGTGTGGCACAATAGATAGATGGCTAACCTTGGAGAGAGGAAGACCTGGGTTTGAGTTCCACTTTATCACACATACTAGCTACTTGAATATGGCTAAGTAACTAAACTTCTTAATGCCCAGGCAATTCTCTAGGACTAAAAATTGTAAGTGATTTTCTACTGTGCCAGAGGAGGAAGTTTCCACACAATGAGTTCCATACACAAATAAACCTTTCCTCCCCCAAACACACACAAAAGAGGACTCCTAGTCATGGGTGAATTATTAGGATTTTTTCCTCCCCAGGACCCACAGAAGCAAGTGAATATATAAGATTGAAGGGTGCAGAAAATTTAGGTCAGACAGGACAATAAGCCCAAGGCCTTAATTAGTCTGAGAAGAAATTAGGCAGTGGTTTGGAATGTTGACAAACGCACAAACCCAAATGCTCTCTAGAAACCATTTCTTCTGAAGACTACTGATGCTCACTTCCATCAGACCTCACCATTATGAGTGGAAGTAAAAGTATAAAGGGGGCAGCTATCTGGCTTAGTGGATAAAATGCTGGGCCTTGGCTTGGGTTTAAATGTGGCCTCAGACATGTATTCGTTGTGTGACTCTGGGCAAGTCACCTGTTTGCCTCAGTTTCCCCATCTATAAAATGAGCTGGAGAAGGAAAGAGCAAACCACTCCAGTATCTCTGCCAAAAAACCCCTTCAAAAATGGGGTCATGAAGAGTTGGGCAGGACTGAAATGATTGAATAACAACATTAACAATAACAGTATAAACAGGCAGATTTATTTTTTCAATCTCTTTACAAAATGGATTCAAATGACTGGTGATTGGGCTAATGCCTAGTTTGAGTTTCTTTTGGGCAGGCACACTGCTTTTTCTTGTTTCCCCAGGGGTGTTTATGGCAAACATTTGGCCCTGGGATGAACAGATCCCTTAGCAGCCACTTATTTCCCTTGTAAATCTTCCCATTAATCCCAGCCCTGCCTCTTCTTACTCCATCATGGAAGGTTCTTTGGTTTCCAGGATATGGTCTGTTAAAATCCAGGGCATGGACATCTCAATAGGGAATTGGATTCGACGGCCCATCGTTAATTCCAGGAAGAATTCTCGGAACCATAGCTGGGAGAGGTCACAGCACTGCTGTAAGGCTTCTAAAGGAACAAGCAAGAGAAGCTGGAATTAGTCATCACATGGAGTGACCACGCCAAGATGCCTGCAGCAAGGAGGACCAGTCTCGTGTGTTCCTTTGGGGTTTGGTGCAGGTGGCCCAACAAGAGGTCCTGGACTGAATTCACAATGAATTCAGACAAATTATGAACTGCTAGAATATTATATATGTGTATATCTATCTATCTATCTATCTATCTATCTATCTATCTATCTATCTATCTATCTATCTATTTACCTATCTATATCATGAACTGCTGTCAATTCATCATCATCATCAGTGATACTGCTATGGGGTTAATGCCTTTGCGGATTGTGGGAACCATCAGTTTGCCAAGGATGTAAAGGAAAAATGTTAATGGAAATATTGGAGAATAAATATTACACAGTAGAGATACTATTATCTGACTCTACTTCTCATTAATCTCTAAAATGAACTTTCTGCTCAAGCCAGATGGGTTTCCTAAATTTCCCCTAACTCATGTCAATTCCTTGATATTTCTCTCTCCCCTGAAAAGTTTCCTCTCTGCTCTCTAACATACATTTCTATACTTGTTTCAAGACTCTGCTCAAGTTCCACTTCTTCCATAAAGCCTGCCCTGATTACTCCAGCCTACACTGATTTCCTTTCTCTTCAAATTACAGTCCTTATGATCTGTAAAGGAAATCTTGGTGTTTAATTATTTTTGTTAGGATGTGAGCTCCAAGGATTGTTTCATTCTCTGTATTTGTTTCCCTCATGCTTAGAACAGTGTTTGGACCATAAAAGGTGCTTAATCAACTAGCTGACTCGATTGACTTATTCTTTAATTGTTTAATGAATATTAATCTAGTTTTTCCAGTATGCATATTTTCAAAGTGCATATATTATACTTCTTTTGTATTCTCTACGGTACCTAGCACAGTGCTAGGTATATAGTAGGAGCTCAGTAAATACTATTAGATTGATTGAATGATCAACCTGTTTGTAGAATCAAAGTCTTATTCTAATTTATATTTGGAAATTAAGATCTTCTGCTAACTTCAGAGGACAATAAAGCCACAATAGCAGTCATGATTTTGTGGATTATTCACAATTTCTTTAAAGTTTCAGATGGTGGGAGCAGCTAGGTGGCTCAGTAGATAGAGAGCCAGATCCAGAAATAGAAGGTCCAGGGTTCAAATCTGGTCTTAGACATTTCTTAACTATGTGACTCTGGGCAAGTCACTTAAACCCCATTGTCCAGCTTTCACCACTCTTCTGCCTTCAAAGTAATACACAGTATTGATTCTATGATGGAAAGTATTGTTTTAAAAAAATACGATACACATGGCATCATTTTATGCACATCCCTCGGGCTCCACTCTTCCTTCATCTCACCCCATCCAAACTAGACAAAACCCAGGAAGGAAAAGGAAGATGATAAAAACTGGTAGAAATATCTTAAGATCCTGCTTTGCTGTAAGCTAAATATTATTAATTAATGGATCTTAAGTAGCCAACTTGACAGATGTGGTGATAGGAAGAAGAAAGTTATGTTAGGTTTATTCCCTGAGGAAACAGAGGCTTAGGTCCATTCTTCCCTTGAGGGTTATGAGCCAAGCCAGCTGCAAACATCTGTTAAAAGAAATTCTGCTAAATCAGGAAGAAAATAAGCCAGATATATCCC
The DNA here is from genome assembly GCF_027887165.1 of Monodelphis domestica. Taxonomy (NCBI): domain Eukaryota; kingdom Metazoa; phylum Chordata; class Mammalia; order Didelphimorphia; family Didelphidae; genus Monodelphis; species Monodelphis domestica. Next base: position 359,096,413 of record NC_077227.1, on the reverse strand, counting down.
AGTCTTCCTAACCTCCAAAATCACACTATAAATATGTTCCACAGGGAATTAGGCAATTACTGGAGCAAAAGTGGTTCTGTCAGCCTGCATAGCATGGCGTTGCACTGCCCCCAACCTCTTAGGATCTGTACTTTGGAATCAAGGCTCACCACTGATGTTGAGCAGATGAGTAAAGAAGAAGGATTGTTTATGGAACTCTTCAATGGCAAGGACAATGGGCCCATCAAGGCTACTCCTCAAGGTCTTCTTAGAGCCACTTTTGTCTGCGATGAGGGACTCCAGCATGGTCCTCACCATGTATAACTTGAAAGGAAAAAAAATACCAGAAAGTTAGGGGATGGGTACTTTTATCTTAAGAGAACATTACACTAGTAATAGCCAAAGGCTCTGCAAAGATGATGTCTGAATCAATAGCAAAAGATCTTACTACATTCAGTCTACTTTTAGGGTCAAATACTTTCTCCTCAATTTTAATTCTTTGAGACAGTCATCTATGTGTGGTGTGGAAGCATTTAAAAAACATCTTTTTAGTTCAATGAAAAAATTAAGAAAAACTCTTTCTCTAAGTTTACAAGCCTTTCTAGAATTTTCCCTTTAAGAAAGCATAGAACAAAAACACTGAGCCTTTAAAAAGTGGGAGGAAGGCTGGTAAAAAAAATCAGAACAAAAAAATTACACCTTCTATTTGAAATAATTTTCTTTTCTATTCTGAAGGGGTGAAAGTATTGATCATAGGATGGTCCCCTTTAGCTATTGTGGGAGAACTTTGAAGAGAGTGGTCAAAGAAGGAACCAAGCAACTTCTATTTGAGATGGCATTTGTTCTTTATTTCCCCTCTTCATTTATCTCTTGATAGCTCCCCTATCTTTTCCCTAGCATCTTCTCTTACTCTATTTTTCCTCTCTTTCTTTTATCTTTTTCTTCTTCACATCTCTCAGGACAGCCAGTTAGTGCCCAGGTATTTAGCTTGATCTCCTAAGCCATTCAGAGTGAAGAAAATCATTGACCTCTACTTGGAGGTGGAGATGATATAGAGGATTGATCACTTAGGGTCAGGAGACCAGGATTTTATTCTTGCCTCTTTTTATTAACTGTGTGTATTATGGGCAAGTCACATAATTTCTCAGAACTCTATAAAATGAAGGCTATATATCAAATAATTTCTGAGGTCCCTTCTAGTTCTAAAACCCCATTATACTAAGTAAAATACCTCCCTCTTACCTAGGGGGACACCAGGAAGAAAAATATGTCTCATGGAATTCCTTTTTCCTATGACCTTTGGAAATAAATGGTCTTTCTTATATTCCCAAGAGTTCTTTGGGATCTTCCCCACCACCACCCTCATCCCCAGGGTATGGGAAATGATACCCATTTGTGTATGAGAGTAGGTTCTCACAAAGAGTCTATTTCTTTGTTTTTTCTTCTGATTTACCTTACTATCTCATTCTAATTAAATCCTTTATTATTAGGGGAGAAAATGGGGATGAAGGGTTTTTCCAAGCATATTCAGGTATAAATTAATCTGAGAGACATGAAGACAAGAGGAATGACATTGTTTTGAGAAGATATAGGGGACTAGCTACTGATGTGTACCAAACAATGACCCTGTGAGGCAGCTGAGGATAGTAATAATCATCTCTGTGTCACAGTTAAGGAGTCAGAAATGTGTAAAGATTAGGTGACTTGCCTAGAATCATAGAGAAAATTAACATCATATCTGAAATTAGGACCCTGATCTCCTTAAACTAGAACCCTGGTCTTCTGAATCACAATTCAGTGTTCTCTCCACCATACTAGCACAGAGAAGACCAGAGTCATTTTCTCTTGATCCCTTGTTGATTTGGGCTTACACCCTCAAAGCCAGACCAAGCTGGTCCTTCTTACCTGAGTGCTAGAAGGTCCAACAGCTCGTCGCGGAACCTTGATGTCAAAGCCACCTTTAGGGTCCTTCTCCCCTCTCAGGCAAGGGTCATTGGGTGGTTCCCGACCTCCCTCCCAGTCGCAGATTGTTTTCCGAATGGCCTGTAGGACACTGAAGTAAGAACAGACATGAACTCAGTTGCTTTTCCAAGAGAGGAAATTAATCTAAACTCCTAGAGGAAAATAATTTGGTTGGAAAATCTATCAGATTATAGAAACAGAACTAGAAGGAACTTTGGACGTCCTCTAGTCCAGCCTCCTTATCTTAAAGATGAGGAAATTGAGACCCAGGGTAACAAAGACAGACCACATTAGAGTCCAGATTGCTCCCAGGTCCTCTGATTCCGGAGTTTATTCCTCTGTATTACAGAGACCAGGCTACTTAAGGTGCCTATTGCTTGGCTACTTTTCTTTTCATTTTGGGTCGAAGGGGAAATTTCTCTTTTCAAACCTTTCTGGCTAACCTCCTTCCTCTGTTACTTGGACTACCCTGATGAAAGTGGCCCATATCCCATATAAAGAGACAAACTAGTGAGCATTGTCCTTCCCACACTGGTTTGTCCAAGCACCGCGGCAAATGGGATGTTAGTAAGGAATCAGGATGGAATGCCAACGTGGCGATTCTGTCCAGAACTTCCTCTTTGGGTTGTAGTAATTTCATGGGAAAGGAAGAGCCCAGGTCTTTGGGACAGTATTGATGCCATCACTAACCTGATGAGGACATTCTTCTTCTTCCTCACAGCCTGCCTCAGGGGCTCTCGCAGGGTCACCTGGGCAAAGTCTTGCAGAGCGGCGTAGATGGTATTCCTGATGGCCTGATTAAAGACACTCTCCATCCTGCCCATGAGCACTTGTAGACCTTTGATCATAGCAATCACCTGGGCCAAGAGAAAATGTGGGAGTCATTCACACCTATACCTTCCGGTGGCACATTCATTTGACTTTGATTAGCATTATTAGGTAAAGGACAGCGAACGAACTAGAAGTGATGTTAGCGGCCATCATGTTCAATCCTCTCATTTTATAGATGAAAAACCGAGACACTGAGAAACTGAGTGACTTGTCAAGGTCACAAAGGTAGTAACATGGCAGAGCTGGGATTCAAACTCAGACCTCTGACTCTGAACACATGGTGCCATTTTTTTCCCTTCTTTTTGGTTCAGTCCTATTATTTTATTTGTGAAATGAAATCCGAGTGAGGAAATGTCCTCTCCCAAAGTAAAATTAGAAACTATTTTGCATTGCAGAATTTTGAAGAGTTGATAGAACGCTAGAAGGTAATGTGGCTTGATTATAGCCACAGTTTATGTTGAAACTAGGTCCTTGGGACTCAGAGGCTGGCCCTCCATCCCTTCCCCAATACTGTATCCCCAGGACAATATACAGTGACAAAATGGCAAGCACTAATTCCAAACAGCAAGCTTGGGTCACAGCGAAGCACAGTAGAACTTTACTAATCCTCAAATAGGGTTCATTCCATGTGTTTCCCAGGGGGGTCCCCAAATCCTTCTGAGTTGTCAGAGATGCTTGCTCCCTGAAGAGCTGTGCTGGATCCTTTGGATCCCTACAGGGACAGCTGCCTCCCCACATTCATTTTTCTTTTTCTTTTTTTTTTTTTAAAATATATTTTATTTGATCATTTCCAAGCATTATTCGTTAAAGACATAGATCATTTTCTTTTCCTCCCCCCCCCACCCCCCATAGCCGACGCGTAAGTCCACTGGGCATTAGATGTTATCTTGATTTGAACCCATTGCTTTGTTGATAGTATTTGCATTAGAGTGTTCATTTAGAGTCTATCCTCTGTCATGTCCCCTCAACCTCTGTATTCAGGCCACATTCATTTTTCTAAAGCACTTTCCAACGAGGATATCCTTGAAGTCAGTAGAACTGGGCTTATGACATTTTTTACTTATTAATTTTTGTCTTAAGGAGAATGGAAGGGAATGAGAGAAAGGAGGGTCAAGTTCCTGACCAAGGTCACATACTGAGTTGGTAAAGCTGGGATGAGAATGTAATATTCCTGATTCCTGACTCCAAGTTTTGTCTTCTGGACAACAAAAATAATTCACAGTCACCCATCGATTTAATGTTTACAAAACTCCTTCCTTACCACGACCTGTGAGGTGTCCTTTCTCCCAACACAAAGATAGGGGACAATGGATGAAATGGTTTATTAGTATTCCTTAAATGGTTTTCTATAAGAAGGGTTTAGGGGGTCAGCTAGGGGGCTCAGTGGATTGAAAGCCAGGTGGCCCTGGGTTCAAATCAGACCTCAGACATTTCTTAGCTGTGTGACCCTGGACAACTCACTGAGCCCTCATTGCTTAGCCCTCACCACTCTTCTGCCTTGGAACCAAAACACAATATTGATACTAAGACAGAAGATGAGGGTTTTGAAAAGAAAAAAAAGAAGGTTTTAGTGGTGGGGCAGGGGGAAGAGGTTAAAAGAAAATGGCAATAAAACAAGATGCCATCCCCTTCCTCACTGTAGAGAGGTGAAGGGCTACCAAATCATAATAATGTAGATAGTGGAAGAGTTTTCTTAATTTTTTTTTCATATGAGAAGGTTCCATGGGGGAGAGGAAGGGAGGAAATGTCTGTGATTTAAAGACAAAAATCATTAATTAATTATTTTTAAAGGTATCAGTACAACAAAACAAAACAGAAAAGACTTCCAAATATAGGCACATATATTCCATCTCAACCCATGTTGTTACTTAGTCATGTCTAACTTCATGCCTCCATACTGGAGTAGTTTGCCATTTCCTTCTCTAGCTCATTTTACAGATGAAGAAACTGAGGCAAGCAGGGTAAAGTGACTTGCCCAGGGTCACAGAGCTAAGCAAGTGTCTGAGGCCAGATTTGAACTCCAAAGAAAGATGAGTTTTCCTGACTTTAGATGCAGCACTCTATTCACTGTACCACCTCGCTGCCCTTTTCAACCCAAGCAGTTCATCTAAATTAGGGAAGGATTTGCAGAGCTGAAAGGACTTAAACCAATCCTTGAAGGAAAGATAGGAGGCCTTAGACAAGGGAAAAAATGAGAGAAGAGCTTGTCAGAAGCTGGGGAAATAGGAGCAAAAATATGGAGGTGAGAATATATGTGGCAGTCTGTGAAAGAGTAAAGAACTAGACTGGGTAAAGTGGATGGTTTATATAGTAGAAATTAGTTGAAGCAGTTGATTGGGACCTAGTTATGTGACTTTGATGAAGTCACTTCATGCCTCGGTTTCCTCATCTGTAAAAGGGGGTTGTCACCAGATGACTTATAAAGCCCCCTTTACTCCCCACATTCTGGGAATTCTCTATCTCTGACTCTTGGCTTCCTAGGTAATAGGCAACTTCTCAATCCTCATTAATGGACAGAGTCCCTACATGGAAGAACTGTGCCTAAATGGATGAAATCACAGATATGGTGCACGTATCCCTGAGTCCCTAAGCACCTCACAAGCAGACACTCTTCTGTTTCAGTCAGGAACTGTGATTTCATCTGGACAAGTCACTTAACCCTAATTGCCTCACTTTCTTCATCTGTAAAATGAGCTGGAGAAGGAAATGATTAACTACTTCAGTATCTCTGCCAAGAATATCCCAAATGGGGTCACAAATTCCTATTAAGGAAACTCTCTTTGCCAAGATGGAGCAGAGTGTCATCAATTTAGAGCTGAAAGGGACAATAGAGGCCACCTAGGACAAACTCTTCTATTACAGAGAGTTGGGGTCCAGAGTTTAGGGACCTGCCTAAAGTCCCTCCTACAGGTGGTAAGTGGCAGCGTCAGGATTCAAACTTCGTCCTCAGATTCCAAATCCAGCTTTCTAACCATCATCCCAACCTACCATCCTACAATTCATAGTCTTAGATAGTTGCCTGACTTTGTCCAGGGTCACACTGCCAATATGTTTCAGGGATAAGACAATCTCTGCTAATCTTTACTCAGGGAATCAGTTCTCTATTCTCTAACTTGTGCTGCCTCAATGGAAACACTTATAACAGCAGCCCAGTAGGGTGTCCCTTCGAGAAAGGCATTGTAGGGGCAGCTAAGTGAAGGATGAAGAGTCAGGTCCAGAGAGAGGAGGTCCCGAGTTCAAATCTGGCCTCAGACACTTCCCAGCTGTGTGACCCTGGGCAAGTCATTTAACCCCCATTGCCTAGCCCTTACCACTCTTCTGCCTTGGAACCAATACACAGTATTGATTCCAAGATGGAAGGTAAGCATTTTTTTTTAAAAAAGGAAGGCATTGTGGTCCAGTGGACAGGTCAGGTCACTGGCCCTAGGTTCAAAGGATATGCATTTGAATTCTAGCTTTAATATTTACTGTCTGCAAGACCATGAGCAAGTCACTGAAAGTCTTAGGGCCTCAGTTTCCTCATTTTCAAAATGATAAGTAATCTCAAAGCATCCTTCCTTCTCTGAAGACTGACACGAATAGCTGACACATGTGGTAGGCAGGATGTTGAACTACATAATGATCTCTCAATTCGAGTGGGCTGCATTCATTTTTTAAATCTCCAAAGAAACTTCAGGCAAGGGATTGCCACAGTTTAAACAAATACCTCCAAGAACCAGTTTAGCTACATCCAAGTCTGGTTAGTTGAGTAGAGTCTGTATTCATAAAGACTTGTTGGTCATTAATTAATTCTGAAAGAGTGAGAAAAGAGAGGTGATTCTATACCCATCTTCTCCAACTCTTTCACCCACCACTTCTCAGGACCTCCTCCAGGTGCCTCTAAGGAGCCAGAGGAAGGCTGCAAGCCTTCACTCAGGAGGTGCCTGGCTCTTCCTTCTGTGGATCCCAGCATCAACTCAGCTGCAGGCTCTCTTGCAGAACCAACGTTCTGTTTCTTTTAGGGGAGGATGAGGAGGATGCCTCTCTCCCTCCCTCTCCCTCTCCCTCTCCCTCTCCCTCTCCCTCTCCCTCTCTCCCTCCCTCCCTCTCCCTCTCTCCCTCCCTCCCTCTCTCTCTCCCTCTCTCTCTTTCCCCCCCCTCTCTCTCTTCTCTCTCTCTCTCTCTCTCTCTCTCTCTCTCTCTCTCTCTCTCTCTCTCTCTCTCTCTCTCTCTCTCTCTCTCTCTCTCTCTCTCTCTCTCTCCCCTCTCTCTCTCTCCCCTCCCCTCTGTCTCTGTCTCTGTCTCTGTCTCTGTTTCTGCCTGCCTGTCTGTTGGTTTCTCTCTCCAGGGAAGAAACTCTGCTAATCTTTGCTCAAGGAGTCATCTCTCTATTCTCTAACTAATGCTACCTCAATAGAAACAATTGTAACACCAACCCATTAGTTTCTCTCTCTCTCTCTCTCTCTCTCTCTCTCTCTCTCTCTCTCTCTCTCTCTCTCTCTCTCTCTCTCTCTCTCTCTCTCTCTCTCTCTCCCCTCTCTCTCTCTCCCCTCCCCTCTGTCTCTGTCTCTGTCTCTGTCTCTGTTTCTGCCTGCCTGTCTGTTGGTTTCTCTCTCCAGGGAAGAAACTCTGCTAATCTTTGCTCAAGGAGTCATCTCTCTATTCTCTAACTAATGCTACCTCAATAGAAACAATTGTAACACCAACCCATTAGTTTCTCTCTCTCTCTCTCTCTCTCTCTCTCTCTCTCTCTCTCTCTCTCTCTCTCTCTCTCTCTGTCTGTGTGTGTGTCTCTGTCTCTCTCTGTGTGTCTCTGTCTGTGTATCTCTTCTCCCCTTCTCTTTCCCTCCCCCTCTTTCTGTCTTTTCCCCAAATCTCTTCACTGATCTCTGTCTGTTTTCTATTTCTTTCAAACCTCTTCCCCCCCCCCAAATGATTCTAGCCATGTTAAACATAACTTTCCCTTATAAAAAAAGTAAAGCAAAATGAATCAACATATTGGCTATGTCAGAAAAGGTATGCCTCATTCCACATCCATAGACTACCACCTCTCTGACATAAGGCAGGAGATCATGCTCCATCATCTTCTCCTGACACTGAAGGCCTATGGGACCGTCTCTAGGCCCTTCACACTTTTTCTTTCCTCTCCTCTAGTGAGTGCCTATTATCTCCTTTGCTGGCATCAGAACATTTAGAACAATCATTAGATTTGCCTGAAGTCATTTCTCTGTAATAATCCTAACTTTCAGTGCCCAGCTACCTGTTTGAGCAGGCATGCTCTGCCTTGTTTCTCTCTCAGCTGAAGAGAAAATGTTGTTTTTCAGTCGTTTTTCATTCTTTTCTGACTATTCATGATCCTATTGGGGTTTTCTTGGCAGAGACTCCAGCTCATTTTACAGATTGAGGAAACTGAGGCCAAATAAGTGCCTTGCCCAGGTTTATGCAGCTAGGAAGTGCCTGAAGCCAGATTTGAACTCAGAAGATGAGTCTTTCTGACTCCAGGCCCAGTACTCCATCCACTGTGGCACCTAGCCGCCCAGACAGAAAGAACAGAATTGTCCAAATCTCTTAGCCTGGAATTAAAGACCTTCTGCAATGTGGTGACAACTGACCCTTCCTGTCTTATTTCATGTTCCTCCTCTTCATGCAATCTTCTCCAGCCAGATTAGAGGACAATCAGTTAACTAAACTTAATGTCATCTACCACTTCCACACAAGCAAACATCCATCCATGCTTGGTGAACCTACAGCACATGTGCCAGAAGGGGCTGCTCCCCTCCCCCTCTCTGTGTGTCTGAGGACATTTCTCCCATCACTTGCCCCTCTGTCCAGCAGTCCAATAGGTGTGCTTCCTCTCTCCCCTGTCTGGGGTAAGGCTGGGGGCCCACATGTGGCAAGAGAAATGAAAAGTTTAGGTGGAGGGATCACCCACACTCAGGAAAACAATATGGATCCTTGAAGTACTAGAATATTACAATATTCCTCGAGCTCAGTGTGAAATAAACTGATAATCAATTGGTTTTAGTTTGTGGTGGCAAATGCCAAAATCCCTTCTTATTGGTGCTTCCCAGGGGTCAAAGTTAGAAAAGGTCACAAGGTGAACTAAAGCACTGAATCTGGAAAACTGAAAAATGAATTCTAATTTAAAAATGATTTTAATCAATCCTGCCCTTTGAGGTGTACCAGATGTGTGACCTTGGGCAAGTTAATTAACTCCTCCTTGCCTCAGTTTACTCCTTTATAAAGTGAATATAATAATAGCAGCTACCTTCCAGGGTGGTTGTAAGGATAAACTGAGGCAATAATTTTGAAGTACTTTGTAAACCTTCATGGGCTCCATAAATATTAGCTAGCTAGAAGGGTGAGAATTAGCCAGGGCTGGGATAAGGGCAAGGAGAAAGATGTTCCCCTTCTCATTATCCCATCCCAGTGATAAAACATTATCCCCCAAATGGATATTGGAATTCATAGAACAACAGCCTCTTGTTTTATATAGAGTACTCTTTTGGGACTCGTCCCTTTTAACACTAAGACTAGAAATGCTTTCTGCCAGGCAGGAAAATGAAAGGTACCAGAGGGCAGGGTCGATTAAGGAGAGAGATAATGTTATAAGTATATATTATATGCATTATATTGATATTATATTTAATTTTTATATTGTATTATAACTAATTTTTTAAGTCAATTGCCTCATTTCTAATGGGCTGAAATGTCCCCAAAAGCCTTCATTGCTTTGCTTTAGGTTTTGATCCCTGTGAAATTGCAAATCCCTTTGGGAGAGTTAACGGAGATGATTTGCCACATTATAGGGAGTTATATTTGGACTTGAAATAAGAAAAACTCCCCAAATAACAATTAAAACTCTCCTAAAGTCGAATGATTTAACCCAGGAGACCTTAAAATGTCAGCTGGGGACTACTTGTCAAGAAAATTATAGAGTTGGGGCAGCTGGGTGGCAGAGTGGATAAAGTGCCAGACCTGGGGTTGAGAAGATTGGAATTCAAATCAGGTCTAAGGCACTTCCCAGCAGTGTGACCCTGGTCAAGTCACTTAACTATTTGCCAAGCCCTTGCCCTAAACTTGCCACCAGATCAGAAAGGGTTTAAAAAAAAAGGATAAAGAAAATTATAGGGAGAGAATTCCTGCTTAGGTATGGGTTGCATAACTGAGCTCTGAGATCACCTCCAAGTCTGAGATTAGATGACGTTATAATTTAATTGTTCTCAGTGGTTTATGCTTTAGGCTTAATGAGTTTCAGATTCTTGCCTGGGAACAACTTCTGTTCCCAGGAAAGACCAAGGAGGGATGATGGGGACCCCTGAAGCCTGGGGGGGAGGGGGGAGAATGTGCATCATGAGGGCAAAAGGTACAAATGGAAGGCTAATAAGAAATCTTAGTGGCTCACCACTATGGGCAAATGAGAGATAAATTCAGAAAGGCAGAATGAGGCCCTTCAGTGAGGGCAAGCTAATTTAGAAATTATACTCAGGATCTTGGATGCACTACCCCCTCCTGAACCTTGCTGCCTACACCCATCAATGGGGCGTGGAGAAGGGAGACACTCACCTCCACGAAGGCAAACTTTTCTTCACTAGTATAGTTGTAGCGGGTGGCTCTCTCATATTCCTCTGCTGTGCCAGGGCAGTCCTTGTTGCAGAACTTGTCAGTGGGATGAACCAGCTTCCAGGAGTACTGGGGAGAAGGAGACCAAAGATGAATGGCAGACTGCTTTTGTAGACAGGACAGGAGGGGGACACTGTTTGCCTGGGGCTGGAGTTGCGGTCACTTACCACCTCCATGACATGGGCACTCCACTTGGATAGCAGCTGGAGCCCTCGCAAAGCCAGATCGAAGAGTTCCCTGTACTCTTCATCGGATTTCTGGCTGTCTAATCCAGAACCAGTCACCACCTGGAGAACATCACCCAACAAAGTGGTCAGACCAATGTGCAAATTCATTCCTCCCTCCCCCCAGCCGCTGGCTCTGCCCTTGCTCTGCTCTCTTCTCATTTCTCTTTGGATGGGGGGTAAATAGGGATAACCACTGGACCTGAGATTTCCCTGGTGTAGGGGACGCTCAATTGAGGAAGCTTCCTCCACCCACCCTGCTAGGCATGTCTGCAAGTTAGAATCCTGGAAAGTCTCCTAGAGCAATGAGAGGTTCGGTGACTTGTTGGGGTCATATAGTTAGTATGTGTCAGAGGTGGGACTTTGTGACTCCAAGGTCATGTCTACCACTATGGCGGACTGGCTCTTGGCTTGGACAGTGCTGCTGTTAAAAGTTACTGACCCATGATGGGGACATGACTGGGAAAGTAGACTCTAAACAATCACCCTAGTGCAAATATCAATAACATGGAAATAGGTCTTAATCAATGACACATGTAAAACCCAGTGGAATTGCATGTCGGCTACAGGAGGGAGACTGGGGGAGGGGAGGGAAAGAACACGAATCTTGTAACCATGGGAAAATATTCTAAATTAATTAATTAAATAAAATTTTCCTAATTAAAAAAAAAAGCTACCAGCCCATTATAGAGTCATAGATTAGAATTCAAAGGGAACTTATGGGACATCTAGCCCAACCTTGGATCCTGATCATACTATCCTATATACAACTTTTCATTTTCCTACATAATCTCAAGTCATTCCTTCCCCCTTCTCTAGCCTATCAGAACCCTATCCATTTTTCAAGGGTCAGCTCATCCCCCATACTTCAGTCAAACTTCCTTTAAACACCCAGCACAATGTGATCATTGCCACTAGTTATCTCCCCTTATTTGACACTGATATACTGCTTTGCATTAGTTAAAAAACAAAACAAAACATGTCTTATTGGGACAGCTAGGTGGCTCAGTGGAGAGAGGGTCAGGCTTGGAGTTGGGAGTACACGGGTTCAAATATGGCCTCAGACACTTCCTAACCGTATGACTTAGCTCTTATCACTCTTCAGCCTTGGAACAGAGACTAGTATTGATTCTAAGACAGAGGGCAAGAACTTAAAAAAACAAAACAAAAATTCATGCCATATTTCCCAGTCAAAATTATCTCCAATTTCTTTCCCCCCTCCCCCCCAGTTCTAAGAAGAGCAGTAATGGCTGGACAATTGAAGTCAAATGACTTGCCCACACAGCTAAGGAAGTATCTAAAGTCATATGAACCCAGATGCTCCTGCCTCCAGGTCTGGCACTCTATCAACTGTGCAACCTGGTAGCCCATACAAATTCCTTTTAGGCAGACACTATGTATTTTGCTTTTTATCTGTCCCACTTCTCCAAAGCACCTATGAAAGTGGCATACACATTGCAGGAGCTCAGGCACTATTTGACTATTTATTGACGGGAAACTTGACCAATTCAAAACATGACATCAAAGTGCCAACTTGGTCTGGTCTGAATACTCTCAATGATAGCCAGAGATTCTAATCAGTTATTTTAGTTTCCTTGTCAAAGGCTGGTTAGAATACAATATGACTATTACTGTGGGTTTGAACCCTGTGTAATCTGTTTGCTTTGCACTCTTCATGGCCAGGAGGAAGTACCATAGTATAATGTTGGAGTGCTGGGCTTGGAGTCAATAAGACCCAAGTTTAAATTTTGCTTCATATATTGTGTGACTCTGAGCAAGTCAATTAACTATATTGTGCCTCAGTTTCCTCATATGTAAAATGAAGTGGGTAGATTCCATGACCTGACTAAATCTATAATCCTATGCCCCATAATCTATGTCTTATGTGTAAGATAGCCATCATGAAAATGTGAGCCATGTGTCACCCTTTTTTGTAGAAGATGAGACGAGGCAACTGAGGAGACAATTACAGGGGAACATTTTACCTGCTGTCAGATTCCAGTAATGTGTGAGTTAGTTTTGCTTATTGATGCTTTTTTTTCTCTTAGAAGAGAGGGTTTTGCTGAGTAGTGGAACAATCAGAAGTAAAGATAATACAAAAACAAAAGCTATCAGTACTTTTTGAAACACGCATCATTGACCACAGTAAGATGACAGAACATAAATGGTAACTTATCATTACTGAAGGAAAAATAACTCCAACCATATGACCTGTTGACAGCATGTTTTTTTTAGTCTCAGCATATGTGGCCCAAAATAGATTCTGAAAGTCCCTCCTCTTATCTTAGTCAAATATTAAAAACTTGGGGAAAGCTAGGGTCATCTCCTTCTTCAGTGAAAAGAATAGAAGAAAATTCAGGAATGTGCTGGAGTCAGTTTGAATTGGCTCCTGTGAGCTGATTGTTAAATTTTCAATATGTGTGTGTTTACACCTCAGAAATCTGCAAATGCTACAAATAAGGGCTTGGTTTACTGTTTTGTTGATTGTGTGGGCTTAAGAAAGTGATGGAGGAAGAACCAATAATGCAGATTAAATTTAAAAGTGTCTCATCCTGTTTTATTTTTATTTTTTTCTTGGAGAGCCACTTGTTAAACACTTATGGGCACATCTTTGAGAGTAATCCTTGGCTCTGACCTCCTCCTCATTTAAGCATATGTCTACAAGCTTCCGTAACTTTTTCTCTTTCTCCTTTCTCCTGCACTCTCATTTTTTCTTTCTTTCTCTTTCTGTCACTCTCCTTTTATCTGTTTCTTGCTTTATCTCTTTTTCTGTCTCTGTCTTTCTCTGTGTCTATCTTTCTGACACTCTTTTTCCTGTTTATCTCTGTCTTCTGCTTCTGCCTCTTTCTGTCTCTGTGTCTCTTTCTCCTTATCCCTCCTTTTTGGGGTGCAGGGAACCTCTTGGTTTCTTTCTCACCTTCCCACACCCAATCCCAGTGGTTCCTGGACAGGGCTCACCTCACTGTTGCTATAGCGAGCAAGCTCGGAGATGAAGCGGATGTGGTCATCCCGGATCTGGACCATCTGCTCACAGATGTTGTACTGGGGGCTGATGCTGCTCTGTGTGCATGTCCACCTGGACAGAAAAGCATGCGGTCTGAGGAGGCACCCAGTATCACACTCACAGGTGGGACAGAGTCCTTCTGTTTAGAAGCCGCTCCTCTCATATCCATCACTCTGTCACTATGGCCCTCTTGGGCTTTGGAACAAGCAAGGATCCATGAACATCATATATGTAAGTTAGCATGGCCAGGGGAACTGCCAAGCCAAATATCTGAGGAGCCCATGGGGCTTGGTCTTTCTGTCTCCTCTTCTCTGGGGCATGGGGAATCCCTAGGCTCCTAGTTTCTCTAGGACCAACTTCTAGTGACCAGCACAATCCTCTTTCAGGAAGGCCCTCTCCACTGTGTACTTACCCAACTGGTAGGGAGAAGTGAGATGGTCAATCCCTCTCCTTGGCCACTTGCCAGGGCTTCAATTAACCCTGCTTCTGGTGACTGCTGGGAGGCAGTATACTGTTCTCCTACCTCTGAGAACCCCACCAGCCTGGGGATGCATCTTTATTTGGGATAGGGGCCTGGGTTGGGGATAGCCAAGTTAAAGTGGAGAAACTCTGCACTCCATCCTTCACAAGCCCATCACTTACGTGGAATCACCTAAAGTGATGGAGGAATACCATTTGACAAGATATCACACTTGGCTCATCACAGTGACCAGAGGCTATATTTTTCTTCTTCTTCCCACATAAAATGACTCTCTTTTTGGTACAGAAAACCTCCAGAATTGGAAATGCAACTCCTATCTCTAAGAATACTGGAGAAGAGTGATCTTGAATACCTTAGGGCTGGAAGGGCTCTCGGAAATCATGAGGTTCATCCCTCTTGTTTGGCAAGAAGTGTCTGTGGGTTCTAGGGGCAAGTGCTCTTAGGGACTAGTGGCAAAAATTCTGGCTCTGCAGACAGAGGCCCCCACTTTGAATCCTGGCTCTGCTAGGGTCACTTAACCTTTCTGGGCCTCAGTTTTCTTCATCTGTGAAGTAAGGTTATTTAGTTGGATGATTTCTAATATCCCTTTTCAGCTTTAAATTTGCGATCCTATTAAATGGAAGCCCAGAAAGAAGGGCTTTGTCCAAGGTCTCCTAACACTGGTTCACTTCTCACCAAAAGAAAAGGAAACCATAGCCTGTACTTTTGTCCTCTTATCTCTGAGAACTCATGTAGACTCATGTAGGGAAAAATGAGTCTGAAATTCTCAAATCGGTGCCCATCTCAAAAAACCTCTGCACACAATGTGATATCACAGTGGGCAGCACTGGCAAGGGAGAGACAAAAGGCATCATCATCCCCATCCCTATCACGCCATCATCATTTGTATTATCCAGAGTGGCTAACACTTACATAGTGCTATAAGGTTTGCTTTGCAAACATAATTTCATTACGGAGACTCATCTGGCATGACTTTGGCACCATAGGTCAATGTGATCTTACCATTCTTTGTGTACCCAGGTCTTGGCACACAGTAAGCACTTCAATACATGCTTTCTTCTTTTTTTAAAAACCCTTACCTTCCATGTTGGAATCAATACTGTGTATTGTTTCTAAGGCAGAAGAGTGGTAAGAGCTAGGCAAAGTGACTTGCCCAGGATCACCAGTTAGGAAGTGTCTGAGGCCATATTTGAACCCAGGACTTCCCACCACCCAGCTGCCCCCCACTACATGCATTTTTTCTGACTGATGGATCACGATCTCAGTAGTAGGGCTTAAGGCAAGCTGAATTCAAGGATGCCACATGGGATTTCCTGAGATGCTTAAGCTCTGGATTTAGCACTGCTGATGACTGTGCCACACGGTGCCAAAGGGGGTGATTTTGTGAGATGGGCTAAGATGAGACAGTCAGACCCATTCCTCTCGTGAGGAGGGTCCTCACCACATTTATAACTAGAGGCAACTCACTTGGAGTGGCCACAGAGCTTCCAAAGTCAGAAATACTCCAAACACAACCTCCAGCATTTCTCGAGCAGAGAGGGGCCTTTTTGGGTCCCTGAGGCATCCAGAGATGTGGGGAAATGGCACATTCCTTCATACAGGGAGCACAGTGGCTATGCTCTGAGCATGTTTGTACCCTGAGAATAAAGAGCGGGTAAAAAAGTGTTCAGAGCATGCCACCATGCACACACCCGCACACTCACTCCTTCCCACTCACGGGCCACGAGCCCAGGAAGTTTGACCTTGAAGGCCAAGTGCCAGGAGCCATGGCTCGCATCCAGACCCTGACAGCTCCCCGAGCTGGGCAAGGAAGAGGGGCCAAGGCTGCTGCCTCAGCCTCCATGCCAGGTGGGACCACACAGGAGCCAAGAGACATTACGGCACGCACTCACTTGGATTTGTTCTCCTCATAGTGAGCACTGGTCTTAATGTATCTGGCCAGTTCTATCTGCATATCGCCGAATAAGGGGACCACCTGCAGCTGCTGCAAAGGAAAGAAAACAACAAGACAAATGAGAGGCGGAATGGGAAGGAGACTGCAGAGGGATCTTCTACAATAACAAAGAAGAGAGGAGAGCATGAGAGCATGACTGGTGACTCCTTGTTCCCTCCTGTAAGCTCCTTGAAGGCAGGAAATGATTCCCTTTCCTTGCCTTTTTTTTTAATTCTTATTTTAAAAATCCTTACCTTCAGTCTTAGAATAGATTCTAGTATTGGTTCCAAGACTGAAGAGAAGAAGGGCTGGGCAAAGGGGAATTAAAAGACTTGCTCAGGATCACAAAGCTAGGAAATGTCTTAGGTCATATTTGAACTCAGGACTTCCCGTCTCTAGGTCTGACTTTCTATCCACTAAGTTATCTCGCTGCTCCAAAAAGTTTCAATTTTTGCTTTTGTATCTCTTGTATAGTTTTTATTTAAGTGCATTTAATTTACTATATAAATAATATATGTATCATATATAATACAATATGTAATATATTGTTAAGTGTATGAAATATTATTATAAAATTAAGGTTTAAGTGCACATAATAAGTGCTTAATGTTGGTTGAATTAAATTGCTGGTTGGACACAGATCTAGACTATGGCTGTCAACCCAGAGTTGATGTCTAGGGATCTTTCTCTTAGGCATCATAATCCCCATTTTACAGATGAAGTAACTCAAGCCCGGGTAGATTAAGCGACCTAACCAAAGTCACACAGCTGGTTAATGGGCAAGCTAGCTTTAGAAACCCAAGCCTGATGGCCAGGCCAGGGATACTTCTACATCAGGCAACGCCTTCAAATAAGCAGACTCAGGAGGACTTCCATCATTTCCAAGAACATGTTGTTACTATTTCATTTCACTAATTGAAAGAAGTTAGAAATTAGAGGGAATGCAACTGGGATGAAAAAACAAGTGGTAGAATTTTTTTCATGAGAATGTGAGGAACTTTAACAAACTGGAAAAAATTAAAATGTTGGGATTCAACATTCAAATCAATTTGTTGTTGTTGTTTAATTGGATGACCCCATTTGGCTATTTCTTGAAAAAGATATTGGAATTGTTTGACATTTCCATCTCCAGTTCATTTAACAAATGAGAAAACTGAGGTAAACAGGGTTAAGAGACTTGCCAAGAGTCACACAGCTAGTAAGTGTTTGAGGCTGCATCTGAATGCAGGAAGATGAGATTTTCTGATTCCAGGCTAAGCACTCTGTGTACTACGGCACCACTTAGACGCTCTTCTCTTCTCTTCCCTTAAAGATTCTTAAAAATGAGAGTCTAGTTTGACTATGAGGCAGTTCTGCCTCGAGACACGAGATCAATCAGTTCATCAAGGTCCTTTCAGCACTTTCTGATTCCATGATGCTAATTCAATTTGAAATTTGGAATAATGCAAACCCCCCTAAATTTGGAGCCAAGAAATCTGAGTTTTAAGTCCAAGCTATCCCAATGGCAAGTTATATGACTTTGGGCCAATCATCTCACCTTTGAGTCTACTTCCTTACCTGGAAAATGGGGATAACAATAAATGTCCTACATATCTCCTGGAGTTGTTGAATCCGAATGGAAAAATGTGTAAAATATTAATAAGTCATTAAGTATAATATAAACATTTTTGGATGCAGTAGATATTTACCATATGACTGAATGATTATAGAAATGAATGGGGACCCTGGTTAAGCAGAAAATGAGATGAGGACATGCCTCCTTCAATGGCTTTTTCTAGATGACGGAGAAGAGAAGAAACAAAAGATCAACCATTGCCTCCTTTATCAGATGGAATCATGAAGTATGGCTAGAAAGCTTCTATTGTATCTTCCTGGACCCCCAAAAGCCTAAACCTAAGTTCCATTCTATTGTTTTTGTGCAGCTTTCCCTGTATGCAGATGGTGGCGCTCTCCATTATCTCTTGGTTACCTTGGACACTTTGGGTCCAGACATTCACAAGCAAACCCCTTTGCTTCTCCAAAGAGTGGAGAAAGCCAGAAAGCAGAAAGCCTACACCCCAGTTTCCCCACAGCCTTGACCTGACTCCAGGAGAAGACACTCACCTTAAAGAACTTATCTATTTTGCTGAGGTTGATTCTCTTCTTGGCATCCAGTTTGTAAATATTACTGACATTTCCATCCATCAGGTAGAGGCCAAAGCCCATGACCTAGAAGGAGAGGAGGGGAAAGCCTGAGAGGCTAGGTACAAAGCTATTGTCGAATTCCCTTGAAAGCAAATCTCTCAAAAGAATATATTAAATGGAGGCAGCTAGGTGGCTCCAGTATTCAAATCTGGCCTCAGACACTTCCTAGCTGGGTGCCCCCAGACTAGTTACTTAACCCCCATTGCCTAGTCCTTTACCACTCTTCTACCTTAAAACCAATGCACAATATTGATTCTAAGACAGAAGTTAAGGGTTTCCAAAAAAGAGAGAATATATTAAAAAGGCAAATTACTCATTTCAACTTCAAATGATGGATGGAAAAAAAAAGAATGGCCTATTAGTTCACTTTTTTAAAAAGATCTCCATTTCTCTTTAATGAAACACTGAGGGTTTAAAATGTTTTTTGAGGATTAGTTGAAAGAATTGGGGATGTTTATCCCAGAGAAGAGACCTAGGAGAGGATGTAATTGCTGTCTTTCAATAGAGGTTATCCTAAATGTCTTGAGGCAGAAATTCTTCCAATACTTTTCATACAGTCTGCATTTGATGGTCTTTTATTTGGAAGTGGGATTAGCCTCATCTCGGAGAAAAGAACCATGATCAGTGAATGGCTGGAAGTTTGATGAAGACAGATTTCTACCCAACATAATGTAAAATCTCCCGACAGGTCTGATCAACCACATGAAGGAGTGAATTCCTTTTTAAAGAGAGTCTTCAAGCCAAGGCTGGCTGTTATTTACTACTGAAGTTGTGGCTGAAATTTGTACTCAGGGAAGAGGTGGGCTAGTTTATCTTTCAGGTCCGTAGGATTATATAGATTCAGAGATAAAAGAGGGACTTCCTCTTCAAACTCTAATATGCTATAAGATTTTCCAGTGGGCCATTCTCAATGTTGTTAGATTTCAAAAAAGGCCTTTTTTTTTTTCAGTTTCCCCAGGGCATCTTTGGTCAGAAATCATTTTTTTTTAAATAATCTCCCACAGACTGGATTGATTTTCTCTCCTATGCCATTTTATAAGGCCCTGCATAAGATTCATCCCCTATAGGTAATGGTCTTTTTGAAATAAACGAAGAGAAAATGGATAGAATGAAAAAAGGCATTTCCCTCAAAGACAAAACTTTCCTGGGGTAGTAAGAGTACACAAGTTCTCGCTGAAAATCAAAGGAAAAAATTTCTCGATATTTTCTTAAACTATTGGTAAGATATCTCCATCTGGTGGTGGCATAATATAATACACTGACATGGAGAATGTAGGACAGATATTTTTGTCTTAGTATTTGAATTATAATAATAATAATAATAGCTAACATTCATATAACACCTACTATGTTCCAGGCACTGGGCTAATTGCTTTATAACTACTATCCTGTTTGATCCTCACAACAATCCTGGGAAGTAGTTACTGCTATTATATCCATTTTGCAAATGAGGAAACTGGGGCAAAGAGAGGCTAAGTGACTTGCCTAAGGTCACACAGCTTATAATCGGCTGAGGTCACATTTGAACTCAGATCTTCCTCATTCCAGGCCCAGTGATCTATTCACTGTACCATTTAGCTGACCCATATGATTGATTTAAAAGAGAGGGATGAGGGGGCAGCTGGATAGCTCAGTGGATTGAGAGCCAGGCCTAGAGACAGGAGGTCCTGGGTTCAAATGTGACCTCATATATGTCCCAGCTTTGTGACCCTGGGCAAGTCACTTAACCCCCATTGCCTAGCTCTTACCACTCTTCTGATTTGGAACCGTATTGATTCCAAGACAGAAGGTAAGGGTTTAATTAAAAAAAAATAAAAGTGATGAATGAGAAAGATGACTTTAAAAGAAAGATTAAATTTATAGCAGCTCTTTTTTTTTTATACCCTTACCTACACAGTATTGGCTCCAAGGCAGAAGAGTGGTAAGGGCTAGGCAATGGGGGTTAAGTGACTTGCCCAGGGTCACACAGCTGGTAAGTATCTGAGGCCAGATTTGAACCCAGGACCTCCCATCTCTAGGCCTAGTTCTCAATCTCCCGAGCTGCCGAGTTGCCCAGCTGCCCCCTATAGCAGCTCTTTTTGTGGTGGCAAAGAATTGGAAACTAAAGGGATGCCCGTCAATTGGAGAGTGGCTGAAAAAAACTGTAGAATAGGATGGTAATGGAATATTATTGTGCTGCAAGGAATGATGAACAGGAAGATTTCAGAAAGATCTTCATGGACTGATGCAGAGTGAAATAAGCAGAACCAGGAGAACAGTATACACAGTAACTGCAATATTGTGAAACAATCAAATGTGATAGACTTTGCTACTAATAAAAATGCAATGGTCCAGGACAATTCTGAGAGACTTATGAAAAAGAATGCTAGCCACCTCCAGAGAAAGAACTGTGGGAGCAGAAATGCAAATGAAAACATATGAGTTATCACTTGTTTATTTGGTATGTGTTTTAGAGTTTGAGTTTTATAAGATTATTCTCCTATAAAATGAATAATATGGAAATATGTTTTGTGTGATAATACATGTACAATAACCCAGTGGAATTGCTTGTCAACTCTGGGATGGGGGGAGAGAAGAAGAGAGGGATACAATAGGGATCATATGTTTTAGAAAACTTGTGTGGAAATTTGTTATTAAAACTAAAAAAATAATTTAAAGGTGCGTTAAACAGAATGGGGGGGAAAGAGGGTGAAAGAGAAATATTGATAAGGAAATGAACAACAATTTGAAAGCAAAGTTAAGAATTCTGTCTGGTTTAGTTGGAACATCAGGACCCCAGAAAGGCTCTAAAAGAGTGTGCTGGGTAGCTTCTCCTAGTACAATTCAAATAGATTTGGAGAGATGGCCCATAAAGCCAAGCTCAGCTATGGAAATTTTTATGGAGGGAATTGAGATAGAAGAAATGTGCAAGGACTCTCCTATGGAGAGAATGCTCCATAGGATTTTTGAAGAGAGAAAGTCATTGGGCAGGAGAAAATTGGAAAAAAAAAACTGGAATGGGAGTTTAAACAACCATGAAAAACCAGATGAAATGAAATTCTGACAGAGAAGAAACAAATCAAAATGGAAATGAGAAGGTTTTTTGGTTGGAGAATTGGAGAATAGGGTTTGGTGCAGACTTGCTATTTTCGGGGATACTCTTCTTTTTTTTAATTTATTTTTATAATTTTTAAAAACTATTTTCCCTATGGTTACATGATTCATGTTCTCTCCCTCCCCACTCCCAGAGCTGACAAGCAATTGCACTGGGTTATACATGTATTATCACTTGATACCCATTTCCATATTATTCATTTTTGTAATAGAGTCATCTTTTAAAGCCGAACTCCAAATCAAGGGGATACTCTTCTTGAGAAAACTCCCTCTAACAATGCAAACTGGTCCCTTCTTGGCAACTTCCCCTTAGAGAGGCTCCCAGGGCATTGGGAAGTTAAAGGACTTGCCTGAGGTCACAAGGACAAGTTGCATTAGAAGCAGGACAAGAACCTAAGTCTTTCTGACCGAGCCTTCTACTGACCATGCCATGCTGCCTTGAGAAAGAAGGAACAACTGAGTCAAAGTGGAAATGAAAAGAAGATATAATAAATATGAGGTATTCAGAGAAACATGGGAAGCCTTGTACAAACAAGATGTAAAGTAAGGAAAGTAGAACCAGATATGCATAATGACTTCTGTTGTCATTTTTTTGTATCTAGCACAATTTTAGGTACAGGGTAGTTATTGCTGTTGTTCAGTTCTGTCTGACCCATTTGGGGTTTTCTTGGCAAAGACACTGGAGTGGCTTGCCAATTCCTTCTCCAACTCATTTTACAGTTGAGGAAACTGAGGCAAACAGGGTTAAGTGACTAGCCCAAAGTCACAGAGCCAGATTTGAACTCAGGAAGACAAATCTTTCTGACTCCAGGCTCGACACTCTATCCACTATGTCACAATTCAGACTAAAAGACAGGAGAATCTGAATTACCATTTTTAGTCTGAATCACAGAAAGAGCAGAATTCCAAAGATAGTAAAATTTAGATTACAAAAAAGGATTAATCTTGTTTTCAAGGAATTGATAAGGACATATAATTCCTTTTTTTCAGAGGAAAGATGCACTGCAGGTGCTCATCTTAAGTCATCTTCCTTATGTATCTGCCCTTTTTTTTTAAAGTTATTTAACTCTTTTTCTTTAGGATTCTTTGAGGAGGGCAGGTGACTGGGAAGTGACAATGGTAAAAAGAAATGGAAAACATTTAATAAAGTATTTTTAAAAAATGAAAGGAAAGGAAAGGCTAGGAAGGGGGGAAACACAAGGCAAGATTATATATGATCATATAATAAACCTTTTACCTTAAGGAGCATGTGCTTCTCACTGGGGGTTAGGTACATCTTATTCTCATAGTAATCCACACAGATGTTGACGATGTCAGCCAGCAGCTCCTCATAGCCTGGGATTACCTCCAGTTGCTGATGAAGACACTGAAGAAAGCACCCACACAGAGTTAAACACACATACAACCATTGCTCCTTTCCATCCAGGACTTTCTGTCCTGTGCAAGCTGATCTGCCTCTGGAACATGACAATGGGAAGCCTCCAGTGGGGCGTGAGAGAGCTGAGAATCTGGGGAGCTGCAGGCAGCCCTGCTCCACCATGACAATAATACAAGTATTGGCTAGAGGAGGCAGGAAACCAGATCATCAAGTGTTTCAGCACCATCCTTTAAAAGGACTAGTGGAGCTTGGCAGGAATCCCCATGAATGGGCATTGCTGGGGGTATCCAATGTCAGCATCTGGATGAGACAACAAAAGAGCTAGTGTTTTGGGAACGAAATGATTTCTCTTCCCAACTTCAAGCTGTACAGGTATCCCTTCTACTCTGAGACTTTCCCCATCACAATTTCAATTGATTGCAAGTCAGCAAAAGAAATTAAATGAGCATTTGGGGGGAATTTTGTGGAAGCTGTGGAAGACACTCAAAGGTTAGCAGGTATCACAAAAAAGCTTTAGAAACTATATAGCCTATGACAAAATATCTCATAAAGGAAAAAAATCACTTAAACAAACAAACCTTACCTTCCATTTTAAAATCATTATTGTGCATTGATTCCAAGGTTGGAGAACAGCAAAGTCTAGACAATGGGGGTTGTGACTTATCTAAGGTCACCTAGCTAGGAAGCATCTGAGATCAAATTTGAACCCAAGACCTCCGATGTCTAGGCCTGCCTCTTAATCTGGGCCACTTCAGTGCCCCCAAAATTCAGACTTCTTTTTTTGGTACAAAGGAAGGGACAAAAAGGTTTTATATGTATTTTCCAGACTGTGGGGGTGCCATGCCAGTGACCCCTAAGATGTGGAAGGGTTACCTGTATTATCCAGCTACCTGAAGGCAAGATGGACAATGCCAACCCAAGATATTTGAGCATGACAGCTTTAAAAAGAGAATGGCTATTCTCAATCTTGCATATGAGGTCCACTGTTCTGCCTGCTGACATGTCACTAAAGGCAGCTTGGGATGAGTGACATGTAGGTCAGAGTGGTTGTTCAACTCCAGTCTCAGGCAGGTACTGGCTATATTACCCTGGACAAGTCACTTATTCACTACCTGTTTTCTCATCTATAAAATGGGGATAATAATAGCATCCTATTTTAGGAGTTGTTTTGAGGAGAAAATGAAGCAGAAGGCCCAAGCTAGCTGCCATGCACCTACAGCCAGAAAATAGATAGAAGAGGATACCAAAAGCTAACTTTTGGTAGAAACAGAATGCTGAAATCATGGTGGGGTTGACCTACTGACCATTTCTTTGGTTTTACAGTAGCTTAGGAAAATGATAGAAAATGTTAAAAGCTTATGGGTAGGGGGCAGCTGGGTAGCTCAGTGGATTGAGAGCCAAGCCTAGAGATGGGAGATCCTAGGTTCAAATCTAGCCTCAAACACTTCTCAGCTATGTGACCCTGGGCAAGTCACTTGACCCCCATTGCCTAGCCCTTACCACTCTTCTGCCTTGGAACCAATACACAGTATTCATTCCAAGATGGAAGGTAAGGGTTTAAAAAAAAAAGCTTATGGGAAATTAAGTTGGGGAAGAGATGATGTGTGTGACCCAGGACTAGGCTAGTCAATGACAACAAGTCATCCCATTCTTTGCATGATCTCCATTCCCCAGCTGACCCCAAGTGAGCATTCCCGAGAATGCAAATGAGCAGGGAGGGAGGAGGGGGGAGAAAAGAGGGGAAGAAGAGAGAGGATGGGGAGCCAGGGCTGTCACCTGTGTGATCCTGTTATGGTTTGCCAGGAACATGGAGAGGTTCTGAGACTCCTGGATAGACTGTGGGTCCGCCATCTTCCTCAGGAACTGGGCTGCTCTGAAATACAGAAAATCCCTTCAGGACCCTTCCTTTCCTCCTGACCTGACCCAGAAGCTTTTCGCCCTTTGTGTTTGGGTTAAAATGAAAGGTTGACTTTAGGTGTCTTGGGTTTCCTCAAGCAGAAGTAAAGCATTATTGGCTCTTTTTTATGTATGAAACAACTCCTTCAAGGGCCCAGTTAGCTATGCCTTCTCAGGTCCCATCTCCCCCCAGATTTAGATTGTGTCTAAATGACATATTCTGGGGGCAGCTGGGTAGCTCAATGGACTGAGAGTCAGACCTAAAGATGGGAAGTCCTAGGTTCAAATCTGAGCTCAGATACTTCCCAGCTGTGTGACCCTGGGCAAGTCACTTGACCCCCATTGCCTAGCCCTTTGCCACTCTTCTGCCTTGGAACCAATACACAGTATTGATTCCAAGATGGAAGGTAAGAGTTTAAAAACATTTTTTTAAAAAAGACATATTCTGCAAAGCTCTGAGAGACCAGCCCCCCTTCCCAAGAGCTCCCCAAAACTCAGGCTGGGGACCCCATTGAGAGATTTGGATGCAGCCTTCTCCCTGACTGGAAAGGAGGGTGAAACTTTGGGGAGAGGCTCCCTGACCTCTTATAGGCAGAATGGTCATTCTTGACACTGCATTTCATATTCTTCAGCTCATCCAGGACAGCAAACATGTTGATGAACTTGCCCAGGGTCAGGAGGTAAGCCTCAGAGACGAAGTCCTTCCTCCTCTCTGTGTGGCACAGTCTCTTCACCTCGCTGCAGAACCGCTCGATGGCCTTGCGCTGGAAGGCAAAGCAAGAGAGGCTAGAGAGGATGAAGACCAGCTGCCCTCACCAACAGGCGTTTCCCAACTCCTTAACTCCATAGAGTTGTTGTGAAAATCAAATGAGATAATATATGAAAAGTGCTTTGCAAACCTTAAAACAAATAAATGTGAATTCTTATTGTCCCAGACTTGGGATTCCATTAATTCCTGGTGAGAAAACTCTCTTACTTTGCAACTTATTGTCTTACAGGGTTATTCTTATTCATTTGACTTCCCCTTCTTAAAATGTCCATTCCTTCCCTCTATTCGCCAAACCTTTTCCTACCCACCTTTCAAGGTCCAGCTCAAATTTTATTCCCTTCCCTTGGCAACTCCAGCCCATGATGACTCTGCCTTCTTTGGGTGCCCAACATTCTGAAGTCCTAGCTCACAGATACAGAATTGGACGGGACCTTAGAAATCCTTTAATCCATCTAACCATGGGAAAATTTTCTGAATTAATAAATTAAATAAAAGAAAAGAAAACATTATCCTTTAATCCGAGTCCCTCATTTTATAGATGAGGAGACTGAGACCTACGGAAGTTAAATGACTTGCTCAAGGTCAAACAAGTGGGCAGGACCAGAAATCACACCTACCACATCTAACTCCAGACCCTTCATTCTCTCGGGTATGTGTTTGTTATGTGTTTGTCTCTTTTACTTCCTCTCACCTGTAAACTCTGGTAGGCTTCTCTAGAATATCACCTCCCAATGACTACATCAGCAACTAAAGGGCTCAGTAGATTCAGTAATTAGTTGATTAAACCAAGAATTTTGGTTAAGTTTAATGGAGAAAGGAGAGACACAATAGTAACAGATATTTATAGAGAGGCTTAAAGTTTTCAAGATGGTTTGCAAAAAGAATGCCATTGGGACCTCACAGCAACCCAATGAAGCAGTTCTAATCTTTTTCTTGTGTCTATTTTACAGATTAAGTGACTTGCTTGTAATCAAATAGGTGGGATTTGAATTCAGGTTTTCCTAACTAGGAGTCCAGTGACTTCCTATAAGTAAACAGCCTTCCAGGAACAGCTGGGTGGCTCAGTGGATTGAGAGCCAGGCCTAGAGATGGAAAGTTGTGGGTTCAAATATGATCTCAGATACTTCCTAGCTGTGTGACCCTGGGCAAGTCACTTAACCCCCATTGCCTAGCCCTTACCACTCTTCTGCCATAGAATCAATACACAACATTGAATCTTAAGGCAGAAGGTAAGGGTTAAACAGAAAAATAAAAAAAGGAAATAGCCTTCCCCTAGATATCATTCTTTGATATGTCTCATTTCCCACTACTATAAGGTAAGTTCCTTGAGGTGTGAAATTAGTATTTGTTACCCTCAAAAATTACAATCCCCATGTGTCAAAGTTGGGACATTAATTCATTGCTGGTGGAGTTGTGAACTGATCCATCCATTCTGGAGGACAATTTGGAACTGTGCCCAAAGGGCGATAAAAGACTGTCTGCCCTTTGATCCAGCCATAGCACTGCTGGGTTTGTACCCCAAAGAGATAATAAGGAAAAAGACTTGTACAAAAATATTCATAGCTGTGCTCTTTGTGGTGGCAAAAAATTGGAAAATGAGGGGATGTCCTTCGATTGGGGAATGGCTGAACAAATTGTGGTATATGTTGGTGATGGAATACTATTGTGCTCAAAGGAATAATAAAGTGGAGGAATTCCATGGAGACTGGAACAACCTCCAGGAACTGATGCAGAGTGAAAGGAGCAGAACCAGGAAAACATCGTACACAGAGACTGACACACTGTGGTACAATCGAACGTAATGGACTTCTCCATTAGTGTCAATGCAATATACCTGAACAATCTGTAGGGATCTATGAGAAAAAACATTATTCACATTCAGAGGAAAAACTGTGAGAATAAAAACACCCAGGAAAGGCAACTGCTTGACTACAGGGGCCGAGGGGATATGATTGGGGATGTAGACTCTAAATGAACATCCTAGTGCAAATACCAACATCATAGAAATGGGTTCTGATCAAGGACACGTGATACCTAGTAGAATCACGCATCAGCTATGGGAGGGATGGCGGGAAGGGAGGGAGGAAAAGAAAATGATTTTTGTATCCAAGGAATAATGTTTGAAATTGATCAAATAAAAATAATGTTTAAAAAAATTATAATTCCCAGCAAAAACTACAATTCCCAGAACCCCAATCACTTCCTGTTGTTACATGCTGGTGTAGACAGGATATAAATTGGGTGGACTTGGGTGTCTTGGGCTCTTTCCTTCCTGGGGTGGCTTTGGTGGAATGGGCCTTTTTGAGTGGGTAGATTAGCTTGGGCACATGGTTTTATTTTGTTGAATAATTACCTTTTTTATTCCTTTACTTCTAGTGATTATTAATAAATCTTATAAAATATATTTCAAGTTACTATATATTGATTTTAATTTTACAGAGGGCAAGGATATCTCACTTTTGTATGCGTATTCCTAATGTTTTGGGCAGCTGGGTAGCCCAGTGGATAAAGTAGAATCAGAGAGACTCATCTTCCTGAGTTCAGATATGGCCTTAGTGTATAATTGCAAATCTGTTACCCTAAAAAAGAACTATATTTCCCGGGATCCCACTGACTTCCTGTCATTACGTACTTCCTGTAGACAGGGGATATTAAGCAGGGACATGGAGGGTCCCACCTCTTTACTTCCTGTCCCAAGCTTGGTGCTGGTAAGGCAGGCATTTGAACTGGCTGATCAGCCATAGGCACGTGGTTTTTATTTTGTATCCTCTTTATTCCTTGATTTCTAATGATCATTAATAAATCTCCTAAAATATAATATTTTATTATTGAGATTTAATTTTAATTTTTATATTTTTGGCAACCAGAAGGGATGAAAAAAAATTCTCAATTTTTTAGAAATAGCCTAGATAAATTTTTTTAAGCCACATTTCTCCTGCCAAGGCTTTTCACACACACACACACACACACACACACACACACACACACACACACACACACACACATACCTCTCCCGCAAATTCTGAGAAACTCCAAACTCTCTTCATAGCTGCTGCTTTACTTCTGCTGTCCCCACCTTTTGCCTGGTCACCCTCCTTAATGGCCGGGCTATTTTTAGTCAGGGGACTCTTGGCAAAGAAGAGATAAGCCTCTTCTCTCACCCATCTGCTTGAGCCCGAGTTCCTCATTCCTCACTGCTGCCTATCCTGCTTGCTCCTAGTCCTGCTCCTGCTCCTGCTCCTGCTCCTTCTCTGGCTTTGGCCCCAGCCCCAACTTTGTTCATGCTGGTAGCTGCTGCTGTATCTTCAGAACTCACAAGCTTGGAGCATACCTCTCAGGGAAACTGGTAAAAACCACAGTGTATTTTCATTAGGCAATGATTAGCCTCCTAACTCCCTGTCCATATGGCAGGAGAAACAAATTTGCTCCCTAGTGTTTTACCTCAGGGGGAATGGGGAAGGAAGGAAGTTACTCTTCCAAACAGGAAGTAAAAAAAAATTCCAAGCCTGGGGCACTCTTTGAAAGAGCAGTATATTACCTATTTCAAACAGCTTCCAGCTTTGTTTTTTTCATGAGTGCACTGATTGTTTTTACTTAGCTTGCCTGAGATTCAGGGGAGAAATTCATCTCCCTACAACTCTTTGCCATTTGGGCCTGTCCAGTCTCTAAGATTCATTCAGTTTGAGATCCCTCAACCCCATGTTCTCTCTTGATATGGGAAATACCACAGTTCTGACAAAAGGAATATGAACGGATAGAGAAAGGAATTTTAAAGAGACTGGAGGTGAAAATTTTGAACCTTTTCAGACTCCATTGCTTTATGAAAGTCTCTGTATTTTATTGTATTTTGCTGATTGTCTGCTTTAAGATTTAATTCTGTTGTTTTAAATTCATATATTAATGTATTCAATACTATTCTATTACATTGAATCAGCTTAATCTACTGTTTCTAACTATTACTTTTCCTCTATAACTACTGAACAAAATATTGTAAAATATTGTAAAAGTCCATAAACAGCTTTTTTTTTCCATTTTGCATTTTTTTAATTGTCACATAGATGATGGATGAACTCAATCTGGGTAATAACCTTAGAAAAATTTAATGAGCTAAGAATTTAAATGATAATTCTAAGGGGACTTCAGAAATAATTTTAATTAACTAGTGGTTTCTGAATGGATGACTTTTTATATTTATATTATAAAGAATGTTGTATTAAAGGTAGAGAAACAAAGAAATGTTCCTACCAAGGTGTTTCTATGAAGCAGGAAACCAAAAAGAGCTCCTGAAAAACTCTTCAGTTTGATTTACTTCCACTAGAACAATCTAGATTTCTTGGTGATGTTCTAGATCCAAATAAGTTTTACTTTGTTTAAAAATATATCTGCCAAGTTTGAAAGATTTGCTACATCTGTAAAAATTGTGACAAATATCCATCAGTTCAAAGGCGTTTTTTTGTCGTATAGTAACTTATATGAAATATGATAGGAGGTTTATTTGCTATTGTAATCAACTGGGCTATTGTGAATTTGGAGGACTTTGGTACTTCTTTGAATGTGCATTATCAACTGTATTACTGTTTTATTCTGAAAATCATTTGTATACACACAGTGGTTAAGTTAAAAAGGAAATAGATCTCTTTTTTTTGGTGAGAAACCTTTGTATTCTACCTCTCCTTAGCTGACATAGTGTGTCAATGATTGTAAGCTATATATTTTTTATTTTTAAAACTCTTATTTTTGTTTTTCCTTGCATGTGCAATATAGTATCTGAGTTTTAGTTTTTCTCTCCTTTTTGTATTTGAAGCACATGTCAATAGTACTGAGAAGATTTTTCTTTTTTTTTCATTTTGCAGTAATATAAGTTTAAAATATATTTGTTCTAATATTAATACATACCCCAAAAGCTTTAGACTATAAAAATGATGCCATTGATTGTTTAAAAAAATTGTGGGACTTTGCTTAATGATTTTGTCTGATTCCAGGAGAAGGGAATACAAAAAAAGCACAGTGCCAAAGAAGCACAAAGCTAAACTTCATAGTGCCAATCAAGCACAAGGGCAAAGAGACCAACCAATCCCAATGGAATTGATGGAATTTTGAGCCAAGACAAGAGGACTTGAACTTGTTTGGGGTTCTAGGTTGCCGCTATTTTGTCATATATCAAAGGCAGATCTTCCTTATCCTACATTCTATCAAGTATCTAAAATCTGACTCCTACGTGGCTCCAATAATCTAGTCCCTATTCTGTCTTTCATTGTGTGGCAAAACTTTCTGTAGTACTGGCTGCTGATTGGGTAAATGCATAATTGCTTAAATCACTTTAATTGGGCCCTGATTCAAGGACCTGTTATAGGTTTATTTTTCCTTTACTTAAAATTTTTACACATAAGACTCTGATAGTCTGTATTTCATCCACAAATTATTTTCTCTTTTATTTGGATTTTTTTGGATGTTTTTGATTTCTCTTGCCAATTGATTCATATACCTCATAACTCAGTCATGCATTCCTAAGTGATCCCATGTTTTTCAACACCCTCTTCAGGGAGGAATATATTATTATTATTATTCTAAATTGCAAAGTTTAAATTTTTTGAGAGTAATTTTAGGATAAGAAACATGCTACTTCTCCGAATCCAGAAAGTAAATTGTTTGGATAAGGCACCCCTGCACCAGAAGATCCAGAGTGAACTTTGGCATGTGGTGATTTGAACTATGTAGGATTGAATGCATTTGATTTTATGTATACTCTTATGCCAAAGGGGACTGCCCCCTAACTGGCTTTTTGTCAATGCACCTAGCAATCATTGGTTTTGTTCTCTTTTTCTTTTATCCCTAAATTATTGTAATTTCAAAGTTGGTTATGTTTACAAGATCCATTGGAGAGACTAGTCTTCCATGGGTCTCAGCAGGGAATGTATAATTGAAAATCTGTTACCCTAACAAAGAACTACATTTCCCAGGAGCCCACTGACTTCCTGTCATTCAGTACTTCCTGTAGACAGGGGATATTAGGTGGGGATGTGGAGGGTCCCACCTCTTTACTTCTTATCCCAAGATTGGTGGTGGTAAGGTGGGCATTTGAACTGGCTGATAAGGCAGGGGCTTTATTTTGTATCCTCTTTATTCCTTGATTTCTAATGATCATTAATAAATCTCCTAAAATATAATATTTTTATTACCGAGATTTTGTTTTCATTTTTACATCAGACACTTAATTGCTATGTGACCCTTGACAAGTCAATTAACCTTATTTGCCTCAGTTTCTTCATGTGTAAAATGTGTTGGAGAAGAAAATGGCAAACCACTCCATCTTCTTTGCCAAGAAAACCCCAAATGAGGTCACAAAAATTTAGACATGACTTAAAAACAACTAAATATCATTACTTCTCTTGTTATTTCTCCTTGTAGATGAGTAGATATGATAATAAATATAATTCTAATCATATTTGAAGGTTTGCAAAGTACTTTAGGATCATGAATTTAGAGCTAGAAAAGAGTTCCTCTAATCCAATTTACTTATCCTATAAATGAAGAAATTGAAGCCCAGAGAAATTAGGTGAATTGCCTAAGGTCACAGAGACAGGAAGTGGTGGAGCCTGAATTTGAAACTAGATCCCCTGATTTCAAATTTCGTTCTCTTTCTACTGCACCAAGCTGCTTTCTTCCTAACAACATTATGTAGAAGGTTATAAAAAACGTTTTGCAGATGAGGAAATTGAGCCTCAGAGATTTGCATATGACTTGCATGGTCATACAGCTAGCTCTGAAGTGGTGCAATGGAGGGGGAATTCAGGCTCAGGTCTCCTGACTCCAAGTTAGTTATGTTCTCTATGTTATATAGTTATATAATTATGCCACATTGCCTACTGATAAAGGGTGGGCACTTCCAAGGTAGTGAGGGTATGTAAGGTGGCAGGAACTTAACCCTTATCTTTTGAATAAGAAGAGATTCTTTGAAGATCCCACCTTCCAGATCATGTACTTACCTGAAAGTACATGAACTTCATCAGTTTGGTGACTTCTGGCTCCAGGACCTCCACTGTCTTCTCATAGATCTCTACACGATTTGGTTGCTCATTACATTTTACCTGTGGGAGGAAAGGAGACTGTGCAGTAATACATGTTTTGGTGATAATACAGGGATAGAAAACTCTGGCTTGGTTGAAGACTGGATAGATCCTTCAGAAGACTAGTGGAGACATAAAATAACCATTTCCAAGAATTTCATCCTCTTTCTTCCTTCTGTCCTGACTCTATGCCCATCTCTCTCTCCTATCTGGGATGGCTTTCTCTTTTAGTCTCACTACCATTCCCAGTGACCACCCGTTTTATCCCATAAAAATTGATGGGCAAGGAATAGATTCTGGCTGGGTACATGAAGGGCAAAGTCCAAAGGTATGCTGGTAAATATTCAATAACCAGCTCTCTAGGAAAAAAATATATGCATGACACACTTTTAAATTTAAGCTGGGGGTCAGTTGGATTGCTCAGTGGATTGAGAGTCAGGACCAGAGACAGGAGGTCCTGAGTTCAAATATGGCCTCAAACACTTTCTAGGTATGTGACCATGGGGAAGTCACTTCACCCATATTGCCTAGCCCTTACCACTCTTCTGCCTTAGAACCAATACCCAGTATTGATTCTAAGACTGAAGGTAAGGGTTTAAAAAAATTTTTCAAGCTGCATTATTAACATTTTCTCTATCATTTTCTTAAGTGTGGACAAGAAAAACATTGTTTTATTTTATTTATATATTTAAATAATATTTATTATCAATTTACTTGATCAAATAAATTTTTACTTTTTTTCATTTGTAGAGTTGGCCAATTTCCAAAATGTAAAAGTTCATGTTGAAAATTTAAACAACTGGCTCTTGAGAGATAATTCAAGCTGGTTTCATCACATCCATGGATCCCCACTGTCCCACTCTAAGATTTAAAGATGGAAGAGAGTAGATCAGTCATAGTTCAAACCTCTGGTTTTCCCAATAGGAAATGGAGGCCCTGGGAGAAGTGAACAGACTAGATGAAGGTCACTTCTCAGTGATCCTTCTACCAGGTCACACTGCCTGACCCAGAGGAAAACATGGTCCCACATTAGGAACAGGTAACATGTGGGGAAGAGCAACAAGGAGAATTCATTAATGACAAAAATATTCTATTTAGTCTTTGTGCCTCAAAATTCAGCTCTCTATGACCCATAAGTATTGACTTGATAAATCAAGATAGCAGATGACACAGTAGAGAGAAAGCCAGTCCTAGAGTCATGAGGTCCTAATTTCAAACCTGTCCTCAGACTCTTCTTAGCTAGGTGAACCTTGGCCAAATCACTGCCTCTCTTCGAGATGCATTTTTCTCATCTGGAAAATGAGAAGATTGGAAGACTCCTTCAAGCTCTAAATTCTATAAATTTCTCTCTAAACCTCTATGAACTCCTCCACCATCTAGGAAGAAAGAAATAGGACTATTTCTTGGTGTAACCCATTAGATAGCAGCATCCACTGAAGGGTGAAGAAAGGGAGAAGAGGACCAGATTCCAGGAAGCTTCTTACCTGGGGGATGGCCCGGGAGCAGCTTCTCCAGGTATAAAGCATGACTGCATATTCATGTCCTTCCTCCAACATTTCATTCTGAAAAAAAAAAGAGAGAGAGAGAGAGATAAATGTCCATGTCCTGGGGACTCTAGATAACTGTAAGAAGTAATTCCTGCTTCCCCAGACTCTAAAAGAGGGCACTAAATCCCTGTTCAGAACCCAGATTAATCCCTAAATGAATTCTAATTTCCAATTCAACTAAAATTCAGCACAAATATGAAGATTACAGGAAGCTGAATTGTTCCTCTTCCTACCATCTCCACACCATGGCTTTGCAGATTATGTGAATACAGGTTATCATCTCTACCTCCTTCCTACTAGAACCTTGGATTCTACTCCTGGAACTACCTTAGGCTAAGACAGGTAATCTTTCACTTTATTTTCTTAGATCTAGGTCTCCATCTCATTTCCTGGTCTTCTCAAAGCCATGTCTTCAGGGTAAGTACCTCCCTTTCCATACCCAGACACATTTATATCCCCTTTTTTAAAAATAATTTTTAAAATATATTATCTTCCCCCATTATTAGAATGGAAGCTTCCTGAGGTCAGAAGCTATCTTGTTTATTTATATTTGTATCTCCAGCACTACTTTGCACATTTGGCACAAAGTAAGTGTTTAATAAATGCTCATTTGTTCTCTCTCTCTCTCTCTCTCTCTCTCTCTCTCTCTCTCTCTCTCAACTCATTCATTCAACTTTCTCTCCCTCCCCCTACCTACCTTTCTTCCTATCTACCCATTTATTTCATCCAACTATCTCCCTCCTATATATCATCTACTAGCTAGCTATCCATAGTGTGGCTGTCAAGTCACACTTGCATCTGAAAGCAGCTGATACAGCTACAAACTATTCTGTGGATTATTTTTTGATTTGTGATCATAAAAAGAGATGTGAAATGTTGTAGTGGACAGATAGTTGTCTAAGAGACAGTAAAACCAAGTTTCAAGTCCAGCCTCTGACACAGACCCACTGTGTGATCTTGGGCAAGTCAATTAAATTCCTAGTGTGCCTGACAACTCTCTAAGCCTATAAATTGCAGAAGACTAACTAATCTGCATTGGAAGGTGGGAGAAAACTATGCCAGTGAAATCATAGGTCTGGTGAATAATAATAAACTCCAGAAAATGCTCCTATTTCGGCAGACATCAGCTATTGATATTCTTTATACCAATTTACCTATCTATTCCCTCCCATCTCTAGTTCTGACTCTGTGGACTTCAACCCCATACCTCAGCTGCAATCTCACTCTGGAACCTCCTTCAGCAGTCAGGGTTTTCTTACTCTGGAGCTTCCATTACCCAAGTGAGTTTCTCATTCTCTCTCTGATGAGTTCTTCCTAGGGCTTCCATTTTAATCTTCATTCCCCTTTCATCGCTGCTTCTGACTTTCCAGACTTCAGTATTATGCCTCAAATACAGTCTCCCTCAGTACCTGGGGCCTCCTCACATCTATCCCTAGCCTTTTCATCTTGAAACATCCCTCTGCCATATTGGCCTTCTCCAATTGGCGAGTTCTTCTGGGGAAAGGGGAAAGTGCCTAGGGCAGCCTCATCTTCCTCCCAGCTAAAGACTCTGACATTAAA
This sequence comes from Monodelphis domestica, assembly GCF_027887165.1. Classification (NCBI taxonomy): domain Eukaryota; kingdom Metazoa; phylum Chordata; class Mammalia; order Didelphimorphia; family Didelphidae; genus Monodelphis; species Monodelphis domestica. The sequence continues at coordinate 359,060,903 of NC_077227.1, read as the reverse complement.
CTTCTGCAGAAGTACCTTTCTTTCCCATTTCCACTATACCTGCTTCATCTCCCTTTCATGTGTTGTCTTCTCCCATTAGAGTGTAAGATCCTTGAAAGACTCACTTTACTTAGCTCGTATTTGTATTCTCAGTACTTGGCACAGTGCCTGGCACATAATAAATGCTTAATAATAGTTAGTTGCCTATCTGCCTACCATTATAAGTAGTTTATATGTAGCTAATTGTGTGTGTGGGGTGGTAGTGATTAGGTTTTCTAAACAACTCTACTTTCTAAAGGAAATGTTGACTAGAATCAAACTTTAAAACTTTAAATTCCCACCTTAGGTTCTAAAAAATGGAAAGGAAAGGGAAGGGGAGGGAAAGAAAGGGGAGGGAAGAAAAGAGAAAGGAAGGGGAGGGGGAGGGGAGGGAAGGTATGGAGTGGGAAGGGAAGGGGAGGGAAGGAAAGAAAAGGGAAGGGAAAGGAAGGGGAGGGAAGAGAAGTGGAGGGAAGGAAAGAAGAAAAGGTAAAGGAAGGGGAGGGGAGGGAAGGTATAGAGGGGAAAGGAGGAAGGAAGGAAGAAAGAAAGGAAGGAAGAAAAAGGATGGAGAGAGGGAAGGAAAAAAAAACAGGCTTTCTACTAAGACCACAGAAGAGCAGCTGGTAGAATAAGACTCAGCCAAGCAGGCATCCTTCTACCATCTGCAACCAGAGTTCATATCAGAAAAGGGAACTGATGATGAGAGATGCTTTTTTCCACTCAATAGCACTTACTGCTTCCCCTCCCCCAATTACTTCCACCTCTTCACTCCCCTAGCAGGGTAGGTCATCACATCTAAGCTGGGGTTGTTGGGAGGAGGCTCTGGATTTTCCATGTGTATAAAGAATGAAGAAGTGCTTCTGCAGGGCTAGAGCTGTCTGGGCTAATTGTTTTGCTTCACTGCATAGGTGGATGAGAGGACATGTATTTTCTTTTGAATGACATGTTCTGATTTCTGACACTGAAGGTTCCCAAGGATCCTCCATTTCCTTTAATTATTTAGATCATAGTCTTGGTGGGCCCTTGGCTAATACTCAACTGAGCACTTTGTCATGAGCCATATTGTATCCATCTCTAATTGTGTTGGATGACAGTCTCGTCTCATCTCCCTTATTATCATTGTAAGCTAGGTAGGCCAATCCTAAGGATATAGGATAGAGAACTAAAAGGAATCTTAGATATCATGCAACCCAACTCCCTGATTTTATACATGAGGTCAAGAGAAATTAAGTGACTTGTCCAAGGTCACTCAGGAGCAGAGCTACTGGGATTCAATCCAAGCCTTTTGTCTTATACTTCCCTGACATCCAAACAAGAGAAACATGGTATAGGACCAGAAGAGGGCCAGTTTTACAGTTAGGAATAGTTAGTAGTTCCAAGCAAGCCATAAAGAAAGTTTTGATAAAACTGAGGTCTATTTCAGTGTTGATCTATTTCATTTGGTTGTGGTGTTCCCCCCCCCATTCATCAAAATAAACAAGTGTAAAATCCATGATCCCAAAGCACAATAAATATCCATGACCCTGTAGAAAAATGAAGTCATTTGCATACTTCCTGGGGAATAGAGAAAAGGGAAAGGCATAAACATTTATTCAGTGCCCACAATGTATCAGACAGCAGGTAGGTGGTGCAGTTGATAGAATGTCAGGCCTGGAGTCAGGAATTCTCATTTTTGTGAATTCAAATCTGATATCAAACATATACTAGCTGTGTGACCTGGGGCAAGTCACTTAACCCTATTTGTCTTATTCTCCTCATTGATAAAATGAGGTGGAGAAAAAATGACAAATGACTCTAGTCTCTTTGTTAAGAAAACCCCAAATGGGGTTGTAAAGAGTCAAACAGGACTGAAAAATGACTGAACAACAACAAATGTGTCAGGCACTGAACTAAGCCCCTTAATCACATTATCTCTTTTACAGTTTGGTCAAACTGGTTTTGTAGATGCGTGAATTTCTTTTGCATTATTTCCAACTTTTCCTCCCAGAAGGCTTCCATCTTTTTGGTCATTTCTGATTCAAATTCTTCATAGGTTTGTGGAGAGTTTCCATTTCCTTTGGAAGGTTTTGGAGCATTTTCTTTTATATTATCTTCTGTCTGCTCTGTATTTTGTATTTTGGCTCCATAGAATGTGTCCAAAGTCGCCCCTTTCTTCTTATTTTTCTTGGTATTTTGGGGCTTCTGTGGTTCTGTGGAGTTTGCCATTTCTGAATGTGGAGGATTAGTTTTTCTTGTCTCTTTCTGGTGTTCAGAGGCTTTAGTCCTGGGCAGATAGTTCTATGAGCTTTCCCTGGATTAAACTGAATATGCCTCACTGGAACTGGAATGGAAGGGTCGGACCACGAGGCCACACTCTCCCCCCGGCTCGCTTTCCGGAAGTTGCCTTCAGAATCGCTGGCCGTGAGGCTGTTTCGTCGGCCTGCGGGGGGATGGGCTACAGCTTTCCCAAGCTCCGGGCAAGGACTTTCACTGAGACTTGGATAGCAGGATCCAGCCCGTGAGGCTGTCTTGCCCGCCCTGAGGGTTGCTGTTGTTTCGACCAGCTCTCTGCAGCGGAAGCCCCAGGCAGTAACTTTCACCGGGACTGTAGAAGGCCCTGAGGGTTCTGCTCTGAGCCTTGGACTCTGCGCTCCTACCCCTGAGGTCCGAGTGATCTCGGGTTCTGGCTTTTAAGGGGAGCCGTACCTTTTGAACCGGGTCCAGGTCCAGGAGGAGGGTTCCCAGGGTCTGTGCTGTTAATCGTTTTGAATTTCGGCGCCTTAGGAGCTTATCGTTTGAGATCGGTTGGGAAGGGTTTTCAGGAGATCTGAGCTTTAGCTTTCTCTAAGCCGCCATCTTAACCGGAAGTCCCAATCACATTATCTCATTTGATCACCACAACCTGGTGAGGTAGGTAGGTGCCATTATGATCTCCATTTACAGTGGATGAAATTGAGACAGACAGGGGTTAAGTGACTTGCCCTGGATCCTACAGGTAGTAAAGGTCTGAGGTCATATTTGAACTCCCATCTTTCTGATTTCTGGTCCACTATTTACTCTAACCACTTTATCCACTGCCTTTGGACCAAGACCTTGGGAGTCTTTAGTTTCTGTGATATACAAAGAGTAAAGATAATGGGTATTGGGGAAAAAACCCATGTGAAGGGTACTTAAATGGTCAGGTATCTTCACGCCATGCATACAAATAGTATTTGGATCCACTTGGAAAGTTTCAGGTCACTGGCTTTGGCCTTTGCCTCTATGAAATTCCCCTAAATCATCCCTCAAAGCTTCATCAGGGGTTGAGGATGACCTTAGGGGTCTCAAAGGCTGTGCCCATAGCACATGAGGTATGCCAGAAGCCATAATCTAGAAAAGAATCAAAGGCTGGAAAAAAAGCCCATCTGTCAGTCATATGAAGACCTGCCTGACTAAGGGCAGAGAAGGTTTGTCACCAAGTGATGATTTATTTGGGAACTCAGTAATTCATGGCAACTAAGATGCAGAGGGGCTGTGAGCCATCTTTATGATGAGGAGCTCTGCAACAGTGAAATTAGGGATTTTTTTTAACACCCTTACTTTCTGTTTTGGAATCAACACTGTGAATTGGTTCCAAGGCAGAAGAGTAGGAAGGGCTGGGCAATGGGGTTAAGTGATTTGCCCAGGGTCACACAGCTAGGAAGTGTCTGAGGACATATTTGAAACTAAGACTTCCCATCTCTAGTTCTAGCTTTCAAACCACTGAGACACCTAGATGCCCCCCAAATTATGGATTCTTAAAAGTATTGAAGTTTTCCCTAACTTTTTTTTTTAGGTGGAAGACCTTATACAATGTCAAGTTTTGTTTTGTTTTGTTTTTTTCTATTTTGGTTAGTTTTGATCAATTCCCCCTGCCCCCATTCTTTGTTTCTTAGATCTAAGAGGTGATTCTCTGAGAGGGATGGGAGCAGAGACACACTGGAAAATATAGGTGATATAAAATAAAGCAGCAATAAAACTTTATTTTAAAAATAAGCCATGGTCTCAGAAAACAAAACTAGGAGTAATTAGTAGGAGTTGCAATAAAGCAGATCTTGGCTTAATATATAGAAGATAAAAGAGTAAAAATTTTTAAAAATGAAAACAAGCCAAAAAATTGAAATAAGCCTTGATTGTGTGCTTTATGTCAGGTGTTAGATAAACTGCCCACTCAAGAAACAGTTTTTAAACCCTAATGCAAATATTAACAACATAGCAATGGGTTCGAATCAAGAACACATGGAATACCCAGTGGAATCACGCGTTGGCTATGGGGGGTTGGGGGGAGGAAAAGAAAATGATCTTTGTCTTTAATGAATAATACTTGGAAACAATCAAATAAAATATTATAAAATTAAAAAAAAAGAAACACAGTTTTTACTGGAACAACCTCCAGGAATTGATGCAGAGCGAGAGGAGCAGAACCAGGAGAACATTAAACACAGAGACTGACACACTGTGGTACAATTGAATGTAATGGACTTCTCTACTAGCAGCAATGCAATGATCAAGGACAATTCAGAGGGACTCATGTGAAAGAACACTATCCACATCCAGAGGAGGAATTGTGGGAGTAGAAACACAGAAGAAAAATAACTGCTTGATCACATGGGTCGATGGGGATATGACTGGGGATAAATGATCACCCTAGTGCAAACATCAATAATATGGAAATAGGTCTTGATCAATGACAAGTGTAAAACCCAGTAGAATTGAGCATTAGCTACAGGAGGGAGTGGGAGGAGGGAGTGGGAAAGAATATGAATCATGTAACCATGGAAAAAATTTTCTTAATTAATTAATAAAATTTAAAAAAAGAAACAGTCTTCACCCCTAGAATAGCTTGTTGAGGAGACAAGACAATAGGGAGGTGGGGTGGGGATTAGAAAATATGGCAATATAAAAGAGAAGCACTGCTGTGAACTGGGCAGTTGGAGAATCTTAGATAAACTGCCCTCTCAAGAAACACAGTTTTTACTGGAACGACCTCCAGGAAGTGATGCAGAGTGAGAGGAGCAGAGCCAGGAGAACACTGTACACAGAGACTGATACACTGTGGTACAATCGAAGGTAATGGACTTCTCTACTAGATATCTTAGAGGGGGTAAGACTTGAGGTGCGCCTTGAAGGATAAGGAGGATCTGGAGAGGAGGAGAGAGGAAGCAATATAAGCAAAGCAAGGAGGAAGTGTCAGTGAGCATCATATTTACACGATAGGAAAAAGGTTTGGGAGAAGGTGACTTGAGGCGACTGACTGGCATTGAGGACAATGAGACACCTAGATGCCCCCCAAATTATGGTCTTAAAAGTATTGAAGTTTTCCCTAACTTTTTTTTTGAGGTGGAAGACCTTATACAATGGCATGCTGTCTTTTCTCCAACTTTGAAAATATACATGTGTCCAAATGCCTGTGTACTTGCCGGTACGTCTTCAGAGACTTACCATGCTGGAATGCACTGTGGCCTGCTCGATGTATCTTGCGATGCCCGTAACAAATGCATTCCGGTCCTCAAAGTTTGTGTCAAAGTTAGCCTGTAGGAATTCAAAGATTAGGAGTCATTGCCAGGTGGGAAGAGGTCAGTTCCGGTGGCAGTTTGGCATCTAGGGATCTCACAGACCATAAAGAGTTCGAGATACCCAGCTGAAACAGAACAGGTCACTGGGGTACATCGGCCCTTTACAAAGCAGACCAAAGGAAGTGCTGGGACGCTAGATCACCTGGCAAAATCCTCCAGCACCTGGACTAATGGCATTCTCCCCAACCAGAAAAATACCTCCCCAAACCAAAGCCAGGGGCAAAATGAAAAAAATGCCCAGATTTCCAAAGGGAAGAGCTTTTCTCTCTGCCTTTCTCATTTCCACCAATCAGCCAATCAACCAATAAGCATGTGTGAATCATGTACTATGTGCTAGGTGCAAGAGATACGAGGACAAAATTTTAAAATTGCCTCTGCCTTCAAGGAGTTTATATTTTTTTGGGTCAGGCTAGGTATAGTAGTCAAATCTCTATCATAATGATCATAATAGCTAGCAATTGTGCAGCCCTTTAAAGTTTGCAAAGCATCTCCCACTTTTTTTCATTTTATTCTTACAACAACTTTGAGGGACACATGCTATTATTATTCCCATTTTATAGATGAGGAAACTGAGGCTTAGAAGGATTAAATGACTTGCCAGAGTTTACACAGCTAGTAAGTGTCTGAGGCAGGATTAGTTAACTCATCTGCTGAGCTATCTAGTTCCAATAAGGGTTACTCAACATCACTGAATATGACCTAGGACAAAAACACTCTTCCAAAGTCTTCCTTCCATTGTCCCCATCATGGCATGGAGGTCCTGACTTTAGGTGACCCAATAATTTGCATATACTCTATATGTATTTATAGATGTACATGGTGTCTCTTTCACTATGCAGAGTAAGCCCTTAAAAATGCTGTATCGATTGATCCTGAAGTATTGAAATATTGGAAATAAGAAGAGTATTAACAATCCACTAGTTCCTAGAATTATTTATCAGCCCACTAGGAGGTACCCAGAGAGAAAAATGAACCAGTCTGGCATAAAGCCTAACTCGCCCAGAGTGACTAGGCCACTGGCTATTTGCAAGGCTAATTGGATCTGCATCAGAAGGCTCTGCTCCCCAACTGCACTGCTACCTTGGGTGAGATGATCAATATTTATTACAAACATTCTCTTTGCACTTAAGTTAAAACAAACAACCATGACCCAGGCTCCCCAAGCCATTATCTGCTTTTGGGAGCTAAGGACTTTTCACATACATGAAGGAAATGTAATTACCCAGGAGGGCTCCAGGGGTTTTAAAATTGCAATATTTAATTCATGAGGTCAGTCTTGCTAAAAGTGAGTCCAGTTCAGCAGTTGGGGGTCACAGTGGATCAGGAGAGGGGAGAAAGCGCTTGCTCTCTCTCTCTCTCTCTCTCTCTCTCTCTCTCTCTCTCTCACTCACACACACTCACACACACACACACACACACATACACACATACACACGATGAGAGAGGCAGACAGTTGCCTCGGGCACCATATACAGGATGGTACAACAAGGCACACTTTCTAAAACAAGTTTTTATAAATGCACAAAGCTTTTATGTCAGAAAATTCTATTCTCCACAGTCCACAGGGATTTATTTTGTTCTAAGGCACATTGAGTACATTATTGCAAAAGCTCAAAACCTCTGATGTTAACCTGTAGTGAGGCTGAATTATTAAACTTTGAACAGAGAGAAAAAAGAGATTTGCTCTGACCTTTCCCTCCACAGCAACTTTCCTAGCCTGCACCTGGGGCTGGACCTGCTAACTCATCATTTTTTTGCCTCCTTCTTGCTGGCCTGGGACTCCAATATTCTCCTTCAACTTCCCATGGGCTTGTGCAATGATCTTGTCAAGGGATGCTCAGTTCTTGTTGCTCTGGGTCTAGGCCTGCAGGCAACTTACTTGGTACATGATGGAAGATGGTGGAGGTTCGATGCATGGCTGCTGGTCTGGGAGGGGCAGCTCCTCCAACAGGTCCACGTTGGACAGGGCATCTTCCAGGGTGACGTGAGTCGTCATGGTTGTAGCTTTTCAGTTCTGTCCTAGTTAAAATGGGAGGGAAGAGGACAGAATGTTTGGCAATTTAAGAGGTTACCCAAAATTCCTCTCCATCCCCACCCCAAGCCAATACACTACAGCCAAGCTGAGGAAAGGAAACTTGCTTTGCAATCAATTCCTATGATTAATGACTCCTCAATAGAAACTCCTATAGGGATGGCCCCAGCTAAGTGACTAAGAGAAATGATTTTATAGCATATGTTGAATGGGAACCAGGGACTTATATAGGCACTTCTTTTCTGAATACATATCCTAGGTCAGAAGTTCTTAAACTTTTTTGTGTCATTGATCCCTCTGGCAGTCTGATGAAATCTAGACCCCTCCTCAGAATAATGTTTAAAAATGCATAAATATGCACACACAGGATTGCAAAGGAAATCTACTATATAGAAATAGTTAGTTCATGAACCCCCAGGATGAGAATGTCAACCCTAGAATATTGAACTTTAGAATTAGAAGGGAGTTTAGGAATCCTCTATTAAAATCACAAGATCCAATGATTTGGAAAGGACCTCAGAGATTATCTAATTCAATCTTTCTCATTTAAAGACAATAATAATAATAACTCATATTTGCCCAGTACTTAAAGGATTATAAAGTGCTTTTGTTTCAACAGTTCTATGAGACAGCTAATACAGGTATTTACCTCGATATTTTATAGGTGAAGAAATTAAGACTCAACAATTAATTGTTGTTGAGATTTAAACCCTGATCATTTGGCTACTCTTCCTTCTGGACCACTATATGAGTAGAAAACCTGAGGCAACAGAGAGGTAAAGTCATTTCTTCAAGGTCACTCATCACCTATTTGACCTAAAAGGATGCTGAGTACCAGAGAATTTAAGTGGGTTATTCATGGCCACCTAGCAAGAAAGCATTGGAACTCTAGTTTCCAATCCAGACCTTCTGACACCTTGTGCAGATATCTCAAATATGACATACTTTTCAAGGCTGTACAGACATTAGTCTTGGGTTAAAAAGAAAAGAAATCCTGAAAACCTGGAAAGACTTGTATGAACTGATCCAGAGTGAAATAAGCAGAACCAGGAAGATGGTTTATACTATAACACTTTAAAGATAATTTTGTAAACTTAAGATCAACATAATGACCAATGATGATTTCAGAGGCATCATTATAAAACATGACTGAGAGTCAGGTCTATTTTTTGGACATGATCAATGCAAGTGCAGTATTTTTTGACCCATATCTTCCATCTTAGAATCAATACTGTGTATTGGTTTCAAGACAGAAGAGCTGTAAGGGCTAGGTAATGGGAACTAAGTGACTTACCTAGGGTTACACAACTAGAAAGTGTCTGAGACCAGATTTGGACCTAGGACCTTACATCTCTAAGTCTGATTCTCAATCCATTGCACCACCTTGCTGCCTTTACAGTATTTATTTTGATTGATTCTGTAGATTTGTTATAAAGAGTTTTGCTTTTCTTCCTTTAAAAATAATTTATATTTCAAAAAATAAAAGAAGTGATATCCTTACAAGTAAACTTTTTTTATTTTTCAGAGAATGTAAAAATTATTTCTGGACAGAGGTGGTTTGAGGAGTCACACCAATCAAATGAGGCCTAAAATAGGTAATTCTGTGTCCTGGGTAGGATCTTGCTGGCAGGGCGCAATGCTTACATGATCTGAAATGAAGTGGAAAGGAATTCTTCAGAAAAGGAGTTTCATTCCTGCATGTCAATGTGTTTGATATTAGAGAAGGGAAATGAAGTGAATGATTGTAAATACTGATTAAATCACTAAATGGCCACAATATGTAATTGGGGAACCAGGATCTCTACTTTCTCTCATGAGCTAGGAGAAAACTTGGAGATCATTTAGTCCAGGGGTTCTTATGATTTTTTTTTGTATGAATTGAATCCCTTTGGCAATCTGTTTTAAAATGCATAAATTAATGTATATATGATTATAAAAGGAGCCAATTATGTTGAAAAATGGTTATAATGTTTTTCAAATTCATATACTCCAGTTTAAGAATTCCTAGTCATGTTTAACCCTCTTATTTGATAGATGAGCAAATTGGGGGCTTGGGAAATTGTAAGTTGTCCAAGAGTATGAAACCTAGTAAATATTAGAACTGGTACTGGAATCTGGGTCTTCTGTCTTCCTTTCTGACTAACACATACTGTATCAAAGGCTGGTGAAAAATTCTGTCATGCATTCAGTGTAGTTCTCCTACTCTCCCCTTTTACTATCATATTTTTATCTCTCTTGTGTTTGTATTGGTTCTAATAAATGGTGGATGGAAGAAAGAAAAAAAGGAAGGAAGGAGAGAGGAAAGGAAGGGAGAAAGAAAGAGGAAAGAAAGAAGGAAGGGGAGGGAAGAAAAAGAGAGGGAAGAAAGAGAGAAAGGGAGAAAGAAAGAAAGAAAGAAAGAAAGAAAGAAAGAAAGAAAGAAAGAAAGAAAGAAAGAAAGAGAGAGAGAGAGAGAGAAAGAAAGAAAGAGAGAAAGAGAGAAAGAAAGAAAGAGAGAGAGAAAGAAAGAGAGAGAGAAAGAAAGAGAGAAAGAGAGAGAGAAAGAGAGAGAGAAAGAAAGAAAGAAAGAAAGAAAGAAAGAAAGAAAGAAAGAAAGAAAGAAAGAAAGAAAGAAAGAAAGAAAGAAAGAAAGGGAAGGAAGCAGAAATGAAGAAAGGAAGGAGGAAAGGAGAGGGAAGAAAGAAGGAAGGAAAAGAGGAAAGAAGAGGAGGGAGGAAGAGAGGAAGAAAGAAAGAAAGAAGGAAATTCAGGAGAAAAAGGAGAAAGATGGAACAAGGAATAAAGGAAAGAATGAAAGAAAGAAAAACAGAAAAGAAAAATTCCTAATCACTCACATGAGAACAGAATCCAATGAGCTAAAATCAAGTCAAAGTAAGTATAGGGTACACTGACACCCTGGCAGTCCTAAATTTATACTCTGAGCCCTGCCAAACACAGGGCTAATAGTCTCTGTATGTGATGAAGAAAAGAATCTTCCCAAATGCCTGTGCAAATGTCTGAGGTATTTCACCCTTAAGTGCTCATGTGAGTACACCTTCCTGTTATGAACTGTGGTAACAGTTAAAAGCCACAACCCAACAAGGGCATAATCTGTTCAAAGCCAACTTCCCCTTTCCTGTCCTCTGTACCCACCCACCAGGCAACCTGACATCCAGGGAGGTGGGAGGGAGCATAATGAAGCAGAGAACTAAGTCACTAGCCTGGGAGTCAGCAGACTGGACGTTGCACTAATCCTGGTTGTGCCAGTTATTTCCCTGTTTCCTCATCTGTAAAACAAAGTTGAACTACTCCTAAGATCCCTTCCAGTGCAGGACTTCTCTGATTCTTCTAGATACTTAGTTTTGTTTTGTTTTTTTTCCTCCCAAGTTCCTAAAACCTTTCATTTAAAAAACAAAAAAACAAAACAAACAAACAAAAACATAATGGTTCTCATGGAAAGGAATGGAAACAGCCTTGGATTTGGAATCGAAGGACCTAGTTTTGTTTCCTAGTTCGACTTTGACTTTCAGCCTACTTAACTAGCTATGTGACACCAAGCAAGTCTCTCTTTTTTTCTTCAGATTTGACATTATTTTTTTATTTGGTGAATTTCAAACATTATTCCTTAGTTACAAAAATCATTTTCTATTCCTCCCACCCCTCCCCCTCCCCCTCCTGTAACCAACACACAATTCCACTGAGTATTACATGTGTCCTTGATCAGAACCCATTTCCATGTTGTTGTTTACACTAGGATGTTCATTTAGAGTCTACATTCCCAACAATATGCCTTTGACCCATGTATTCAAGCAGTTGTTTTTCTTCTGTGTTTTTACTTCCACAGTTTTTCCTCTGAATGTGGATAGTGTTCTTTCTCATAAATCCCTCCAAATTGTTCAGGGTCACTGCATTGCCACTAATGGAGAAGTCCATTACATTCGATTGTACCACAATGTGTCAGTCTCTGTGTACAATGTTTTCCTGGTTCTGCTCCTCTCGCTCTGCATGACTTCCTGGAGGTTGTTCCAGATCACATGGAATTCCTCCACTTTATTATTCCTTTGAGCACAATAGTATTCCATCACCAACATATACCCCAATTTGTTCAGCCATTCCCCAATTGAAGGGCATCCCCTCATTTCCCAATTTTTTGTCACCACAACGAGTGCAGCTATGAATATTCTCATACATGTATTTTTCCTCAAGCAAGTCTCTTAACTTTATTGGCCTCAGAAATTTTAATCAGTAAAAGAGGGACCTGGGTGGAGGTGGTTGTGGTTGAACTATCTATATGCTCAGTGCCAACAAATAAATAAATGAATGAATGAATTAACTTCTAAAACAGATAAGAGTGTTTGTAAATATGTATTGTAGTTCAATCCTTTCAGTTGTATCTGACTCTTTGTGACCCCATTTGTGATCTTGGCAAAGATACTGGAGTGGCTAGCCATTTCCTTCTCCGGGTCATTTTACAGGTGAGTAAACTGAGGCAAACAGGGTTAAGTAACTTGCCCAGGATCACATAGCTAGTAAGTGTCTAAAGTCAAATTTGAACCCAAGGAAATGAGTCTTTTTGCCTCCAAGCCTATCTTCTGCACAATTTAGCTACCCTATTATTTTTACATATAAGTATATGTACTTATATGTAAATATGTATATATACATATATATACTTATATGTAAAATAGTATATATAGGTAAATATATGTGTTTTATATATGTACATGGACATATACAATGTATAAATAGAAATTTTGTACCTCTGAACTACATTACCCAGCATCCCTTTCTTTTTCATTCCAAAGTTGCATGCTTACATTGTAGATATAAAGATGTGTGTAGCCCCACCCTGGGCTCTCTCTTTCTGACAGTGCTCTTTGCTTTCGCAGCCCCTTGTGTGCGGTTCCCGGAAAGCTTCTCTTCTTTTCTTTACTGAGTTTATAACTTTCCTTTTGCTTTAAGTTTATTATTAATAAACTTTATAAAATATAATAACACTTGGAGTATTTGGATATGAATTTTTAATCTTACAACACATATAAAGGATTCTTATGCCCTTTGCAAAAGCAGCTCCTCTGAATCATTCCTGAGATTACTTATATTTGCTAACCACCTGGGTGAAAACAGAAAAACGAAGCTTTTATGTCAGAAATCCCTGAAGCCTGAAGATCAACGAGAAAAGAGAAAACACCTTGAAAATCCTATTAAATTCAATAGGTATTCATTAAGCACCCACTCAGCTCAAGATATTTTGGAAATAAGAAGCTGAATAATGACAGTCACTGATCTCAAGGAGCTTCTGTTCTATCAGAGATGGATCTAGCCTGTATGGCAATAGGTAATACATTGGGTAGGTTGTTATATGGCAATGGAGAGACCCAGAGTATCGTGGGAAATTTTGCAGAAGGGGAGAATAGTTTCAGCTGCAGAGAGCAAGGAAAGGCTCCATGGGAAGTGGTGGCAATTTAATTGAGCCCTCAAAAAAGAAAGAAGGAATCAGACCAGCAGAAATGAGAAGGGAGTCCACTGCAAGGGACAAGAGGACTCCAAGGCAGGGCACAGTAGAACAAAACTGGGGGGAAGGTTCATAGTGTCACTGCTTGAGATGAAGAGCATGTTAAGGTAAGGAATGCAAAACAAGGTCACAAAAAGGTAGGATGGAATCTTGAATGCAAGGCTATGAAGTCAAGACCATTTCAATGGCCACAAACTGACTCTATGGTCTCCCTTTTTCTTGCTTGGATTTTCAAGCTATTATGGAAGCTTCTTACTGAAGAGGATTTGGATTCTTTACCATTCTGTACATGGAATAAGCCCAGCAAAACTACCATCGCCTATGTGTGGGAGGGCACAGATTTGTCTTAATAGGCAAGTCAGACACTGTGGACTGGTACCACTCTGGGAACTGGAGTATCCTTGGTTACAGAGACGATGGGGCTGGTGATACATTTTCATCACCAGTGCTGGCAGTCCCCGCTGGCCATTACAAGAGAAGGGATGGTGGCGCAGTCAACAGGGGTGTTGTGGGAACTTGGCTGTGGAACTGAAGGAATTCTGGCCTTTCAAGTTCCAGCCTTGCTAACATACTAGCAATAGTTATGTATGAGAATCCCCTTTTTTGTGCACTGGAAGGAGAAATGGGAAAAGAAAGGTTTTGTCTCTGCAATAGGAAATTAGTGTGCTCAGGGACTCTGCTATGAATAATTAAAAACCGTTTAACCTCTAGAGCTTGGAGAAGAAAAAATTATAAATCAGAATAATCAGAATGAGACAGTACAGGCTATGGTTAGAGAACCAGTAATAGGTCAGGAACACTAAAATTCAAATACTGTCTTAGACATACATTAGCTATAAGACCATGGATGATTCTTTTAATCTCTTAGTGTCTCAGGCAGCTTTCTTAAAGAGTAAGTTACAAACTTGTCAGCCACCTGCATTAGTGGAGGGAATTTCTACACTGGGAATTCCCCACATAGCTTTCCCCTTCCTCTACACTCCCCAAAACAAATAATAGTATATGGTTATGAAAAAAAAATCACACTCCCATTAATCTTATGTATAATAACCCTGTTATATATAGGAAGGACAGATATTTCTCTATCTAACACATGAAATAGAAGAGCCACAAGAGGTTGTGAATTGTCCTAGGTTATAATGCTATAAGAAGGAGTCAGAAAAAGAGCTGAAGTCTTTTTTTTTAATTCTTTAGGGGGCAGCTGGGTGGCTCAGTGGATTGAGAGCCAGGCCTAGAGACAGGATGTCCCGGATTCAAATTTGACCTCAGATATTTCCTAGCTATATGACAAGTCATTTAACCCCCATTGCCTAGCTCTTAATGCTCTTCTGCCTTGAAACCAATACACAGTATTGATTCTAAGATGGGAGGTAAGAATTTTAAAAAATTATTTTCAAAATGGGGATGTAGACTCTAAATGATGACCCTAGTACAATTATCAATAATAAGGAAATAGGTCTTAATCTTTTACGCATGTAAAACCCAGTGGAATTGCATATTGGCTATGGAGGGAGGGGAGATAGGGAAAGAACATGAATCATGTAACCATTGAAAAATATTCTAAATGAATTAATTAAATAACATTTTTCAATTAAAAAATAAATAAACCCTGGCTTTCTGTCTTAGAATTGATGCTGTGTTAGTTCTAAGGCAGAAGAGCAGTAAGGGCAAGGTAATTAGGGTTAAGTGATTTGCCCAAGGTCACACAGCTAGGAAGTGTCTGAGACCAGATTTGAATCCAGGTCCTTCCAAATCCAGACCCAGGGCTCTATCCCCTGCACCACCAGTCAAGATCCAAAATGAATATCACTTCCTATGTGAAATTTGTCTTAATTCCTACAACTAAAATATGAATTCTATCTCGTCTGGACATTTGTTGTCTTTTGTTTATATCTCTAATAATATATCTTGTTCTCTTATTCTGCCCTGTATTCTAGTTATTTATGTATTTGCCTTTCCTGTGAGGTTATGATAGTAAATGAAATGCAAAGAAGTGCCAACATTTTGCTACCCATTATAAAGTATCAAGAAATCCCTTCACCAAACTTGATAGAACTGAAATGTAGCTAACCACTGACAGCTATGCCACAAATGCCCTTTGAAAAGCAGTACTCTTTGTGGTGGCAAAGAACTGGAAATCGAAGGGATGTCCATCAATTGGGGAATGGCTAAGCAAATTGTTTATGATTGTGACAGAATACTACTGCTCTGTAAGAAATGATGAGCAGATTATTTTTTTAAAAAACTTGGAAAGAGCTACATTAGATAATGAAGAATGAAAAAGGTAGAACCAAGAGAACATATATACACTACTACTGATTTAACATCTGAAGAATAACTTGTGAATGTTCACTTCCAGAGAATGAACTGAAAAATGGAAACACAAAAGACATTATCTATCTATCTATCTATCCATCTATCTATCTATCTATCTATCTATCTATCTATCTATCTATCTATCTACCTATCTGTCTGTCTGTCTGTGTCTGTCCGTCCATCCATCTAGCTAGCTATCTCTGTATCTGTTTTCCAGATGATCCTTTCTATGTGCAGGCAGGGGAGGAAGGAGCTGAGAAGCCTGGAAATAAATTCTATTAATTAAAAAAGGCAAGACACACTTCCTTGGAAGTCAGTCAAGGCAGGAGACAGCTGTGATAAGTGTGAGCTCTTGATGCTAAGAAATGTTCTAGCTATGACAGAAGAACCCAGCTTTTGAAAGGGAATAATGTCTTACCCATTGGAGGGAAGGGGGTGCTCTCTCCTTCCTCCACCCCATCAGCTCTGGCATCTTCCAGTGGAACTACTTGCCCAGGAGGATACCTTACCTAGTAGGGAGAAGGCCTGGGCAGCCTATCATAATGACATGTCCAGAAAAAGATGATGCATCCAGGGGAGAAAGAGTGAGGATACCTCAAGAAAAGGGTTAATTAATTTCCATGAAATGGCAGTAGCATCTTAAGGAATAGGGAATTAGGATGAAGTTGGCTTCCTGTAGGCAGGTACTGGGATGTGGTGGTGGTGAGGAGGAAGGGCATTCCAGGCATGGCAGACAGCCATGGAGGTGGGGAAATAGACCATTATGTGGAGGGAATAACAAGTAAGCAGGTCTGGCTAGAGTGAATAAAGAAATAAGCCTACAAAAGGAGGCTAGATCCAGATGGGAACATCCCTTAAAAGCTAAAGAGAGAAGTCTGTACTCTCTCCTAGAGACCAGAAAAGACTTCTGAAGCTTCTTGAGCCAGGGAGTGAGTGGTCAGATCTGGGCTTTTGCAATATGTTGGTCAGCTGTTTGGAGGATGTGATGGAGAGTCATGAGACAGGATACATGGAAACCACTTAGGAGACTATAATAATAGTCCAGGCAAAAGGTAATGAGACCTGAACTAGGGTGGCAACTGAATAGAGGTCGTTCTTTGCACCATGTAATCTCATTGTTATATCATATAATTATCTATTTACTATGGATACCAGGAATTTGGGACAGCTAGGTGGTGCAGTGGATAGAGTGTTGGGCTTAAGTTCAGGAAGACTGAACTTCTTGAGTTCGAATCTGGCTACATCTGCCAGCTGAGTGGCTCTGGGCAAGTCACTTAACTCTCTTTTACCCCAATTTCCTCATCTATGAAATGAGCTGGAGAAGGAAATAGCAAACTATTCCAGTGTCTTTGCATAGAGAAACCCAAATTGGGGTCATGAAGAGTCAGACACAATTGAAAAACAACTGAACAACAAACCAGGGAGCAACATGGTCAGACCTGGGCTTTTGTGTTATGTTTGTCAGTTGTTTGGAGGAATTTAGATAGTTTTGTAATGAATATGCACAGTGGGATTAGCCACTTAATCAAGACCTGTGCCATTAACTGAATATAATGGACGGGGCAATTCTGAGGGACTTATGAGAAAGAACACTATCCACATTGCATCATTATTCATATTCTAGACCTTTCCCCCTTAACTCCTTAACTCTCCCTCCCCCATTAAATATAAATTCCTGGAGGGCAGGAAGTATTTCATTTTTGTTTTTGTCTTTTAGAGGCAGCTAGGTGGAAAAATACACTGGGCCTAGAGTCAGTAAGGCCTGGCTTCAAATCAGCCCTCAGATACTTACCAGCTTTGTGACCCAAGGTAAAGCACTGGTACATAGGGGTTTAATATGTGTTTGCTCAATAAAATTCCAGCTCTGATATTCACTAGCTGTATAACTATAGCCATATGACTCCGTTTTCTCATCTGTAAAAGAGTAGAGGAGTATCTATATATTTGTTCCATCTCCCCCATCAGGTTATAGTGAGGGAAACACCTTATGAGCCATTAAGGACTCTGGAAAAGTGAGTTAATATGAAAACAACAAATCTCTTCAATCTCCAATTCTTTCCAAAGAGAAAATACAGCTCCACTATCAGCAAATTCTTGAATTTACTTTCCAGTTAGGTATGACCTCAGATATCCTTTACTTCAAAGGCTTGGCATGCAAAGAAACTAAGCTGTCATTGAATCAAAAGGTACAACAATTAATGAGGGCAAGGCATACCTATACTGCTCCTCTGAGCCACTTCCTGTCTCACCAGGCTTGAACCAAAGGGAGGGACTAGAGGAAGGGGCCCCAGGGCCTCTTCTCTACATCAGTCTTTTTTTGTTGTGACCACAGATAGTCTATGGGGTTTCCCCAAACTAGGCAGAAAAACTCCAGTAATGGGAAATCTCTAGGCTAAAAGAGAGAAAGATACTTTGAGCTAATCAATTGTAGGGTTCAGGTTAAAAGCGAATTTTGAATCTAGAATCTAAGATCTAGAAATTAGAACAGAGGTTCTCAAAGCTTGGTTTGGGGAGCTCCCTTTCATGAAGTCAGTAAGAGTAAAACTGTTTTTATAATAATACTAAAATATGTAAATTTCTAATACAACAAATATTGATAGGTATAACTCCCATAAACAAAATCTCTTTAGAGTGGTCCCAACAATTTTTTTTAAAAGTACAGAGGTCTAGGGGTTAACCTTTTTATTTATTTTTATTAATTTATTATTACTTTAATATATATAATATTATTGTATTATAATAATATAATTTATTAATTAACCTTAATTGCCTTGCCCCTACTTTTTTTTGCCTTAGAATCAATGTAATATAATATAATATGATATGATATGATATAATATAAAACATAACATAATATGATGTGATATGATAGATATGATATATTGTGTGATATATGTAACATAATACAACATAACATAATTAATAATATAATTAATATAATATTATAAAATCATTTAATTTTTAAAAGAATGTATAGAGATCCTGAGAAGTTTGAGAGCCACTACCTTAGAACAAAAATGTATATGCTAGAAGAAACCTTAGAACATAGCATTGTGGTATGTGTTGGTGATGGAATACTATAGTTCTCAAAAGAATGATGGACTGGAGGAATTCCATGTGAACTGGAATAACCTCCAGGAATTGATGCAGAGTAAGAGGAACAGAACCAGGAGAACCTTGTACAGAGACTGATACACTATGGTACAATTGAATGTAATGGACTTCTCTACTAGCAGCAATGCAATGATCCGGGACAATTCTGAGGGACTTTTGAGAAAGGACAGTATCCACATCCAGAGAAATAACTGTGGGAGTAGAAACACAGAAGAAAAACAACTGCTTGATCACATGGGTCAATGGGGATATGATTGGGGATGTAGACTAAACGATCACCCTAGTACAAATATCAATAATATGGAAATAGGTCTTGATCAATGACACAAGTAAAACCCAGTGGAATTACTCATTGGCTATGGGAGGGGGGTGGAAGAAGGGGAGGAAAAGAACATGAATCATGTTCTAAATTAATTAATTAAATAAAATGTCAATTCAAAAAAATAAAATAGAATTATAAGGGATCTAAGGACATAAAATAGAGCATGTTAGAGTTGGAAGTAACCTTAAAACATAGAACATTAGAGATAGAAGGCACATAGGCTCTAAGTGCTAGGAGGCATCTTACAATGTAGAATGTCCAATCAAGAATGTCCAAATAATACAGAATGTCTGAACTGGTAAGTATCTGAAAGGTTGTCTAGTCCAACTCACTCATTTTATAGATGTGACCCAGAATGGTGAAGTAATTTGGTCAAGGTCTTATAGCTAGTGATGGAACCAAGACTCCTCCCTTTCCAGAAAGCATGGAAACCTTAACCTTGAACATCCAATGTGAATCAATCTCCCAGGTCAGGACGGACTGCAGAACAGGATGTCCGATTTACATATGACCTCAGGTTTTATGAACTTTGGGGCATGATATAGGCCCATCATTTAACTCCAGTTACTTAGTTCTCCCTTAGAGTTTTTTTCTATGAATTTTTCTTATCGAAGGACTTCAGGTTGATGAAAGCAATCTGGGTGCTCAGTTTTCTTTACTCCATCCAGTCCTGAGATCTCATCTCTAATTTCAATCCCAAGAATTTGCTATCTGCTGAGGGAAGCAGCATCATATAGTAAATAGAAGGCAAGCATTGGAGTCATCAAGCCTTGGGCCCAATTTCTGCCTATGTGTGTGAGTCAGAACTTTTAGTCCCCCAAATAACGCTCTCCGAAACTAAGTTACTAATGAGTTTCAGAATTGACTTGGTGGAGGAAGTTTCTTCACAAGAGATCCTGCTGAAATCACCAAGTACAGATTTAAGATGAAATACATTTCAAGACAAAAAAATCATTTAGGACTCAGTCTTTGGTTTCATTGGCATAGGAAACTCTTAACATCTTTTCCATAATTTAGTCTTAGATTCTTAGATTTGGATACTAAAAGGTTAAATATAAAAGGTTAAAAGCCCTGACAGCTATCATCTGTCATAGGCAGAATTAGAACTCGCCTTCCTGCCTGTAAGGTCAGTACTTTATCCACTATGCAATGCCACTTCTCTTTTAACCTCTAACACTTGGTATTCCTAGCAGTTAGGGGGCACAGTAGATAGAAAGCCAGACTTGAAGTCAGGAAAACTCACTTTCCTGAGTTCAAATCTGACCCTAGATACTTACCAGCTATGTGACCCAGCACAAGTCACTTAATCCTGTTTTGCCTCAGTTTCCTCATCTGTAAGAAGAGCTGGAGGAGGAAATGGCAAACCACTCCAGTATCTTTGCCAAGAAAATCCTGAAGAGTCATTCACCACTGAGATGACTAAACAACAACTCAGTATTCCTAGGTGATCCTTGTTCAAATCTAACTAGGTCTGATCTTGCTTAGTTCACTTCAATGATCTGATTGAAGTTGGGTACATTCAAAGTGTATGACTATGGATGCTGGGGCCATACAAGAGTATAAAACAATGACCCTACTCTTTCTGAGTTTAGAGTCCTATTGAAGAAATAGGAAATACACACTGATGGGATAATGTGAAATAATGGATCAGATAGAGAACAGTATTTGGCTGGAAGGGACCTGAGAGACCAAGTCCAAACTCCTTTTCAGAAGAGAAAACAGAAACAGAGAGGATAAGAACTTTGCCCACTTGAGACCATACAGTAAGAAGTGGGGTCAGGATTAAATCCAGATTCTCCCTACTATCCATCCCATACTGCATTTCTGTCATTAACCATCCTAGAATCAAAAGGAATTATATGAACTAAAACAGTGGTGTCAAATTCAAAATAAAATGTACAAAAGGATCCCTGCTAACCAGATACCGACTTAGAAAGCCACATATTAACACATCTGTGTTCTCTTGTATAGGTGTCCCTTCCACATCTGGCTTAGGTGAGAGGCATCTCCTCCATCTGGAAGATCTGTGTAAAATGTTTTGGCCCTCTATACCAGGGAAGTCTAAGGTTTTCCTTTTTTTTGTTTGCTGTTTGTGATATTTACAGTATTCAAAGATAAAACACATTGATATTATACTACACATATATCTTATGCCTTTCTGAGTTTCTAAACTTCTTCTATGTTGTCAAAACTCCCCCTAAATTCCCATTTATTTCTTATGCTTACCTGTGACATAATGAAACTGTGATGGAGAAAGTCACAATGTGGAAAGAATACTTATTTTTTAAATTTTGTTAAATAGTTCTCAATTACATTTTAATCTGGGCCTATTGACTAGAATTCTCTGAAGTCAGAGATTAATATGTGCTAGAATAATTATGGAAGTTTTCATGAAAGAAAAGAGATGAATTTAGTTTTGAAGGATGAGTTAGTTTCATGTAGACAGAGAGGAAGAAAGTGGGGAGGCAAAGAATGTTAAAGCTGGAAGGGATCCTAGACATCATAGTTCTCCCACCCCCATTTTATGGAGGAAGAAACTGAGGTTCAAACTAGTTGAATAATTTTCCTAGGATTACAGGGGAAGCAAAACTGGGATTCCAACCCAGGTCCTCTAACCGAATCTAATTAATTCTTTTCCATTACAATTTGGGGGTGGAAGGGATTAATAAGCAAAGCCATCAAGCAGAAATGAGAGCAGTGTCTTTGTGGAATTGTGTAAAAGATCTGTCAGGTAGGAACATTAGGCTCAATGGGGGAATAGTGGGAGATAAAATTGGACAATGAAGGTATGGCCACATTTATTCTCCAAAGAGGGCAAGCAACCCTGGGCACAAGCCTGCATTTTTCTCTGAAACAGATAAGAAATTTCTTGTACTTACCTCCCTTTAACCATGTGACCTTGGAGGTGGGCAGGATGTGGGAGTGAAGGGAGTGTTTTGAGAAGCAGACATTCTAAAAATTTTGAAACTCCCTCTAGATATAACTCTCTCTCTCTCTCTCTCTCTCTCTCTCTCTCTCTATATATATATATATATATATATATATATATATATATATATATATATATATATATGACTAAGAACAGGTCTTTTCCATTGTCAAAAGCTGGCTGATTCCCATAATTCTCTTTTGCTTGAAAGGGCCTGGAGGGTGGGGGGCACAGCTGATCGGCTGATTGTTGGCATTCTTTCCCATCAGGCACACCAGAAGGCCCCAGACTTTCCCTCTCCCTCTTCTTCCTCCAGCTTCCAGGTCAGATCAGAGCATTGAACAACATGCTATCATCTGAGCCTCAATGGAAAGTCACCTCCCTGCCCCACCAGCATTTATAGTAGGAACGTACTATTGAGTAGGGCTGAAAGTGGCTCCCCACTCTATTGGCCAACTTATTAGCTGCTTCCTGTGTTGCTATCAGAGCTGAGGGACCTTGCTGTTGGTGACAGATTTGGGCAATGAGAGACAGAGACAGAGGGAGAAGGTCAGAGAGAAACTGCTGGACTACTACTGCTAGACACTATTAAAATTACATGTTGGTGATCCCCCTCAGAGCATGTGTCTGTGGCACTTTAGGCAGTCCACCACTAAGGACACTAAAAGATCTCCCTGGATTCTTTCTTTAAATTTTCTGCTGCTGTGACTCAATGTTTGTTGGGTCATCCAATAACCAAAATACAGGTCTGCTGCTTTTAAAAAAGGAGGGATTAGAGTTGCCAATTTGCTTCAATCTTAATATCTAGCTCTTCTCTGTGAGTTGATCATATATTAAAATCCATAAGCTACTTTGACTATTCTACCATAAGCAGAAACCCTAAAGATATTACATATTCTATCACATGCCCATGCCTGGTTTCTTCTTTTGCAGATGCAACGCCCTTGAAAGCATTAGTCATTTATTTTAGACTTTAAATACCCTGCCAAGATTGGTCTTAAGGATATACATTTTTTGGCAGAATATTAGGAAACTGTTTACTCAAAGCACATTTCTTAACTCTACTACCAAGGTCAGCAACCTTTTAAGAGGCAGACCAAAAGTTCCAGTTTAAAAACAAATAAATAATTTATGTTTAACATTCTTTAAAAATTTTTTTTGAGTTCAGAATTAACTCCTTCTTGCCCATTCCTCTCTCATCCATTGAAAATGCAAGAAATGCATTAGCAAGTATACATGTGAAATAATGGAAAACATGTTTCCACATTAGCCATGTTGCAAAAAGAAAGGCAGGGGGGAACATGAGAAAAATACAAAGTGAAAAAAATTATGCTCCCATCTGTACTCAAACTTCATCAACTCTTTCTCTGAGGGTGGATAGCATTTTTGATCATAAGCCTTTGGAATTGTCTTGGATCATTGTATTGATCAGAGTAACTAAATCTTTCACTGTTGATCATTCTTACATTTTTTGCTGTCACTATGTATAATGTTTTTTTGGTTCTGCTCACTTCACTTTGTACCAGGTCATATAAGTCTTCCCATGTTTTTCGGAACTCATCCTATTTATCATTTCTTATAATACAATAGTATTCTATCACAATAATATGCCCCAACTTGTTCAGCCATTCTCCAAACGATGAGCATTCCCTCAATTTTCAGTTCTTTGTCATCACAAAAAGAGTTGCTATGAATATTTTTTTTTTTTGGTAAACCCTTACCTTCCATCTTAGAGTCAATACTGAGTATTGGCTCCAAGGCAGAAGAGTGGTAAGGGCTAGGCAATGGGGGTCAAGTGACTTGCCCAAGGTCACACAGCTGGGAAGTATCTGAGGCCATATTTAAACCTAGGACCTCCCGTCTCTAGGCCTAGCTCTCAATCCACTGTGCTACCCAGCTGCCCCCTGCTATGAATATTTTTGTACACATAGGACCTTTCCCTTTTGCTTTGATCTCTTTGGAAGACAGACCTACTAGTGATATTACTGACTCAATGGATATATAGTTTTATAGCCCTATGGACATGGTTTCAAATTGTTCTCCAGAATGGTTAGACCAGTTCACAGATTGACTAACAAATAGTACATTAGTGCCCCAATTTTTCCACATCCCCTCCAATATTTATCATTTTCTTTTTCTGTTAAGTTAGCTGATCTGGTGGGTGTGAGATAGTGTCTCAGAGTTGTTTTAATTTGCATTTCTCTAATCAAGAAATAGTAATTTAGAACATTTTTTTCATGCGACTACAGATAGTTTTGAATTCTAAAAACTGTCTATTCAGATCCTTTGACCATTGACTAACTGGGGAATAACTCATTTTTTTAATAGATTTGACTCAATTCCCTATATATTTGATAAATGAGGCCTTGATCAGAGAAACTGGCTGTAAACTCTACCTCCCACCTCCCATCCCCCACCCCCACCCGGCCAAGTTTCTTGTTTTCCTTCTAATCTTGGCTACATTGATTTTGATTCCAGCTTTTTTTAAAAAATGAAACAGAAAATGCCTTCCCTTTGGAGTTCCTACTCCAAGTCTCTCTCCAGTCCAACTCATCCTCCACACCGCTGTCAGATTGATATTCCTGAAATGCATATCTGATGTTCCCTCCAATTTAAAAAATCTTCAATTATTTCCTATTCAAATCTATAATAAAGGTTCTTAATGTGGGGGTCCACAGATACCCCAAAGAGTCTTTGGATGGGGTTTTCAAGGTCTGTGGACTTGAATGGGAAAAAATACAACTTTATTTCCTTTAACCTATAACTACAATTTATTATTTCCTTCAATTAAGATATAAAAAAGCATTCTGAGAGGATCTGTAGGCTTCACCACTCTGCTAAATGGGCCATTATACACAAAAGGTTAATACCTCTGCTTTAGAAAAAAAAATATCTTCCTCAGAATCTGGCTCCTACTTACTTCCATATTATTCTCTTTCATATATTCTCAGTTCTAATCAAACTGTCTGGTTAGCTAATTCCTGTATATGACATTCTATTTCCTACTTACACCTTCACACAAATGGTTGACCATTTCTGGAATGCACTCCTTCTTTTCTTTGGCTCTTCCTCATCACCAAGTTCCTTCAGAGCTCAGCTCAAGGGCCACCTATTAAAAAGACCATTCCTGATGCTCCCAATTATTGGTATTCTCTGCTACTTGCTATGGTTTATATTACCTTTGTAAAAAATAGACTTGAATACAGGACTTCAATCCCCAGAAGCCCTTGCTCCACTTCCCCAAAATGCTTTGTAATCTCACTGAATTCTCATGTGGGCCGAGATCGAGAAGGTATTTTGCAAGCAGACGCGGCTCTTTTCATAATGTAGGTGAGGTTGTGTCTAGGCCTCTCTCTCTGGCCTAGTCACATGCTTTCTTATCCTATATTTTCTTTAATCCTTAATCTTTAATAAACCTCATAAAAATATAATACTCCTTGCAGAGAGAAACTAATTTCTACCTGCCTCAGTCTTCCCCTAAATTTTAATCTTTACAGTTTTGGCTTACCACTTCAGGAAAAAGAAATACTCTCAATCTTCTGATTCTTTTCTGATCTTAAGTTCAGCTTTTAATAGCTAGTGCCTAGAAATTTTTTTTTGATCCACTTTTCTCTGGCCGAGGTTTTTTACCCTTGCAAAGCTGCTGCTTGTTCCAGCCATTAGATAGCTTACAGGCTCGCTCCGGACCTGTTGCATTTGCAGCCCACCTGGCTGCTAAGTTCTGCCTGCCTGTTCCTCCTGCTGCTGTTCCTGGCCACTCTGTCCTCACCTGGTGCTCCAGCTCCTGGCCCTGCGTTCCTGCCCCAGCCCACCTCAGTGGTCTCTGCCCATCTGGCCCAGCCAATCCCAGTCCACCAAAAACTGTCCTTCGACCCAGACGGCTCATTGCCCCAGCCTCAGCCCCAGAACCGAGGCTGCTGGTAGCAGATCCAGTTTCTTCAGTATAAAAAACCAGCTGGTAAAAAAAAAAAACAAAAAAACAGGGGGGGGGGGTTATTGGCCACGTGGGTAGACAAGAGGGAAAGGAGAACAGGTAATTTTCCCTTAGGCTAAGCCTCCGAGTGGACAGGGGTATTGACCACATGGGTGGATCATAGCAGGGGAGAGAAAAAAGGGAGAGGAGAAGAAACAGCCTTTTCCAAACAGGAACTTAAAAGCAATGGGCTATTTAAAAGGATACTTTTTGACTGTTCTGTTAATTTTATTGACTTCACCTGCATGTCAGGGAGAAGATTCAACTAACTTTGAAGGGGAAAATGGGTGGCTCAGCAAACTGAGAGCCAGGCCTAAAGACATGCGGTCCTGGGTTAAAATCTGGCCTCAGATACTCCCCAGCTGTGGGGCCCTGGATGGGTCCCTTAACCCCCATTGCCTAGCCCTTACCACTCTGCCTTCGGACAATAGACATTTAAATGGATAATTAAAAACAAAAAACAAACAAACAAAAAGCCCAAGGAACTTTAAAGACTGGAGGTTATATATTTTAAGGCATTTCAGACTCCAATGGTTTATACAAATCTCTGTATTCTACCTTATTTTATTGTTTACTTTGTTTAAGGTTTAACTTTGTGATTTTAACTGCATTCAATATTATTCTGTTACACTGAAGGTTGATTTAATTTATTTTGAATGTACTGAGGGTTAATTACTGAGTTTTAAAATTCTGTTGCTTTTCCCCTATAACCATATATTGAAAAAAATATTGTAATAATTAAGCCCATATATGAAAAAACAGCTTTTCTAATTTTGTCTTTGTAAATTGTCACATAGAGGATAGATGGACTTCAGAACTGGTTACAATTACTATAACAACCTTTGGAAAATTTAATGTGCTAAATATCTCAACTGATTTTAAGGGTTTTTTAAATATGATTTTTGAAATTTTTTTTACAATCTCTGGTCATTTTTGCCTGCCCCTACCATGAGGTAAGGCCCATAGCTGAAGTGAAATACATTTTATAACCCCCAACCTTCCCGCATCTCTAAATATGTGAATGAAAGTTGGGGCAGTTAATCTCAGGGCATTTGTACCCCAAATAAACCTCCAAAAAAGGAGCACCCCTTTATTTATACTCTTCAGCTCACTATTTTACTTCCACCAGAATGATATATAGATTTCTTGTTATGTTCTTAACCCAAGATGAGTTTTACTTTGTTTAAAAATATGTTTAAATACCAAGGTTGAAAGAATTGCTATGATTGTAAAAACTTGTGACAAATATCCATCAATTCATAGGTTTTAAAAATGCCATACAGCAACTTATGTGAAATATGATAGTGTGTTTGTTTGCTATTGTAATTAATTGGGCTATTGAGAATTTTGGGGATATTGATATCTACATATTTGTACTACTGTTCAATTCATTTATCATACTCATAGTAGAGCATGGCCAGACATGAAGAGGAAATGGATCTCATTTTTGGTGAGAAAGCCTTGTATGCTATATTTTCTTAGCTGACACAGTGTGTCAATGATTATAAGCTACATTTTTGAATTTTTAAAACTTTTATTATTATATTTTTCTTGCATGTGCAATATACTACTTGTTTTTTTTCTCTCCTTTTTATATTTGAAGCACATGTCACCAGCATTAAGGTTTTCTTTAACTTTTTGACTTTTCAGTACTATAAGTTTAAAATACATTTGCCAATGCATACCCCAAAAGGCTTGTGACTATAAAAATGATGCCACTAATTATTTAAAAAATTATGGGACTTTGCTTAATGATTCTGTCTGATTCCAGGACAAGATATACACAAAAGAGCCATTGCACAGGGCCAAAGAAAAGCCAGTCCAGGATGGATTGATGCACTTCCATGCCAATACAAAGGTCTTGAACCTAGTGTGAAGACTAGAGGTTACTGTGTTTAACATGTTGTTAAGACATAGGCTTTCCTTGTGTCCACACTCACTCTGAAAATACTCACAGACGAGTATCCCTGAAACCTTGGTTCCTATACTCTGGTCCCCTTTTCTGCCTTTCATAGTGTGGTACCTTTCTGTAGTCCTGGCTACTGACTGGATAAATGCATCATTGCTTAGATCATTTTGATTGGGCCCTGATTCAAGGACCTGTTATAAATTTATTTTTCTTTTTACTTAGAATTTTTACACATAAGAATTTGATAGTCTATATTTTCATCCAGAAATTTTTCTTTTTTATTTGGATTTCTGATATCTTTTTGATATCTCTTGCCAATTAATTCATATACTCATACCTCAGCCATGCATCCCTAAGTGATCGTGTATTTTTCAATCACCCACAACATGGGGAAATGTAAAAAAAAATATTATTATTTAAATTGCAAAGTTTAAATTCTTTTTGAGAAGAATTTTAGGTACAGAAACATGATACCTCTCTGAATCCAGAAACTGAACTGTTGGAGAAGATACTATGAAGAAGCCTCCAGACCACAAGTGAACAAGAGTGAACTTTGGGTGTGGTTGATTGAACTTTTATTTGTATGTATACTTTCATGCCAAAGGGGACTGCCCCCTAACTGACTTTTGTCAATGCGACCAGTAATTATTGTGTTTTTTCCCTCTTATCCTCACATTATTATAATCTTTAAGTTGATTATGTTTTCATGATCCTTTTGGGGAAAAAAATAATTTTTTCCAAAAATGATCACATGGTGAAATGTAAAAAATAGACTTGAATACAGGACTTCAATCCCCAGAAGCCCTTGCTCCACTTCCCCAAAATGCTTTGTAATCTCACCGAATTCTCACATGGGCCAAGATTGAGAAGGTATTTAACCTGATTGGAAAGGCCCTTTTGTGTTTTTTTTTTCTTTCCGTTTCTGTTGGCAAGGAGACGCGGCTCTTTTCATAATGTAGGTTAGGTTGTGTCTAGGCCTCTCTCTGGCCTATTCACGTGCTTTCTTATCCTGTATTTTCTTTAATCCTTAATCTTTAATAAACCTCATAAAAATATAATACTCCTTGCAGAGAGAAACTAATTTTTACCTGCCTCAGTCTCCCCCTAAATTTTAATTTTTACCCCTTGTATGTATCCTGGAGTACAGGCTTTTTTCATCCCAGTAGAATGTAAGCTCCTTGAAGGCAGGGTCTATTTCCTTTTTTGTCTTTGTATGGTATTCTCAGTTCCTTGTCTTTCAAAATCCCTCGTACAAAGTAGTTATTTAAATATTTGCTGGATAGAAGTGAATTCTGAAGATAATGCTATATGATGGCAACAGATAGGAAGAAAGGATGCTAGCAATGCTATCCACTAATTTAAGAGGAAGGAGAACAAGAAAAAGTCAGTCTTCACCTCCCCTAGCTGAGAGTGGTTTTCACGGGCTATGCAAAGGTGGAAGGGGGCGGGGGGATGTTGACATACATGCTGGGAAAAAGCTGGTTTGTGCATATAGCCTTGTGGTACGTACCATGGGGGATAAAAAAAGGAATAGAAATGTGGTCTCTATTTGAGGCACTGAAATTCTAGCACTAAGACAATAGTATTTAAATTCAGTTTGAAAGAACATTTTTTGGATGTTTCCCTCAAAGACAGATACAGAGCTTACTTGAATGCAGAGACTGTCATTTCTCTTTACATTCCCCATAATGCATTGCTCTTGGTAAACACTTGTTTGAAGGAATGCATGCATGCATGAATGAATGAATGATAGTGGGGTGACTTTAAACTGTGTGCAGAGCAGAAAATATCTGTTAAGTTTGTCGTTCTTCTCTATCTTTCTCTAAGTTCCCTATAAGTGGGAAATGTAGATTTGTTATGGAGACAGGAGGCCTTTTAAGGTACCAGAAGATGCTACAGTGTCCTTAAGATGTTATTTGAACCCCTTACCCCCCACCCTGGGTTTTGTTGTGAGTCAGTTAGTGTTTCACTCACACCTGTCTCCAAATGCTACTGTCTAAAGTTACCTAGTGACAATGTGAACCATCATAGGTGACTGAGCACAAGAAGCTCCCAATTCCCAATACTGTACTCTCATTCCCTAAATTCTCTCAGGCCTCTATACCAGGGGTCATGTTCACTTTCCAGTTCCCTTGAACCCCAGTTTAATTGAGGTGAGCTTTTCAAAGTATTACATAAGGAGAATCCAGACCACCTCCACTGGAAACCAATCCCCAGGCAAGAGTAAATCCTTAAACCACCCCCAGTGATGATATGTACCCAGTCTATGCTCTTGGCTGTTTCTGACATCTGGGTATAGGGGATCAGATACCACGCCACACAGACCCAACACAAACTCTAAGTAATGGCCGAGGAGGAGAAGCCAGTCTCCCAAATCTTTGCATTTGGAGGGGCATCTCACCACTCTCACACAGTGAATGCTGAAATGTCTTTCTATGTAGATCCAAAGGCCATTTCAGAATTTCTGAATCACAGAGTCCTTTTCAGCCCCTCAGTTGCTCAGTGCTCCAAGCCACAATCCTCCTTTTTAGATCAACATACAGTATGCAATTAATAAATAGCCTCTTGAGGAATGGAAGGGCATCTGTCCAAATGGTTCTAACATTCAGGAATATCATCATCATCCTTTCTATTTCTATATCATTTTTCTCCTAAGACTCTGCTTTACAGACATTATCTCATCTTCAGCATTTCACAGAACAGACAGGTAGCAAGTAAGACCAATTCCATTTTGGAAATGGAAGAACTGAGAACAGAACACTTTGGGGGCTTGCCTAAGGTCGCATAACAACTCAATGATATAACTAGTCATGGGGAAATCCCGGGACCCCATACCATTGCTCTATTCATCAGGCCTAAACAGATACAAACCTAGACAACTTTTTTGCCTAACACTTTTGTAAATAGCAAAATGTTCCCTGAATTTCTCTTGTTGATTGCATAACACTGAGCATACAGGGAGGGAAATTCCTTTCTGACCTTCTGTTCTATGCTTTGAAATGTGAGAATTGCCTCAGCCTTTGCTAACATGATTTTTCTTGAGCTCTGGAATATTTTCCTCCCCTTCTCTCTGTCTATTTAAATTTAAATTCATTCTCCAAGGTCTAGCTCAAGCCTTACCTCTTCCATAAATCTATCCTTGAACTATGTTCCCTTTGCTACTTCTCATTCAGGCCACAGAAAAGACTGAATTTCCTTAGTTATTGAGGAATAATAAATTCTCCAGGAATCAGCATAATGCTCCTATGCAGTCCAAATCAGAGATGAGCTCAAAAGAGATTTTGGGATTTAGAAATTCTAAGTCACCTAAAGGGAACCTCAGCAGAAGTGGAAAACCATGGACAACACTACTCTGATATTAGGCTGCATCAAACAACCTACTTGCCCCACAGCTGCTACTGGGAAAAAGCTTCCCAGCAAGCTATCCTTGGGAGGAAGTACAGGACAGACCAAACTATAGGCATCCCTCTAGTCCCTAATCTCTGTAACCAGGTAACAAAATGAACATGAAGAATTGTCTTGAAGGAAAAAGTAGTCACAAAGGGGCAATACACATAGGGCATGAGTGTTGGAGCTAGGAAGAGCTTGGAGTCAGACACTTATTAGCTGTGTGACATTGGACAATTCAATTAAACTCTGTATCTCAATTTCCTCATCTGCAAAATGAGGATAATAATAGCACCTACCTCCTACAGTAGCAGTGGGGATCAGATGAGAAGAAGACAAGAAATGAGGATTTGGACTGAATGAGCTTTGCAAACTTTCAAATTCTATATAAATTCTAGCTACTGCTATTATTATTCCAGACCTAAATGTTATAATCATATGAATTAGGTGATATCAGTATTATTGTCCTTATAATAAGAAAAGAAAACTGAGACTCTGAGAGGCCAAAATGAACCCACATCTCTTAATTCCAAATCTAACACTCTTTTCTCTAAAACAAACATTAGATGAATTGTTTTTGTTATTCAGTTGTTTCAGTCATGCCCCACTCTTTCTGACCCCATTTGGAGTTTTTTTGACAAAGATACTGGAGTGATTGTCTACTTCCTTTTCCAGCTCATTTTTACAGATGAGTAAACGGAGGCAATCAGAGTTAAATGACTTCCCTAGGGTCATGTGGCAAGTAAGTGTCTGGGGTCATATTTGATTCAAGTCTTCCTGACTCCAGACCTGATACTCTATCCCCTGCACCATCTAGCTGCCCTTTATGTGACCCTAGACAAGTCACTGAAACTCTCTGTCTCAGTTTCCTCATCTATAAAAAAAAGGATGATAAGGATAAAAAACCTCCAGGGGTTGCTGGGGGATCCGATGAGATATCTGTAAAGAGATTGGCATAGCTTGGTTATTTGAATTTTTGTGTTCCTTTTATCATTTGGGTGTCAAGGCCATTCCTCCAGTAAATTTTGGTGAACTAAAAGTCTGTTTTAATATTAATTACACGAATAAAAGCTGTTCTAGGGGGTGTAAAATTTTACTTGTGAGCGTTAAGCATTCTTGAGGGAAGAAGCCAAAAGAAGGATCTCAATTGTCTCTAACTCCTTGGCAACCTATAAATCTTCCTCCTCGATCACTCTATTTGTGAATCCTCTAAGACAGGAGTCCCCAAGCTTTTTACACAGTTCACTGTCCCTCAGACCGTTGGAGGGCTGGACTATAAAAAACAATTATGAACAAATCTGTATACCGCTGTCTGGTATAACAGAGGCTGCAGCGCTGGCTGTGATGGGCCTGTCACACCTTGCACAGGCCCAGCACTGCCACCACTATACCAGGCAGCAGTATACACAGTGCGGAATCCCCTCCCCCAGATCACACTCACCATGGCGACATCTTCCATTGTGCAGCCACATAATCCTTTGTGTGGTGCCTCGTTCTCATTCAGTTACTCTCAGAACAAGGCGCCAGCAAAGGATTATGTCACCAGAAGTAGTACTGTACTGAGTGGCGCCACCACACACAGTGCTCCTCTCACTGACCACAAATGAAAGAGGTGCCCCTTCTGGAAGTGTGGTGGAAGCTGGATAAATGACCTCAGGGGACTGCATGTGGCCCAGGGACAGTAGTTTGGGGACCCTTGCTCTAAGTATAGTTTCATTTGACTAGGGTTGTTTCTGTGGAGGAATGTATGAGATTATCTTTATTTAGGTTTGTTCAACTTTTAGGACATTGAATATAGAATTATAGATATGTCTTCTCTTTAACTTTTATGCCCTAAGAAGAATATATAAGACTCCAATATTGGAAAAGAATTATTTCTCTGTTATTCTGATGAAATTTGGCCTCTAAGAAGCCTTTTAAAATCCTAATGATCAGGTTTTCTCTGAGGTCTGAACCTATGCTTGAGCATAATAGTAAAACCTCGGTTTTTACCTTCTTAATTTCTCTGTTGTGATAGATATATATTTGGTAGCAATTACTCATTACTTGAGCTCAGAAAGGAGATATTTCTCTCATAATCACTCAAATCATTATAGAAATGTTGGTTATTATTATTAAAGTCTCTTTTCTCCAGCCTAAATAAACAACCTCCATTCCTGAATGATCCTCTGAAGGTGGGATCTAAAAACTTTTCACAATTTCAGTCACCTCTGGATCTCCAGAGGATATCTCCATCTCCTCTGGATATCCTCCAGATTATCAATATCATTCCCAAAATGTTCCTCCTAGAACTGAACCAGATACTTCAGCTATAGTCTCACTCAGTAGCTTATACAACCACGTCCCTGTTCCTAGACACAATACCACTCTTAAAAAATCAATGAGGTGGGCTGATGCCTGGTGTTATTACATAAAAATAAAAGGTTAGATCACACCAAAAACAGAGACACTCTTATGGAATCACCATTGAGGCTAAAATCACCAGACTGAAGGCCACCTAGTGGGGTCCTCTGCAAGCAACAGTGGTCCCAAGAACACTCTTTGAGAACATGCCAAATCTTCAAAGCTGGAGGTTGATAAATGTCAATTTGTGCCTTGTGCTAATTTTAGAAGAGCCGTTCCCAATGTTAATGAGCTGCCTGCTTTATTCCTTACCTAATTTTGCTTGCTGGTCAGTGTCAGCAACACAGGCAAAATGCTCTATGGGAAATGGAGCCTCCCGGTGAATGAATACAGTAGGGCTATGAATTATTAAGAAGGCCCACTGTGTTCCTTATCTGTTCCCTCTTTTTCTACCTCCTCACTTTCAGGTCTTTTATTTTTCCCTATTCTCTCTCTCTGGGACAGTCTCTGGTCTTAATGAACCCTCCCCTTCACCCTACCCCAAGTCCCAAACTTCATTTTCAGTTGATTTGTATTCAACCTTGACAATCAAGTAAGCTTAACCTATTGCCTGGAACAAGTTTTTGCCCTTCTGCTTTCCAACATGTACTAAGCAGGAAGGCTTGAGTGCCTGTGGAGCTGGTCAGAACTGGCCAGGAAATATAATAAAAGAGCTTAGGGAGGAGGGAAGAGCTTAGAGAGGGGGAGAGCTAATGCTACCAGGCAGGAGGCTCAGCATTCAGAGTGGGCTGATGGCACCCAGCTTTGTAAGCAATAACATTGCCCTGTTTCCTTCTGCTGGAAAAATAGGCCCTGTACAGGAACAGCAGCAAGGAAAAATATATAATTCTTTGGGAGAAGATCAAGTCTAACCCATAACCTCATACCATTAGGTACTAGGCACTTAGCAAATGCTTTCCAAGGATAAAAATGAATCTCTCTCTGTCTCTCTCTCTGTCTCTCTCTCTGTCTCTGTCTCTCTCTCTCTCTCTCTCTCTCTCTCTCTCTCTCTCTCTCTCTCATTCTGTCTGTCTGTCTCTGTTTAACTGTCTTTTTCTGTCTCTGTCTCTCTTTCTTTCTTTCTCTCTCTCATTCTGTCTGTCTGTCTGTCTGTCTCTGTTTAACTGTCTTTGTCTTTCTGTCTCTGTCTATGTCTCTCTACCCTCACCCCTAATCCAACTAGTCAACTAGTCTTAGGATAGTCCATCTTCATACTGTTCCCCCAACCCCGCCCTGAGAATATAAACTTATTGAAGGCTAGGACTGTTTCATTCTTGTCTTTGCATTTCTAGTACTTAGCATGGTACTTGTACATGGTAAGAACTAAATAAATGTTTGCTGAGTTGAGAAATCTACCTGTTTGAAATTATTTCTATCTACTGGAAAGAAAATCCTATCTCTCCACACTCCACCAAACCTAACTAATGCTTATTATTATTATCATTATCATTATCATTTACTATCGGAGTTTTATTACTGATCATAAGATCATAGAATTTAGAACCATATGGGAACTTAGATCACTTTAGTCCAACCCTCTCATTTTCCTGATGCCCACTGAGGCATCAATTTGCTTAAGGTCATATAGCTTTTAAATGACAGGGACAAATTCCCCTGGGAGAAATAATGGGCAATTATTTGTGCATATCAGTCATGCACACACATGCATTAGAATGAAAGAGTTTAGCCTAGACTTTCCTGAGTAGAAATCCAAGATTAGAGTAGTAGTGTCTGAGCAAGAAGTCAGTAGATGCTGGCAGGTGGGGAAGGTAACTAGGGGTAAAGAGAACAAATTGCCAACTACACAATTTGGCCCAAGGCTGACCCTCTAGTTATATTTCTAATTCTTTCCATCCTTTCAAACTTTGAATATCCTTGAATAACACCTCAAGAACAAGCTCAGATTCAGACCTGAAGGGGCACACAGTTAGGAGGTAGGCAAGAAAAAATGACACCAGCATTCTCCCAACTGGCTCCCTCACTTGGGTGGGGTTGGATCCTGTCTCTTGCCACCTCCCAGAGAAAGTCATATAGCAGGGACTAGACAGTGCTGGTGAATACCTTGTAGAATCTATTTTGGGGAGGAAAAAGGACATTTTCCCCTCCCTGGCTCTAAGTGGTACAGAGGCCAAACCACATTTGAAGGTAAACCTCCAGAACTGATGGTCCTTGGCATTCTCCAGGCACTTGTGAAGACACTGATCTAGGAAGCCCAACCTACTTCTCAGTTGTGGAAACTGAGTCTCCTTGAAGTAAGTTTACTGACTCACAAGCATAGAGACAATTGTGATCTATTCACCTTCTCTGCTTGCTTCTGGCAGCCCATGCATTTCCAGTCACTTAGTTCCATCCCTATGAAGTTCTTGCTGTCCCTGAATAATATCCCCCTACATAAAGTCTCTGCATAGTTCAGCATCATACAAATATACAGCCATATATTCATGTGGCACACATACATATATACTGTGTGCTGATGACTATAGGGGGCAGTTAAATATTCTACCGTATTATACTGCCTTCAAGGATTTCCCAGACCAATGAGGGGAATCAGCCCTTAGTAAAGACAGTTGTTAAACACAGTATATTACAAGATACCTACTTTATAGAGGTACTAAACAAATCACTACCCAAGTCCCAAGGAGGAAAGTCTTTGGAGACAGGGGCAAAATCGAAGACATGGGGGGGGGGGGGTAGAGTTGGGCTTTAATGTATGCTTAAGAATCCAACAGGCTGAGAGGGGACATTCTAAACGTGGGGAACAGTGCGAGCTAAGGTACTGAAGCATGAGAGCTCAGTGTGTCTCTGGGAGTTGTCCACTTTGACCACAGCACGGAATGCTCCCCGTGAGAAATATGAGATAAGAAAAGAAAGAGGATGTGTGCGTGTGTGAGGTTGGGAAAGGCCTTGAAGGCCAGGCAGAAGATTTGAACTTTATTACCAGGTAGATCCACCCCTCAGCCCCTTGACAGGGAGGAGCCAATGAAGACCTGAGACCTAATAGTGACAACAATCTTTCTGTCTTGAGTCCCAGAGCTGTGACATTCTATGGATCTTTAGCTTTGGAACCTTCCCCGAAGTCCGAGGCTGCTCCGCGGTTCTCAGCTCAAGCTCCCACGTTTTCTTTAAATTCAGTAATTCAAATTGAATCTAAGGGCCACCCATGGGGCATGCAGAAAGAGGGGGAAGGGCAAGTGCTGGGTGGGGGGCGGCCCTGGGCAGGAGCAGCAGCGGTGGTGTTGGCGATGGCAGCAGAGGCGGCGGCTCTGGCTCTGCAGTAAACAAGGCGCGGGGATGCTGCCGTGCCGCCGCTGCAGGTGTCTCTAGGCATTGTGGGAGCGCTGTTTCCTCTCTCCCCATACGTTCCCTCGGTCCCAGGGCCCGCACCTGCTGCAACCAGACCCCCGCTATGCCCCTGCCCCGGCTCCTGTGGGAGCCAGAGGTGGTTGGCAGGGCCCCGGACCCTCCTCTCCTTCCCCCGCGGGCGCCCAGGCCCTTCCGCTGGGCTCGCCTGGGGCCCAGATGTGGCCACCCGGCTGAAGGGGAGGGAGAAGCTGGAGCCGGCGCCGGCGCCGGCCCCTATGGACATCTGGGGGGAGGGAGGGAGAAGCCCGCCGCCAGGACCCATAGGGCCCTGACATCCAGTACCGCATGGCTCCGTGCGCCCCGGAGGGCGCTGTGCCCTGGGGAGGGGGAAAAACGGGAAAGGTACCACTGGGGTGGTCTTGCTCCCATTTCCCTCCAGCTGCGGGTCCCCATCCTCATCTCCATCCATATACATCCTTATTGATTCTTGCCCTTGTTTTGGTTCTGAAACCACACATCTCCGTCGGGCTGCTTAGCCCCCAGCACCGCTTACCTGGTGTCCGGGGCCGGCGAGGTGCCCAGTGGATCTGCGGTCGGTCCAGGGGAGGGGACCGGGGCTGTTGCGGGGGGCCGAGGCCAGGGCCGGGGCCGGGGCCGGGGCTGGGGCCGGGGCTCAGGATGCTCTGGCTCCGACTCCGCTCCGCCGGCAGCTCGGGGCCCCGCCTTCGCCCCCGCCCCCCTTCGCCTCCCCCTTCTCCTCCTCCTGCCTCAGCTGCTGCTGCCTCCGTATGTGTCACACAAAGAGCAGGAAATGGCCCCAGCAACTGTGTTCTTCCCCAACTGGCGGCGATTCCCTCACCTGGACCGGGGCGGAAGGGTGGAACGACTCTAAATCGTTCTCCCACCATCAGTCCAGAGCTCTGCCCCTGTATGCAGGCCGGGCCCTGGGGCCTGACAGAGCAGGAGGCGGGGACTGGGTTGGGAATTGTGCATTGAAATCTCTCCTGTTGAGGGGACCGCACAGAGATGGAGCAAAGGGAGGGGAAGGAGTGGGATGGGAACAGTGTTTGAGAAGGTTCAAGATCATATACCTCAAGGACCCGGTTCAGTTGAAGCCAGGACTTAGTGCTCCATATTTTAAGCTTAACTGCGCCCACCTAGGGTATGAAACACATCAAGCCCCTCTTAGGACACTACAGGCTCTTAGAAGGTTGTTGTGTAATCCAGGTTCTCTAAATGCATAAATCCCTAGAAGTTAGATGGCTTACCCAAGACCACGCAGATAGTTAGAGGCAAGATTCAAATCCAGATCATCTGGCTCCATCCTTTGCACCTTGCTGTCATAATTTAACTATTCTGATCCCTGAGTACTCCTCCTGGGGAAAGGGGAGAAGGAGATATAATTGAAAGTGCTTATGAGCCAAGGAGCCTTGTGTACTAAGCTTAGTGTTGTCACCCATATGACCTTGGACCAGTCTGACATTCAAGGTTTTTTGCCATCCAGCTCTAATTTTCCTTTCTACCCTTATCTCATATAAGAATCTCCTCCCTTGGCTTCTTTGGCTTTCAGATTTCTAATTTCTAAAAGGAAAAGTTTGGACTAGAAGACTTCTAAGGTTCCCTTTAACTCTTATGTTCTAAGTGTTTGAATACTTTAGTGCCCTCAAGATCCAGTCAGAGTACCCTCTTTAATAAATATTTCTTTTTTAAATAAAACAAATTTATTATCTTTTGTTTTTACATTGTCTAAATTTTCTGATGTATTCTTCCTCTCTTCTGTTTCCCAAAGAACCATCCCTCATAAAAAAGAATAAAAAGGAGGGGAGGGAATTTACCAAATATATTGGGGGAGAATCTGACATATTCAGAGTCTTTTCCCTTTATGAAGAAGTTAGTTGGAGGAATGGGATATTTAAATATTTCTTTAAAAATCTGTGAAAGTCCCATAAATAGCCATTCAAAGCACAAGATACCATTTGCTATATGGTAAATTTCTTTCCCAGTCAATAAGAAATCAGCCAAAAATCAGCTTCCTCTGCCAAAGTGAATTGCACATTATTAAAGAAAACTTAATTTAAGGGATTATAGCTGTTCTATAGCCAATTGTTGATGGTCTAGTTTGCCCATCATCTTTTGTAACCCAGGGCTGACCACTGCCACCTACTGGCCAGGTTCTCTGATGTCCTTGAGTCAGGCCAGAAGGTGGTTGAGGTTTTTCATAAAATGGGGATATGAGAATGTTTTCATTTTTAGTGGAGTGCACGAATCTCTGAGATTGTTCCAAAACTAAGTGATTCTTATTATTCCTCTGACTATATTCTGGGGTGCCCTTAATCTCCCATTATTGTTTTTTATAATTGCTGATTGATTGAAGAGTAGATTGCAAACTTTTTAATCCACACAACATTTTAGCAAGCAAACATCACTATTACTTGTTGTCATTTGGAACCACCACAAAACTGCAGATTCTCCAGGGGCCTAGGTAATTACTAAAAATAGCACCCAATTTCCTGATGTTCACAGGATTCTACATTTAAAGCTAGAAGGGATGTTAGAAAGCATTTAGTTCAACTTCCTCGTTTTACTTGCTAAAAATAAAATGTTTTATTGGTGTCTCCATCATTTCTGGAAATGCAAACTCCATCCTCCACCTAATACAGTTGGCAAATGTGATTGTGGTGTACAACATTCCACCATCAAAGAAGTGCCCCCTTTCCCCCTACCTATCCCTAAGGAGGGATATATGCTTTATTGTCTAGTATCATCACTAGTCTTTCAGTTTCAGAGATTGATTTTTCTGGCGACTTCATATAATTCATTATAATCGTGTTTATTGCTTTTTTGGTTTTATTTAATTCACTCTGTATCACTTCAAATACATTTTTCCATGTTTCTCTGAATCAGTCCTTTTTATTGCAGAATAATATTCCTTTACATTTTTATATCACAATTGGCATTTTGGTCATTCTCCCAATTGATGTTCATACCTTTTGCTTCCAGTTGTGTTACCACAAAAACTGTTGATTATTTTGATAAAAGTATTATACTTTTGTTTCTAGACTTGATCCAATGTTTTATGAATAAGGAAACTAAAAGACAGAGATATAGTACAAAAGTCTAAAACTAGAAAGGATCATAGGATTATCTACTTAGAAATAGAAGATCTGCATTCCCCAACTGACAAATGGTCAAGGGATATGAATAGGCAGTTTTCAGATGAAGAAATCAAAACTATCACTAATCACATGAAAAGTGTTTTGAATCCCTCCTGATTAGAGAAATGCAAATTAAAACAACTCTGAGGCACCACCTCATACCTAGCAGAATGGCCAATATGACAGTTAAGGAAAATAATAAATGTTGAAGTGGGTATGGCAAAATTGAGACACTAATACATTACTGGTGGAGTTGTGAATTGATCCAAACATTCTAGAGAATGATTTGAAATTATACCAAAGGGGCTCTAAAAGATTGCATGCCCTTTGATCCAGCTGTACTATTACTGGATTTGTACCCCCAAAGAGATAAAAAATGTTTGTACAAAAATATTTATAGCTGCACTTTTTGTGGTGGCAAAAAATTAGAAAATGAGGGGATGTCATATGGCTATATGATTTGGGGTTTGGTTTTCAAAAGATTACTCTATTACAAAAATGAATAATATGGAAATGGGTGTCAAGTGATAACACATGTATAACCCAGTGGAATTGCTTGTCAGCTCCAGGAGGTGGAGGGAAGAGGAGAGGGAGAGAACATGAAACATGTAACCCTGGGAAAATATTCTAAAAATAAATTAATTAATTAAATAATGTGAAAAAAAAAATAAATGGAAGGTCTGAAAGGACATCTGGTTCAATTTCCTTACTTACAGATAAGGAAATTGAGGCTCATGGAGCTTAAATAGTGAGCTCAAGGTCATACAGGGAATACATAGCAGAACTAAAATTCAAACCTTGATAATTTTGCATTGGGTGAATTTCTAGCAATAAAATTACTTAAAGAGTGTGCCCCCACAACTTTATACTTTTATACTATGTACTTTATACTTTAAAAAATTACAAATTTTCTACATGTCTACACAATTTCTAATAATAATATTTTTAACATTTTGCAATCCATGATCTTCCTCCCTCTTACAATCCCTTCCCCAAGTTGGCAAGTAATATAATAGAGTCTGTGCGTGTTATAATATTATATATATTTCCATGTTCATCATGCTATAAAAGAAGACACATATCACTTACAGTAAAAAAAATTATGGAGAAAAAAAGTAAAGAATGGTGTGCTTCAATCTTTATTCGGACCCCATTAGTTTCTTCTGTGGTAGTGGATAATCTTTTTTGTCATGGGTCTTTGGAGTTGTCCTGGAACCTTGCTTTGATGATAATAGTTAAGTCATTAAGAGTTGATCATCATACATCATTACTGTTACTGGGTACAATGTTCCCCTGGCTCCATTCACTTCGCTTTGTATCACTTCATATAAGTCTTTCCAGGTTTTTGTGACCATCTTGTCTTTTCTTATGCTCCCTATTTATTCTTATATGTCTGTGCAGTTCACACAGACCCCAGCTTTAGAGAGGAGCCTCTGGCTACCTGAAAGTCCCTGTGGATCACTGATGCTCCAGGGACCTCTACCTTAGATTCGCTTAATATACAGCATCTATTCCTCAAGGTCCCAGCTCCTCTCCTAAATAAGAACACAGTCTATAGCCTTAAAAGACAACAACAGAGGAGGAAAAAGTTCCAAACAAGCTGTAATACCAAAGAGTAGACCGATGAGCAAACAAAGCTGTTAAGGAACAAATTAGTGGAAAACAACAAAATAATCCATAGGAAATTATCCTTTTTCCCCTCCCCAACCCAACACTTCCCACAAGAAAGTATTATTAGGAGAAAGAATTACACAGGCAAATTAGAGGGATGGATTAAAATACCGCCTCTTCCACTTGCTAATGATTATGACCAAGGGCAAGTCCTTTAATTTCCCTGAGCCTTGATTATAAAAATGAGAGTTGGACTAGATAATCTGAGGATCACACAATTTAGAGCTGGAAAGATGCTTGGTGATCACCTAGTCTTACAAAGTAATTTCTACCTCTATAATTCTGAGGAATGAAGCCAGGAGATTTAGCTATTTTTCATTTATTGAAAAAGCCATG
Source organism: Monodelphis domestica (assembly GCF_027887165.1). Lineage (NCBI taxonomy): Eukaryota > Metazoa > Chordata > Mammalia > Didelphimorphia > Didelphidae > Monodelphis > Monodelphis domestica. Next base: position 359,018,986 of record NC_077227.1, on the reverse strand, counting down.
GAAGGTCATTGATGTAACTAAAGGTCATGGATTTATAGCTGGAAGAGATCATAGAGACCTCCTACCCAAACCCCACATTTTAAAGTTTAGGAAACAGATCCAGACAGAAACTGATTTGCTTATGAAGGATGAGTAACAGAGACAGGATTTACTTTTCTTAATATTTATTTACTTACTAAAAAACAAACAAACAAAAAAACCACCCTTGCCTTCTGTTTTAGAATCAAGACTGTGTATTGGTTCCAAGGCAGAAGAGTGGTGAGGGCTAGGCAATGGGGTTTAAATGACTTACCCAGGGTTATACAACTAGGAAGTGTCTGAGGCTAGACTTCCCATCTCTAGGCTTGGCATTGCCCCCAGTAGTAGGATTTAAACCTAGATTCTCTGATTCTGGAGCAGCTAGTGGCAAAGCAAAGCCCTGGCCTGAAGTTAGGAAGACTCAGTTTCTTGAATTTAAATATGACCTCAGACATTCACTAGCCTGGATAAATTACTTAATTCTGTCTCAGTTTCCTCATCTGCAAAATGAGCTGGAGAAGGAAATGTCAAACCATTCCAGTATCTTTCCCAAGAAAACTCCAAATGGGGCAACTAAGTGTCAGACATAACCAAACAACAACCTCTGAATCTAGAGCCATATCTTTTCCCATTGTTCATGCTGATAAGAGAGCTCCACAATTGGGGATGGGTTTTCAGAAAGGTGAACCTCATTGAGAGGGAGCTATTCTAGTCTCCTTTTACATTTTGGGAAAGTAAGATTCAGAAGTTACTTGATGCTGGCAAGCCCATTAATACTTCTGAATCTTACTTTCCCAAAATGCAAAAGGAGACTAGAATATTCTACCTCCTCAGCTCCCTTTGCAGATTCCCTGACTTCCTTTAAAGCACTAGCTCAGGGGACCTCCTGGGGGAAGTTTTTCTTAATCTCCTCATGCGTTAGCTCACTCTCTCTCCTTGGAAATTTCTTTGTAAATAGCTTATGGTTTTTCATCCATGCATAGGTTCCCCATCTCCTCCCAGTAAAATGCAAGCTACTCCAGTGCAGGAATTGTTTTGTCTTTGTTTTTGTACTTTCATGATCTAACACAATGCCTGATATACTTTGTTCAGTTATTTCAGTCATATCTGACTCTTCATTACCCCATTTGGAGTTTTCTTGGCAAGGATACTGAAACGGTTTGCCATTTCATTCTCTGCTTCATTTTACTGATGAGGAAATTGAGGCAAAGAGGGTTAAGTGACTTGTTCCGGTTCACACAGCTAATATGTGTCTGAGGCTAGATTTGAACTCGGAAACACAAGTCTTCCTTATTTCAGACCCAGCACTCTAACCACTGTGCTATCTAGCTGCCCACCTAATACTAGTAAGTGTTCAATAAACGCTTTTTGAATTGAACTAAAATAATACTCACCTTTCCTACCTTACAGGGTTGGAAAGGAGTAAGCATTGGATGGGTACGTGCTGTCTTGCCGATCCACATGAAGGATTATTTATTTTGTAGAGGGAGAAGTCTGCCCTAGAATTCGGGGCCACCTCTGGGTCATTTTTTGATACAAGGATATTTATAGGCTGCTCTACCTTAGGCTAGGTCCCAACAGGATTTACAGAAATCCTGGCCCTCCTAGAGTTTCCATTATCACCATGCACCTAGAATTTGCAATCCTTTGGACTGGATGACACATTGCTGTTTCTAGGATTCCAATTTTAAATGCTATTTCAGAAGGATTTCAATTTTTTTTAATGCAATGTGAGAAAGATGTGGAGGTGGCTGTGGAGAATGGCTTTGAGTAAGGAATCAGGGATTTTTTTTTGGCCTTTCCTCTTTCTCTCCTTCTCTCTGATCTGCAAACCTTACTTTTCCAAATATCATCAACACCAGGGTTTTTAGAGGCTGTTTCTAAAAGTGCCCCAAAATGATAACCCTAAAAACGAGAATTTCTTTTGAAATTACTGTTGTTATGGTATGTGTGTTGTAATGGAAAGCCAGCCAGAAGACCTGGGTTTGGAACTAGTCTCTTTGGAGGGCTTGCTCTGTTATTAGGGACAAATCTCTCTTCACTTATTTGAGCCAGAATGTCCTCGTCTGTAAAAGAGAGACAAGAGACAGCATCAGGACAAATTGGACTCAAGGTTTTGCTTCAAATACGTAACTGGCTATATGATCCTGGGCAAGTCATTTAACTTTCCAGTGATCTAGGGAAATAAGTTGCAAAAAAAAAAAAATTCAGATCAGCCATAGTGGTCCTGAATCCTGTCTGTCCTTCCTCCACCACGTGGCTGGCCTTTCAGGCATTGCCCTCTTACTCCCCACAAAGGTGGAAACTTGGGTAAGAAGATCTCCGATAGGATACCTATCCATATCTCACACTGACTAGCCATGCCTTTATATCAGATATCAACTAAATCTATTTATATATTTACCCTTATGTGATATTAGCTATTATATCTATATAGATTCACACTTAAATTAGGATCACATTTATCCGTTATGTGCACATTTAATATACAAAAGAGACATAGACATATTGTTGTTGGGAAGTAAGTGCATTGTAAATCCCAAAGTGCTATAGAAATGTCAGATATTATTTTATTTTCTCCAGAAATATGTTCTTCTGCTGAAATATTGGTTATGTCTTTTTTTCATATGAGAATTTTTTCTTCCTTTTTCTTTTTTTTCTTTTTTCAAACATTATTTTATTTGGTCATTTTCAAACATTATTCATTGGAAGCAAAGATCATTTTCTTTTCCTCCCCCCCTCCCACCACCCCTCCCATAGCCGACGCACGATTCCATTGGGTATCACATGTCCTTGATTTGAACCCGTTTCCATGTTGTTGGTATTTGCATTAGGGTGTTCATTTAGAGTCTCTCCTCAATCATATGAGATTTTTAAAACTAAGCATATGCATGAGAACTTAATTACAAATGGTTCCCTGACTCTTGCAATCTATTTTTGAGATTTTGCAGATTTAACTATGAGTCTGTGATTTCATTTGTGTTGGGAAGTTCCAGGTGAGGAAACTCTCTTTGCCAATGGAGTCTGGCACCTTCTAATTTTGAAGACATTTCCTCTTCATTTTGTAGTCCCAGAGCATTGCCAAGGGACCCTAAGGGATAAGTGAGGTCAATAGATCAGAAGGGAGACTTGAACACAACTCTTACTGGCTTCAGGGGCATCTTTGGACTGTAACAAGTTGTCTCCTTATGCAGATATTAACAAACAATAAAATGTCCCCTGGGGGATGCTGATATACTTGGGAAAGTTCTACTGACCCAGGCTTTAGTTCCAGATCTTACAAATTCTCATCTTTTTAACCTATTTCTAGATCTGCTGATTATAATACAGATTTGGTGTGATAGAAAGAGCTGAGGTTCTAAAAGGCATAAAAACTTAGACTTTCCTGATGCAGTGTCCGGTGATCTGCCCACTATACCATATGAAATAATTAAGGAAAGTACATAGATATCTTCTGGGGAAAAAAAGGCAAAAATCTGGGAAAAGCAGACAAGAATGGAGATGTGTTGTGTTAATCAATAGGGAAGATTCTTCTGGGATATAGATTGGACCAGATGTCCCCTGAGACTCTTTCAACCCTGAAATTCCAGATCTGAGATTCTATGGAATGAGAATATCTAAGTTTGAATGTTTTACCTCTATGACCTACAGACAGTATCACCTTGAGTAAGTAAGTTAACTTCTCTAATTTGTCTTTTTTTTCCATCCTTTAAGCCCATTCCCATTCCAAAACTGTTTTTGCTTATTTCACACAGTAAGAAGCCTTTGTTGGAGAAGTTGTTTGACTTTAAGGTTGAAACTAGGGTTTTATTATATCCCTTAAAAATATTAAGCCTTCTCAAATTTATAAAAACACAAGTCATTCCCCAATTGATAAATGATCAAAGGACATGAACAGGCAGTTCTCAGATGAAGAAAACAGAACATTTCTAGTCATGTAAAAAATGCTCCAAATCACAATTGACTAAAGAAATATAAATTCAAACAAATCCGAGATACCACCTCACACTTGTCAGATTGGGTAATATGGACAAAAAGGAAACTGATAAATGATGGAGAGTATGTGAGAGAGTTGGGATACTAATACATTATTGGTGGAGCTGTGAACTAATATAACCATTCTTGTTGGAATCATACTCAAAGAATATAAAACTATGCATACCCTTTGACTCAAGAAACCACTACGAGGTCTGAATCCCAAAGGAATCAAAGCAAAAGGAAAAGAACATATTTGTACAAAAATATTTGCAGCAACTCTTTTTTGTAATGGCAAAGAATTGGAAACTGAGGGGATGCCCATCAATTGGGGAATAGCTGAACAAGTTGTGGCATATGATTGTAATGGAATACTATTGTGCAATAAGAAATGATGAACATGCTGAGTTCAGAAAAACCTGGAAAGACTTCTGTGAACTGATAAACAGAGTGTATGAGAAGTACCAGAAGAACATTGTATACAGTAATATTGCACAATGATTAATTGTGAAGAACCAAACTATGAGACAACTCCAAGGGTCCCCAGATGAAAAATGCTACCCACAGCCATAGGACAAACTGTCAGAGTCTGAATGTGAATAGAAACATACCATTTTTCACCTTATTTCCTTCATGAGTTTTTCTTGTATGGGCAATATCTGTCTTCTTTCATGACATGGGAATTATGGAAATATGAAGTTCATGACAGCACTGGTATAATCTATATCACATTGTTGATAATCTTGGGGGACAGGGAAGGAGGGTGTTTGAATTGCAAAATGTCAGAAAACAATTGTTGAAAAATGTATATGTAATAGACAAAACAAAAGGAATAGACAGAAAGAAAAATTAAGACTTGATGGTATTTTGTCAAGAATATAAGCAGGGGGGTGCAGATATGTGGCTCAGTGGAAGAAGAGCCAGGTCTAGAGAGGAAAGATCCTGGGTTCAAATGTGGCCTCAGATACTTCTTAACTGTGTGACTCCCTCCCCCTCCCCCATTGCCTAGCTCTTACCACTCTTCTGCCTTAGAATTAATACATAGTATTGATTTTAAGATAGAAGATAAAGGAGGAGGAGCAGGAGAAAGAAGGAAGAGAAGGAGAAGAAGGAAGAAGAAGAAGAAGAAGAAGAAGAAGAAGAAGAAGAAGAAGAAGAAGAAGAAGAAGAAGAAGAAGAAGAAGAAGAAGAAGAAGAAGAAGAAGAAGAAGAAGAAGAAGAAGAAGAAGAAGAAGAAGAAGAAGAAGAAGAAGAAGAAGAAGAAGAAGAAGAAGAAAGAAGAAAAAATATGGAAGGTGTGTAAGAAGGACAACCCTGACCTCAGTACTTGAAGGTCAGGCACTTAATATTTCCTCTCTCCCCCAGGGGTTCTCCAATAGCCTGAAGGGATTTGGGGGAGATTGACTAGTCTGATACTGGAATCTCTACCAATTATGTTCCCTTAATTTTAGGAGTCCCATGAACCCCAGTTCTATTTAACCACTTAACAGTTTGAGGAACTTTTATAGAGAAACATTTATTTTAAAGGTATAGCAAGAGCAAACATCCAAACATTGCCCCTACCCCAAAGAAGTGGGGACACAATCCCACTTTATGCCACCTCAGTCTCTGGGAAGGGGAAGAAGATTAGGCTCACAGTTTAACTCAGTTCCTAAATAAATTAGTCTTATTAAGTTCCAAATCCAAAGTCTCCCTGGGGTTGAGCCCCAGTATCCTGACTTCTTGGGACTTTCCTGCTGGATTGGTGGCAACAGAAAGCCTGGAATTTATAGTGAACATGCTCTGGAGAAATAGGACCTTCAACCCTGCGGCTGGGATGTGAGGGAAGAGAGGGAGAAAGACAACAGAGACATACATACATACAGACAGACAGACAGACAGACAGAAACAGAAACAGACAAAAACAGACAGAGAGAGAGACAAGGACAGAGAAACAGAAAAAGGCAGATCAACAGAGATAGACAAACAGAGGCAGAGACAGAGAGATACAGAGAAAGAGGCAGACACAAAGAGAGACAGAGGCAGAGAGACAAAGACAGACAGACAAAGACAGAGATAGACAGAGAGTCAAAGATAGAAAGAGACAGAGAGAGACAGATAGACACACACACACACACACACACACACACACACAGACAGAGACAGAGAGACAGAGAGTCTGGTTGTTTTACACATACTACCTGTTCCTACTCTCCAATCAATGGAAAGAAGTCAGCTCCTTCCCCTTGCCCTGTGGCAGGGCTTCCATGCTGTATTCTACCAGAAGCAGGTCTTTGCCATCCCTCATGGGAGGAGGGGGAGGCCCATCTTAGGTCATTTTGCACATTCAGCAAAACCCCATTACAGGTGAATTAGGGGCTCCTGATCGTTGACTTGGAAGAACGTTTGACAAAATGACCCAACGATTAAACAGTCCGTTAAAGGATCTATTTAGAAGTGTCTTTGCTAACATGGTGTTAGCTTGCACATGCATGAAGTCAGTTAATGCCCTTTTCTGGGTCTATTCCAGTGGCTGAGAAGCAGACTCGCTAAGTAACTGTTGGCTTTAACAATAACGGTGCTGATAGCTAGCGTTTATACATCTCTCGGGTTAGCTTTTATCTGTTTTAATGGCTTAAATCAGCCCTCAACTGATGGGACCCCTTCATAGGACATTAAGGTTTGCAAAGCACTCTTATATGCATAGTCTCATGTAATCCTCATAACAAGCCCGTGAAGTAAATGTTAGATGTTATTCTATCTCTATTTTAGGAATAAGGAAACTAAGGCTGAAAGACATTACGTGACTTGCCTAGTATCACATGACTAATAAGTATCTGTGGCAGGATTTCAATTCAAGGCTTCCTCTCTCCAAGTCCTGCACTCTATCCTTCTATCTCCTAGTTACTTCAATACAAGGCAAAGACAGTTTAGGTAGCCTTCCCAACTACCCAAATGGGATATGGTTTGAGGGATAATATCAAGAACATGGGCATGGTGGGCAGCTAGGCTTCCCAGTGGATAGTGCCCTAGACCTGGAGTTAGGAGGTCCTGGGTTCAAATCTGTCCTCAGAAACTTCCTAACTGTGTGACCCTGGGCAAGTCACTAAACCCTGAATGCTTAGTTCTTTTGGCTCTTCTGCCTTGAGAAGGTAAGGGTTGAAAAAAAATATTTTAATTAAAAAAACAAACATGGGCATAGATTGGGAGTTAGGCCATCTAGGTTCTAGTCTGAGATCTGTCCCTAATAGTTGTAGAGAAGTCACTTGTTCAACATCCTCATGGGATGTCAAATGGGAACAATATAATACCTTCCCTTCCCAACTCTATCTTAAAGTCTGAAGATACTTTGAAGTGGGAATATGTTCTGTTCACTCCTCAGATTTAAAGTTTTTTTTTTTAAATAAAAACCCTTACCTTCCATCTTGGAGTCAATACTGTGTATTGGCTCCAAGGCAGAAGAGTGGTAAGGGCTAGGCAATGGGGGTCAAGTGACTTGCCCAGGGTCACACAGCTGGGAAGTGTCTGAGGCCAGATTTGAACCTAGGACCTCCCATCTCTAGGCCTGGCTCTCAATCCACTGAGCTACCCAGCTGCCCCCAGATTTAAAGTTTTAAAGGCTGTTCAGTGAGTGGAACAAGACCAACATCTGGAAACTTTGGACTTCTAAAATATGTAAAGAGGTAAGAGAAGTAAATGAAATCTTAGAAAAATTAGTTAGTAGATATGTGGAGAAAAATAAATAGGGACAAAAAGGAATATAACTTCTTTTCAGCAGCACATGGTACATTCACAAAGATCAACCATGTATTAGTCCATAAAAACATTGCAAACAAGTGCAAAAGAGCAGAAATAATAAATGCAACCTTCTCAGATCACAATGCAATGAAAATGATAATTAGTATGGGTACATGGAAAGGCAAATCAAAAATTAATTGCAAATTAAACAATACAATTCTCCAAAATCAGTTAAAGAACAAATCATAGAAACAATTAATAATTTCATTGAAGAAAATGACAATGATGAGACATCCTTTCAAAATCTATGGGATGCAGCCAAAGCAGTACTCAGGGGGAAATTTATATCCTTGAGTTCATATATTAACAAATTAGGGAGGGCAGAGGTCAATGAATTGGGCATGCAAATTAAAAAAACTAGAAAGTGAACAAATTTAAAATCCTCAGATGAAGACTAAATTAGAGATCCTAAAAATCAAAGGAGAAATTAATAAAAATGGAAGTCAAAGAACTTTTGATTTAATAAATAAGACTAGAAGCTGGTACTTTGAAAAACAAAATATGTGTTTTGGGCCAGACTGCTTCTTGCTTCTCTTTATTTAATTATATTTTCTTTTTAGAATGTGATTATGTTTGTTATTCATTGCTGTGTGCTATATTAACTTAGAGCACTACAAAGACTCCCTTGGGTCACAGTGTTCATTGAGGACACATATAAATAGACATATTCTATGTTCTTCTTCTGAGGAGTGTGTGTTTCAGTGTCAGTAGACTTAGTCAGTTTGTAAGGCTAATAGCCTGTGGCCCCTTGGCAGACAGCCACTGTGGACTGAAACCAGATGTCAGTCCTTGTCTTTGGTGCATTAAAAAAGGTAGGGTGTCCTGATCTTGGGAGGTGGTCCCAAAGCCAATGAATTCTGCCTTGTGGAGGCCATGGCTGTCCCGTGGTGTTCAATACTTGGAACCACATTTTGAGACAGACTGATTTAGCCACTGAGCATCCAGTAAAGAGGAATGAGAGTGATGACTGGCTAAAGGAACTGGGGATGTTTGACCTGGAAAAAAGATCAAGGCAAGACTTCCTAACCTTGTTTGTATCATGGACTCCTTTGGCCAACCTGGTGAGGTCCCAAGGACCCCTTCTCAGAATGATGTTTTAATTGCATAAAAAGAAGAATGTAGCAAAGGAAACCAATTAAGTCAAAATATAGTGAACAAGGGGGCAGCTGGGTGGCTCAGTGGATAGAGAACCAGGCCTGGAGATGGGAAGTCCTGGGTTCAAGTGTGACCCTGGGCAATTCACTTAACCCCCATTGCCTAGCCCTTACCATTCTTCTGCCTTAGAGTCAATACAGAATATTGATTCTAAGACAGAAGGTAAGGGTTTAAGATACATATCTACATATATACATAGTTATCATTTTTTTTTAGTTTCAGACTCCAGACTAAGATGTTCCTAGTGGTCCCCAAAGGGCAGAACTAGGAACTATGAGGAGAGGTTGCAAAGAGGAAGCTTTGGGTTTGATCTCAGGGAATACTGAAATGAAAGTTGTCTGAAAGTGAAATGAGGAGCAATCAGGTGACTCAGTGGATAGAAAGTCAGGCTTGGAGATGGAAGGTCCTGGGTTCAAATGTGACTTCAGATACTTTCTAGCTATGTGACCTTAGGCAAGTCACTTCACCCTAATTGCCTAGCTCTTACTGCCCTTCTGCCTTGGAACTAACACTTAGTATGGATTCTAAGACAGGAGATAAGGGTTTAAAAAAAAAAAGGTGAAATGAACAGCCTTAGGAGGCTCTGGTTTGTCCTCTTTAGCTATCAGGGGATGCTTTTGTCTTTCTCTGCATTCATGGTACTCAGCCCTGTGCCTGGTACACAGTTCATGTACAACATGTCAACAGTTTAATGTTTGATGATTAATATATATCATTTATTGGAATGTAAAGAGATTCCTTATTGACTAGAGGAGCTCTGAGGCTCTTTCCAATTCTGAAATTCTGAAAATTAGGTAAATCCATCCATAAGCAACTCAGAGGCTTAGGGTAGAAAGCTGGGTCTGGAGTCAGCCCAGACCAGACCAGAGAGTGAATGCAGCTTCAGCACTTACTAGCCTGCTAGCCGGGGAACCTTGGGCAAGTCGTTTCACCTTTGCCTACTTCAGTTTCCTTGTCTGTAAAATGGGGAGAGTAGTAGTACTTCAAGGGTTGTGAGGATAAAACGAAATAATACTTATAAAGTGCTTTGCAAACCTTAAAGTCCTGTGTAGATGATTCTTGTTCTTCTTCTTGTTCTTGTTCTTCTTATTTTTCCCCATCCCAAGATTTCTCCTAGAGTATATTCATCAAGAATCCAGATGAGAAACTTGAGACCAGGTAATTTGTAGGTTTAATAGAATACTTGATTCCAGGCATTTCCAAAGGAATTCCATAGAATTCCTTCACTAGGAATTCCCTTCTTTCTTATCTCTGTCTCCTGGTTTCTTTCTTTTTTTAATTAAAATTTTATTTTAAAATCCGTATCTTCTGCCTTAGAATTGATACTGAGCATCACCAAATGTGGAGGAGCTCAGTAAAGGGCTCAGCAAGTCCTCACACCAGAGGTGCTAGTCCTCCCTGAACATGCCAATCTCCCTGGTTCAAGGGCATTGTGAGATCCAAAGGCAGCAGGAAGTTAGGTTCAAATTCTGCCTCTATTTCTAGTTGTTTAACTAGGGACAAATCATTTAAGCTCTATGAGCCTCAGTTTCCTCATCTGTAAAATGAGGATAATAATCCCTGCAGTTCCTATTTCCCAAGGTTGTTATGAGGATCAAATGCGATGAAGTATCTATATGCCAGCTATTATTATTACATGTATGGAAAGCAGATGCTTTCTCACTGTAAACCTCAAAATTCCTTAGACTTATAAATGTTGGAAATTTCACCATTGGGATATTTCATACTTGGAAAATTTCTTACTGATAGTCTATTGGAATGGGAACTCCATTGGCATGGGAGGTTCCTTCTCTTCCCTTCTTAAGATTACTTTAGGACAGAAACCCTTTGCTGAACAATGGAAAGGACTTTGACCTATGCTTAAGCATAGAACAGGAATTTCTTTGAGTCTTGATTGATTTTAGAATTGATACAATGGAGATACTTGGAATAAATCTCCACCCTATTCAGTCCTAATAGGATTGAGTAAGGGCTGCAGCCTAGATCAAAATTTAATTATTCCAATCTCTACCATACTCAAGTTAACAGGATTTAGAAAGGGCTGTAGCAAAGGAGTATAGATTTAATCATTTGAAAATATGACCTTCAACAGACATGTGCAAAAGCCAGAAACCTCTGGGCGGTCCTGGGTTAAGCGAGAGCCTCCATTGACAGGGAAATTGATGAAGAGTGATTGGTAGATGTGAGGACTGAGGGGAGGCAACTTGGATGGTGTCCTTAAAGATAGGAGGGTCTGGAGACTCAGGAGAGAGGATTGAGTTTTTGGTCGGTGTGGTTCCTGGGCTCTGAGGAAGCTTGCTCTGAAGGAAGCTGAAGGTGGGGGCCTCTGAGACTGTTTCTCCATTTTGGACACGTGAGTGAAAGGGACTGATCTCTTTTCTTTGCCCCAGCTATCTAAGGGCTTGGGCCTTTTGGCCCAGCCTAAACAGAAGGGGTATTTAAGCCCTATTCCCTTCTCTCTCTATATATATCTCTAATTCCTTTCTTGCTCCTATTGTAATTAAACTCCAAAAAAGGCTGACGGCTGACTTGAGTTTTTCATTTAGGAATTACATAGCTGATTCCTTGGCGACCTTAAATTAATATATATCAGTCTTTTAAAGTGATTCCCTTGTAACATTGTGGCTGACCACACGGGAGTCTAAAGAATCCTCTCAATAAAACTTTTTCCTTGCCTTTTTACTATACTGTTTCACCACTTAGTCCTTTTTTTTTTAACAAAAAACTTGGCTTAAAGACACAGCTGCTAGAACACGTGAGTATAAAAAACTTTTTCTCTTTTCTCCTTAAGTTAAATTGGAATCAGCAGTTTTTTTCTTTTTCTTCCCTTTAATCTTAAGGGACAGCTGGGTAGCTCAGCGGATTGAGAGCCAGGCCTAGAGACAGAAGGTCCTGGGTTCAAATCGGACCTCAGATACTTCCCAGCTGTGTGACTCTGATAGACAGAAAACAGCTGTTTTTAAATCTCAGCAACAGGACTCTAAAGTCCTGGCTGGAAGAACTGTTTCTAAATATCCTTTCCCTTAAGGAACAACTTCCTGGATTAAAAAAAAAAAAAAACCCTGTGGAAAGTTTGTTGCTTTGCCCTGCTCCCCACGTGTTTTGTGAAATTACAAAATATACATATAAAAATGAGTACTACATTCTTTGACAATTATATGGCAGCTGAAGAAGTAGGGGCATTGAGGAATGAAGGATACCTCCAAATTTTTATATTAATAGGTACTGTCATTTTTGTACTCCTCAATACTATATTTAGAGATGAAAAAATAAAAAATATTGAGGATAAAATAAAACAAAATGAGGATAAAATAAAACAAAATGAGGATAAAATAAAACAAAATGAGGATAAAATAAAACAAAATGAGAATAAAATAGAAAATATTGAGGATAAAATAGAAAATGTTGAGGATAAAATAGAAAAAAATGAGGATAAAATAGAAAATATTGAGGATAAAATAGAAAATATTGAGGATAAAATAGAAAAAATTGAGGATACAATAGAAAAAATTGAGGATACAATAGAAAAAATTGAGGATAAAATAGGAAATATTGAGAATAAAATAGAAAAACTTGAGGATAAAATAGGAAATATTGAGAATAAAATAGGAAATATTGAGGATAAAATGGGAGATATGGAAGATAAAATAGGAAAAATTGAGGAAAAAATGCAAGCCCAATTAGAAGATCTAAAATGTTTCTTACAGGATCAATGGGCAAACACCCACTCTACCAGAAACAGACCTGTTTCTGAACCTTTGAATGAGGAAATTTCCTTCCCTGAAATAGAGATGGAAAACACCTTCCCTATAGCCCAGTTAACAGACTGCTTCTCTCGTGCAGTGCAAATCTTGTCTGAATTTAATCCCCAAAACCCTTCCCCTGCAATCCCAGCTTCTCATGTTCCTTCTCCTACAGAAAACCAAATTCCAATGCAAGGGAGATCTTGTCCTCCTAGAGAAACCTGTCCTTGTCAAACTGACCCACAGGTGCAAAATCCAACTAGAGGCCTGTTTCCTCTAAGAGAAGTACCTGAAATAGGACGAAATGGGGATGTGGTGACTTTAAGACATAGGATACCGTTTACTCCCCAAGAAATAAATGAATTTACACGAAATATCCCCACATATGAACAAGATCCTTTTCTAGTAACAAAAAAGATGGGAGACATATTTTTTCAATATAATCCGTCTTACAAGGACGTTGAGAGCTTACTACAGGCTTTTTTAAGTGAACGTGAAAAAAATAAAATAATTGCTCATGTCAACAAAACCCGGGGGCGTAATGCAGCACATTGGCCATCTCAGGATCCCGAATGGGACTATAATAATCCTGAGGACTATCTACAACTATACCGTTGTAGAGAGGCCATCCTCACGGCCATGAAGGAATGTGCGGACAGTACAGATAAGTGGATGGAACTGGAAAAAATTAAGCAAAAGGAAAACGAAACACCCTCCAGATTTATGGACAGAATTATCGAGTTTGGGGACAGATACTTAGATTGGGACTTAAATAAAGAGAATAGTTTAAGACAAGTTAGAAGAATCTTTGTAAATAATTCTTGCAAAGTAATTAAAAATTATTTTAAAACACAATGCCCAAGATGGTCAGATATGGACCTTGAAGAATTGCGAAAAACAGCTATATATGTTTTTAAGGGAAACGAAGAAAAGGAGAAAGAGAATAATGATGACATGGAGGAAATGAAGAAAAAAATGAGATGTGTAATAGATAGGATAACTAAATTAGAAAGTGGGCATGATAATGAACCAACGACAATTGCCCCTCTCCAGAAATCCAATTATCAATCCATTACTTGCCACTTCTGTGAGAAGAAGGGCCACAAAATGATGGAATGTAGAACCTTTCTTAAGATGTTTGGAAGGAATACACAGTTTAATAATGGTTTTAGAAATAATAACTATAGAAATTATGATAATGGTTATAGAAACCAGAATTCTAGAAATTATAATAATGACTATGGAAATAACTATAATGAATATAGAAATAAGAACTTTAGAAACCAGAATTATAGAAATAGGAATTGGGAATTTAATGACAATGCTCAAATTGAAGAAAATTTTAATGATAATACTCAACAATATATGAGAAATGGCGCTCGTCCAAAAATTACTCGAGGTGCTAATGATCCTCAGAGAGGTGCCCTTCAGGAGGGTGCCCAGGGAACTTCCCAGTATAATAAAGATGATTCTTCTTAGATTGTATTGATTTTGTTGATATTAATTAACCTTTTTCAGTTTTTTTTTTCTCTCCTCTCCAAATAGTAGGAAAGATGAATAAAGAACTTAAGACTATGATTGGCAAATTATGCACTGAGACCCATTTAAAATGGCCTGAAATTCTCCCTCTGGCCCTATTTTATCTTAGAAGCAGGCCTAGAGGAGACTTACATATTTCACCATTTGAGATGCTTTTTGGACATCCGCCTATACAGGCTAAGCCTTTCTCCCCGGCTTATACATCGCTATTAGGGGGAGATATTACTATTGCTTCCTATATACAGGAGTTACAGCACAAACTACGTGAACTTCATGAATCCGGAGCTGCAGTACAAGCTGGACCATTAGACTTTTCTCTGCATGACCTGAACCCAGGAGATAAAGTTTATATCAAGAATTTCAAGCGAACTGGAGCAACTCAACCTTCATGGGAAGGACCATTCCAAATATTATTAACTACTCCAACATCTATAAAGATTGGAGAAAGAGACTCTTGGATTCACTGCTCACATGTGAAGAAAGCATCTTCTGCTGAGACTGATTGACTCTATCCTATCATATGAATTGTGACTCTATCTTATCATAAGAATTGGAGATAATAATCCATAGACAAATGGATGCTGGTTTTTTTTCTCTCAAGAATATATTGAATTACTGATTTTTTTTCTTATTTTTTCTTATTTCTTTTCTTTTATTTTTTATCAGAATATTTTATTTTTTTTCTCATTTTTTGTACTGAAGGTACACATAATTAATATTAATATTATTTTTTTCCCTGCAGTAATACAAGTTAATATATATACTCTTGCTATAATATCAATATATGCCTAAAAGCTTTAAACTATGGGAACCTGCCATTTATTGATAAAATATTATAGGACTGTGATTAATGTTTGTGTCTGATTCCAGGAAAAGGGATAAAAACAAGGAGCACAGACTAAACCTGAATAGTGCCAATAGAGCACACAAGAAATATTAAAGTGAGACTCGAGGTTGCGACGCTTAACTTATGTTTAAGTCGTAGGACTTCCTTGTATCTACACTCTTTTCGAAATACTCAAACAAGTACAAAGCTTGACTATCATGCTGGCTCCCTATATCCCTGAGGAAAAAATCAGACAAGGGAATGACAATTCCCCATCAAAATAGAATTCTAATTCTTTCCTTCTTATATTATGGCAACTTCCTGTAGTCTTGGCTACAAATGGCTAAGTGAAATATTACTGCATTCTGTCCTACATACTTGTGGGATAGAAATTACTTTAAACTGGACCTATACAAGGTCTATTTTGAATTTTTCTTATGTTTTTGATTATTTTTCTATTCTTTTGATAATTGACACATACACCCCCATAACTGAACATTGCATTCTGAGCTAAACTTGATATATATATATATATTTTTAAATACTTACTTCAGGGGGGATTGTATTTTAATTTAAAATCTAAGAATTTTTGAATTTTTTTTGTTTGAGATTTTATTTTTATAAAAATCCAAGACTTTTGTTTAAGATTTTACTTTTATAAAAATTTTCAAAGATTTTGATTTTGTTCGAGAAAAGATCTTCAAGAAAGAAGCTTGAAACTTTTATATCCAGAGAATGAACTGTTGCAGAAAGATGCCAAAAACCTACACTTCATCAAGAAGATCAAGAATGAACTTTGGATGTGATTGATTGGACTGAACTTTTGATTGAACATTTATTGTAACATTTATGCCAAAAGGGACTGCCCCTAATTTGGCTTTCTGTCAATGCGCCTAGCAAACATTGGTTTTGCTTTCTTTTCTTTTCTATTTCCTCTCTCACTATTCTAATTTCTCTTAGAAAATTGAATATTGTATATATCTTTAGTTAGAAGTGAATTTAGAACTACAAAATGATTATATTAAATGATCAATGGGGAGACTAGTCTCCCAATGATCATCAGGGGGGATTGTAAACCTCAAAATTCCTTAGACTTATAAATGTTGGAAATTTCACCATTGGGATATTTCATACTTGGAAAATTTCTTACTGATAGTCTATTGGAATGGGAACTCCATTGGCATGGGAGGTTCCTTCTCTTCCCTTCTTAAGATTACTTTAGGACAGAAACCCTTTGCTGAACAATGGAAAGGACTTTGACCTATGCTTAAGCATAGAACAGGAATTTCTTTGAGTCTTGATTGATTTTAGAATTGATACAATGGAGATACTTGGAATAAATCTCCACCCTATTCAGTCCTAATAGGATTGAGTAAGGGCTGCAGCCTAGATCAAAATTTAATTATTCCAATCTCTACCATACTCAAGTTAACAGGATTTAGAAAGGGCTGTAGCAAAGGAGTATAGATTTAATCATTTGAAAATATGACCTTCAACAGACATGTGCAAAAGCCAGAAACCTCTGGGCGGTCCTGGGTTAAGCGAGAGCCTCCATTGACAGGGAAATTGATGAAGAGTGATTGGTAGATGTGAGGACTGAGGGGAGGCAACTTGGATGGTGTCCTTAAAGATAGGAGGGTCTGGAGACTCAGGAGAGAGGATTGAGTTTTTGGTCGGTGTGGTTCCTGGGCTCTGAGGAAGCTTGCTCTGAAGGAAGCTGAAGGTGGGGGCCTCTGAGACTGTTTCTCCATTTTGGACACGTGAGTGAAAGGGACTGATCTCTTTTCTTTGCCCCAGCTATCTAAGGGCTTGGGCCTTTTGGCCCAGCCTAAACAGAAGGGGTATTTAAGCCCTATTCCCTTCTCTCTCTATATATATCTCTAATTCCTTTCTTGCTCCTATTGTAATTAAACTCCAAAAAAGGCTGACGGCTGACTTGAGTTTTTCATTTAGGAATTACATAGCTGATTCCTTGGCGACCTTAAATTAATATATATCAGTCTTTTAAAGTGATTCCCTTGTAACATCACCCACTGCTAATGGTACTCTGGTTAATTGTCTCCTATGGAGAAGGAACTTATTAGTGGTTCAGGTTGTTTCTTTCAACATGCTGAGTCTCTGAAGTCTTTTCCCCTCATTTTCTATGCAACTGAATTCCAAACCTTTGCTGGAAAAAAAAAATGAGTCCCCTTCCTTCTAAAGAATCTGTCTGGAAATTATGGCCCAAGAGCCAGTTCCACACCAATAAGCTCACAGCCGCGTAGACTAGAAACTTCTTCTCTATAGGCTCAATATTGTTCAGGGCCATTTAATACCCAGAAGCTAGTTGGTTCCTGACAAACCAAAATGACTGTGTTATGAGCTTTGCCAAGTGTTTTGTGCCATGCAAATACGAGGAACTTTCGATCCTCTACCAAAGTGGAAGTGATTCCTTTTGGTGTGGAGGTTCTCAAATGCAAGCATTAATGGAGCCCACCAAAGCCTTGTATATGTACATTATGACCAGAAATAGACTGAGTCCCAACTATCAAAAAAAGATCATCATGGGTTTAAACTACAACCTGGGGGCAGGTAGGGGATACAATGGATAGGGCCCTGGGCTTGGAATTAGGGAGACTCATTTTATGACTTCAAATCCAGCCACAGACACTTACTAGCTGGGTAACCCTGGGAAAGTCTCTTAATCCTATTTGCCTCAGTTCCCTCATCTGTAAAAATGAACTGGAGAAGGACACGGCAAACCAATCTAGCATTTGTCAAGCAAATCTCAAATTGGGTTACAAGGAGATGGACCCAACTGGAACACAAAATTAAACGATAACTTAAGGACTTTATAGTCTAGCTGGAGGAGATAGGTACATATATGGGTATATTAAAAGTCTATACAAAATGCATTCAAGTAATTTGGGAGTGACACTAAGAGCAGGGGGTGGGGGAAAAGGAGGGCACTTAGGCATGAGGAAAGGTCTTAGAAAGGGTCCTTGAGAAAGTGATGTGGCAAAATTGGGACACTAATACATTGCTGGTGGCATTGTGATCTGATTCAATGGATTCTGGAGGGTAATTTGGAACTATGCCCAAAGGCCTAAAAATCTGTGTTATCCTTTGATCCTATTAGGTCTATATTATTTATTATATTATATTATTACTATTAGGTCTGTATCCCCCAAAAAGATAACAAAAAGGGGGAAAGGGCCTACTTGTACAAAAATATTTATAACATCTCTTTTTGTGGTTGTAAGGAATTGGAAATTAAGGGATATCCATTGATTGGGACATGGCTGAACAAATTGTGGTATATGATGATGATGGAATACTACTGTGCTATAAGAAACAATGAGGAGATGATTTCAGAAAAAGCTGGAAAGACCTGCATGAACTGATGCAAAGCAAAATAAGCAGAACCAGGAGAACACTGTACACAGAAACAACAATATTCCAAGATGATCAGCTGTGAAAGATTTAGCTTTTCTCAAACAATACAACAATCCAGGACAATTCTGAAGGACTAATGACACAGAATGCTATATACCTATTTTTCATATTATTTTATTTATGGTTTTACTTTGAGGTTTTGTTTTTTTATGAGTATTCTCTTATAACAATGACCAATATGGAAGTATGTTAGCATGATAATACATGTATAACCCAGGTCAAATTACTTACCATCTTTGAGAGGGTGGAAGGAAGAGAGGGAGAAAATTTGGATCTTATAATTTTGAAAAATGTGTTGAAAATTGGTATTACATGTAATTGGGAAAGTAAAATAGAAAATATATTTTAATTGAAAAAAGAAAGAGTCCTTGAGCTGAGCCTTGAATAAAACTAGAGTTTAAAAAAGTAGTTCAGTCTTAGAATTGGAAGGTACCTCACTGGGAGTTTCATCTGATTGTACCCCAAACAAGAAGCCTGTGATCTCCCAATAAATGGACATGTAGCAGCAACCTAAAACCTTCCAGTGATGGAGAACTCACTTCTCCCTGAAGCAATCTATTTCACTTTTAATCCTTAGGAATTTTTCATTACATTGAAAATTAGTTTGGTTAACTGGTACATATTGGCTTTAGTTTTGCCCTTGGAAGTAAGCAGACCAGTTTAATGTCTTCTTAACATATTCTTTCAAAAATTCTAAAGGGGAGGATCACATCCCCTTGAGTTTTCTCTTCTCTATGCTAAATGTACCCAATTACTGCCTGGCTTCAGTCTATGTCAGCATCCAGGAGCAGCCCTCTTCTGCAAAGTTTGTCATTTGTCTTGTAGAGTCAGAACTGAGCAATGTACTCCAGATGTGATCTAACCATGGAAGAAGATAATAAGATATCACCATCCCTAATTATGGATGCTATCCTTCTACTTATTGTTCAGCCATTTTACTTGTGTCTAACTCTTTGTGATCCCATATTCTCCTGCTAATGTGGCCTAAAATTCCTTGTATGTTGGGGTTTGGCAGGCTGCTATATCACACTGCTATTTGATATGGACTTGAATGCCCACAAAAGCCACTAAGCCCTCCTCCCTCTTTTCCTAGATCCAGCTCTCCCATTCCATGTTCTTGGAATTTATTTTTGAACCCAAATATAGAACTTTATACTTGGCTTTATTAAATCTTATTAGCTTTAGACCCTTGTTTCCATCTTTCAAGAGCCTACTGAGTCTCAGTTCTGGCATCCATCATGTTATCTATCCCTCCAAGCTTTATGTTTTTCTGATTTGATTGTGTAGGGAATTTACGTCCATCTTCACTTCTAATAAGAATGTTGAATCATACAAGGATAAGGACAGAGTCATCAGACACTCCACTGAAAACTTCTGTCTTAATTCCTGAGCTTTTAGGTCGAGTTAGTCAATTTGGAACTTACATAAAAGTTTAGGCTTGTAGTTATCTTTTAAAGGTAAATACAGCTGAGTTTTTTATATGCATGAAAGTTTTGGTTAATCAGTTATTTTTGATATTTGGTCTTGAACTGAAATCTTACCACAAATTCTGAACACCATCGTTACAATAGTAAGAACCCTATTCATTGAACATGACTGACTTTGAACTTTGTGCAATAAGAAAAAAGTATAAGATTTATTGTGCATGACTTCATACCCATCACTAGATACAATTGTCTTCTCATAAATACTACAACTCATTCAAATATAAATACATATTCTTAAAGACATATTGCAGATGAATACAAAATAAAACTAGAATTGAAAACTGATCCAAAGGGAGTCTCTCCTACTAAGAATCTAGGCACCATTAAAAAAAAAAAAACCCTTACCTTCTATCTTGGAGTCAATACCATGCATTGGTTCCAAGGCAGAAGAGTGTTAAGGACTAGACAATGGGGGTTAAGTGACTTGCCCAGGGTCACACAGCTGGGAAATGTCTGAGGCCAGATTTGAACCCAGGACCTCCCATCTCTAGGCCTGGCTCTCAATTCACTGAGCTACCCAGCTGCAACCCCTCTTCCCCCTCCTCCCCCCCCCCCCCCCCCGCACCATTTTTAGAGAAGAGAGCCAACCAGAAAAAAAAATGGATTTGAAGTGTAGGATAGATGGAGAATGAAATGTATCCAAATGTCTTGTCAAGCTCACAATAAATCTGCTGGAAAAGGCTAATGAGCAAACAATATAACATAGAGGATATTACAGAAAACAATTAGACCCCTGGAATCAGTTAGTCCACATGCTTCTATTCTCCGCTGAATGTTTCAGAGGTCTTAAGGACTTCAAAAGAGGAGTTGGACTCTCAGCCCCACCAAAACAAAACAAAAAAACAAACCACCATCCATAGAAGTTATTTTGGATGGGTGATTGAAATCATCTGCTCCCCTTATAGTGATTACGGCATCTGAATATCAAGTTAGCAAATTATTCCATAGTTTACAAAGTCTAAAAAGAGCACATTGTGACATAATCCAATAATTTCTCAAGTAACTGTATCTGAATAAAGTAGAAGTAAATAAAGTAGAATCTGTCTTGTCAGGCTACAAGGTGTTCAGAAAAAACTGCAGAGGCTTTTCTTCAATGTCTGCCTAAAAATAAACCAATTGCCACCAATAAAAAACTAACATGAAAATGTGGAATTTTATATTTTTGTCCTTCACTATAGAATTAAAGCAATGTCATAGCTTATGCAGTAAATGGATTCTTATAATAATGCTTCTTGGCATGCAATTTTTAGGGGGTCGGGTCATTAACGTATAAAACTATTATTTTCCAAACAGAGTCTCATTTCTCAAAAGCCAAACAATATAAGGATTGTTGGCAGATATTGTCTTATAGTCCCTGTATAGACTTGTATCCACTTGGTGCTTAATAAATGTTTAGGCAGTTGGTGGGTTATGCCTCAAGTCAGGAAGAACTGGGTTCAAATACAACCTTAGTCATTTCCTAGCTGTGAGAGTCTAAACAAGTTATCTAACTTCTCTTTACCTATAATTTCCTCAACTGTAATATGGTGATAATAGTATCAACTTCATAAGGCTGTTGTGGAGATCAAAGGAAGTCATATTTGTAAAGCACCTAGCATAATGCCAAGCACATAGTAGGTGCTTAATAAATGGTTGTTTCCTTTACTTCATTTGTATGCTGAGTTAAGTTGAAGGTAGTAACTAAGACCATTGCAAGAGGTAAAGAATACAGAGCAGGGGAATGGGAATTCCATTCTCATTCATGGAGACAGGTTCATCACCCCTGATAATCAACCTAGGAGGGATTTCAGGATTTCAAAATTTCACTGACTTGGTTTCCTTTCTCTGGCTCCTAGCCTTACTTTTACTCTTGCCTCTGAACGAGGTAGTGGATTGAGGAATTTCTCACCCATTCAACAGTTTCCACCCACTTGTGTTTAAGGGGAAATGCATTGATTCCTTGTTTCTTCTTGAGACTTTTGTGATCCTTGGAGCTTTAATTTTGAACTTTTCCTTTTGCACCCCCCCCCCCAATCCCCCAGAAGGAAAAGACTTGTGCAATGAGTTGGCTGGCTCCTGGTGTTAAGACTAGAACAAGGCAGAAAGACAGGTGGGTGGTTCTTGGAACTCCATTATAGGTAATGGCGAGCCATTTTTAAATGTATAGTTTCTTCCCCTTCTCAGTAAGAGAAGCATCAGCCTTGTACCCTCTCCTTTGAGCAGACGGGTACCAGTGTTGCTAGTTACAACTACAGCCAGCTGCGGCGGAGCCCATCAGCCCCATGGAATTGTTTCAACCTTTTGTGTGTGTGGGCAGGAAGCTGTGGTTCACAGTGGTTGGGTCAATGTACCTGGCACAGCTGATGCAGCTCCCTATTTCTTTGTGGGGGTGGGGAGAGGAGTGTGTGCTTGACCTGCTGCAAAGCATGTGGGTCTACGAGTCCTTGAAAATTCTGGGACATGGAGCTATCGAGCCCAAAGAAAGATTCTTTCAGTCTATGGGGTTAGAGGAAGACTGTCCCCTTGCCTCTACACACCCCATCCCCCAAGTTTCAGACCCTGTCCCCAAGATACTCAAGAAATATCCCCTCAAAGCTTTCAGATTGCGTCTTGTCCTCTGTGCATGGAGTCAGGTGAGTAATGGGCTTCAAGATGGTGGTCCCTCTGCCACCTTTTCTGGATTCCAATCTGGCTCCCTCTATTCTCCAGGCAGTTCTCAAATCACGGCTTCCCTGGCAGCTCTGGGGCCTGGCTCACCCAGGTGTCACGGCCTTTAGAAAGGATTGGGATGGAGGCTGTCCTTAATGCTTTGTGGAAGCAGGAATTTCCTGTCCCTGCTTAGACGATCGCTGTCCAAAGAGCCACAGAGACCCCAGGTTAGAGCTCGGATTCAGCAATTCTCAGAGAGCCTGGCTTAAAGTGCAGATTCAGCGATTTCAGCCAGCTGACACAGCAGGCTGGAGAAAGATGGTCTGTCTTCTGGTTTCTAGAGAAAGAGGAAAGCCCAGTAGTGTGAGTCTTCCCAGGAGACAAAGAAGACAGCCCGAAGCAGGGTCTCCCGTCCCACAGTAGTCTAAACCACACTTTGAAACGATTTACCAGCATGGTCTCAACCACTGCACATCAACAGGGAATGTGTGTGTGTGTATATACACACATCGAAGAAAAACCCCTCTTAATCGTAATTTAACTAATTTGAACTTTTAGTTAATTGTAGTCTTTTCTTCACTCTTTTAACTCCACAGAACAAAATGTTCTTCCTAGGAAAAGCTCATCTCCTGTAATCTCACCACTGTGCTGCTATGTTGAACATGGATACCACCTCCCTCCGGATCCTCTCCACTCTCATTGGAGAGTTAGAAGGTGGATGGCCAATTTCTTCCTGATGCCTTCCTCTATAAGAGGGCAAAAATTGGGCTTACAACTCATTCCAGTTTCCATCTGCTGCTCTTTATGGTTTGGAGGCAGGGACTGTCTTTTTTTGTTAATCTGTATCACTAGCACTTAGCACAATGTCTGGCACACAGCAAGTGCTTAATAAATGCTTAGCATGGAAAAAAGAGGAACTCCCCCCCTAGAGAGTTACAACAAATTCTTGGGGTCAGTCGATGGTTATTTAACTGAATAAGTTAGAAGTTCTGTGTCTGCATCCTCGGCACACTATAGCGATCACCACAATTCAAAGTAATAATTAACAGTTTTGGAAAGATCTTTAATCAGTCAAAAAGAAAGATTAAAATATGTGGCATCTATTCCATATTACTATTGAAGGAAAATAAACTTACACCTTTTAGAAAGATTTATAAAAGTGAGGGCTAAAGCAAAAAGGAGATTCTAGTTAACCAGAAATTCAATTAACCATATTCTATGCATTCAGAGTAATGGAGGGACAGAGAGGCAGACAAGACACAGACGGACAGATAGATAGACAGACAGACACAGATTAGATGGATGGATGGTTGGATAGATGGATGGGAAGGGATGGAGATAGATCACAAATCCCTCCTTTTCAAACTATCTCATATTTTGCTACTTTATATTTAATTTACTTATTTATGTCCTGGTTGTCTCCTCTGTTAAGAGTGTAAATTCTTTGAGAATAGGGATTATTTCACTCTTTGTATATCTGTGTACCATTAACACCTGGAACATAGCAGGCACTTAATAAATGTTTGATTGATATATACATACATGTGTAGATATTCAAAACATCAAAAATTTGTAATTTTATCATGTTATTTCTTTCCCTTTGGCAGATCACAGTTACTTAATGCCTAGGGTCTCTGCAAATTTATGAAGCCAAAAGAAATCATAATTATAAAGTCAACATTGTGGTGAGTCCTTCTGAATTTATCTCAACTGGTGTGCCAATGACAGACATCCATCCATCAGCTGACTATCTACTGCTCCTTTCCCATGCTTTGAATCACCACTCCATTCCAAATCAAGTCAATTTCTTGCTCAAATTTGGAATCTCCCAGTCATCTGTTATCTCATTCCTTCAATCGCTGATACTTTTTCTAGGAAAGAATCACAAGACGACAAGGCCCTGATAAAAGGGACTCCTCATATACTGACCTCTTTCCAGCAATCATTCATGACCTGGTAGATGATAGGGGAGGACAGCCTAGGTTTATACAGCCGGTATCCAGTGCTGATATCCTCCACCACTTTGGTGTTGCTACTGTTTTCATAAGGGATTTTGCCCTCACTGAAGACTTCCCACATTAGAACTCCTATAGAAAGGGACAAGAACATAGTGGTTAACAATAATAACCAAGCAGATGAATATAATATTTACTATTTGGAAAGTGGAGGCTGGTGGATTCTTTGAGATCACAGATTCTGAGATGCCATGAAGCTAAAGCTGATCTACTGTCTGCCCCAAGTAGAGCACCATCATGGTAATCCCACAGAAGAAAAAGGCCATCCAGGCCAGAACTGGAGCAAGACAAAGATTCCAGACCAACCAATATTGGGATTGGGACTATGACTGCTGCATTTATAGCCTAGGAAAGAGAGGGAAATGCTGTTTCAAAACAAACAAACAAAAACCAAAACAGCAATAATATCCACATATTTTATAGAAGCAGAAACTAAGGCTAAGAGAAGGGAAGAGACGTGCCCATAACTATGTGGCAAATAACTATCAGAACTGAGATTCAAACTAGGTTTCTCAGTGGAATTACTTGTCTGCTCTGAGAGTGGGGAGGGAAAGGGGGAGGGAGAGAAAATGAATCATGTAACCATGGAAAAATATTTTTAAAAATAAAAAAAAAACCCTAGGTTTTTCTGGGCAGAGGAAGCCCAGTGCTTCTCCTCCCCCCTCCCCCCCCCCCCACTGTATTATAACTCTCTTAGGTCTAACCAGCATATTATTAGGGAAATGATGCCGAATTTGGAGCCACATGGTTCTGGGTCCAAATCTAAGCTCTGCTACTCACTCTGTAACACTAGAGAAGTCACTTAGCCTCTTTGGGTCTCTATTTTCTTATCTGCAAAATGGTGGTGGTGGGGGAGTTGGACTCCATCATCTTATAAGGTCTCTTCCAATTTGTTAAGCCTATATATATAGCCTCTGATCATTTTCTTGTCATTCCTTCTATTATTTGATCTTTTCTTCAAACCCTCTGCAGCAGAGCTTTGCACTTAGACATTGACCCAATTTTCTAAAGTTACTTAAATTGGGGGAAATTATCCTAATACTATCTTTCTGACATGATAGAAAAATAAATATCATGATAACAGGTAAAATCATCACCAACATATTTATTGATTACCTGCTCTTGTAGACAAAAAGAAATATATTATCCCTTCACTCCAGGCTATTACAATGGAGTTGGGAATTTTAGGCAACATACATATATGCATATGCAGATATAGATTGTGTGTATATATACATGTGTGTATAAAATAGTACAAGGTAATGAGTTAGAGCCAGTTAATGAAGAGTGACAGATCTGTAATCAGAGGCTGTGGAAGTCAGAGAAACTATGTTAAATTCCTACTTCTATCACTTACTACCTTTATGACAGTGCAATTTCTTCGGTTCTCAGTTTGTTCATCTATAAATTGGTTGAACTAGAGGTCCTTTAAGGCCATTTCCAACTCTAAATCTATTATTCTAAGTAGTATGTGAATGGTATAGATAGACCAGGGCAGGGTGGTAAACTAAAACCCAAGGACCAAATCTGACTGTGGTATAGGCCAGGGGTCTTTAAACTACTACCAGAAGACCACATGCGGTCCCCTGAGGCCATGTATCTGGCCCCACTTCTGGAAGGGGCACCTCTTTCATTGGTGGTCAGTGAGAAGAGCACTGTATGTGGCGGCACCACAAAGGGACGGCATGACTTCCGGTGACATAATCCTTTGAGTGGCATCTTAGAACAAGGTGCCACGCAAAGGATTATGTGGCTGCACAATGGAAGATGTCAGCATGTTGAGCAGCGATGTGGGGGAGGGGATTTCGCACTGTGTGTACTGCTGCCTGGTTTGGGGTAAGGTTAGGTTTTTATAGTCCAGCCCTCCAACAGTCGAGGGAGAGTGAACTGGCCCCCTGTGTAAAAAGTTTGGGGACCCTTGATATGGACAATAAATGTTAGAGGTCAGAGGGCAAAGTGAACATTCAGCACTCAGAGTGGGCTCAAGGCTGAAACTTAGACAAAGGAGGTAATAAAAACAGACATAGAAATGAGATATTTAGAGACTAATCAATAGGAAAGTAATGCTATAATGAAAGCATTGTGTAAAGCAGGAGTAAGAGAGAAAGAGGGAAGGTTGGAGTCATATTGTGTAGACTCTGCCTTGTAGACTAAGGGGTTGATAAAAGTTTTTGACCTGGCTGGCAACATGTACAAAGTGGTGCTTTAGGAAGTTTAATCTGGTTAGGGGAACATAGGATGGATCTGAGAGAGGAAACAGAGACCGTTCATTTGGAAGGTAATAAGTACCCATGTGACCACCTTCTCTTCACCTGGTCTAACTGTACTGGGGCAAAGGAATTAAGTAGATGAGGCAGCAGGAGCCAGAGACATCCTGTGTCTCAATGCCCTGCAAAGTGGGCTGGCTGTTTAACAACAACAACAAAGGAAAGATGGGTTACCTATGCTTCTCTGAAAGAGACTCCAAAGAAGTGGTAATGGGGCAGAGTTTCCATCCTGACCCCAAGAGTCCCTATCATCATCTGAAGGCACACAAGAGGAGAAAGGTTTCTAGGACACTGACCTTTCTCTTAAATGGGAATGTCTGTGACACTGTCTAGATTATATAAACACTTAATATTTTACCATTCTTGGTACTATGTGTTATCTCCTGAAACAAAATTATACTCTGGTTCCTTTAGGAGGAATCCTGCACCGAATTCCAATCTGATGTCTATCTTTGACCTGTCTGTGACACTGGGTTTTCAAAGGAAGTGCTAGAGGGGCATGTTTCTTCCAAACTACAAAGGCTTTGAATCTGGACTGGTGACAGACTATATGTTTGTTATCTTGGTTTCAGTGTAGTTCAATTTAGGGAAGTTCCTAACAACAAAGGACACATTTCTACAGGGCTTTAAAGTTATATATTAATTCATTTGATCCTCACACCAACCCTATGAGGTAGGTTCTATTATTATCTCCCACTTCACAGATGAAAAAGTGAGATTTTTACTATGGGAAATATGAGACCATGCACAATCCCTCTTTTGACTTCAAGGAATAATACTTTCATCTTTATGGGGATTACAGATGCTAGAGGTCAAACAGACTTGCCCAAGGTCCCACGCTAGTAAATGCCTGAAGCCATATTTGAACCCAGGTCTTCCTGCCTCCAAGTCCACTGAACCACCTTTGGGAAGTTGGCCCCCAAAGTAGAATTGGGGAGGTGTTGGGCTTCCTTTCCCTGCAGATCTTTGAGGAAAGGATGGATGACAGCTTATCAGAGACTATAGGGCTAGAGTTGAGAGATACCTCAGAGTCCTTTTTACAGATAAGGAAGCTTAGGCCTAGAGATATAAAGCAGCTTGTTCAAGATCAAACAGCTACTAAGTGTCTGGGGTGGGGTTTGAATGTAGGCCTTCTAAACTCTAAGTCTATTGTTCTGTCTATTATGCCATGCTGCAATCAAAAATTCAATAGAAGAGACTCTTGTTCAGGTAGAACTTGGATGACCATTGATGTTCTTTCCAACTCTGAGGGTCTATTATATTGGGGTAAATTTTTTCACATAGAGCAATTCATGAAGGTTATCTCTTTAATCACTGAGAGATTTTCTTCTTATCCCCCTAGTAGATTAGTGTTCTAGGCACACATATTTCAGTTAATAAATAGTAATAGTGTCTTAAATTGTTAAGAAAGCTATCCTGTGGAGGGCCCATCTCAAAATAGCTCCTAATCCATTGTTCACAAGGATTTAAAGAAACATAAATATTAAACACAGATTTTCAAACATGGAGGGAACTTTAGAAGTATCAACCTGATTTAAAAAATTTTTCCAAATGAGGAAACTGAGGCCCACAGAAACACAATTTGCCCAAGGTCATTTAGTGATACTTACCAAATGACCACACGTCAGATTTGCTACTATAGCGACTGAAAGAGAAAACCTCTGGGGAAGCCCACTTCACAGGGAACTTGGTGCCAGTAGAGCTTGTATACTGGTCATCAAGAACAAACCTGGAAAAGAGGAGCAGGGAATGAAGCTCAGAAAGTCATCTTCAGAAGAGATGGGTCCTGGGTCCCACCAAAGCCAGGTCCACACCACCTCTAGCTGGTTACCTTGTCATGCCAAAGTCTGACACTTTGATAACTTGGTTTTCTCCCACCAAACAGTTCCGTGCGGCCTGGAGTCAAGGCAGAAGAAAAGGGAAACGGTTGGCAAGTAATCAGTAATTAAAGAGTCTCTTATAATAACAGTATTTTGCCTGTGTTATTTGTTGTGCAAGGACATCAAGGGAGCTTTACAAACATTAATTAAGGCTCACAACACCCCCGCTGGAAGTGAGTTAGAAGGTATCCAGCCATCAGGCTGCACGAGGCTGCTCCAATAGTTTATGCCTGTGATCCCCATTATGAGAAATCTGCAGCAATCTTGTTACACCAGTCATGGGCTCTGACGGATGGAGTCTGGTGTGAGGGGAAATTACAGCATTAGGGACCAGATTCCTTAGATCTCTTAGAGCAGTTGCTACTGCTCCTCCTGTGTACTTACTGCCTTCATATTTGTATTATAATTAATAATAATAGCTAACCTTTCTACATAGCATTTACTATGTGCCAGGCACTATGGAATATACTTTTTAAAAATCCTCACCTTCTGTCTTAGTAATTTAAGTAATTATTAGTAATTTTAAGTAATTAGTCATTTTAAGACAGAAAAGCAGCAAGGGCTAGGCAATTGGGTTAAGTGACTTCTCCTGGGTCACACAGCTAGGAAGTATTTTAAGCCACATGTAAAGTCAGGTGCCCCTTCCCCGCCCCCCATTCCAGGTCTGGCATTCTATCCACTGTACTACCTAGCTGCCCCTGAACATCATCTCATTTGATCATCACAACAACCTTAGGACAGCGGTGCTATTTTTATCCTTATTTTACAGATGGGGAAACTGATACAAATGGAGGTTAAATGACTTGCCTAGGATAATACAACCAATAAGTGTCTGAGGTCAGATTTGAAATCAGGTGTTCCTGACTCCAGGCCAGGTGCTCTGTCTTTTTTTAAAAAATTTTATGTGAAAACATACTTTAGAAAAAGTGCAAAATTAAACATCTGAAATATTAAAGCTGACAAATGAAAACTGACAAATGCTGGGAGAAGTTTGAGAAAACAAGTCTATTCATATGCTGTTGGTGGTCCAACCATTCTGAAAAGTAATTTGGAATTATGCCCCCAAAGTTATTCAGTTGTGTATACTCTTTGATCCAGATAAACAGCTACCAAAGAAAGAGGAAAGAGACCCATTTGTACAAAAATAATTGTAGCAGTTTTTCTGAGTGGTGAAGAATTGGAAACTGGAAGGTTGCCCATCATCAACTGGGGAATGGCCAGTCCAGTTATGGTAATATTGTGCTAATATTATGTTTGCGATCTACCTTCTCTTATTTCCCATCTTTCCAGAACCTGAGGACTAGAACTCATTTGTCTTTACATTCCCTCTCTCTGCCATGGGCACCAGGAAGGAGGAAAATGTTTTCTCTAGAGTAATTGCTCAATAAATATTTTCATTTGTTTGGAGTGGGGTGAGAGCAGTGTGGAAACTCCCTTTGCCAATGAAAATCAGCCACTTAATATCTTGGGGAATAATTGGGTTGAGGGTGGGAGGATGTTGAGAAGTCAAATGACATACTCAAGGGCACATAGTGGGTCTGTGTTAGAAAAGAGGCAGGATTGTGCATCCAGGTCTTTCAGATGCCAAAGTGGCCCCTCTCTTCTATTTCATGAAAATAGCCTTTCAGTCCCTGAATGATTAAACTGAAAATGCCTCTTATAGGAGACAAGATGATACAAAGCTGGATTTGGAGTCAGGAGGCCCTAGGATCAAGTTCTGATGGTTCTGTCCTTAATCAGGTGAGTGATTTCCTTATCCACAGGCATAGAATGTTAGAGCTGGAAGGGACAGACCGTTAAGATCCTATCTGGTGTGTGGGTGGGGTCGAGTGGGCAGCTAGTGGCTTAGTGGATAGAGAGCCAGGCCTGGACACAGAACCTGGGTTCAAATCTGATCTCAGACACTTCCTATCTGGGTGACTCTGGGCAAGTCCCTTAACTTCAATTGACTAGCCCTTACTATTCTTCTGTCTTGGAACTGAAATTTATTATTAATTCTAAGACATAAGGTAAATGCTTTAAAAAAAAAAAAAAGATCATATCTAAGCCAATCCTCTCATTTTTGGAAAAGGAAGAGAAGGATGTCTCTCCATTATCTAGAAGAAAAAACTTGTTCTTCAGCTTCATCTACCCTGTAATCTGTTAATTATGACAGGCACTTAGGTGATGGGACAGTTGTTAGAGAGCCAAGCTTGGAGTTAGGAAGACCTGAGTTCAAATTCTGTTTCAAATATTTCCTAGCTGTGACATTGGCAAGTTATTTCTCCTCTCTGTTTCAGTTTCCCCATCTGCAAATTGTGGATAACAAAATCACCTATCTCCTAGGGTTGCTGTGAGGATCAAATGAGAAAATGTTTGTAAAGTATTTTGCAAACCTTTAAACACTGTATAAATGCCATGTACTTAAATAGGTGCCTAACTACGAGACCACTTGGCTCCTTATTACAGAAATATGGGCCACTCCAAGCCTTGCCCAAGGGTGAATGGCAGTGGCTTTGATTTCCATCCTTGGCTTGGCATGTTGGTTTTGGTAGTAACTCACCAGGTCTCTGTGAATGACACAAGCCTCTTCCAAGTAAGCCATTCCCTCACACACATCCTGGCACATGCCCAGGAGAGTGTCAGCAGAAAAGAGACCTCGTTGGTTCCGGAGGTAATCAGATAGACAGCCATGTTCCATGAACTCAAACACCAAGCAGATAGGAGCCTGCTCCAAACAGACCCCATAGAGCTGAACCAGTTTAGGGTGAGAGAGTTTCCTGGAGGAGAAGAAGGAAAGAGATGAGGGAGAATAAATCAATTAGCTAAGTAAACACATAACATCACAAACATCACTCATCTGGGGATGAGCTTGAAACAATACATAGCAATATGCTCTATTGTCTATCCTGCCTTATACATCCAATTTTATTGATCTCTCCTTTAATTTTAAGAATTTCTATTTGCATTTAATTAGGGAATTTTAATTTGTTCTTTCTCTTTTATTTTTTAATTGACTGTCCAATTCATTGATTTCCTCTTTCTCTTTTTTTGTTAGTGTCATTATATATATAATATTTAAAACTTGTTATAAAATATACCTATTTTGTTATTGTTATTCTTAATCATTTTTTAGTCATGTCTGACTGTTCTTGACCCCATTTGCGGTTTTCTTGTCAAAGATACTGAAGTGGTTTGCCATTACCTTCTTCAGCTCATTTTATAGATGAGAAAACTGAGATAAGCAGGGTTAAGTGACTTGCCCGAGGTCACACAGCTAGTGAGTGTCTGAGTCTAGATTTTAACTCAGGAAGATGAGTCTTTCTGCCTCCAAGCCTGATGCTGTATCCACTGTACCACCTAGTCACTCCCCTAAGTACTGCTTTGATTATATCTGATAAATTTTGTAGTCTTATTGTTACTATTATCTTTAATGAAATTATTGCTCATTCTTTAAGATTAGATTATTTAGTTTCCAATTACTTTGTAATCTTTGCTTCCACAGCCCTTTATTGAATGTAATTATTATTGTATTATATAAATTTTGTTTCATTATTATGAAAAGAATGCATTTAATATTTCTGCTTTTCCACATTTTAGTGAGATTTTTATGCCCAATACATGGCCAATTTTTGTGAGTGTCATATATAGCTGAGAAAAATGTATATTCCTTTCTATTTCCATTCATTTTTCTCTGGGGGGATCTATCATATCTAATATTTCTAAAATTCTATTCTTCTCCTAAACTTCTTTCTTATTTATTTCATGGCTAGATTTATCTAATTCTGAGAGGGGAAAGTTGAAGTTCCTCACTAGTATAATTTTACTGTCTATTTCCTCCTTTTCCTTTAAGAATTTGGATACTATGCCATTTGGCGCATGTATGATTAGTACTTAGGTTATTTCATAGTCTATGGTACCTTTTAGCAGGATTTAGTGTTCCTGATTATCTATTTTAATTAGGCCTATTCTTGTTTTTGTTTTGTCCAAGATTGTAATTGTTACCCCTGCCTTTCTTATTTCAGCTAAAGCATAATAGATTCTAATCCAACTCCTATTTTAACACTGGGTAGGTAAATGTGTCTATTTCGAGAATGTTTCCTGTAAGTAACATATTGTTGGATTCTGTTTTCTAATCCATTCTGCTCTCTGCTTGTTTTGTGGGTGAGTTCATCCCATTCACATTCACAGTTATGATTTCTGCTTATGCATTTCTCCTTTTCCTCTCTCCATCTCTCTCTGTCTCTGTCTCTTTCCTTTTTTATCTCTCTCATCCTTCCTTTCTCAAAATTCTTTTTTGATCACTGCCTTCTTTAATCCACTCACTCAATACTGCTTCCCCTTTTTTCTTATCCCCTTCCCCTTCTACTTCCATTTTGGGTAAGATAGATTTCTGTACCAAACTGAATTTGAATATATATTCTTCCTTCTTTGAACTACTTTGGATGAGAGTGAGGTTTAAACATTGCCCTCCCCTCCATTTTCCCCTCTACTGTAAAAGCTTTGTGCACCTCTTTAATAATTTTCCTTATTCTTCCTCTTTCTTTACCCCTCTCCCAGTCCCTTTCTCATTTCCCAATTTTTTTTGTGTGTGCATGCCCTGCTCCACACTAAGACAAAAGCAGTACAACCTTTTACAAATCCCCGGGTGGATCATTGTATATGCCTTCTTTGGGAGGTTAGTTTGGGGGAGAGAGAGAGAATGTCTTGATCTGTGATCTCATCATGTAGAAACTCTCTCCCTCATACAGATCAGTAATTGATCTGTAGCTCCTTGTCTTGGAAAGCTATTAGAAGCAATTAGAGTTTAAGTGGATACACCTAAGACCACACAGCTCATATGAGTAAGAAAGACTTACACCCAGGTATTCCTGAATTCAAGTCCAGTCCTTTATCCCCTATGCCATGTGGCACATTAAGCTGAATTAATAAAAGTATAGAATCCAGAACAAGGCAGGGGGTGAGTGGGAGGTGACTGACAATTCCCCTTATGCACTACCCTAGCTAGAGAATACCAGGAGTATTGTGTTCAATATGAGATACCACATTTTAGGAAGGCCACTGAAAATCTGCATGGTATACAGAGCAAGGTGACCAGCACAATGAGAGCACTGGAGATCACACATCATATGAAAATTGGAGATGTTTGGTTAGAGGAGGAGGACTAGCTAACAATGGCTTAGAGTAGGAGATATAATAATGATAAATGTCTCCAAATATTTGAAGTGTTGTTGTGTGAGCGGCTAGGATGCATAGTGGTTAGAGCACAGGGCTTGGAATCAGAAACACTCATCTTCCGGCAGGCAAGGGGAACTCAGATCGCGGGCACCCAGAACTAGTGCGCTATAATCAGTGAGTGCATGAAGGGATCCCCTGAAGTGAGCAAGGCGAACCCACAGGTCTTGGGAGTTAACTGAGACCACCAAAGACCTACACCTGAGAGCAGTGACACCCAAAACGCCGGCAGGCAGGGGAGGGCAGACCCTGGGCTCCCCCAGGAAGACAGCACAGCTGCTAAGAACCGAGAATTTGCCTGAGGCTAACGCCTTGATCTTTAGACTGTTACACTGAGAGCAAGCCTTCCTCACTCAGATTTCTGACTGGAAAGGGGAGGAAAACAGTGATGGCAAACAGTGCAGAGGAACAACAGCCTCCAAATACCAAGAAAAGCAAGAAGAAGGGGGTGACTTTGGACGCATTTTATGGAGCAAAAATACAAAATACAGGGGGAATAGAAGAGGAAACACAAACAAATGCTCCAAAACCTTCCAAAAGAAATGGAAATTGTCCACAAGCTATTGAAGAATTTAAATGAGAAGTTATCAAAAATATGGAAGCCTTCAAGCAGGAAAAATGGGAAATAATGCAAAAGGAACTCAGCAATCTGAAGGACAAAAACACGCAATTGCAGAAACAGCTTGAAGCCTCAAAAAGCAGGACAGACCAAACTGAAAAGGAAAACCAATCTTTAAAGGTCAGAATCAGGCAACTGGAAGACAATGATCTTGCAAAAGAGCAAGAATTAATAAAGCAAAGCCAAAAGACTAAGAAATTAGAAGATAACATAAAATATCTCACTAACAAGGTGACAGACCTGGAAAACAGAGGAAGGAGAGACAATCTGAGAATCACTGGTCTACCAGAAAAGCCAGAAATAAACAGTAATCTGGATATCATAATACAAGATATCATTCAAGAAAATTGCCCGGAGATTCGAAAAGAAGGGGGCAAAATAGGCATTGAAAGAGCTCATAGAACACCCTCCACACTAAATCCCCAAAAGACAGCTCCCAGAAATGTAATTGCCAAATTCCAAAGCTTTCAAGCAAAAGAAAAAAATCTTACAAGAAGCCAGAAAAAGACAATTTAGATATAAAGGAATGCCAATCAGGGTCACACAAGACCTTGCAATTTCCACACTAAATGACCATAAGGCATGGAACATGATATTCAGACAGGCAAGAGAGCTGGGTCTTCAACCAAGAATCAGCTATCCATCAAAACTGACTATATACTTCCAGGGGGAAAGTTTGGCATTCAACAAAATAGAAGATTTCCAAGTATTTGTATAGAAAAGACTAGAGGTCTGTGGAAAGTTTGACATCCAAACAGAAAGAGCAAGAGAAACATGAAAAGGTAAATATGAAGGAAGGGGAAAAGGAGGAAAATGTTATCTTTTTCTTTTATTCAAACTCTCTTCTATAAGGACTACATTTATATCAAATTATATGTATTAATATGTGGGGAAAATGTAATGTGTAACTCTCAAAAATTGTATGCATCATTAGAGTAGTTAGAAGAATCACGCATAGGGAAAGATTGGGACATTAAGATGATATGGAGAAAGCAGAGGGAAGAAAGAAAAAGGGATGGGGGAATCGTTGATGGTACTAAGATATACTTCAAGAAATAGAAAAAAACTAAATAGAATAATCTTTCTCCCACAAAGATACACATGGGAAGGGGAGGTGAAGAAATATCATATAAGAATGAGAGGAAGAGAGTGCTAATTTGTATTATTTAAACCTTACTCTCAGTGAAATCAACTCTGAGAGGGAAGAACATCCAGATCCATTGGGATCTTGAATTCTATCTTATACAACAGCATAAGAGAGAAGGGGAAATTAAGGAGGGGGAGGGGGAAGGGAGTATAAAAAGGGAGGGAAAAAGGGGGGGGAGTTAACAGACCCTAAAACAAACAAACAAACAAACAAAAAACAAAAAAGAAGGGAACAAAAAGGGAGGGGCTAGAAAGGGAAGCATAGCAAGGGAGGGGACTAGGGGGACTGATTTAAAGTAAATCACTGGTTTAAAAGGTTATAGCTAAGGAAGAAAGGTCAGAATTAGGGGAGGATATCAAAATGCTAGAGAATCCACAAGTGACAATCATAACTTTGAACGTGAATGGGATGAACTCAGCCATAAAATGTAGAGGAATAGCAGAATGGATTAGAATCCAAAACCCTACATATGTTATCTTCAAGAAACATACATGAGGCAGGTAGATACTCACAAGGTTAGAATTAAAGGATGGAGTAAGACCTTTTGGGCCTCAACTGAGAGAAAGAAGGCAGGAGTTGCAATCATTATATCTGACAAAGCCAAAGCAAAAATAGACCAGATTAAAAGGGATAGGGAAGGTAAATATATTCTGTTAAAAGGGACTTTAGATAATGAGGAAATATCACTAATAAACATGTATGCACCAAATGGTATAGCACCCAAATTTCTAATGGAAAAATTAGGAGAACTGAAGGAGGAAATAGACAGTAAAACCATATTAGTGGGAGACCTGAACCAACCACTATGAAATTTAGATAAATCAAAAAAAAGAATAAGGAAGAAAGAGGTAAAAGATGTGAATGAAATCTTAGAAAAATTAGAGTTAATAGATATATGGAGAAAAATAAATAGGGACAAAAAGGAATACACTTTTTTCTCAGCACCACATGGCACATTCACAAAGATTGACCATACACTAGGTCACAGAAACATGGCATACAAATGCAGAAAAGCAGAAATAATAAATGCAACCTTTTCAGATCATAAGACAATAAAAATAATGATCAGTAAGGGTACATGGAGAGGCAAATAAAACATTAATTGGAAATTAAATAATATGATACTCCAAAATCGGTTAGAGAACAAATAATAGAAAAAATTAATAATTTCATTGAGGAAAATGACAATTGTGAGACATCCCTTCAAACCTTAAGTGATGCAGCCAAAGCAATACTCAGATGAAAATTCATATCCATGAGTGCATATATTAACAAATCAGGGAGGGCAAAGATCAATGAATTGGAAATGCAAATAAAAAAAACATGAAAGCGAACAAATTAAAAACCCCCAGAAGAAAATAAAACTAGAGATCCTAAAAATTAAGGGAGAAATTAATAAAATCAAAAGTGATAGAACTATTGAACTAATAAATAAGACTAGAAGCTGGTACTTTGAAAAAACAAACAAAACAGACAAAGTACTGTCAATCTAATTAAGAAAAGGAAAGAAAAGCAAATTAACAGGATCAAAGATGAGAAGGGGGACCTCACCTCCAATGAAGAGGAAATTAAGGCAATCATTAAAAAATACTTTGCCCAACTATATGGCAATAAATATACCAATCTAGGCAATATGGATGAATATTTACAAAAATATAAATTGCCTAGACTAACAGAAGAAGAAATAGAATTCTTAAACGATCCCATATCAGAAAAAGAAATCCAACAGGCCATCAAAGAACTGCCTAAGAAAAAATCCCCAGGGCCTGATGGATTCACAAGTGAATTCTATCAAACATTCAAAGAACAGCTAACCCCAATACTATACAAACTATTTGACATAATAAGCAAATAGGGAATTCTACCAAATTCCTTTCATGACACAAACATGGTACTGATTCCAAAGCCAGGCAGGTCAAAAACAGAGAAAGAAAACTATAGACCAATCTCCCTAATGAATATAGATGCAAAAATCTTAAATAGAATACTAACCAAAAGACTCCAGCAAGTGATCAGGAGGGTCATTCACTATGATCAAGTAGGATTTATACCAGGAATGCAGGGCTGGTTCAATATTAGGAAAACCATCCACATAATTGACCATATCAACAAGCAAACCAACAAAAATCACATGATTATCTCAATAGATGCAGAAAAAGCGTTTGATAAAATACAACACCCATTCCTATTAAAAACACTAGAAAGCATAGGAATAGAAGGGTCGTTCCTAAAAATAATAAACAGTATATATCTAAAACCATCAGCTAACATCATCTGCAATGGGGATAAACTAGATGCATTTCCAATAAGATCAGGAGTGAAACAAGGATGCCCATTATCACCTCTATTATTTAACATTGTACTAGAAACACTAGCAGTAGTAATTAGAGAAGAAAAAGAAATTGAAGGCATTAAAATAGGCAAGGAGGAGACCAAGTTATCGCTCTTTGTGGATGATCTACTTTAAGGAATCCTAGAGAATCAACCAAAAAGCTAGTTGAAATAATCAACAACTTTAGCAAAGTTGCAGGATGCAAAATAAACCCACATAAGTCATCAGCATTTCTATATATCTCTAACACAGTTCAGCAGCAAGAATTAGAAAGAGAAATCCCATTCAAAATCACCTTAGACAAAATAAAATACTTAGGAATCTATCTCCCGAGACAAACACAGGAACTATATGAACACAATTACAAAACACTCTCCACACAACTAAAACTAGACTTGAGCAATTGGAAAAACATTAACTGCTCATGGGTAGGACGAGACAATATAATAAAAATGACCATCCTACCCAAACTTATTTATCTATTTAGTGCTATACCCACTGAACTTCCAAAAAATTTTTTTTACTGATTTAGAAAAAACCATAACAAAGTTCATTTGGAAGAACAAAGGATCAAGGATATCCAGGGAAATGATGAAAAAAAAAATACAAAGGAAGATGGCCTTGCAGTCCCAGATCTCAAACTCTATTATAAAGCAGTAGTCATCAAAACAATTTGGTACTGGCTAAGAGACAGAAAGGAGGATCAGTGGAATAGACTTGGAGTAAGTGACCTTAGCAAGACAGTCTATGACAAACCCAAAGCCCCCAGCTTTGGGGACAAAAACCCACTATTTGACAAAAATTGCTGGGAAAACTGAAAGACAGTATGGGAAAGATTAGGTTTGGATCAACATCTCACACCCTACACCAAGATAAACTCAGAATGGGTGAATGACTTGAACATAAAGAAGGAAACTATACGTAAATTAGGTGAACACAGAATAGTATACATGTCAGACCTGTGGGAAGGGAAAGACTTTAAAACCAAGCAAGACATAGTCACAAAATGTAAAATAAACAATTTTGATTACATCAAGCTAAAAAGTTTTTGTACAAACAAAACCAATGTAACCAAAATGAAAGGGAAGCAACAAATTGGGAAACAATCTTCATAACAAAAACCTCTGACAAAGGTCTAATTACTCAAATTTATAAAGAGCAATTTTACAAAAAAATCAAGCCATTCTCCAATTGATAAATGGGCAAGGGACACAAACAGGCAGTTTTCAGCCAAAGAAATCAAAACTATTAATAAGCACATGAAAAAGTGCTCTAAATCTCTGATAATCAGAGATGCAAATCAAAACAACTCTGAGGTATCACCTCACACCTAGCAGATTGGCTAACATGACAGCAAAGGAAAGTAATGAGTGCTGGAGGGAATGTGGCAAAGTTGGTACATTAATTCATTGCTGGTGGAGTTGTGAATGGATCCAACCATTCTGGAGGGCAATTTGGAACTATGCCCAAAGGGCGATAAAAGACTGTCTGCTCTTTGATCCAACCATAGCACTGCTGGGTTTGCACCCCAAAGAGATAATAGGGAAAAAGACTTGTACAAGAATATTCATAGCTGCGCTCTTTGTGGTGGCCAAAAACTGGAAAATGAGGGGATGTCCTTCAATTGGGGAATGGCTGAAAAAATTGTGGTATATGTTGGTGATGGAATACTATTGTGCTCAAAGGAATAATAAAGTGGAGGAATGCCATGGAGACTGGAACAACCTCCAGAAAGTGATGCAGAGTGAGAGGAGCAGAACCAGGAGAACATTGTACACAGAGACTGATACACTGTGGTACAATCGCATATAATGGACTTCTCCATTAGTGTCAATGCAAAGTCCCTAAACATTCTGCAAGGATCTAGGAGAAAAAAACACTATCCACAAGCAGAGGAAAAACTGTGGGAGTAAAAACACTGAGGAAAAGCAACTGCTTGACTACAGGGGTTGAGGGGACATGATTGAGGAGAATACCCTAATGCAAATACCAACAACATGGAAATGGGTTCAAATCAAGGACACATGTGATACCCAGAGGAATCGTGCATTGGCTATGGAGGGGTGGGGAGGAAAAGAAAATGACCTTTGTTTCCAATGAATAATGTTTGAAAATGACCAAATAAAATAATGTTTTAAAAACAAAACAAAACACAAAAAAAAAAGAGAGAAAGAAAGAAAGACTCATCTTCCTGAGTTGAAATCTGGCCTCAAACATTTACTAGTTATGTTATGCTGAACAAATCACTTAACCCTGTCTGCCTCTGTTTCCTCATCTATAAAATGAGCAGGAGAAAGAAATGACAAACCACTCCAATATCTTTGTGAAGAAAATCCCAAATGAGGTCACAAAGAGTCAGACATAATTAAAAAAACAATTGAACAACAATAATATGTGGGGAAAGGGTTAGATCGTTTTTGGCTTGACCATAGAATATTTCCTCTTTTATGCTTAAACCTCTCCCAACAGTGGGACTCTGTTGGATCAACTCCCTCTCCTTCATCACTTTCCTTCTTTCTTTAGGAAATTCTCTCATCTGGCCCAGCTCTATGTTGTTTTTTGGGGTGGATCCCCATCTGCCTGTGTTTAAGTTACTGAAGAAGCAGGGATTTTGGGAAAAGATACAAGAAGTCAGGTTTTGACTCAATATAAGGGAAAACTTTCTAACAATCATTGTTTCCAAAAATGGAATAGGAGATAGTGAGTTTCCCATCCCTGGGGGATTGTCCAGGCAAAAGATAGCCAGAGTTTTGAAATTTAGCATGTAGGTGGCACTTTTCTGAGCCTCAGTTTTCACATTTGTAAAATGAGAGATTGGACAAGGAAACCTCTATGGTTCCTCTGAATTTCACACACTATAATCATTATTTGAAATAAAACTATAAAGTTTTCAGAAACTTTATACTTTTTACTTGGCAAGTTATCTTAGAGAAGGATTTTGTGCATCAGGTGTGGCTTACATTAAATGAACTCAGAGGTCTCTCTTAACTTTAAGGTTTTATGAGTCCTTTTAGAGGTGACATATTCTCCCGACAAAGAATCTGGGAAAGCTCCAAGTACTGAATATCCTGTGAATATCCAAGGTCAAGAAAAACTAGAGGCTTTGTTTATATGACAGCACTGCATCTAACTGGCTGTTTGGGCAAGGCACTAGGAAATAACCTGTTGGGCTGATTTTTCTACCCACCCGCAGTGGAATTAGGAAGCCAGGAAGACCTGGGCCAGCCTCTGCCACACACAAGGTGTGAGTGACCATTGTCAAGTCCCTCCCTCAGAGCTCCAAATCAATTCTCCAAGGCTATAAGCTGCAGAGGAATTACTGATCTGCACTGGTGGAGTTAAGCTCCATACTAGAAGCTCTCCCTTACCAACAAAATCACAGGGCTAGATTAAACAAAGAAGCAAAAAGAATGAATGATTAAACTAACTGAATATCTTAAGCATTGAGTCTAAAATACTTTTTTTATAAACCTGGGTTCAAGTCTTTCAGCTTGGTGCTGCTGGTCAGACTGTGCATGTCTTATGTGCTCCCTGTGGTGTCCAGATGACCTCTCCCTGGTCACTAGAGAAACATCTAACCTCTTCCACTGAAAGTAGACCCCAGAGCAGGTTATTCCAGTGTTGTCTGCCCTAGCACTGGCCACTTACATCATGACTTCAGCCTCCTCTATGAAATCCTCTTCTGACATGGCCCCTTCCTGAATGGTCTTGATGGCAACCTTGTTCTTTCCCAGC
Source organism: Monodelphis domestica (assembly GCF_027887165.1). Taxonomy (NCBI): domain Eukaryota; kingdom Metazoa; phylum Chordata; class Mammalia; order Didelphimorphia; family Didelphidae; genus Monodelphis; species Monodelphis domestica. The sequence goes on along the minus strand of NC_077227.1, from coordinate 358,977,194 downwards.
CAGTAGCCAAGATGCACCAGGCCAAACTGCCCACTGCCAATCTCCTGCACAAAAGTGAGTTCTGAGGGTTTGATTACCCATTTGCCTGTAGGAGGAAGGGAGAGAGAAGGTTTCAGTGATCGGTTCACTAGTCCTTTTTACTTCTCATTTGTCAAGAGTCATAAGCAATACGTACATACATACATATATATATACACATACACACACACACACACACACACACTTTTTTGTAATTGTTATTGCTGACAGAAGAGAGATGGGAATGGACTGTAAACCCTTTCCCCCTCTTGTACTACAAAACCTTAGGCAAGTGTGGAATAGGGAGACAGAGGGCACTGATCTTTTGAAAAAAAAATGTAATTGAAAGATGTTCTAATAAGATAACAATATGATAAAGTGTCTATCCAATTGGATACTATATAGTATTTTTCATGATAGATATTGCTCAATTATAATCATTTTAGCTCATTCATTGACACATCCAAACATTTGATGATCTTTTTTTAGTACTTTTCTGAATGTTATGAGGATATCAAGAAGTATGAGGCCGGATCCTTGTCTTCAAGGACCTTACAGTACAATTGGAAAGATAGAAGGTGATTTGGTAGAGTAAAGGGAACATTGAGTGTAGAGTCAGAGGACCTCAGATGGTTTTAGGGAGCAGATAGGGATTAACAAAGGAGGCCCTGAAGGCAGCTAGGATCTGCACACACAAGATGGAAGAGGACAATGCACACAAGGTACAGAATCTCAGGTACAAATGGAATGTTCAGGAAATGGGAGACTAGAGAATTGATGTTGGGGAATATTGAGAGCTAAGGTGTTTCTCAAAGTACACAGTAATTTTTTAAAGTGCTAATGTATCTTCACTTATTATGAAGTAATAATGATCTGGAACTTTTGACAGATTTTTTTATTACTTTATTTTATTTATTTTATTTTATTATTATTTACATTTATTTTATTTTATTATTATTTGACAGATATTTTTATTACAATAAGGGTCCATGCGGCACTTTGTCATAGAGACTACTACTTGTACTATACTTGCAAAGCCACAGGGTTGCGATCTAGAAGAAATCCTTAGATGGAAGTCAAACTCTATTGGTTTTTACCTGAGGCATCTGAAGTTTGGAGAAATTAGCTGACTTGCCCCAAGTCACTCAGGTCATGATAATAATAGTTAGCATGTTTATAGGGCAGCTAGATGGCGCAGTCAATAGAGCACTAGACCTAGAGCCAGGAAGACTCGATTTCCTGAGTTCAAATCCGCCCTCAAGACATTTTTACTATATTTGCATGAACCTGGGCATGCTATTTAACCTGGTTTGCCTCAGCTTCCTCATCTGTAAAATGAGCTAGAGAAGGAAATGACAAATGGCATCATTAGCTTTGCCAAGAAAACCCCAAATGGGGTCACAAAGAAGAGTTGGACATCACTGAAACAGTTCAATAATAAATTAGACTGAGCTCCTTGAGGAGAGGGACTGTGTCTTCTATTTCTGTCATCTGTGTGCTCTGCTGTACATCCCTCATTCTTCTCCAAGCGATTCTTAGAACTTTGCCCATCATGCCTTAGCTCCTCAATCTGAAGCCTCACTCCAGCCTAGGAGTCCCCATATTAGAAGTATCCTTTGCCTCTGCAGCTATTTTTCTGATTAGATCACTCCCTCCAGAACCTCTATTTAAGGAGAGCTAGTGGCCAGGGGAACCATGTCTCATTCCACTCCAGAATGTGCTCCAGACTTCCTTTAGGTGCCTTTGTTGTCCCCACACAGAGCTTTCTCAAATTTCTTTTATGAGTTGTCTTCCCTCATTAGAAGAAAATCTCCTTGAGAGCTGGGACTGTCTTTCTACATATATTGCTATTCCTAGCCCTTATCACACAATATGTACTTAAGAAATACTTGCTAAATGGCTAATAGGAAAATATGTTTTGCATGACTCTGCATGTATAGTTTATATCAAATTGCTTGCCTTCTCAAAAAGAGGGAGGGGAGGGAAAGGAGAGAATTTGGAACTCAAAATTTTAAAAAACAAATGTTAAAAACTTTTTACATGTAATTATAAACAAAATAGACTTTTAAAATACTTTTGGCTGATGGATTGTATATTAGGCATTGGATAAATGTTGAACAGATGTATTACTAATTCAAACCAATAGAAAACACTAACCTATGCTTCTTAAATATGTTCACTTACATATACATCTCTAACCTACCCAGAAGCTTTAGACATGCCTGCATACACAAGTAAATTCCACTCTAAGTGTATCCCATTCTTGTCCTGAATGTTTAAATTGAAAGCTAATTTTTAGTCATGGGGAATTCTAGAATTAGCATGATTTACATCCAGGATGTAAGGACAGTGTTTCATTTATTCATCCAGCAATGAAAATGGCAACTCACCACAAACTACTTACCGTATCTCAATCCAGCTGTGATGGGGGCCTTTTTTCTCCAGGAACAAACAGGGTATCGTAAACGTGTAACAAGACCTACATACACCAAGAGAGAAAAAGTGGAGTGACATTCTGGTACAAGGATGGTTCAGATTGAAACCATCTATGGAGTCTACTTTAGCATGGAAACTCCTTTCCATTTCAAAAATCACATAGAAAAAACATGTAAATGTCCAGTCCTCCCCAGGAGCCAGATGAACCCTGGTAGGGAGATGTTAATGTTCAGTGACTAGTCATCTCTACATCAGGGTCAAGATTTTAAAAATCAGAATAGGTGCCAGTGATGTCACATAGCAGGCTCAAGGATCTGCTTTCTTGGCTTCAGGCCATTTGGCTTTTATAAAGTAACTGAGTCCAGAAGGGTCTTTATTCTTCCAATTTTTTTTTTTTTTTGCTGAGATTCCCCAGGTAAACCATTCTTCTCTGAGCCTGCCTTCCAAGACTCACCTCCTCCATTGTGTTGGTGATATTTAATCAGGTTGGGGATGGAATCAAACACAAATTTTTCAGCCACATAGTATCGTTTGGGATGGTCATTGGTCTCTTTGATGTGATAATGCTTGATACATGGATTGTTCTCACTAAAACAAAGCAAAACAGCAAGTGGCATCTCTAAGAACAATGTACACAAATATAAGTGCATGTGAGCCCAAAGTCCTCATGATTTTCTCAGTGAATTGCTGCTGAGTGCAAATTAATCCTTAGCTTCAGGTGGTAGAAAACAAGGGATGATCCCAACTGTTTATCTCTGTATTCATTCTCTTCTCCCACTACTCCCAAACATAGAGGCAGCAATAGTGTGGAGTAATAAAGGGCCAACCTCAAAATCAGAAATGAAATCAGCATTTATTAAGCACTGTGTGTGTGAGGCACTGAGTTAAGTACTTATTAATATTATTATTATCTCTATTTGAAAGTCGAGGAAATTGAGGGAGACAGAGGTTAAGGGGTCCAATCATGTCACTAAGTAAGGCAGCATGAAACAATATAAAGAAGCATTTATAGCCAGAAAGATGGAGTTAAAAGTCTTAGCTCTTTGACCCAATTCTTGCTTACAGAGAGATAGCCTGAATTACAGTTGGACTTAGGAGCAGTTAAGAAGTATCTGGGGTGAGATTTTAACTTAGGTCTTCCTAATTCCAGGTCCAGAACTATCCATTGAGTTATCTAATTGCCTCTAAAAGGAGAGCTCTGAGCTCATGCTCTCTGATATAAACTGACTTAGGACACCAGACATATCATTTAACTTCTCACTGACCCAAGCAACTCCCTAAGATGGGTTTCTGAGCAGTTGCTGATGGGAGAGTTTCCTACGTCAAAAAAATCATGAGTCTGGATCAATCCCGAAACTCCATGACACTGGCCATCCTTTGTTGCATGTGCTATATTTATGCACATCTCTGTACTAGTCTGCTTTCCTTTGCCTGGAAAACTCTACTTCCACTCTATTTATGTATCTTCTGCCCCCATAGCTACAGTCCCGCCTCCTCATGAAGTCTTTTCTAACTTATTTAGCTCATATGGAGCTCCCTCTGGTTAAGTCTCAGCCTCCTCATCTATAAAATAAGAAGATTGGCTGAGGGGATTGTTAAAGTCCCTTCTAGCTCAACCCCGATGATCCTGTGGTCTTTCTTAGAACTCCTTTTATGCTACTAATCAGTACCAGAGTTTAAAACATGTTCTCTAATTGTTGTTTGTCTCTAACTAGACTGAAAGCTTCTCAACTTCTGGGAACATATTTTGTACTTCCCTAGTTCAAATCAGACTCTAGTTATGTAACCCCATGGCAAGTCACTTAAGCACTGTTTGCCTCAGTTTCCTCATCTGTAAAATGGGGATAATAATAGCATCTACCTCCAAAATTTACTGAGAGGATCAAATGAGATAATATCTGTAAAGTGCTTGGTGAACAGTGCCAACACATCATAGGCACTGAAGAACCACTTGTTCCTTTCCCTTCCCTTGTCTCTCCCACAATGCCTAGCACAGGCCTGTTCACACCATCCAAGTTCCTTTGGTTGTTCTTCCCAGAAGGCAATCAATCTGCTTAGTATATTCTTGGAGGAGAAACATCAGCAGAGTTTTAACACATTTTTTGAACTGGGCTGATGAAGAGTTTTAAAGAGAATGAGAAAATATAGTGGTAAAAACTTTAAGTATAATGAAATATATTCTTTTTTACCTTTCCAGTTTTATTGCATACAGTTTTATTGCATATTTTTAAAATTAGGTTTATTTATTTAATTAATTTAGAATATTATGAAATATATTCTTGCATTTCTTATTTCAAAATTCTTTAAGTTTGCCTTTAGATTCCCCCTTATTCAGAATCCATGCTTCAAGCAAGAGTGGCCCAAGTAATAATATTCCTGTTACTCACTGCTAGGAAAGACCAGGTACCACTTTGGAAGAGACTCAGGAGATTATAAACTCCAGGTTAGATATTATACTTTCTATTAATTTTGTTTTCTCTTCCCTGATCTTCTCCCTCCCTTCTAGCCCTCCTATACTCATCACACATTTCAGACTTGCCTCTGGCTGAGGTGTGGATCTTTAACAGCCTGGCATATTGTCAGAATGGAATCATTCCATGACTAGAGCTTTTCACAGGATGCTGATATGGGCTAGGGAGGGTGGAGAGAACGTCTCAGGTGAGAGGTGGAGGTTGGATTCTCTTCTTCCCCCCATTGGTCTTGCAGTATGCTCATAGCTTTTGGAGTACTCAGTCCATCAGCATGTCTGTACATCTCTTCCTCCCCTCTGTCTGCTACATTCTCCCAGGGGTTTGGGAATGAGAAAAAATCAGCTTTGCCACAGAGATGTGGGCTGTATTCTCTTGGGAATGGACCAGCCCCTCTCCCAGAATAGCTATAGCAGAGGCACTATTCTTCCCAGTAAAAACTGAATTTGTCACCAAGGACAAGAATCTATAACTCCTCCTTCACATACTGTACCTTACGATGGCCTTGGTGAAAACAGAAAGAGTGTATGTTCCTGGTGTCCTGGAGTCCCTCACCATGAAGGCTCCTTCTTTGCCCTGCAAGAATTGCCAGAGAATTAGGGATTACTCATCAATCACTGGAAATCAATTGGCCTCACGTGTAGTCTTGCCTTCAGACACTCTGGAGAAGCCATGGCTCTCATGAGACCTAGGACAAAGCTTGAATCAGGGAACTGTGGCTTCACACTGGTATAACACAGAGGTAGAATACCAGTAGCTTGAATTGATGGAGGACTTGGAAGACCATAAAATATTCTATATATTTTATCTCATTTGATCCACACCACCACCCTGCAAAATAAGTAGTACATAAGTAGTAGAACCCTCAGAGGTCTTCAAATCCAATCCATCACTCCTAGCCTTCCTTTGGTTTCTGCTTCTCATCCAGAACCCTTTTGGGTTGTTAAGTAGAAGAAAGATGTGCTCCAACTCAGGGTGCCCTTCCTATCTGGCTTCCTCTCTTCCCTTTCCTCAGTGCCCAGTGCCCAATCAAGTTACTAGTTTGTAAGGGTTAAATTAAGGAGTTCAACAAAGTGAGGAGAGCAGTTTAACAGAAACTTTCTTTAATTTAAGAAAGAAGTACAGATAGAAAAGAAAGAGAGATTATTAATCTTATTATTTTATATTAATCTTATGCCCTATAAATATACCTAAAATAACTACCTAACATTTCCTAAAACTATCTCTGTCTTCTCAGGACAGGTTCTTCTGCCTGGCACACCAGGCCTACTCTATTCTATCTATAAATGATTCACTAACTACTTAACTCCCTAAAATAATAGGAAGCCACCTTCAATCAGTTTTCTACAGCAGCCCAATTCTCAGTAGTCAACTGCCAGCAGATCCTTGTCTCAGACACAGACCTCCTGCTCTCTAGAGATCCCAGAGGCAAAAAGCCCCCCAACTATCAGCATCTGCTTCCTTATCTTCTCACTGACCAACTGTCTGCCCTAACTTTCTGTCACGGGGCTGGCTATTTCCTCTTCACAGTCTTGGTCTCCCTGGTAATGGAATCATCAGCTCTGGTTCACTGACTCCTATCAGTTCTGATATACTTAGAAATCTTTCTCTCTAGTCTCTTAAGAAAAAAAGGGGGAGACATTAAGAAAATCCCTTTAACAGTTGGATCAAACAGAAATCACCAATTCTATACCTTCTTAGTGAGATGGAGGACCACCAGACCTTATTATCTGCTCCTCTACTAATCCCTAAATCCTGGGCACTTTCATCTGACCTACAGGTTTAACCTAAGAACTCCCTGGACCTTCTCATCCACCTTTCTGGTGTGCTCTTAAGATTTCCAGGTCTTTATGTCTGCTCCTCCAGCTGAACTTTCTTTTATCTGTTGTCTCCCCAAGTTCAAGTGTCAGCCTCTGGAGAGCAGAGACTATCTCACTTTTTTCTGTGTTTGAATTCACAATGCTTGGTACATAGTAAATACTAATAAATAATTTTTATTCATCCTTTTTCATATTAGGGAAACTGAGGCTATAAAAAGTTAAATAACTTACTCTAAGTCATAAAATTAATAATGCAACTGACATTTTTATAGGATTTTAAAGTTAAAAGCAGTTTTCAAGCATCATCTCATTTAAGACTCACAACAACCCTGTGAAGTAGGTATTTATTCTCATTTTACACATAAAGAAACTTAGACTCAGAGAGGTTAAGCAATTTACTCAAGTCTTCCTCAATCTAATAATAATTCACATTATCTCTGTAAGTAACTAGTCAAAGAATTCAGTTTCATAAAATGGGAATAATGATGATAACAATAATAAATAGCATTTACATAACATTTTGATGTTTACAATGTACCTTACAAATATTAAATCACTTTATCCTCACTCTGAGATGAAGGTGCTCTTATTACCCTCAATTAACAGGTTAGGAAACAGAGGCAGCCAAAAGGCTGAGATAGATTTGAACTTGGATCTTCCTGACTCCAAATTTAGTTCTCTATCCTCTCCACCACTTAGCTGCCTGGACAGTTGGAAAAAAGTTACATAGGTGAACATTGCATATTATAAATTTCTAGTGGAATGTTCTTATTAAGAGGAAGCATGGTATAGAGCTTGACTTGGAAGTGATTTGGAGGTTTTCTTAACTTCGAGTCTGAACTTTTTAAAAAAATTTGATAGCTATTTCAATATTTCAAATTGCTTTCCTTTGTGACTCTATTTGTTTTATTTTGTGCATTTAAAAACATTATTCTGATAGAAACACAGAAGAAAAACAATTGCTTGGTCACATGGGTTGATGGGGATATGACTGGGGATGTAGACTTTAAACAATCACCCTAGTTCAATTATCAATAATATGGAAATGGGTCTTGATCAATGACACAAGTAAAACCCAGTGGAATTGCTTGTTGGCTAGGGGTGGGGGGGGAAGGAGGGAAGGGAAAGAACATGCATCATGTAACCCTGGAAAAATATTCTAAATTAATTAAATAAAATTTTTCAATTAAAAAAATTAAATTTAAGAAACATATGGGATATACCAACACTACCAAACTTTTACTTATGTCCATGTGTTGTTTGGAATACTTATGTTTGGAATTTTCAGTTGTTGAATTATGTGTTTTAATATATTTAATTTATAATAAAGATCTTAGTGGGTGTGAAAAGGCTAAGACAACAACACATTATTCTGAGAAGGGATCCAGAGATTTCAAAGGGGACAATAACATAACAAAAGGTAAGAGTAAAGAGTACTGAATTTGAACTCAAGGTGAGTCATGACTAAGATGCCTACTATTTTTTTCGTGCATTTATGCATGAACTCAAGAAAATCACTTTCTATGAAACTCGGTTTTCTTTCTTATCTATTTTAAGTGGGTATAAATTTGCATTATGTACCTCACAGGACCTTGTGAAAAAAGTACTATAAAACATGAGTAACCAATGTCTTCCTGGGATGGTCACCCTTTCACCATTTTATCAGATGCAGTCATAGATGACAAGCTTATCATTTTTAAGGAGCACAAAGGTGGGAGAGGTAGCTAGCTCTAATAGAATGGATGCTATATTAAGACACAAAAAGAGCATTACAAGTTAGGACTGTGGGATGAATCTAAGGAGATGAGATTTAATAGTTAAAATATAGAGTTCTACATTTGGGTTCCAGAGATCTACTTAAATATAAGATGGTGAAATTGTGGCTAGACAATGATTTGTGTGGAAAAAAAAAAATCTTGGGATTTTGTTATTGTTGATGTGGAATTGTTTTTTTGTTGTGTCTGACTCTTCATGCCCCTATTTGGGGTTTTCTTGACAGAGATACTAGAGTGATTCGCCATTTCCTTCTCCAGCTCATTTTATAGATGAAGAAATGAGGCTAACAGGATTAAATGATTTACCCAGGGTCATACAATTAGTAAGTGCCTGAGGCCAGATTTGAACTCAGGAAAATGAATTTTCCTGACTCCAGTACTGGCACTCTATATCCACTGCACTACCTATCTGCCCTCTAAAATCTTGGAATTTTAGTGAATTGAAAATTCAAAATATAAGTACTATCTTAAGTTGTATTTAGGGAGCCTGTCCAGAATGAGGGAGATAAGAGGAAGATGGAGTCTGCCCCAAATAGACCACATTTAAAGTTCTTTTCTGGAATGCCATATATTTGGAAAAACATTAACAAGCTGAAATTTGTTCAAAGGAAGGGACTTGGCATGGCGAGGTCACTGGAAGTCATGCCATATAAGAACTAGTTGAAGGAAATAGGGATGTTTAGAATGAAGAAAAGAAAATAGAGAAGTAATATGCTAATTAAAGGTTCTCAGCCTTTTTTGTGTCCTAGCCCCCTTTGGCAGTAAGGTGAAACCTTTGGACTCTTTCTTGAAATAATATTTTAAATGCATAAAAAGATAGGTAGGATTACAAAGGAAATATTATGTATTGAAATGCAATTGTTAAAATAGGGAAAAAAAATCCTTCCAAGACTTAACATTCCAGTTTAAGAATCTCTGCCCTGGAGGGATGGGCAAGGAGCAAGGAGAAATAATAACAGAAATGTAGATTTCAGCTCCATGTAAGGAAAAACTTCCTAACAATTTGAGCTTTGCCAAATAAAATAGGCTACCTTAGGAATGAATAGGTTCCCCATTATTTAGAATTTTCAAGTGAAGTCTGGATGACTTTTTGATGGTAAGGTGCTAGAAGAAACTCTTGTCCACGTCGGTTTGGGGCTGCATGGCCACTGAAGTCCCTTATAATTCTGGGATTGTCAGTGATTCTATGCAAACCATACTGATGCTGTGTGCAAAGATTTTTAGTTTTTTATCTGATAGTGCTATGTCATGTGGTTTGTCCTTGAGGAAATTTCATAATTCTCTGGAAGAGAGTATTACACTTTAAAACCGATCACTGGTATAAACTTCAGTGTAAACAGGCAGTTAGGTGGCATAGTGGATAGAATGAGCTGGGAGTCAGTAAGACCTGAGTCCAAATCCAGCCTCAGATACTTACTAATTATGTGACCCTGGCCAAGTCATTTAAACTCAGTTTTCTCAACTGTAAAGTAATGATAAAAATGACATGTACTTTATAGGGTGAAGGTGAGGAATGGATGAGATAATATCTGTAAAAGTACCTGGCACATAATAGGCCCTTAATAAATATTTATCCCCCCTTCCCCATATGGTTTCATCAGACCCTTTCTTTAGAGTAGGCTTTGATGGTGGATTTGGAAGAATTGTCAGAGCAGTTTCAGCTTTTGCTGCTACTTAAAAGCACTTTTTTTTTTTTTTGCTGCTACTTTAAGCCACCATCTTGGCTCTGTGCTAGGCTTTGATAGTGGAGAAGAAGTGGAGGAGAGTGAGGACTATGGATTTCAGGTTGGGGAGAGAGAGAAAGAAGATCCACCAAAAACCAAAATTTACTTTCTTCAAAATTTTGCCTAGGCAAAGTTGGGACATTCATGCATTGCTGGTGGAGTTGTGAACTGATCCAACCCTTTTGGAGGGCAATTTGGAACTATGCCCAAAGGGCACTAAAAGATTGTCTGCCCTTTGATCCAGTCACAGCACTGCTGGGTTTGTACCCCAAAGAAATAATAAGGAAAAAGACTTATATAAGAATATTCATAGCTGCACTCTTCGTGGTGGCCAAAAATTTGGAAAATGAGGGGATGCCCTTCATTTGGGGAATGGCTGAACAAATTGTGGTATATGTTGGTGATGGAATACTATTGTGCTCAAAGGAATAATAAAGTGGAGGAATTCCATGAGGACTGGAACAACCTCCAGGAAGTGATGCAGAGTGAAAGGAGCAGAACCAGGAGAACATTGTACACAGAGACTGATACACTGTGGTACAATCGAATGTAATGGACTTCTCCATTAGTGGCAATGCAGTGATCCAGGACAATTCTGAGGGACTTATGAGAAAAAACACTATCCACACCCAGAGCAAGAACTGTGGGAGTAGAAACACAGAAGAAAAACAACTGCTTGATTACATGGGTCGATGGGGACATGACTGGGGATGTAGACTCTAAATGGTCATCCTAGTGCAAACATCAGCAACATGGAAATAGGTTCTGATCAAGGACACATGTAATACCCAGTGGAATTGCACATTGGCTGTGGGAAGGGTGTGGAGGGGAGGGAGGGAAAAAATATGATTCTTGTAACCAAGGAATAATGTTCTAAATTGTCTAATAAAATTAAAAAAAAAAATTTTCCTAGGGTCAGTCCTTCTCCCAGCTAAATCATATCCCTTTGGTCTGCTGAGACTAGAGCTTGTACTTGAACAACTCTGGGTTGTTGCTCTGAGCAACATCCAGTCTTAAAAAAAGGAAATGTTGGCCAAGGTATAAGTGGCAAACAGATCCACCATTCTAGGGAAGGGGAGAGAGCCAACGTATGACAAACCCACATACTTCCTGCAAGGGGTTCAGAAGTCTAAACCTCCCAGATTACATGACCTCAAAAGAATCCTCATTCAGGACTGCCACTTGTATATTAAATCAGATTAATTAATCCTGTCTCTTACTTGATAAAGGAAATTCTGCTACACTCTTATGGTCATCCAGTGTGTCAAATATTCTAGATATGAAGAACTCAGTTTCACTAGTCAGCCTTAGTGGGCAGCTCCAATTGATAGGAACTTCTATTTAAGGCAAAATTACTCCAATCCTCTTTATTTCCCTCTCCAGCTTCTACCCATTGATTCTAATTCTCCTTTCTGAAGTCAGCTTCTACCAATTTCCCTCCATTAGGGATATACATTAGAAGAGATGGGGAGAAGCAAATTCATGTTCTTCTTCAACATTTGTTATCATATTAGACTGGAATGACTGAGTTTGAATCTCATTTCTTCCATGTACACCTGTGTGACATTGGTTAAGACATTTAACCTCTTTGGGTCTCAGTTTCCTTATTTGTAAAGTTTGTTTCTAGTTCTATGATTCTAGAATCCATGTCAAACTATGTAGAACCTTACCTTTCAAAGTTAATAATTTCTTTCACTATTTTTCCTCATTCTAGGAAAAACCAGTTGTGTTTGAGGAATATATATGTATATATTTATATATGTATATAGATAGTTAGGTAGATAGCTAGACCTAGATAGATGATTGATAGATATAGATGGATGGATGGGGAGAGACAGACAAACAGATAAATAGATATAGATAGATATCTAGACGGATGAACAGATAGAGAGATAGATAAACAGATATAGACACAGAAAGAGAGACAGAGACAAACAGAGATACATATAAATACTTTTCACTATCCGATATTTGGATTTGAAGGTGACTTTATTATCACTGAAGATGTGTATGATTGAAAGACTGATCTATATTCTTCTCCCTTCCCTTAGTCCAGCAATTAAATACTATATTCTTTGTATGTACCCCTTTCATTCTTCTAGAGAAATCCCTGTGACTACATCTTAGTAATTGCAGTAGCTCCAAAGAAACAGAAGAGGCACAATTTTAAAGATATACAAATCTCCATCGCAAATGTTCATACAGGCTATTTGTGCCCAACCTGTGGTAGAGTTTCCAAGTTCTCACTGGTCTGATCAGTCACATTCAGACACCCTGTACATTGACCTCGATGTAGTGATATCATTTTGGTATCCCTCAAACAAGGACAACAACCACAATTGGCTCAGGACTTGCTACCTATCACTGTCAGCAAGCTCTTACTAGGTCCTTACTGAATGAATATCACTGGACCTCTCTGTACTAAATACTCTAGAAAGTTAAAAAAAGAAGAAGAAATAAAAGATCTAGTCTCTGGCATTACTGGAGGGTCTCTTTTAGGAAATATTAATATAAATTTGTTAAAGATTGTAAATATACCTAGACAGTAAATAAACTGAGAACAATTACAATGAAGCATTTGCTAAAAATAAGATGGAACATACTGGTTCAATTTCCACTACTAAAAAATTGTTGCTAATCTCAAAAGGGGATGGCTGAAGTTTTCCTTTGCATCCTTTATGGACATTTAAAAAAGTTAGATTAAATTTAAAATAAAAAATATTTTATTAAGAATTAGCAATAGTACTAATACTTTTTCTTCTAAAAATGATTCACATTCATATGGTACTTACATGTTTGCAAAGTGTTTTATATATATAATCTCATTTGAGTCTCACAGCCACCCATTATGGATACTGTTATTCCCATTTTATAGATGAGCAAACTGAGGTTCAGAAACCTCAGATTTAGGGAAGTAGTTTGGTGCAAAGGAAATAATACTGGCTTTGGTGTCAAGGGATCTCTATTCAAGTATCATCCTTGCTACTTGTGCTACCTTGGGCAATGGGGACTATTATTACATTAAGATGAAATCAGCCTCTCTGTAACTTCTCCTCATTACTCTGCCCTTTGGGACTTACTAAGCAGAAGAAGCAGAATGATTCTCTCCATAAGATAGCCCTTTAAATACTAGGTTAGACATGATAGAGCTACCTTCTTTTCTTTAGCTTAAAACATGCTCAGTCCTTTCAGCTGATTCTCATAGTTCAGTTTTGTTACTAATTTTGCCTTTCTCCTAATTAGCTCTAATTAATGAAGTTTCACTATGGCATAAATTGTGGATACAGATTCTGAGCACATGGGGCATAAAGGAAGGATAGGTCTTTTTTCATGTAATCAAAAGCCCAGCTTAAGTTCTGGCCTTTCTCTTTGAAACTGTTCAAAACTATCCCAGTCCACCTTCATGCTTTCTTTCTCTGAATTTTTATAATTAAAAGTATAACTAGTTAAAAGAGTCGTATTGTTTATATCTGAGGTTCTCAGAGTTTTTAGTTTTAGCACCCTGAAGAGCTTTTATTTATGTGAGTTATATCCATTGTCACTTATATTGAAATGAAAACATCTTATTATTATTATGAAAATAGTTTTGATCTCACGGATCCTAAAAGATCTTAGGGATTCTCAGGGATCAGTGGGCCACTGTTCTACATACCATATAGTCATATAATTTTAAATATCAGGAATTTTCCTTTCCCTTCCTTTCCATTACCTTTCTTTCTCTTTCTCTTTTCTCTATTTCCCCCCTCCTCTGCCTTCCCTTCCCTTCCCCCTTTTCTTTTCCCTGACCCCTTTCCCCTTCCCTTCTCCCTTCCCTAGCTGATATTCCCAGAACTCTTTACATAGAGTTTTGAGCTATTCCCATTGTTGTATGAAGGCAGTGGTAGTTTCAGTGCTGACTGGAATAACATTCCAACTTCCCTCCTTCTGCAGTTCTGGACCAAGAACCTTATAATCATTCTGGTGAGGAATCTTGGAATGCTGGAGCAATAAATTACCATAGATATCACCTAATAATGATAGTTAACATTCATATAGTGCTTTAAAATTTGCCAAATGCTTTACAAATATCTCACTCTATCCTCACAGCACCCCTGGCTATGTGTGTGTGGGAAGATGCTATTATTATTTCCATTTTATGGAAGAAGAAACTAAGTAAACAGGGGTTAAGTGTTGTGACCAGGGCCACACAGCTAGTAAGAATCTGAGGCAGGAATTGAACTCAGATCTTCCTGACTTCAAGTCCTGCTTTATTCACTGCATCACTCACCTAGCTGTCTCTAGTCTGAACTCTTCATTTTACAGATGAAGAAACTAAGTCCCAGAGAAATGAAGTACATTCAGTGTTACATAATAATCAACAGAATCAAGATTTGAACTCAATCCCTCTGATTCCAAATCCATTATTCCTTTCACTACACCACTGCCTCAGAAGAGTTAATCTCTCCTTACTGTCTCCCTCCAGTGACTATCCCAAATTCTCTCTTAATATTCTGAAGCCAATCAACATTTTTTCACTGGGCTCTCAGCCAGGATTTGAGAAATAACCACTTAGATGTGGCTATAGCTATGGTGGCAGTCAGAAAAGAGTCTGTGACTCAGCAACATTATTTGCAGCTCACTCTGGTGCAATTGCAGTTAGTAAGGGCCATCAGGGCCATAATGACCGGCCACTGATCCATGCCATTGCAACACAGAAGGCCAGCCCCATAATTTTTTTTATAAAATCATAAAGTTAGAGTTGAAAGGAACCTCAGAAGCTTCCTAGGCCACTCCCTCCTTTTTACACTCAAGGAAACTGAGGATCCTGAACATTAAGCGACTTGCCCAAAATCACATAGGTAGTAAGCAACAACAGAGAGATTCGAACCTACGTCCTATGGTTACATGGCCGATGCTCTCTTCCCACCATAGCGTGGAAGCACAGATTATACTTCCCTTGAATGGGAAGAGACGGCATTAATCCAGGCTATCATTCTGTCCCTTTCAAGTCAAACACAAAGCAGAAGGAAATCAATCCCCCTTTTTTGCCCAAGTCCAAAGTCTTGGTAAGTCTCCCAACTTACCTCATCTAAAAGGAGCTTTTCGGCTTTGTCACGACTGATGCTCTTGTTGTACCACCTGAAAGTAGTTTAAAAAGTTCTTGTCATCTGAGTTATGGAAAAATTAACTATGTGATCATAAAGAAGGATCAAGGCAAAAAAATATGTTCTTATTTTTCCATAAAATTTCCAAACACACTAGATAAAACATATAATACCTTCACATATAATACAATATTTAATTTGTCTTGAGCTACTTTTCATTTCAAAACACAATGGGTGGTTGTATGTGGGATGATTCCTGGTGCTGCTTGAAACATTAATGCAAATTAAAAGGCTATAAAGTAGCCTTTTAAAATCGCAATAACAATATTTTTTACTTAGAGACTCAGGCTGGCTCTACCATAGACTCATATACTGAGAAAAAAATATTTGTTTATGGCTTAGTATGGCCTTTTAAAGAGCAACAACCAAAAGGAGAAAACAGGTGAGTGGGGGGATGAACATAGAGTAGAATCTCTAGCCATGAAAGCACAGCAGGAGATTGGGGCAGCAAGGTGGCTTAGTAGATAGAGCACCAGGCTTGGAGGTGGGAGATCCTAGGTTCAGTCAAGTCAATTTGACAGTCTGAATGTGGCTTTCAACAAAGCATGGTGGAATTGATGGATTCTTTGAAGACTGAATCTCAATATTTGGTGCAGCTTACTGGCTACCAAGTCATTGAAAACAACATGGCATCTTTTTTCACAAAAAAATTATCTGTTCATTTAATACATAATAACACAGATGCTGCCCAGGTGTGTGATCCTGGGTAGGTCACTTAGCTCTGTTTGCATAATCCTTGCCTTAGAGTTGTTTGGAAGATAAGGGTTTTTTTAAAAAGGAGAGAAAACAAAGATGGGAGAGGCAACAAGAGTAATGGGTAGAAAGTCAGGCTGGGAATTAGGAAGCCCTGGATTCCAGTCTCATCTCTGAAATATACTGACTCTGAGGCTCCAGGCAAGTCACTTCATCTCTCAGTGTTTTCAAGGAACTCTTTATGATGATAAATTGAAGAACAGGAGTTGATTGAGAGTTCCCTATAGCAATGAAATTACAAGTCTGCACCAAAAATGAAAATAAAACAAAACAGCTGATTCATCCTTAAGTTTGTTCTCTTGAGTAAGCTATTGGTGACAGGGAATGAAGGAACTGGGGTGAGGATTGCTACTTAAACAGAATATTTCATAGTCATTAGGAACATTAAAAAGGAATAAATTCAATTTTCAAAGAACTTATACATTGGAGTCTGCATGGTATTTGCAAGATTACAGCTGTCAAATAAGTACCAGGTCTAGATGCTTAGGGTAAAAAAAAATCCTCTAAAAACCCCAAACTGGTCAAGTCAATTTGTCTGAATGTGGCTTTCAGCAAAGCATGGGGGTTCTGTGAAGACTGACTCTCAATATTTGGTGCAGTTTACTGGCCACCAAGTCACTGACACTATCGTGGTGTCTTTTCCCATAAAAAGCTGCCTGTTTTTTTTAAAAATACATAATAAATCTGTAGAAACAGATCCTGCCAACACAAGGTCAAGCATAAGGTTGAAAGGACATGTGGGTATTTATAAATCTTTGAATGTTTGTCCTTGAACAGGCATAACACTCCAGTGACTGATGGAACTTCTCACTTTTCATTAAGATCATTTCGATCATGGCCAAAGAGCGAAATAATAGGCTGACAGGATTTAGAATTGGAACAACTCGCCTCAACCTCATCAGACTTCCCATAGGTATTCAGTGGCAAATAGAATATTGTTATTTTGGTAAAATATGCAAATGCTTGCTCTCCTCGTGCTCCATATATCCTTGGAGCTGATGGCCCCAATAGTTTTGTTGATAGAGGATGTCTCTCTCTCTGTCTCTGTCTCTCTCTGTCTCTGACTCTTTCTTTCTCTGTGTCTCTCTGTGCCTCTGTGTCTGACACACACACACACACACACACACACACACACACACACACAGAGCCAGTCAGTATGATAATAGGTCTAAGGGCAAGAGACTCTTGAGGAAATGATCCCTATATTTTTTCATTACTATGCTTCTTTGTTCTTGCTGTCAAAATTTGAGCAACAAATAACATCCATATCTGGGTCGTCAAGAGCCATAATGATTTAATAGCAGTTTTCATTAGGCTACATTCTACTGACTTGTCCTAATCTCCTCCAGAAGACAAGCACTTTGTGCCCTGCAACTGTATATTGTAAAACATTCAGCTGAGGATGGAGAGTGGGGGGAAGATGGTCATAGTTTCCCCTATCCATGTTCAATCTTCTAAATGGTAGTTAGGAAAGAATACTCTTGCTGTCTGGGGACACTACATACAAATAATTTTTCACTTTGAAAACACTGCAGGGGCAGATAAGTAGCACAATGGATAAAGTGTCAGGCCTGGATGGGGAGGACCTGGATTCAAATGTAGCTTCAAAGAATTCCTAGCTATGTGACCTTGGGCAAGTCACTTAAGCCAGATTACCTAACCTTGCTGCTCTTATGTCTTAGAATTGATACTGACAGAAAGAAAGGGTTATAAAATAAAATTTTTTTGCAAGAAAATAAAATTAAGCACTGCCTGGGCACTATCTGGAATATGAGTTATGTCAAGTATCTGTTTTTTAATGGAATTTTTTTCTCATTTTCTTCTCTTATTTTCAAAGGCAAGCAATAATTCTGACCCATCCCTTTACATGGAAATGGCACTACCCCTTCACATAAGCAGGGCTTTCTCTAGAATATGAGGAATCTGAGTGGTATCCTTAGACTCTAAGCTTTGGGGGGGGGGGGGGTCTCACATTTCTCAAGGCTGAATACCGAGCAGTCTGGGACATGGAGTGGGGAACAGAAATATTTTATACAAGTCAGGACGTGATCTTCTAACACCTTATACCTTGCTCTGCCCTGCTCCTCTCTCCCATTACCAGGGCAAAGAGTTGGTCCTGCCTTCCACACAAACCCCTCAGGCTCCTGCTTTGTGGCTTCTTTTCCACTTCAAAGCAGTCTGTTCATTTAAACTAATTTCATTTAGTTATAAATTTGAGGGTGGGATGGAAATACCTAGACATGGCTCTACCTGCTCTCCCCCCCCCCCCAAGAAGCATTGAGGAAGGTTATCTGCACATACCAGATTACAAAATCATGAAAATCAAGTAATATCATCTTACTCATATGTTTCCAGGTTATTTGGTGATTTCTCTACCAGGTAACTGCTTGGAACATATCCTTCGTGCCTGTTAAAACATAAGTTGTGATTAGACAGTGACAGAAATGTCTGTTCCTAACTCATTTTTGAATCAGAGAGCTGAATTATATCCTAGAGATGACCTAGACACAAACCCAGGCCTCTACATCCTTATGCACGGCCTCTTCCTTCCTTTCCTTGAATACTTACAAGAGGGGAAGGGTGCAAATATAGGAATGAGAGGATGACATTTGCAGATTAACTTCTCCAAAAAGGTAGAGGGGACTATGGTGGGAGGAGCCCATTCATGAGCCCTTGACACTTTCTACAGCTCCAAGCTTGGACAACCTCAGCTTAGAGCAGATCAGACATTGGGTGATAGGTTCTTCCACATGTAGAGTTGGGGTTTCAGGAACTCTAAAAAGGGTCTTTCCCCCTAAACTATATTCTCATTTTCTGTCTAATAAACTTGTAATTCCACACACAGAACAGTGTCACTATAGATTCACATCACAGCCTAGAATAGACCTCAGAAGTCATTAAATCTAGCTCATGCCTGAACAGTATTATACCAAAAGAAATTTAAAAAATTCATTGTCTCTCTGAAGGAAAGAAAGGTTTAAAATTGTTTTTATTGCATTGATGCTGGCCATGTACACAACATCCTGCATCTGCACCTGCATGATCAGAAATGGCAAAAATCACAAGATCGAACTAAAGTTAAAAGCAAATGGACTGATACAGCTAACCTCTAAACAAGAATGAATTTGAATCTGATATTTTATTCAAATAGCCCTTCTTCCTGCTCACTGTGAAATTTCCTCTACTGGAAAAAAAAAAGTTTAATTTCTTTTTTCTTTCTGGAAATATTTTTTGCTATAATCGTCTTTTTTCCACATCAGTGCCAAAAGTTTACATTCAGGAAATAGACTTAAAACATTAAAAAAAGTGACTTTCCAACCACAGTTCACAGAAGATATCAGTCAATAATTGTGAACCATGATTCAATGCTCTCCCTAATATTGACAGTGAAAAATGAATAAAGTTCATCCTGAATCAGAAAAACTCTCCTTGGTGGAGGTGGAATCAGCTGACTGTGTGCCTGAGATGGAGAACCATCACTTTAGAAAATCTAATAGAAGTAACCTAGTTATCCCACACTTTCCATGGAGAGGAAACTAGCTAGGAGGAAGGGAACAAACATTAATGAAGCCCCTACTATAGGGTAGGCACTGTGCTAAGCACTTACCAAAATTAGTTCATTTGATACTCATAATAAACTTGGGAGGTAGGTGTTATTTTTATCTCCATTTTATAAATGAGAAAATTGAGGCAGACAGAAGTTAAGTAACTTTCTTAGGGTCACACTAGTAACATAACAAGTAAAGTAGTGAGTCTGGGTTTGAATTTAGGTCTTCATGATATCAGGCCCAGCTTTCTATTGACTGATTAATGTTGCTGCCTCTAGTATCCTTTTCACTGAATGACAGAAACAGAAATAATTATTTTATCCAACCCCAGATTTTACAAATAAGGACCCTGATGGAAAGAGGATTTGAGTGATAATATATGTATAACCCAGTGGAATTGCTTGTCAACTGCAGGAGGGGGGAGAAAAGAGAGGAGGGAGACAAGAAGAAAAACATTTTTTTTAAAAATGGTTTAACAAAAATAACAAATAAGGTCCCTGAGGTACAAAAAAGGAAAATAATTTGTATCATGGCTAGTGACAGAACCCAGCTTGCCTGAGCCATTGGTCAGTGTTTTCTGTTATGACCCACTTTTTCTCTTTTATTAAACATCTAATTACTTGGTAACATGGATGATTGAAAGAATTTGTCTTTTCATCATGATGCCCGATATTATTACTCAGACAAAAAATATTGATTATGCACTATGTACCAGGCACTGTGCAACCCCTGCACTCAAGAAACTCACATTTGAATGGGAGAAACACCATGTAAATAAATAGATCTATTACAGAGCAGCTGGAGAATGATCTCAAAGAGGAAGGTACTATAGGCCTTCTAGGAAACTGGAGCTCTTTGAAGATAACACTTTCTGTCCCATTTATTCAACTCATTGAAGGAAAGACAGTTTTTTTCATTGTTTATTTTTTGCCTAAAATAACCTATTCCTTTAAGTGTAAATAGGCTCAACCAGTCTCTCACTCATTCCCCTTTTATCATGGGTGTAAGTAGAGGCACTCCTCACCAGACTGGGCAGAAAAAGCTACTCCCTCCTCCACCACCAGGAAGGAAGTAAAGCCCAGCAGGAAGGAAGTGCTAGTCACAAGACCCAACTGCTACTCTCAGCAGGAAGGAAGTTCTAGTCACAAGACCCAACTGCCACTCCCAGTTGCCCCTTCCCCCACCAACTGTCAGTTTTATTTCCTTTCCACATGGGTCATTCATCCCACTAGACTTGGGCTTGTCAGAATTCAGACAAGACTAGGTCACTAATTGAGCCTTCCTCTGCGAGTTAGCTACAGAGCAAAGTTTTAATTATGGACTCTGTGGTTGGTTACTTAGTCATCAAGTCACATTATTTCTCAGACCAAGGGTTTTGATCTAAACATTATATCTGTCTCCTCTAAGAGTGGGCTGATAACTTGATATAAGGAGTAGTATCCTGGCTCATTCATCATTCCCTGGAAATAGTGTTATAAATACATAGAAAATTATAGGAAACGGAGTCATAGAGAAGTGAAGTGATGTATCCAAGGTCACAAGGGGTTGCTGCCCAAGATTAGAACCCAGGTCCTTTGATTCCAAATCTAACACTCTTTCTATGGGAAGTCTCATTCCTCTACCTTGATTACTAACTCCCTTCCCAGCTAGGGGAAAGGATACATTGAATTCCTTTTAAAAAAGGAAAAGAAAAGAAAAAGAAAAGAGAAAGGAAAAAGGACACATTTTAAATGTATATGGTAAAACATATCAGATCTCTATATAGAAGACTTTGAATGGATAAGATGGTTTCGGGTTCATCTTCCTATTGAGGCTTAACTCTTTAGGGGATGACCTTTGCTTTCTTTTCATTTTGTTCAAAAATTGAGAGTAACCTTTTAGGAAGGAAACAAGCTGCCTACCACAGTGCAGGCCCTTTACCAAGTCTATCACAAATATTATCTCATTTGATCCTCACAACAACCCTGCTGCTCCCATTTTACAGCTGAGGAGCCTGAGGTAGAAGGAGGTTAAGTAAGTTGTGTAGGAATACATTGCTAGAAAGTAAGGATGAATTTGAACTGGCTGGATTTGAAGCACAAAATGTGATCTTTGGTTTTTAGAGTCTACTTAGACAAACAACATCATTAATTACATTCTAGAAATTTACATTCTATAAAAGGCAATAATATATAAGGGAATAAACATTTATTAAGTCTCTACTTAAAGTGCCAAGAGTGGGCAGCAAGGTGATGCAGTGGATAAGTGCTGGGGCCTGGAGTCAGGAATACCTGAGTTCACATTTGACCTCAGGCTCTGGCAAGTCATTGAACCCTGTTTGCCTCAGTTTCCTCATTTGTATAATGAGCTGGAGAAGGAAATGGCAAACCACTCCAGTAGTTTTGCCAAGAAAACCCCCAATGGAGTCAGACACAACCCAAACCACCAAAAACAACAATATGTGCAAGGCACTGTGCTAAGTACCTTACAAATATTATTTTGTTTGATTCTCACTACAGTTCTGGGAGGTTGGGGACTATCATCCCCATTTCATAGATGAGGCATACAAGTTAAGTAACATGTACAGGGTCAAACAGCAAATGTTTGAGGTCACATTAGAACTTCAGTCTTCCTGATCCCAAACCCAGCACTCTATCCACTATGCCAGGAGTAGCCTCATGGAGAATGGGCAGAAGCAGCGCTGATGCTTATTTGGGCCATAGGAAGGCTGAATTTCCAAAGATTTTGTTTTGGCATGGCAAAACAGTCTACATTTTACAAGAAAGAAGGAATTAAATATTAACCTTTCAAAAACTATGGAGGTGGGGGACTGTGAGTGCGGAATATTATGTAACCTGTCAAACATGGAGCTGTGTTGGTTTTGCTTAACCATTTTTCTTGGATACAAGAAGTTACAAGCTTGGAATGGGTTGGAAATAATTTATATAACCACAGAAGGCATTATTAATTTTTTTTAAGAATAGGTTATCCAGAGGAGATAAGGGGAGAAAAGAAAAGAACAAGAAAGAGAAATCAAGAGGGGAAGGAAAGGAGAAGGTGAGAGAAAAAGAGAGAAAAAAGAATGGGAGAGAGAAAGGGGTGAAGGAGGGAAGAGAAAGAAGAAAATGGGAAGAAAAAGAAATAGAAAAAAAAGGAGACAGAGTGAAGATTATAAGAGAAAGCTTTATATCTAAATGCAAGATCTGGGTTTGAATTCTATCTCTGACACTTAAAGCTTTGTGATCTATTGAATCGTATCCTATCTCGGGTTCCTTATCTATAAAATAAGAATATTCACTTGCACCTCCTATCTAGTAGGCTTGTTGTGAAGAAAGTATCTTTGCTGACCTTACAACTCATACTTTTTAAATAATGAGTCAAATCAATAAATATTTATTATGCATCCACAGCAATTGTACTGAGTTAGGTATATAAAGAAGGCAAAAGACAGTTCCTGCTCTCCAAGTGCTTGAAATCAAATGGGAAAAACAACAAACACATATGTAAAAATAAACTATATACAGGATAAATATGAAATAATTAACAGAGAAGGTCCTAGAATTGGGAGGGATTGGGAAAAGCTTCTTATAGAAGATAAGATTGTAGTTGGAATTTAAAGGAAGTCCGGGAAGTCAGGAGTTAGAGATGATGAGGGAGAGCATTTCAGGCATAGATGGACGTATAAAGAAAATGCCAGGAGTTGAGAGATGCATTGTCTTGTTAGTCCAGTGTTACTGGATCAAAGAGTAGGGAAAGAGGAAGGGAAGGGAATAAGCATTTTATATTGCCCCCACTACCTGCCAGATACTGTGGTGAGTGCTTTATAAATATAATCATATTTGATCTTCCCAACAGCTCTGGGAGGTAGGTGCTACTATTATCCCCATTTTACAGATGAGAAAACTGAGGGAACTGACATTAAGGGGTTTGCCCAGGGTCACACAGTTAGTAGGTCTGAGATTGGTCTTGAATTCATATCAACCTGACTCCAAGACCAGTGCTCATTTCTGAAGGTAAGGCATAAGATTAGAAAGGTAGAGATAGATTAGATTATGAAAGGCTCTGAATATCCAACCAAAGATTTATATATTTCATCCTGGACATGATAGGGAGATAATGGAGTTTATTGAATGGAGAGGATGACATGGTCAGATCTGTACTTTTAAGAAAATTACTTTGGTGCCTGAATGGAGAATGGACTGGAGTGAGGAAAAACTGTGGCAGGATGATCCAACCACAATCTATTGTAGTAGTTCCGAAGTGAGGTGATGAGAGCATCATGGTGGCAGTGTCAAAGGAGAAAAGGGAGCATAATTGAGAGTAAAAATGACAGGCTATGGAAACAGCTTGAATTTGGTAGGGTGAGAGATAGTGAGGAATCTAGTTTGACACTTGGGTTGTGAGTTGGGGGCCTGAGAAGATAGTTTTGCCCTCCATGGTAAAAAGGAAGTTAAAAGGGGGTTAAGATTTTGGGGGAAAGAAAATTGATTTGGGATATGTTGCATTTAAGATATCTATAGAACATCCAATTTGAGATGCATGAAAGGCATTTGGAAATGCAAGACTAGAGTTTAGCAGAGAGATTAGGGTTGGATGAATATACTTATGAATTATAAGCATAGTGATGATACTAATGAGAGTACCAAATAAAGTAGGATAGAAGGAGTAGAGAAGAGGATAAGAAAGAATCCCATGGCTAACCTATAGGTAGAGTGTGACTTGATGAGGATCCAATAAAAGTCTGAGAAGGAGCATTTGATAGGTAAGAGGAGAGCCAGAAAAGACCAATGTCTCAAAAATCTAGACAGGAAAAAAGTAGCAAAGAGAAGAAAATGATCAATGCTATTGGGGTCTGTAGAAAGGTCAAGAAAAGGGTGGCAGTGGGTAGCTCAGTGGATTGAGAGCCAGGCCTAGAGACGGGAGGTCCAAGGTTCAAATCTGGCCTCAGACGCTTCCCAGCTGTGTGACCCTGGGCAAGTCACTTGACCCCCATTGCCTAGCCCTTACCATTCTTCTGCCTTGGAGCCAATACACAGTATTGACTCCAAGACGTAAGGTAAGGATTTAAAAAAAAAGAAAAAGAAAAAGAAAGGTCAAGAAGAATGAGGATTGAGAAGCAGCCATTGGATTTAGCAACTGAGTTCACTGGAAACTTTAGAGAGAAATTTTCAGTGGAGTTATAAAGTCGGAAGAAGGGCTGTAAAGGGTTAAGCAGAGAAATAAGAGGAAAGAAAGTGAAGACATCTATTATAGACAACCTTCTCAAGGAGTTACAGCTACAAAAGTCATGATAGATATAGGATGATTGTTAGCAGGGATGGAAGGATCAAGTGAGAGGTTTGGGAGCATGAAGAAGACCTGGCCATGTTTGTAGGCAGTATAGGGAAGGAACCAGGAGACAGAAAGAGAGTGGAGATAATTTACGGAGTGGAGATGACAGAAGGGGCAATCTGTTGGAGGAAGACAGGCTATAATGGAATTATATATGCAGGTAGAGGGGTTTCATGTTAGACAGGACTTATAAACTTATATTGGTATATTTTGCCTTCCATCCTTGCAGAGTCAAAAAACCTATAAAACACTGGATTTAGACTCTGTCCTATACCCTAACAAATGAATCCTACCAGGTACCTGGTAGTGCAGTGGATGGAGCATTGGGCCTGAAGCCATGAGAATCTGAGTTCAAATCTGGCCTCAGGCACATACTAGCTGTATGACCCTGAATAAGTCCTGTAACCTTTCTTTACCTCAGTTTCCCTAACTGTAAAAGAGGGATGATAATAACACCTACCTCCCACAGTTGTTGTGAGGATCAAATGAGATAATATTTATAAAAGGTCTTAGCAAAGTGATTGGAATGTAATAGGTTCTAAATAAAACCTTTCCCCCTTCTTTCTCCTCTATGTTTTCAGAAAATAGTAGATTATAGTCCATTGAATATTTATTTGTTACTGATTTTGCTGAAAAAAAGTAGACCTTAAATGACCAGTGCCATCAATTGTAATACAGAAGAACAGACTTGTGGCACTTGATTTTGGTTCCATATCATAGAATATCATGAATATATTTTTGAAAGTTGGCAACTAGATCAGAGTTGGCAACAATAATAGAGCCAAATAAAGTAAAAAGCCAAGATGATGGTCATTCCCAAAACTTAAAACAAAAATAAATAAGAATTTGCCATTTTGTACAAATAACCCTTTTTATGTCAATTTTCCTCTACTTAAGTGAAACCCCTCTGACAGAACCAAAGAATACTTGTAGCACAATAAAGTATTTCAACCAGATGCCTAAATTATAGCAAAACAGATGGTATTAGGCTGGTCTCATTAACAATTTAAGCGTACAGCAGTTATTCACAAAAGCTACCAACTGGTTGGCTTTTAAATAGTTAATGAAGCCAATCTGGCCATTATTATTATCCCCATTAGACAGATGAGGAAGTTGAGGCTCCAAATCTTTAAGTGGTGAAATGGCTGGTTTCAAGAGGGTCTTGACCTCAGACCTTTGTACATCAGCTCCCCTGTTCTTTTCCCTATGTGGCACTGCTTCTATTAATCATGTGCAGACAATCTCATTTAGAAGTCTGAAGAAAGGTTTAAGAAGCAAAGAATAAACAGTGAAGAGTCAAGAGATCTGGTTTTGAGGTCTTTTGTACCAATAATGTGACACGGTGCAAATCTCTGGATCTCAATTTCCTAATCTATAAAATAAGGTACTTTTACTTTATGACCTCTAATGCCCATTTTAACTCTACAAAAATCTAGAATAATAATCACAGTTTAGATAAATGCACATTATTCAACACTTGGTATATAAGTCAGCTAAGGGCTAAATTCTGAATTATGCACATCCTCAAATTCATTCAAATTTTAGTCATTTATTTATATTTTAAAAGATTCACATGAGATTTTTCCAGCATTTTAATATCAATATGCTAGTAATGACTGGATATTGTAAATCTTGAAATTTCTCAGACTTGTTCCCTACTGGAAACATTCCCCATTTTGATGTGAGAACTCACCAGAATCAGAAATGGGAGGACCTCTACTCCACCCATACTTAAGACTGCTTTAGGGGAGAAAACTCCTTGCTAAACAATGAAAGTACTTAGACCCATACTTATAATGAGGCAAGGAGTTCTTTGAGCCATGCCTGTTTTTAGAATTGATACAATGGGATGCTAGGTACCTATAAAGGTCGGGCAACTTGTAAACTTGCCAGGAGCAAAGAGGTGAAAACTTATTCAGAGGTTTTCTCTTGAGGGGATTAGTCGACTCAGCTGTGTTTTCTCTGGTTCAGACTTACTGAAGGGATTAGTCGACCCAGCAGTGTTTTTAGAATGGGTTGTCCTTTGGAAAACGTCTACTGTGATTGGTAGATGGAAGAACTTAGGGGAGGTGACATAGGAGAAAACCCCCTATATAAGAAAGATTCTCTTGAGAAGGGATCGTTTTTATGAGGATGCTTTTGGAGGCTTTTGGAAGGAGATTCTTTTGGAGATCGCTTGAGAGGAGCTCTTGGAGGAATTCTCTAAGGAGGTCTCTCAAGGGAGGCTGACTCTGGTTGGAACTCCCTCTGGGGAGACTCTGTCACTAGAATCCTTGCTTAGACAGACCTTGTGGTGAGTGATAAAAGACTGACTGACTGATCTCTCTCTCTTAAGACTCAGGTCTAGGCCATGTTGGCTTAAGGCCCTTCATACTTATTTCCTTTTTCTCTCTTTCTCTCTTTTCTTTAATTCCTCGTCGTATTATTAATTAAATTCTCTATAAAACCTAGTTGACTTGGGCATATTCATGATAGGGAATATATTCCCTGGCGACCACCTTATATTTTATTAAAAAACCAAGACACTGTAGTGAAACCTATTTTCTGTGGTCAAATTTACTCACCCACTCTTATATCTATCACAATTTATATCTTCCACTATTTTACTCACTACAGTTTATAGCCTTCAACCATTTTAACTGCCACAGTTTATGGAGACCACTCTTAACTATTACAATAACCAGTGTGTCTTTTTCTTATCCTTGCAATGTTAAAAGAAGTTGAGGGAACCATCCCCGAGCATTCTCTGTGGTAAACTCTAGTTGCACAGGATAGGCAGGCACATGAATGGATCATAATCATAATCAATGGAAGTGGGTAGGGTGAGAGAGGGAGAGGGCCGCCCCCAGGCTTCCTGTTCTCTTCTTTCATTGAACATTGGACATTTCCAGAACTAGCAGACTGTCAGGCTCATAGGAACCTCCCAGGGCCTCTCTACTCCAATCAGTAGCATAAGGGCACAAAGTATTCTGAAGCTGACATGGTAGAAAGCTGGAAGTTATGAACTTCTCATATATTTAGGCTAATCTTCAGATGGCCAACACAGAATTTACTTATCTGGCCTGTTTTCTAAGATTTCTAGCTTGGTAGAACTTCTCATCACTTATGATTGAGTTGTTGAGGCATTGTTTTCAAGAACTGTCATATGGGGGCAGCTGGGTAGCTCAGTGAATTGAGAGCCAGACCTAGAGATGGGAGGGCCTACGTTCAAATCTGGCCTCAGATACTTCCCAGCTGTGTGACCCTGGGCAAGTCACTTGACCCTCATTACCTAGCCCTTACTACTCTTTTGCTTTGGAGCCAATACATGGTATTGACTCCAAGATGGAAGGTAAGGGTTAAAAAAAAAACTGTCATCTCCATATCACAAAGCCTCAGCCTCAGAAGAAGGTATTAGCAGAAGAACATCTTGGATAATTAATTACATTAAAAGTTTACACTGGTTTATCCAATATATCATTCTTTTTCTTCCCACCAGAATATATATCCCTCTGCATGGTGTACTCTCCACTATGTTCAACCAGTGTCAGATTCAATAAGGCTGTTTTGAGTTTCAAACCCCCAAATTGTGGATGTCAATGGAAAAACCTAGAGGACTTTTAGCCTTGTCAAGGGCGAAACCTGTGCTAAAGGTGGGCTTTCCTATTTCTGAGAAAGAAACAAACTTCTTTCCTTCTTGCAGAGCCATAATTAACCATATTTGCTCTTGAGGCAAGTAAAGGTAGAGGAAACTCTTCTCTGGTGGAGTTAGCAGAAAAGAAGCAGGATGGAATATTGAAAGGTTTTTAGGTTGCTGATGGGCTGATGACTGATAAGAAAACATACCTTGGGATTTCTAGGGCACTTTATGAGCTTTTAATGCTGCTGAGATGAAACAGGAAATTAGGTCAGTTCTCTTTCAATTTTCTGGATAAAGTTTCAGTCATCCCACCCTATAGTTAAGATTCTGTTTTCTTAGCTTTCTCCTTTGTTTTCCCCTTTCTCCTCAACTTTCCTCTCCTTCCCCTCTTTTCCTCTAAATCCAAAGTAGTCATCAGAATTAGTAGGACTAGAGGAAGTGTTCCACCTTCCCTTCATCATTTCAAGAGTAGGAAATCTGATTGAAAGATACTCTACCCATTCTTGTCTTGGACTCTCCACCAATGGATCTCTGAACTGTTGAGCAAGTAATATTCTTCATTGCTTTGCAGAGTGAGCTCCTGGGGATCATTTGTGTTGTAGTCATATAGGGCAATGACTAGGATTTCTTCAGGCTCTCTCAATGACCTCTGTCAGGAGATAGAACAAAATAAAGATAGGGTCAAGAGGATCAAATTTTGAATGTGGCCACCTAGTCACTGAGTTGGAATTTAGACCCATCTTCTGATAACATCAGAGTAATGAACTTTGTATATTTGGACATCAGCTAAGACCATGTGCAAAAACTCTGGTTGACTTAATATCATAATCAAGCCTTTTACTTTTCTGCTGGAATGAATAGGATATTCAGGCTGCTATATCAGTATGGAGTTTTCTCTAAGGTCATAGAACCTCAGTATTGGAAATCATCGTGTCCAACACCTAAGATGAAAATAAACCATACTTAGGTTTTGTGGGTTCCCATTTAACATGCTTAATTCCATAATAGGGTCTGTAGCAGACCACATGGGAATTTCCAGTATTCTCCATATTGATCAAAAAAAAGAGGTGATAGGTATGTTTGTAACAGGTTTTGTTTTTCTCAGTTCTCAATGAGCAGGGGAGGAGGGGATGAGAAGGAAATAATTTATTGTTTGTTATATTTTATTTTATTTGTTTATTTAATTTTTTAACAATTACATGTAATAACACATTTTCACATAACTTTTCTGAAGTTATATGATTCAAATTATTTCCTTTCTTCCCTTTCCTTCCTTTTGCAAGAGCTGTGTAAGGGAGGAATTAATCCAAGGCACAGGAAAGGTACCAGGAAGAGAAAAGCAGAACCTCAGGATTCCAGTCGGAGAGCAGAGGGGGGATGGGTGAGCTCCAACTGTCACTTGGGCACTTCTTCAGCTGAGAGCAGGAGGAAGGAGGCAAACCTCCCAAGCTGGGAAGAAGCCAGATCTCTGGGCATCAACAGCTTTCCCTGTGAACCCCTGGGACATCTCTTCCTCGTATCAACAACAGCACAGAGTCATCATGAATACTGTAGAGAGGGTCTTTGAAAGGAAGCCATCTACAGAGAAATCTGCTGTCAAAGATCTCCTTCTATATTTCTCCCAGATCTGTTCCTAGACTCCTGAATTAAAAACTAGTTAGCTGAGGAATAGGGATCAATCAGCAACTGGCCGGAAGGGGGTTCAAGGCACTTAGCCTTGAACCCTGAGAACTTGGGGAGCCAGTCTGCCAGAGGGGACAAGTGTTAGGGTTTCCTACCCCCCACTTCATTGCCTGATACCCCTACCTCTCCACCCCTACATGAACCAAAATAAATTGTTTACTACTTTAGAATTAGGTCTGGCTGGTTTCTGACACTAGAAAAGGGGAAAGAAGATTTGGGGAGAATCACATCTCTCCCCAAAAGATGAAGGTTAGCTCAGGATCTCAGTGATCCAAACTGCCTAACCCAAGGAATAACATCTCTCCTTGATAGTGGGGTGACTCCAGGTTTCTAAAGGGAAGTGACAGTGGGTGTCCCTAATGAGACCAGAGGCAGAAGAATCCATCCTGCCTCTCAACAATAGCTGGGACCAAAGGGGAGGCAGTGGGTCATTTTACCAAAGCTAATCTCTCCAGTTCTTGTCCTCTATCTCCCAGAATTGTTCTCTGAGGAGATATATTCCCTCTGTCAGGGGGATAAGACTTGGCTACCTCTCTCCCAGAAAAGAGAGGGGAAGAAGAATCTTCTCTCTCTCCCCATTTCCTCTCTCTCTTTCCATTCCCCCTGTTCCCCTGCCAATCCTTCTATTACAGCTGGCAAGCAATTTGATCTGGGTTATACATGTAGTATAATCCAAAAAGTATTTCCATATTGTTTCTTTTTGTAAGTGAGTAATATTTAAAAAAACAAAACCCCAAAACATAAACCCAAATAAACAATGGAAAAATCATATGCTTTCATCTGCTTTCCAACTCCAACAGTTCTTTCTCTGGAGGTGGATAGCATTCTTTGTCATAAGTTGGAGAGAATGAATTTAGAGATGAAAACTAAATTAAAAAGAAAATGAAAGAGGTGAAGGAATTTGAATCTACAGAAAATCTGAAGACTAAAAAATGTAAAATAAAAATAAGAACTTGGGTAGGATTCATTCCAGGTACAAGAATTTTTCATTCAAGATAAGAGAGGAGCTAAGACAAAACCCCTTTCTTTCTCTATATCTTTCCTCAAGCTTCCTCTCTTCCAGCTTGGAATGGATCTCACTTCTCCATAAATTGAAATCTTTCCAGTCTTTGTGGATAAATTCAATAGCCAATCCTCCAATGAAGCCATCCCTAGCTGCAGACACACTAACAAGATGTCTACTTCAGATTCCTCTCAGTACTTTGCCTGGGCTTCTCCTTTTCACTGATCTTGCTCTCCTTAATCTTAGTTTTTCTGTAAACATGCCTTTCCTCTGCATCAGATTAAAAGCTCCTTCAGAGCAAAAGCTGTATCCTATCTATGGTTATTCATAGCTTGGTACTGAATTGGGGATTAAATATTTGTGAATCAAAGTGATTTATATTTTAAAACCTTTCCCTGTTTGTTATTTAAAACTCTTGTCTGGATACCTTTAGTGAATAGTTTGTGAAAGCATGACGCTGGAAATTACTAACAATGAAAACCTAAAGGAAGTGGTTTGATATTTTCATAGAGACCAGGGTAGGGAGGGACTTAGAAACCTGTGCCCCTTTCCATAGTGGGTCTGGATGCAAAAAACCCAGGTGGAAGGGCAGGTGGTAACAAATGACAGCAAAGGAACTGGTGGCCAACAGCATGGGATTTGAACAAAAAATGAAAGTGGCAAATAAGGAATAATAAGGGAGGTCTCCTTAAAGACATCAGGGTTGAAAGTAGCAGGAGGCTCAGGATAGTACCCCACACCTACCAGTGGAATAACTGGAGCTTGCTGCCCTTCTCAATAGCTAACAGTGAATTCTAGGCAGTTTTATGCTTGTGGTGAGTCTATGGATTATGAACCAAGTCATGTTCATTTTCTCTGAAACATCATACTTTTTAGAAAGGTTTATGTTCACCTTAGACAATATAAAATACTTAGGAATCTATCTGCCAAGACAAACACAGGAACTATTTGAACACAACTACAAAATTCTTTCCACACAATTAAAACTAGATCTAAATAATTGGAAAACATTAATTATTCATGGGTAGGATAAGCTAACATAATAAAAATGACAACCCTACCTGAACTAATTTACTTATTTGGTGCCATACCCATCAAAATACCAAAAAACTTTTTTACTGAATTAGAAAAAAACTATAACAATGTTCATTTGGAAGAACAAAAGATCAAGAATAACCAGGGAAATAATGAAAAAAAAAATGTGAAGGAAGGTGGCCTAGCAGATCTCAAACTATACTAGCAATGGTCATCAAAACAATATAGTGCTGGCTAAGAGACAGAAGGAAAGATCAGTGGAATAGACTTGGGGTAAGTGACCTCAGCAAGACAGTCTATGATAAAGCCCAAAGATCCCAGCCATGGGGACAAAAATCCACTATTTGATTAAAAAAACTGCTGGGAAAATTTGAAAACAGTATGGGAGAGATTAGGTTTACATCAGCATCTCACACTGTACACCAAGATAAACTCAGAATGGGTGACTTAACTATAAAGAAGGAAACTATCAGTAAATTAGGTGAACACAGAATAGCATACGTGTTAGGTCTTTGGGAAAGGAAAGATTTTTAAGACCAAGCAAGAGCTAGAAAAAAATCACAAAATGTAAAATAAATGATTTTGATTACATTAAAAAGGTTTTGCAAAACCAATGCAACCAAAATTAGAAGGGAAGCAACAAATTGGGAAAAAAATCTTCATAACAAAAAACTCTGACAAAGGTCTAATTACTCATATTATATAAAGAGCTAAATCAATTGTACAAAAAATCAAGCCACTCCCCAACTGATAAATGGGCAAGGGACATGAATAGGCAATTTTCAGATAAAGAAATCAAAACTATCAATTAACACATGAAAAAGGGTTCTAAATCTCTCATAATCAGAGAAATGCAAATCAAAACAACTCTAAGGTACCACTTCACACCTAGCAGATTGGCTAAAATGATAACAAAGGAAAGTAATGAATGTTGGATGTGGCAAAGTTGGGACTTAATGCATTGCTGGTGGAGTTGTGAATTGATCCAGCCATTCTGGAAGACAATTTGGAACTATGCCCAAAGAGCGCTAAAAGACTGCCTACCCTTTGATCCAGCTATAGCACTGCTGGGTTTGTACCCTAAAGAGATCATAAGGAAAAAGACTTGTACTAAAATATTCATAGCTGTGCCCTTTGTGGTGGCAAACAATTGGAAAATGAGGGGATGCCCTTCAATTGGTGAATGGCTAAACAAATTATGGTACCTATTGGTGATGGAATACTATTGTGCTCAAAGGAATAATAAACTGGAGGAATTCCATGTGAACTAGAATGACCTCCAGGAATTGATGCAGAGTGAAAGGAGCAGAATCAGAACATTGTACATAGAGACTGACACACTGTGGTACAATCAATTGTAATGGACTTCTCTACTAGCAACAATGCAATGATCAAGGACAATTCAGAGGGACTCATGTGAAAGAACACTATCCACATCCAGAGGAGGAATTGTGGGAGTAGAAACACAGAAGAAAAATAACTGCTTAATCACATTGGTCAATGGGGATATGATTGGGGATGTAGACTCTAAATGATCACCATAGTGCAAATATTAATGGTATAGATATGGGTCTTGATCAATGACACATGTGAAACCCAGAGGAATTGCATGTTAGCTACAAGAGGGGGTTTGGGAGAGGGCAGAGAAAGAACATGAATCTTGTAACTATGGAAAAATATTCTAAATTAATTAAATAAAATTTTCAAGAAAAAAGAGAAAGGTTTATGTCCAATTCTAGAGCATTCAGTGGATTATTGATTCCCTTTGTCATTTATCCATGCTCCTTGCTTTTTTTTTTTTAAGTGAGGTTATTTAAACAGAAAAAAAGGCATCAGAGTAAGAGTAAGAAGTGGGTATTGGCAGTACCCCCAATTAACCATGTGACCTTGGGCAAAACACTTTTCTCTGGTCCTTAATTTCTTCAATTGTAAAATGGGAAAGTTAGTCTAAATGGTCTTAAAAGTCCTTTGAAGCTCTAATAGTCTATGTTCTAAGATGCCTATCAGCTCTGACAGTTTACTTTGAGGTCTCATCTAACCCTAATATGCAATGCTGCAAAGTCCTTTCCAACTCTAATGCTCTGTTATATGTTCTAAGGCTGTTCCTGTCCTGTCATTGGATTTTCTCAGGTTACATCCAGCTCTCAAACTCCAAGTTCTAGTCAGCTCTAACATTCTTTGGATGTTCTAATGTTGCATTTTACAAATGAAGAAAATAAAATGAAAGGTATGGTGTTAAACTCAAATAGTAACATTCTTGTGGGCTGCTAAATTGACTTAGAAAACCACAAATTTAGCAGCATTTATTTAGTGTTGTATTTTTACTTATTTTTTTAAACATTTCCCTATTGCATTTTAACATGATTGGCCCACACTGGGGAGTTAGCAGACTTGTATGAAACCCTCAAATTTAACAATTCTGTTCTAAGGCAACTTCTAGCTTTAACAGACTATGTTCTTATAGCCCGAAAGCTAGGAAATTGTGGATAATATTGCTCCCAGGTCTAGACCCCAGAAAAATCAGAGAAAGAAGAAAAAGACTTCTATGTACAAAAACATTTATAGTAACTCTTATGCTGGCCAAGAATGGGAAAGTGAGGGGGTACACATCAATTGGGTAATGGCAGAACAAATTGTGGTACGTGAATATCATGCAATTCCAATATGCTGCAGGAAATGGTGAGGCAGATGGTTTCAGAGAGATCTGGGAAGACTTGTTTAAGACCCTCTTCCAGATGTGACATTCTCTGTTCTGTTTTAAGGCATCAAGACCCAGTAGAAAGGCTGCATGGCTGCTGAAGTCTAAGGATTCAGGTTTAAATCTCAATTCTGCTAATTACTACCTGTGTGATCTTGAGTAATTACATATATATATATATATATATATATACATATATACACATATGGTCAAAGCTATGGTTTTTCCAATAACAATATATGGCTGTAAGAGTTAGACTATAATGAATGCTAAGCACCACAGAATTGACACTTTAGAACTGTAGTGCTGGAGAAGACTTTGAGAGTCACTTGGACAGTAAGGAGATCAAATCAGTCGATATTTAAAGACATTAATTCAGACTTTTCACTGAAAGGTCAAATACTGAAACTGAAACTTAAATACTTTGGCCACATAATGAGAAGATAGGCCTCAGTGGAAAAGACCCTGATGAGAAAGATTAAAAGCAAAAAGAGAAGTAAATGGCAGAAGTCACGAGTTAGATAGATAATGTCATGGAAACAACGAAGATGAGTTTGGACAGACTTTGAGAGATGGTGGAAGATAGAAGGGCCTGGTATGCTGTGGTCCAGGAGTTATGAAGAATTGGACAAGATTGGACAACTGAACAACAATAAAACCTTAGATGAATCCTTCAGCCTCTCTAGATCTCTGTTTCCTCACCTGTAAAATGAAGGGAACTCGATGACCTTCAAGGTCTCTTCCAGCACCAAATCTGTAATTCTATGATCCTAATTTTCCTGTTAGCACTAGAGGTTTATAGTCTTTTTCCTCAGGTTCCTTTTCCTCCAAAGGTTTTTTTTTTCTTTAAGTAATTTTTAATCTTTTTTTAATTATTGAGCATTACCTTTCTTTATCTCTTTTATCTATCATTCATTGGAAAAGAAAAAAGGAGGTGGTGGTAAATCCTGGTAACAAAAAAATATAGTGAAATAAAACAAATTCACATATTGGCCAGGACATTCTATGTAAAGACTCTTCCATTGTGTTCTAAAGTCCTGTTTTTATCTTCATTTTGTTGTTGTTCATTCATTTCAGTCCTGTCTGACTCTTTCTGACCCCATTTAGTGTTTTCTTAGAAAAGATACAGGAGTGATTTACCAATTTCCTTCTCCAACTCACTTTACAGATGAAGAAACTAAGGCAAATAGTATTAAGCAACTTGTCCAAGGTCATATAGCTACTAAGTATCTGAGGCTGGATTTGAACTCAGGTCTTCCTGATTCCAGGTGTGGTGCTTTATTCATTTTGCCACCTAATTGCCCATTCTAAGATCCCCTCACCCCTAATATTCTAAGTTCTAATATGTTTTCTAGCTGTATCACTCTGATTGCTTCTCTTTCTTGTACACTGTCTTTTATTCAATGTACCAATGCATTCCCCTAGAATGACTTTCTTAAAAGGAGGTACATTAGGACCAAGAAAGGGAAGCAAAACAAAAAGGTTTTATTGAAGATTAAATCAAACTAGCCATGTTTACCATATGGGTGGCAGAATAAGTGAAGGAGTTTAGGTGGGAAGGAGGTTAAAACAACCTGCCAAAATGAGATGAGGGGATTTGAGGTGATCTTCCTTTCTCTCTCCCTATTATTATTGCTTTCTCTTAGTAGAGAGCATTGAGAACTGACTGGATGTGCTGAAACATTTATTTACATGAAGCCAAATTGCTGACAAGTTGAAAGGCAAGATCACTATGCCGTATCCTGATACCATGCTCCTTGATCATATTTGGCAATTCTTAATCTTCAATAATGTAACCTTCCCATAGAAAAAATGACAATTTTAAAACTCAGATTATTATTAATCAACAAAAACGCTAACCAGATCTTCAATTAAAAGGCCAAACAGAGAAGAGAAAGGTGTAGAGAGATGCTGATTCTCGTGCTCGAAGTGGGAGAGGGAATGAAAATGACTAAAGGAAGGGAAGCCAGGAGGAAGAGAAGAGGGAAAAGAAGGAGGTGGGGAACAGAAGGGAAAGAGTGAAGGGGAAAGATGTGTTATCAGAGCTGAATGGGGCTTTCCAGATCATCTATTCTAACACTGTCATTTAGTTATGATTCCAAACTCCTGTGGTCAGACTATGTGGCAGTTGTTCTTTAAAAAACTCTTACAAGAAGTGTCTAAAGGTATAAGAGCAGAGGCAAGTTAGAGGGAAAGGTTTTTTTGTTTTTTAACATACAAGGCAATTGAATCCTAGAAAATGAAGTATTTTGCCAAAGCAGCAAGTGGAAGAACAAAGATTTGAATCTAGGTGTTCCAACTCTAAATCCATTGTTTTTTTTCCACTGTACCAGACCAAGGTGGGGGTGGAGAGTCTCTGCAATGTGTCGCCAAGAAGGTTGTGAAACTTTCTATGTGGCATTTAGAGAACAGAGTAGATAGCAATTTTCCAGAATAACTTCAGTACAGTTCTTGCCAAGGATATGGGCTCATACTCCCAGTGCAGTGATTCAGGGTTTGTTCCCCTGGAGATATGCCAATTTTGTAATGTCACTCTTCTGCTTGGAGAAAAATGGGCAGAGAGCTCCTCTTGCCTCAGGAAGCATAAGGAAGCAGAATCAACTGGAGCTGAAACAATGGAGGAAGAATTCTCCTGGTGGTATTAGAGAAGATATCTGGGATTACAAGCATCTTTACTGTCCTCAGTGAAGAAAGACCTACAACAAGGCTATATGGATAAATTTAGCTTTGGTGGGGCAGCTAAGTGGATAGAAAGCCTAGGCCCAGTGATGAGAAGTACTGAGTTCAAATATGACCTCACATATTTCCTAGCTGTGTGACCCTGAGCACAAGTCACTTAACCCATATTACTTAGCCCTTATTGCTCTTCTGCCTTGGAACCAACATACAACATTGATTGTAAGATGGAAGGCAAAGATTAAAAAAAGAAGAAGAAAAAAACTTTGGTGTATGCTTGTTGCATCATCATATACATCAAAACGACAAAAATATGTCAAAAATAATTTTTAAAGAGTTTCTTGTATGTCTGCCGTTGTTTTAAGTTCTGAGGTTATGAAGAAAGGCATAATCAGACCACAAAGAGCTCATCATCTAATGGGGCAGACAACATGTGAATAATTAGGCATATACAAGATATATAAAGTAGATGGAAGGTAATCTCAGAGGGGAGAAAGCAGGAGTATCTGGGGGTTGGAGGGAGAGACCTAGGAAAAGCTTCCTCTTCTAGATGGAATTTGGGCTGATTCTTGGAGAGACAAGAAAAGTAGGGGACAGAAATGAGAAGGGAAAGCATTACAGGCATGAGAAAGCAGCCAATTCAAAGGCATAAAGATAGGAAAAAGGAGTGTTATATTCGAGAAAGAGAAAGTAAGCTGGTTAGCTAGAGTTCAGAAACAAGGGGAAGAGTATACAAAGACTGGAAAGGTAGGAAGAAAGATAGGTTTCTGATGCTAGAAAACTTTTAAATACCATACAAATGGACTTTATATGGGATCCTGGGGGTAACAGGGAGCCACTAGGGTTTATTGAGTAAGGGCATAGCCTAACCTGCATTTTAAGAAAATGGTTTTTGGCAGCTAAATAGGAGATGGATTGGAATGGGAAGACTAGTTAAAAGGCTCTTTCAGCATGCTAAGCAATTGATAATGAGGGTCTGAGTTAATTGCTCTAACTCAGTTGAGTAAAGAGTAAGGGACATATGTGAGAGGCACTGTGAAGGTACAGTGACAAGAGTTAATAATGAATTAGGTATGGTGGGTGAGAGTATGGAGCTGAGAATGCTACTGAGGTCGTAATCTTGGGTAACTGAGAAGATGGTGATACCTTTGACTGTAATAACTTAGTTGGAAAGAGGGTAGAGCTTGGGAGAAGGATACTAAGTTCTTCTGGGGACATGTTGAATTTGAGATACTTACAAGACATCACCTTTGGGAGTGAAATTATAAGGGACTGGATACTTTTTATTTGTTGCCTTTTTTATTGTTGCCCACTTGTTTCTGGGTAGATTTTCTCTTCCCATCTCATCTGTAGACTCCTCAAGAATTTGGACCATGTCTTTTACCTGTGGGACTGGATTCTCCCCAATCAAATGACAAATGATAAGCAACATGGGCCTGATGCTGAAGGATGAGCTTGAGAACAGAATGGGAGAGAATCTGTGTCAGAACTGCCAGCAACAAATGTATTGAATTTGTGTGTTGCAAATGAAAGAAAATTATATTATCTGTTCAGAGTGTTAAGCAGTTAAGTGGAGTTTTAACAACTAAATTAATCTGATGATCATAACTAGCCTATAAAACTGGGTATAATGAAAGAATCCTTTTTCATTATTTATTTTTATCTGATCCTTACTGTAAAGTAAGTAGGTAAAGTATTACTGCCATTTTACAGATGAGGAAATTGAGGCCCAGATTGGTTAAAGAGTTTGCCCAGAGTTGTGCAGCAAATTAAGTGATGGGGAAAGGCCTCAAGATTAAGTCCTCTGATTCTAGTCTGATATTTTTTTCACTAAATTCTTGAGGAGTTTATAGATGAGTTGGGAAGAGAAAATCCACCCAGAAATAAATGGGCAAAAAAAAAGGGCAACAAACGAAAAGTATCCAGTCCCTTATAACTTAATTCTCAAAGATGATGTCTTGTAGATATCCAAACTAAACATGTCCCCAGAGGACCTTAACAGTGAATGATTCCATGCTGGATCATAAAATGAAATCATATTAGCCCAAGAAATTCACTCAAGTGACCTGAGTTAAATTGAGGCCTATTACTACTTTTAGCTAGTTTCAAAAAAAAAGGGAATAGAGAAAGAAAATAGAAGGAAAACATGAATCCAAAGGCTTGGGGTGACCTATCATCTAAAGTGTCAAACCACAGCAAGAACCCTAAGGCTTTACTTACCCGATTGTCTTCGGGAGTGGGAGGAAGAGGCTTCTTTGAAGCTGAAATGAACAACCAGAAAAACAAAATAAACATAAAAGCAAACTGGGCAAACCCCAGAGGCAAACACCCAAGGGATGTGGGGGCTTTTCACGGAAAAAGGGCACTGTAGAGTACAGAAGGATAATAGTGAAAAAAAAAAGTCAATTGTCTGAAGTCTTTGTGTTCAGCTACTCTCAACTTGGGGGCCCACCAGTGTTTTCAAGCAGTCTGTCATCTCTCCTCTGCTCACATGTGTGCACGCCATACCCAGCTCTCTCTTCCTGCTAAACCCCACTTTACTTGGCTAAGAATGCAAATCATTGCTGGAAACCAGTACTTTAGCTTTCCCACCCCTGGATTCCTTGGGAAACCCAAGGCAAGAGAAGCAGGGGAGATGAATGACTTACTTCATTTGAGACTGAAGCATGTGGACATGTGCTAATTCACAAGGCAGAATAGGTAATTTGCTCTTTATATTATATAATGATGAAGAATTATAGTCTAAAAGTGGGAATTAGTGACTCAGGGGAACTAGTGAATCACTGATTTCCTGACACTGCTGTTGGCTCCTTGTCACCTCCTGCACATCATTTCTGAACAGGCTTGAACTGGGGGTGGATAAGGTGGGTTGCTATTAGGTTTTTTTTTTTGAGGGCCAGATCCAGATGCTGTGGCTTCTAAGCACCCACATATTAGTTTTCCATCTTTTTCTTTCTTCATTACTAACACTTCTCCTTACTTTTCTTCTTTGTCTGAGTTCTTGGCATCTAGTGATGCTCAGGTTCATTCTGGGGGTGGGGAGAAAACCTGAATCATGCCATGCCATTGGTTGAAGGAGTTGTGGATGTTTAAGAGGAGATGTGGATGGAGAAGAGAAGACTGGGGAGGGGAAAATGCCCGAGCACAAATCCTTATAAATGCCTTTGAATGTTATTGAATTGCATTGCATTACTTTGGGTCAGGAAGTTCTGAAGCTAAATCTTGATTGAGACACTCTTTATGGAACCTGGGAAAACCAGGTAGAAAACTGAGCGAGAGAAAGGTTTGAAGTGTAAGGGAAATCCCTGTCAGTGGTGTACTAGCCGTAAAAATCCAGATATAAACCTTATTGCAGAGGGTCTTCAGAGATTTATTTGTCTACACTTATCACTCTCTCCTCTCTAATCTATAAACCCAGTCCCTGTTCTAAATAACCTACACTAAACCCCTCTCTTGGTTGTTACTAGAGGTGATGGTGTGTGACAGAGTTGGCAGGGCCCAGGGTAGGTCCCAGGTTCAAATGGACCCAGACCCCAGCTTACTGACAGTGTAGGATCATAGAGTTCTTCTCCCAAGGAAACACAACAGGATCACAGCAAGCACAGCAAACAAGATAGGAAAGCAGAAAAGGATCAGCAACCTCAGGACAGGCGGTCCCTCTCCCCAGCTTACATCCAGAGAGAGCCAGCCAAATGGCCTCAGTTCCAGCTTCACCTCTCCTTCCAGCATTCCAGAATCTTTCCCTGCAGGTCTCATGCAACTTTCCTCTGCGAACCTTCATTTTCCTACTAAACATCTCTTCCTCATAACACATCCCAATCTATGCTTCAGTTTCTTCATCTGTAAAATGAGGATGCTGGATCCAGTGGCCACTAAGGTTCCCCTTAGTGCTAAGTCCTAGGAGCCTTTGACCTCTTGGGTTTCTTTGTTGAATTCCATTTCTGTTTTTCTACCACTTTCGAAAATGATTAGAGAGTCAGAAGAGTTGCTGTCCAGAGGTGGGGAAGGGGTGGCTCCTGCCCAGGCCATCCTGCCTTCTTTGTTTTCCTGTCTTTAGTTACTACCTCTCAGCTTCTCTGACCATGAAACAGAAGCAGCATCATGCTCAGTCACATGGCATTGGGGATTTCATGAGTTTTCACAGAGGAAAGAACAGTGTATAACTGCACCAAGGTTGGAATGGAAATTATTCAGTGGGAAGTCTTTTTCTATTCCAGGATCATAAGGAACATTCACTGTCTCATTTGGGAGACTTGCCCATTAATAACAGGTTATTCATCTAGCTGTATCATTCCCATAAGATGGACACTATGGTAAGGATATTCCAATAATCAACCAGTAATAAGTTCTTAAATATACAAAAGAATCCGTGATCATATCAATCTGGAAGTTCCCACCAATGATACATTTCTATATTCACTGCCTCCCTTTCTTTTTTTTTTTATATTGACAAATATTTATTATATGCATAAAAAAAAGCTTTTAGACAAGGTAAGGTATACTTCTTAAGGATCCTCAACTCACTCAAGGAACTTTTTTCTATGAATAAAGGAAGGGGAGGGCAGCAAATTTCTCAAGAGAAAGCTATAAAGGTAAGAATGCTGGTGGTCTTCAGTGGATGAGAGTAGCTGGAGTGACTGAGTTAGTGTCAAAATGTAGGGAGATGAAAGTCAAGGTAAACAGGTTGAACTTTATCCTTCAAGAACTTTATCCTTAATGGGAAACCTCAAAACCTATTGAAGTAGGATTGACAGTAGCAGTAAAGAAAGATCATGGGGAGGAGTAAGAATCAGGCTTCTATTTCTTAAAAGAAGTGGGTTGGAAGGGACAGAAAAGAACTAGAACCAGTGAACCAAGTTTTGGAGATCAGACAAGTTATTGTAATGAAAATTTCCAAATTTCTATTATAACAAAATATGATGGTTTGGAAGGCAGGTTCTCAGTCATAAAACATCTTCAAAGACAATGTGAATTACAACTTGTTGGGGACTTTTAATTTTTATTACTAATAAACATAAAAAGCCCTTCCAAACCTAACACAAAATATGTAAACACAAAAAAGTGGACTTTATATGAAACCAGGAATGCTAGCTTCATACCATTTTCTTTAAGTATAAAATTCTTTACTTTCATTTCAAAACATTTGTCATGCTATTTGAACTTCTCTTCAAAACATTTGTAATGCTATTTGAACTTCTCTTCCTTTGTGTGAATTTACAATATTGCAATGGCCATTAAGACATCATTATTGCTAAACCCAACCTCTCATTTCTCCTCCAAAAACAGTGTTGAGAGGATTTCTAACACCAACAAAATTAATCCCCATATTGGGATTAATCACCGTAGTCTGTCAAAAAAATATAGGTTTCTTTATCCATTTGAGTCCATCTCTTCTGTCTCAAAACTTGGTTGTCCATTTTTTTTCATTACTTTCAGCATTATTTCTCTTTACATTGTTGATTTTAATTCTTGATTCTGCTCATTTCACTCAGCATCAGTTCACACTACCAGGATTCTTTCTACATTTCTCTGGATTCCTTTGTTTCTATTCCAAACTTCACACTCAGTTCTGGTCTTTCCATCAAGAATGCCTGAAAATCTTCTACTGAATCAAATATCCATTTTTTCCCATACAGGATTATGCTGAGTTTTGAAGGATAAATTATTCTAGGTTGTAAACCCAGGTCTTTTGCTTCTCTAAATATTGTATTCCAAGATCTCCTCTCATTTACTGTTGAAGCTGCAAAGTCTTGTGTGATCCTAATTGTAACTCCTTGGTATTTGAACTGTTTCATGCTTGATTCTTGCAATATTTTCTCCTTGATATGGGAATTCTGAATCTTAA
Source organism: Monodelphis domestica (assembly GCF_027887165.1). Classification (NCBI taxonomy): domain Eukaryota; kingdom Metazoa; phylum Chordata; class Mammalia; order Didelphimorphia; family Didelphidae; genus Monodelphis; species Monodelphis domestica. The sequence continues at coordinate 358,933,639 of NC_077227.1, read as the reverse complement.
CTATGACATTCCTAGGAGTTTTCATTTGAAGATTGCTTATAGGAGGTGATCTATGGATTCTTTCAATTTTTACTCTTCCTTCTGGTCCTAATAAATCTGGGCAGTTTTCAGTTATGATTTCTTGAAAAATAGTATCTAAGCTTTTTACTAGATCAGTGTTTTCAGGGAGCCCAAAAATTTTAATATTATCTCTTCTTGAACAGTTTTCTAAATCAGTTGTTTTTGATACCAGATATCTTACATTTTCTTCTTCCAGTTTTTCAATCTTTTGATTTTGTTCCAATATTTCTTGCTGTCTTGAGGAGTCATTGATTTCTGTTTGATCTATTCTTGCTTCCAAGAACTCTACTTTTTGGGCAAGGCTTTCCACATCCTCTTCTAAGCTATTTAATTTACTTCCAATTCTTTCCTCTAGGACTCGTATTTCACTTTTTATCTCTTCTTTCATTTATTCTAAGAACTGATGAAATTCTTGTGGAAAATTTATTTTTTCCTTAAAGTCTCTAGTTAGAGTTGTTATAGAGTTGCTCATTCCTTCATCTTGAGGATCTCTGGTTTTGATTCTGGATGTTATTTTCATCTTTAATTTATCCATCTCTCCAGGTTTTGTTCCTGAAATGGGATTTTCTCCTGGAACTGAGTTATGACACAGATAGACCTTCTGGGTATGTTGACTGCTTATGTTGGGTCTTATCTTGGAGCCCATGTGTTCTGGCACTGACCTCCACATCCTAAGATTAGGCCTCTTTGGATTTTTAAAAGTTCAGAACTGGATCTAAAGAATCTACTGTCAGGAACCTCAGAGTTCTTGGGACTGGACTATACTGTTTTGATAGCTATGGACAGCTACTTTTCTCAGTAGATAGTTTGAAATTCCACGACAGTTTGAATCCTAGATGATAACTTTTTGGAAATGTTCAAGAAAGAATTCTTGTCCAGAAATGAGATGACCTCTTCCAACTATGATTCAAAATTCGCTTCACTCAAGAATCAGTCTATTAATTTCTGCAAGATTAGTTCAAGATTTGGCTGTATAGGTATTTGTCTCCTCACTGCCTCCCTTTCTTACCTACTGAGCACTTCTCAAAATATTGCAATCTGTTTTCTGATCCTTCAAGGTCACTAAACATCTTTTCATTTCTAATCTGATGACCTTTTCTCCATCCTCTTTTCACTTTGACCTGTCTTCAGCTTTCGACACTGTTTTTCACCTCCTCCTTAGTAACCAGATACACTTGGCTTCCATAACAATGCTGTCTCTCCTCCAGCCTCTTTACTTACTCATCATTCTTCCTGTCCCCCAAGTGTGGGCTCTTCTGTTCACTTTCTATACTATCTCCTCCTTGGCCATCTTATCCACTCTAATGGCTTCAAACATTATCCATATACATGCAGTTCTTATCTTTTTATTGTGTTTGTCTGCTAGATAGCATCACCTGGATGTCTTGCTAGCACCTCAAACTTATCATATCCAAAAGAGAATTTATAAAATTTCCCCTAAATCCACCCCTCTTTCAAACTTCTCTATTTCTATTGAAGGTGTTGATGTTTTCCAAGCCACCCAAGTTCAGAAACTCTGAGTCATTTTTAACTCTTTTCATCCCCCACACCCCTATACACCGACTCTATGTCCAGTCACAATTAACTAAGAAGTCTGGTTGATTCAATCTCACAATAACTTCTTTCTATTGATATGGCCACCACCTTGGTTTGGACCCTCATCACCAGTCACCTAGGCTATTATAATAGCCTCTTAATTAGTCTCCATGATTCCAGTTTCTTCCCTTCTCCCTCTCCTATTGGCTAAATTCATCTTCATAAAGCTCAGATCTCACTGTGTAACTTCCCTGCTCAAAAATCTTGAATAGCTCCCTAACACCTCCAGGATAAAATGAAAATTCTCTTAGCCTGGCAATTTAAGTTTTCCATATTCTACCTTCAGTTTTTTTTAGACACATAATGTTGCTCCTCTTCACACACATATACCCACACACAGAGTACATTCCAACTAAACTGGCCACCTCTTATCCATCATCTTTCCTTTGCTTTCCAACATGTTTCCGCTATGGTTAGAGTGCATTTCTTATTCATCGACCTCTAGGAATCCATAGCTCACCTGCCACCTTCTCCCAGAAGTGTTATCCCTGCCTCTAAATTACCTCACACAATGCTTATCTGTGTACATGTCACATCCCTTCCTCTCTGGGCCCAGAGAATGAGAAATCTATCTTTTTGCCTTTCTCTGCCTAGCATCATCTAGTAAATGCCTTGTAAAGAATCCCAAAACCATCAAAATTTGAGAATTGGAAAGAACCTCAGTAGCCATCAAGTCCAACTCTCATATGGAAGGAATCCTCATTGTAATATACTAAACAAGTGCTTGTCTAGCCTCTGAATGAAGACCTCCAGGAAGGGGAACCCACCATCTTCCAAAGTAGTTCATTCTACTTTTAGACAATTAGGAAGTTTTTTCTGACATGGAATCTAAATTGACATCGTTGCAATCATTGCTCTTGGTTGTGCCCTCTGAGACTAAACAGATAGCCCTTCAAATACTAAAAGACAGTTATCATTCTCTCTCTCCCAACCTCTTCCCTTCTCACTATCTAATCTTTTCTAGGCTAAATATCTCCACTTCTTTCAATGGATTCTCACACAGTAGCAATTCAAGACCTTTTGCCACTCTACCCACCTTTTTCTGGCCATTCTCCAACTTATTAATGTCCTCCTTAAGTCATGATTATCCAGACCTGAACACAGCTTGATAAGAGCAAAATGCCTTCAGTGAAGCTTTCAGTTCTCTATTCTCTAAACTAAATTTCTGTTCATAGAAATTATGCTTTATTTTAAAGCTGTGTAGAATTGATTATCATTGACTCATAGGCAGTATCATAGATTTGGGGCTGGCAGGGACCGAAATTTTTGTCTTTATTTTATTGATGAGGAAATTGAAGTCCAGAGAGGTCAAATAAATCCCCAGTTACCTAGGCAGTAAGTGGCAGAGTTAGGTTTTGAATCTAGACGGTCAGGTGTCTAAATCTGATGTCCTTGAAATTAATTGTGTTATAGCTGAAAGGGCACTTAGAGCTCATCAAGGCTAGGCTTTTCCCTGTGTCACGGACAACTTGGGCAGTCTGGTGACAGTTATGGATTCCTTTTCAAAATAATGGGTTTTTAAAAAAGAATTCATAATTGAAGGAAGTAAATATGTAATTTTTTTCCTATCCAAGTTCATAGACCCCCAAAATCTATGAACCCCCTTAGAGTTTCTTGGTCTCCAGATTAAAAATTGTTGATATAAGTCAACTTCCTCTTTTTAAGGATGAGTCAACTAAAGTTCAGAGTTGAAGTAAGTTGCCTACAGTCATATAGTCAGTTAGCAGATGAGCCTCCCATGGGCAGAGGTGACATTTTACCCCCTGCCTAAGGAAGGATATTGCCATCCTTTATTTAATTTTCATCTTATGCTGTGGCTCATTGCTAAAGGTCCCTCTTACTCAGATAAGCCCAACAGGTTCAAATTAGCCAATTCCTAGAGAAGTAGAAGAGCACCAGATACTGACACTGGGATCAGCAACATTCTGAAATCAGTGTGCCAAATCAGCATATTCTGTTATTCTGATGCTCCAAGAGAGAGAAAGTGGGATTGAGTCCAGTACTCATTCTTCCAAGTGAAGTATAGGGATGAATACTATGGAAGTATAGATTCTCAAAATTGTGTGGGGTTGTAATAACACTCATAAATGGTAAGGCAAGGGGCATGCATGGCAGACCATCTCATACTCTGCCAATTCTTATGCTGATATTTTAAGCACACATACATGAAGAAAGTTCACTTGGGTAAAAGAGAAAATGGTAGGAAGAAGGAATCAATCAATAAGCCCTAATTAAGTAATAATGATACATAGTTATATGCCAGGCACTTTGCTAATTGCCATGGATATGAAGAAGTAAAAATAATTGCTGGGGATAGCTAGGAGGCTCAGTGAATAGAAATCCAGATTTAGAGGATCCATGTTCAAATCCAACCTCAGACACTTCCTAGCTGCATGACCCTAGAGAAGTCACTTAACCCCCAGTGCCCCAGCCTGTACTTCTCTTCTGCCTTGGAACTGATACTTAATATTGATTCTAAGACAGAAGGTAAGGATTTTTAAAAGATAGTTGCCATCTTCAAAGAGCTCCCCTTCTAATGGTGGATACATTATAAATAATATACATTATATATATATACAATATAATATTATATAATACAATATAATATATATAATAATATACAATATAAATAAAAATAAAAATACATAAATAGACCTGAAAAAAATAATGATTAATGTGGGACATGAGGATATTTGTATAGTTCTCACTAAGACATCACATTACACTTATTCAAATGGATGCTTTTTCTTCATTTTTAGTCCTCAAGGCTTAAACAAAATTTGTCATAGATGAGAAGATATAGGCTGCTAAGTTGGATGACCATGGGTTCACCCAAAGATGGTGGGTGAATGTGTTAAACTACCTGTTCCTACTGAGATGACAGAGAAGAGAGTTTGCCATCCCCATATGAGCGATAGTACAGTGGTTCCAAGGGGGTACATTCTTACCATTCTTGGTTGGATCGTATTCAGCACAGCCAGATGCAAGCTTTTCAGTCTGGGCACAGCATCTCCACCTCCCATCTATCCAGAAGTTGGGGTGGTACTTTGGCACCAAACTATTGTTATTTTTGGTTTCTGAAAGAATTTGACAAATATTTAGGTAAAGAAAGGAGGCTGTGCTCTTCAGAAGAGTTTCTAAGGTTAACAATAACAAACACTTTGTTTTACTGCAAAAAATATTGAAGACTTATTATGTTTCACCTAATCTCTCAGATCGTTGTTTTCTTTATCTGCAAAATGTAAATAATATTGCTTCCACTGCCTACCTCACTGGATTGTTGGAAGACAAAATCACTGAATTTAGAATTAGAGATTGTTGTTGTTCAGACATTTTTTCAGTCATATCCAACTCTTTATTGGTCTTTGTGACCCTCTTTGGGATTTTCTTGGTAGAGATCCTAGAATGATGGGCCATTCCCTTCTCCAGCTAATTTTACAGATGTGGAACTGGGGTAAACAGGTTTAAGTGACTCGTCCAGGATCACACAGCTAGGAAGTATTTGAAGTCAGATGTGAACTCAGGACCATACATTTTTCTGACTCCATGTTTGGTACTCTATCCTCTATACCACTTAGTTGCCCTGGAATCAGAGGGCCTGGATCCAAATCTTGGCTCTGTTATTAATTAACTTTGCCATCTTGAAAAGTCTTTTAATCTCTATGGGCCTCAATTTCCTGACTTGTAAAAAAAAAAAAGAAAGGGATGGATAGAAGCATCCTTTTGGGGTATGTTGAATTAGGAAACCATAAATTAACATTATTTATGTTGTATTTTGTTAAACATTCTCAATGATATTCACTCTTGGAAGTTTTTTAGAAGGAATGTAGTCTATTAGTCTTTAGTTTGATACCTGCTCTAAATCCCTGATCCTATGATCCCTATTACACCTGCTTAAGAGATCTGGCTTCTAGTCTCCATTCTGGGACTAACTTTGGTTAAGATTGGCACAATCCCTTCAGCTCTCTTGGCTTCAGTCTCCTTGTCTATGAAATGAGGGGCAGATATCTTCTAGGGTTCTTTACACCTCTAACATTTTATGAATCTAATTTCTGTTGGCAGCTTCCAATAGGCAGGAATGGCTTTGTTTCCATCTGATTTTAAATTCAGAATCAAGCTTAATCAATGCATTTATAGGTGATCTGAGGGAACCCAACTCTAAGAGGATGACTGTAGATCTTTTATGGACAGAAGTCAGTCAACAGTTATATAGAAGTAGAAGTAAAAGAGATTTTTTTCTTGAAAATAAACAACAAAACAAAGTCAAAGAACACTGCTCAGCTTCTGCCTCTAAGTCATATGTTCTTCTCTAGCAAAACTTGCGGGTATAATAAGTTGTGATTAAATAAGGTAATTTCAGGAAAGAAAGTACTTTATTCCAGATAGAACCTTCTTTAAATTAGCATAAACTATTTATTGGTTCTTCAAAGAGGCAGTGGGATCAAACTAGAGGGCTGGGGGATGGTGTCAAGAAGACACGGGTTCAAGTTTTACATCTGACACAAGCTGTGTGACTGCAGGCTGATCTCTAAGATTATTCTATGAAGTTAAAGATTTACTTCAGTCTGTGTTGGTAAATTGAGTTTCCCTCACTGAAAAAAGTCACAGAGATCTAATGTGGTGTTTAAACCTTTACTTTCTGTCTTACAATCAACACTATTGTATGTTGGCTCCAAGGCAGAAGAGTGATACGGGCTAGGCAACTGGGGTTAAGTGACTTGGCCAGGGTCACACAGCTAGAAAGTGTCTGAGGTCTGATTTGAACCCAGGACCTCCTATCTCTAGACCTGGCTCTCAATCCACTGAACCACCTAGATTTTTTTTCCTCCCACTTTTATTATTTTAATCATAGATGAGAGCCTGGTTACCTTCTTTAAGGGCCAACACCCATCTCTGTCGGCTTTCTCGATCTGGAGCGAATACATATAGGAGATAATTATCATGCACCACCTGCAGTGGGAGAGATGCAACAGAATTAGTAAATGCAACACAAACCTGTTGGCTGACAAAAAGATTTTTTTTTTTGCTTCATGACATTTTGCCTGTTTTTTTAGATCAATACCTTAAAGTTTTTAGTCTCAGGATTCTTTTAAACATTTAAAAAGTATTGAAAGGGGCACTTTTGATAGAGAGCCAGGCCTGGAGTTGGGAGGATCTGGGTTCAAATGTGACCTGAGATACTCCCTAGCTGTATAACCCTAGGCAAGATGCTTAATGCCAATTCTCTAGCCCTTACTGCTCTTCTGCCTTAGACTTGTTAAAGGTAAGGATTTTTTTTTAATTATTGAAGACTCCAAAGAACTTTTGTTTACTGGGGGATAGCTATCAGTATTTGCCATATTAGAAATTAAAACGTCTTATTTTATGATAATAGTTTTGACCTTGCAGACTCGGGCTTCAGGCCATTTTGAGAACTGCTGTTCTATGTGTTAGGCACTATATAGAGAAAACCTTTGGATCTTGAGACATCATCATGTAGGAATTAGTTTGCTGGACTTGGAGTCAGGCAGGTCCATCTTAAAATCCTACCTTTGACTGGGAATGCCACTTAACTTCTCCAGCCTTCTTCATTTTCTCATCTGTAAAATTCAGGTGATCACAGTACTAGTATTTATCTCACAGGGCTATTGTAAGGCTCAGATGAGATAAAGTATGTAAAAGAGTTCTTCAAACTCTAAAATACCACCAAAATACCAAGTTCTTTTAAAGGACAACTGGTAGGGGGCAGCTAGGCAGTTCAATGAATTGAGAGCCAGACCCAGAGATGGGAGGTCCTGGGTTCAAATTTGACCTCAAACACTTCCTAGCTGTGTGACTCTGGGCAAGTCATTTAAACCCACATTGCCTTGCCCTTACCACTCTTCTTCCCTGGAACTAATACACAGTATTGATTCTAAGACAGAAGGTAGGGATTAAAAATAATAATAAATAAATAAATAAAATGACAATTGGTCAAAATGATTAAAGTAATGCAGGTGCTTTGGTGTTTATATAAACTTAGGTAGATGATTATTGCCCTTAGAGTCTATAACCTCTTGTCTGCAATAAGGAATAATTTTGACTTACAGCAAATATCGTTTTCACACTTTTTGACACCAGAGGCAAAATTTCTTTTTACTTAGCACATTTATTTCTTCGGCTGCAATTCTGTGACAATTTTTCCTTGATCTTTCTGGTGTATGTGATATAAAGATATTAGATGGAAAAAATGCAATCAGATTTTCAATCATTAGGCACTGAAGTAATTTATTTCATTTCAAGTCTTTCATTTTCTTTCACAAAAGTCATAACAAAAAGGTCTTTTTTCCACAGGAAAGAGAATTTTCCCCTATGCCAGGTTCATGATGAATGTTCATAGTTTCAGTTTGGGAAACCCTCCAGTTAGTGAATAATTATCTGCCTTTCCAGTTATATGACTCTCATCAGAATTGTGCCAAAGCAATCAATCAGAGAAGGGGGAAGTTGTTCAGTGGTATCTAACTCTGTGACCCTTTTGGGGAGGTTTCGTTGGCAAAGATACTGGAGCGATTTGCCATTTCCTTCTCCGGTTCATTTTACAAATGAGGAAATGGAGGCAAACAAGGTTAAGTGCCTTGCTCAGGGTCCCACAGCTAGTAAGTGTCTGAGGCCATATTTGAACTCTGGAAGACAAGTTTTTCTGACTGCAAGTCCAACACTCTATCTACTGTGCCACCCATACTCTATTCTGCCTCTCACAAGTGTAGCAAGTATACACTTTTGATAAGCATATATTTTCCTATTATAGAGCTTGCCTTCTATTTATGATCAGAATTGTTGAACAAAGTAATTTCTATTGTGATTTATGTCTCTCAGAGAATGATTTTTATATGTGGATAGAAACTAAAACATTGGAAAAGAACCTCTAAGACAACATTTTGCTCTAAGAATCCAAATGTTTTTATTATGATCGAATGATAAAATAGGATCTTCTTTATATTTTTCCGTCAATTACTAAATAATAAGGATTTCCTTCGTTGTTGAGTATTCCTTGTGAAAGCCTTGTGGTTACCTACTAATGCCCTCATTTAGGATATCCTTGATCCATAAAAAGATAATTTTCATAAAGATTTTGTATAGGTGGGCAGATAAGCACCCAGAAGTCAGATAATTGTTCATGGTTTCTCATGTCTTGATTTTTTGTTATTAATAAGAGTTGAGATTTTTCTTGTCTTCAGCATCTTCCCCTCCTTTATATTCCTTGCATATCAATATCCCAATGATCTCCCAATTGTCTTCTAGAATTTGTGAATTTGTGTGTAAATATTTTTATATATACATATATATGTAAATATATGTATATAAGCAGTTGCTTTCCTAATCTTTATTCTCTTTAATACTATTTCTACTTCCCCAATAAGGACATTTGAGATTGTGATGTTAGGATCCAAATATAAGTGGTCCCACTATCTTTTCAAGAGGGAAAATTTTGTTATAGTAATCATTACATATTCTTTCTATTTTCTTCTACTTTTTCTTCTTCTATCTTTGTTCTTAACTGCCCTTGGCATAATTTTGCTTAAGAATTTTTAGTCAAGCTTTCTTTTACCTGGTCTTACTTTCCATTTTCAGGAAAGCAGCTACTTTATAGAATAATTCTGCTCACAATCAACCACTATCCATCATGAGATTTTACAAATGAATTTCTATTGTAAACCAGTATTGCATTTAGCTACCATCTCTCTGTTTGAAAAATGTGTGCTAACTAAGACTCTTTCTGGGCTCCTTTGGTCTCTGTTATGACAATCAATTCACAGCAGTTAAATTGCTGTATAAAATTGTGTTGATGTCATTTCTGATGTAAAATTGCATCAATGTCATGTGAGATATCCATTTCCTCTAGCTGATTGAGAGTGGACCTACTATTTCATTGTTCCAGGTACTCTCTTTGAGGAAATTCCTTCAACCAATATAGATCAGTATCATCTCTGCAAAAGATCATGTTCCAAAGCTACCTGGAACACTGAAAGGTAAGGCTACTTGCTCAGGATCGCACAGCCAATATGTGTTATAATCCCAGATCTTCCTAAAGTTGAGAACAATTAGTTCTCTCTCTGCTTGCCTCACTGCCACTTTTCAATGCTAATAACCTATTTAAGTATGTCAGGATTGAGTTGTTTCAGAACTCCATATCTTTTTTTTTCATTGTGATTTTTTCCCTCTTACTTTGGTAAAATTTTGCAAATTAAAGGATGGCTCACAAGACACCTGAGTGAAGCAGAGAACAGATTTGGCATGGTTGGGTTTGTCACATTTAACAACTGACTTCCCACACGACACATTTTTAAGTTTAAGCTGAGTTATTAACATTTTTAAGTGTCTTAACTCTAGGCAATCAGCAAAACAATAAATTAAACCCTGATTTTTAGCATTTTCTTATTTCCAAAGTATAAATGCTTACACTGAAAATTTTATAATTGACTTCATGAACTGGTTTAAACTGGCTCCAGCATACTCCCTGGTTCAAAGGCACCAAATAATTTCATTGCATGGGATATCAATGTTATTTTATATTGTAGTATTTATCATTAGAATTTGCAAAAAGCCTACTATCAAACTAATTGAGGTTTATACATCAATAATAGTCACTGAGGATAAGGAGGCAGAGGAATTCTAAAAAAAATTGATGAAATTTTCTAAAATAAATCAGTATATACTCTGGTGTTTGGTGACTTCAATGCAAAGGTGAGGATGGTAAAAAACATGGGATTTGGAGATAAAAGAAGATAAAAATGAAATAGTCCCTGTCCTCCAGGAGTTCATGTTGTATTTAAAGAGATGTCAGAAGTATAAATGAAATACATATAAGAGAAGTACAAAGGGATGGTGGGTAGCAGGTAAAGGGATCAGGAGAGATCACAAATAGAATTTTACATTTAAACTGAGCTCTGAAAGAAATTAGGAATTAATTATGACTTCAAAAAACTGATGATGAAATATAACTCCCATCTCTGGGCAGAGAGGTGCCAGACTAGAAGTAGAGAATCAGACATGAATTCTCAAACAAAGCCAGAAGAGAAGGCTTCTACTGGGGGCAGGGAGGCAAAAATTAGCATGCAGGGAGAGACAGGAGGAAAACGAAGCCTCAATAAAACATTTTTTAAGAACAGAAGAAAAAAGAACAGAAGGGAACTCAGTGATTATTATTTTTTTTAAAAGCCTACATAATAGAAACTCACAGTTTCTTATATAATCTTTCTTTTCCAGTTTCTTATATAATCTTTCTATTGATAGAGATGAAAGTCTTTTTTTTTTTTAACTCTTAACTTCCATCTTAGAATCAATACTGTGTGCATTGGTTCCAAGAGTTCTAGGCAGTGGGGGTTAAGTAACTTGCTCAGGGTCCCACAACTAGGAAATATCTGAGAACAGATTTTAAACCGGAACCTTCCCTCTCTACACTTGACTCTCAATCCAATGCACTACCTAGTGACCCCCTTTCAGGGTCTGTTTTTGCGGTTTCTTATCCATAGCTTTTAGCATAGGGCCTGGCACATATTAAACAAGTCCTTGTTGATCAACTGACTGCCCTTTGTATCTTTTTCTTTTTGTTTGCAAATGACTGCCAAGTTCACAATATAAAAAATAATTTTGAAAAACTAGGATTCTAAGCTGTGGAGATAAAGGAGTGCATTACAAGTATGGGGAGCTTGAAGAGAGTGGCAGACAGCCTGTGCAGAGGCCATAGGAAGGAAATGGAGTGTCATGTATGAGGACAGGAGAGAAAGGCAGTTTTCTTGGACAGGAAAGTGTGTGAAGAAACAGAACATATTTTAAGGCTAGAAAGGTAAACTGGAGCCAAGCTAGGAAAGTCATTAAAGGTCAGGCAGAAAAGTTTATATTTAATCCTAGAAGTAACAGGGGATTACCACAGGATAGTGGTATAGTCAGACCCATGTCATAGTAGCATCACTTTGCAGCTATGAGAAGGAAGGACTGGAGAAGGGAGATCCCTGAAACAGTTGGAGACGATGGTGACCTAACATGGGAGCTCTGAATACAATGCAGACACATACTGCTTATGATCCTAGTCTTTTTCACTCAGTAATGCTGAAGCAATATTAACCTAGGGTTCTCTTGCTAGTTTAGCTGTGTGAACTTGGGCAAGTCACATTTCCAAGATTCTATGACTTCTTTGATAGCACCCCCTCCATCGCAGAATCATTGGCCAGGGACTGCCTGATTTTCTACTGTGGAACTTGAGGCTCCATCAAAAGAGGGACCCCTTTCAACAGAATGGTAGAAAAAAGTTCTGGATGTAATAGTGATAACATCTTCAACCACATTTAGCCTATGATCTCTGAAATTGAAACTGGATTTGTTACTTGTAGTCCATCAATGAAAAAGAGAACACAGATATCTAAGAGCCTTTTCTACGGCACTAACCAGTAGACCCAGCTCTAGGTGGCACAGTTGGCAGAGTGTAGAACCTGGAGTGGGGAAGATTCATCTTCCTCAAATCCAGTCTCATATACTTAACTGTGAGAACCTGGGTAAGTCACTTACTGTTGCTTGCCTCAGCTTCCTCATCTGTAAAATGGGCTGGAGAAGGAAATGGCAAACTAGTCTCATATTTTTGCCAAGAAAATCCCAAATGGGGTTATGAATAGTTGGACAAGACTGAAAAATGATAGAATAAAAACAACAACAAAAAGACCAGAGTCAGTATCTCTATGCTATCTCTATCTATATTCCCTAATGATAGAGCCCAGTCACTGTGGTGCTAGCAATGAGAGATTGGCTGCTCTGACTTATTTGACTTACTTGGAAGGGATATTTATAGTGGCAAGGGATGCTGATATCACTCTTCACAATCTCCACACATTTGATTCTGGAAAGTTCAATAGAACCCTTCAAAATTCGTTTCTTCTGTGGAGAGAAAAATAATTCTAATTAAGCAAGCAAAATTCAAGAGGTCTTCTATCCAGAGCACTTCTGAATGAGGCAATGCAGTGATAAAGAGAAAAATTCTGATTTGGAGTCAAGGGGCCTGGGTTCAAATTGCAGCTCTTTTGTTTTCTACCTTGCCTATCAGCTAGGTAGAACAGTTGGATAAATCATCATACCTGAAATCAGGAAGGATCTGTCTTTGAATCTGGTCTTAGACACTACCTATGCGACACTAGACAAATCTGGCTCAGTTTCCTCATCTGTAAAACCAAAAGGTTGGATTCATTAACTTCTAAAATCCCTTTCAGTTCTAAATTTATGGTCCTATGATTAAAAATTCTCCATCAGCTTCTTCCTATTCCTTCCCCAATCCTTAGCTTTCCCTCAACTACCCTTCCCACCACCAAAATTACTGTGAGCTGGTCCATGTCCATCCTTCTATTTCAGCAAGAACGACTATGTGTTTTCCATACCAGATGCAGATATTGCTGTTGATGGCTCATCAAGACATGCTCTGAGTTGTTTTCCCCAGTTAGTGATGATGATAGATTTGGGTGGGTCATAAAATCAGATATAAAACTGGAAGTGATTTTAAAAGTCATCCAATCCAACACTTTACAGGTGAAGAAACTGTAGCCCAGAGAGGAAAAATATCTTGTCTATAGTAACACAGGTAATAAGTAGAAGAGCCAGATTTTGAACTCAGGTCCTATGACTACAAGGGCAGCAATCTTTTCAATGCAAAATACACAGTATTTTACAAAATTATCCTTTTGATTAATGAATCATGTATGAGAGGCAGGCAGTTGAGGTTTAGGATAGGTACAATCTATGGTCATAAGCACAATAGAGCCAACTGGTTTACTTATGGTGCCAACCCATTGCCTCATTAGTTAAATAGTTTAAGCCATATGTAGCCCTAAATAGCATGTGAGTTAGACAAAGTTGGCATTCAGCACCCATTTCTCATCACTTTCTATAACCTCCAGGTACCATTTACGTGCCTACTTTACTTTGCCTATGTTACACATTGTGGTATTGCAATTGGGCTTATCTTTCCTTTACTATACACATCCTATACCTTTTCCTCTGTTTGATTGCCACCAAATTCACCCATCCCCTGTGTCCTATTTCCCAGGGGTCTCTTTATGCTAGCCTGACAAAGTAATCCATATTAGGACGTTTATGACTTCCTTAGGATCATCAGTGGAAGTTGTTATGAAATAGTTGTTATCCCATTGATTTGACCATATAACTTATAGGGCAAGCCAGAGTATTTTTACAGTATCATGGTTGCCCTATACTAAAAACAAATTGTAGAAACAACTAGCCTCCCTATATTCTTGCCCCCAAGAAATCACCAAGGGGCATTTAAAAAAAAAAGAGGTTGATTAGTATTGCCCAAAGTGAGCAAGACCACTTCGGAAGGTAATAGATTTCCCCCCTAATTAGAAGCCTTCAGACAGAGATTGAATGACTTTGTTAGGGATCTGGTAATAGAAGTACTAATTTAGATATAAGTTGAATCAGATGACCTCTGAGATAACTACAGCTTTATAAAATGAAAGTAAACGAGGACACAAAAAGTAGTGCCTTTGTCATCAACTTATTTTGTGACTTTGTATAAGTCATTTTGTGTCTCTCTGGACCTGTTTCCCCATTTGTAAAATGATAAATGTGCATGAAAGTCCCTGAGAGCCCCAAGAGTCCATGGACCCTACATGGAGGATTATTAGCAGCTGCCTCTAGGAACCTCTATGAGCACTCTGTCTCCTCATACACAAGCTAGCATTCTCTTTTTGGGTCTGCCACAGCTGAGATTAAACACTATTGCTCTCCCCATAATCATAGCTCTTTAGTACAGTTGATCTGAGTAGCTTCCAAAACAGGCTGAGTACAAAAGATTGTTTTCCTGCATCCATCAGCCACTACCGAGAAATGTGACCTATAGACTTTTGAAATTACAGAGGTCACAAGGCTTGCTGTCCCATATCTCTGTTGTCCACTTGATGGTATATCTGATGCAGTGAAAGTAAAGGAAGTGGCAGCAACCTTGATATCTCTGTGGATGTTTGGGCATTGGGGTCAAGTTAAAAAACATCTTTTAAACCTTTGCCAGTTTGACAAGCTAATGTGGATGCTTCTACATTCCTTCTGATTAATGCCTGATATCTTTCTCCTTATCTTTGTCATCTTTTAATTTATTTCTATTTTTATTTAAATGGGGGTGGGGATTGGGAGAAAAAAGCAGGGGTGAATAAGGCGGGTAATTTCATTAGAGCTTCCAGTAAGGAAGCTGCCTCTACTAATGTGTATTGGCAGCACCTTCTTTGCAAATTATTCTTAGAGTTGCTGAGGAAACTGAGAAGTTAGGGGACTGGCTCAGGATCATAGTATAACACAAGCTGGTCTTGAATCTAGATTTCCCTAAATCTAAACAGCACTCTAGTCACTATACCACAATGTCTCTGTTCTCTCTATTTGTATGTTTTTCATCTGACCCTTCATCATTAAAATTCTCAGTGCTTATTGTGATATAAGAAGTGATGAACAGGAAGATTTTGGAAAAACATGGATAGACTTGCATGAACTGATGCAAACTGAAGTGAACGGAATCAGAAGAACGTTGCACAAATAACAGCAATATTATATGATGATCAACTGTGAATGCATTTAGCTGTTCTCAGCAATACAATGATTTGAGATAATTCTGAAGGACTTATATGATGAAAATACTGTCCACCTCCAGAGGAAGAACTGAGGGAATCATTATGTTTTCTTTGGGGATTTTTATTCTATGCTTCTTCTATTACAACATGGCTAATATGGGAATATGTTTTGCATGTATAACCAATATCAAATTGCTTACTGTCTCAGGGAAGGAGGAAGAGAATTTGGAACTCAAAATTTTAGAAAACCAATGTTAAAAATTATCTATATATGTATTTAATAAAATATTAAATGATGGAAAAAGAAGATTTAAACAATAACAAAATTCTCAGTGCCAAAACTTCTTTAATATCTCACATATAGAAAGCACATAATTCTTTTAAGACAGTGATATACAAGGATCAGTTGAGGGTACTGGAGACGTTTTCTTCCTTGAATTGTGGGATAGCTGTCTCAAGTACTTGAAGGGCTATCATTAGTGATTAGATTTGTTCTCTTTGGTCTTAAAGGGCAGAACCAAGAATAATGAGTGGAAGTAACAAAGAGACAAATTTAGGTTGGATGTTTAGGAAAATTTCCCTCCAAAAGTAGAATGGGCTGCCTTAGGAGGTAGTGGGTTCCCCATCCTTAGAGGTTTTCCATCTTCAGCTAGATGATCAGGAGTTGCTAAATTATAATAGGGGTTCCTTTCATGAATGGATCGTATTAAATGGACACTGAAGTCCACTCAAATTCTCAGTTTCTGTGATTTTATGATTCTGTGAGCATTGGAGTAGTACAAAGAACAATGGAACAAGCAATTAATAGGTCTTGGTTGCAGTCCCAGTTCTATCACAAGTTTGTGTGACCCTGGGCAAATCATTTTTGCCTCTGTGGCCTTGTTTTTCGCCACATCTCTAAAATGGGAAAGATGGGCAGGATTAAATGCTTCAAATATTTGCTGATAGACTCCCTCTCATGTCTAAAAGTCTATGATGATATCAGCCTGGATACTTCCAGGAACTATGTAAATAATGCTTGAAATATAGAAGGTGATGCTAAATGATGGTTTGAAGGTTTGGGTTAGAAAGAAAAGTCAATATGGGAAGTTCTAAATTTCAGGTGAAGCCTCCTCAGTTCAAATACAAAAGATCTAAAGGAATAAAAACTTGCTCTCCAAGGAGTTTTCAATATTCTTTTTAAGTGGAAAGTTAACCAAGATTGTGGGTTGCCCCTAAGACTCAAGCCAGCCTATATTATAAAGCTTGTCTTCCTGGGGAACTCATTGCTCTGTGTTTGAATGAGTTTAATACAGTAGCCTCAAAGTCCTTTTTTATTATCATCTGACTGTTCGAGTTTGCCTTTAGAAGCCATTCTACTTTGTCTTTGTACTCAATCACAATTTTCCCCGTGGTCTCTCCTGATGCAATAGTGAGTCCTGATGCCTTAGAAACAACTAGCCAGCTGAGTGCACAACTGGTCAGGAGGCTAAACACAATCCGGTGTCTGGAAAGTGTCTATTGCCCTATAATCTCCCCCAAACAACTGTGCTATTTCTGAAAATGCCAGGGTAAAACCATCCAAGAAAAACAGTAAAAGTTCACTCCCATAAGCCAGAGGGAGCCCAAGCAAAACCTGCCTTTGGTTTTCTGTTTGTTATTCTGTCTGCATAGTTCAGAATTATATTGTCTTTGGGTCTCATCTCTTTCATCAGCTGGGTATATGTGTGTGTATATATATATATATGTGTGTGTGTGTGTGTGTGTATATGCACATATCACAATTCAGAGACAAAGTAGTTATGTCCATATGCATGCAAAAATATGCATTCTATAAAAAATGGATCTTCTTAATCCTCGAGTGCATTTTATAGTTGCAGGGCTCAGTGGATAGAAATCCACCCTTGAGAGCAGGAAGTCCCGAGTTTAAAACATGCCTTCATTATATGCTAACTATGATACCTAGACTTAACTTCTTCATGTCCTAGAAAGTTCTCTAAAAGAATTAAGGCACATAATAATGGATAAAGCACACTACCCATCGCCTGATAAAATTGTGATGGAATCGAGGTATAAAATGAGATGTATGTCTTGGGGTGATGACCGATCCAGTAATTTGTTTTTCTTGACTATGCATGTTTGCTACATGAGGTTTCTTCCCCCACTCCTCCAAGGATAGGGAGAGAAAATGGATTTTTTATTAATTATCTGAATTTTAAAGCAGATTTAAGGTATAGATAAACTGCAAATATGTGGTGGTGGAGGGAGTTTCTATACTAAGAGTTCCTTCATCAATGAAATCAGACTTTTCCTTATAGCCTACAGGCTGGATTCAGTTCCACTGCCCTGATTTGTTACAGTAGATTGGCTGCTATAGTCTTGTCATTAGTTTTGTCAAGGGGGAGTTAGATTGTATGGTGGATAGAGTACCAGATCTGAAGTTGTGAGGACCTGGGTTCAAACCTGACCTCAGACACTTCCTAGCTTTGTGACCCTGGGCAAGTCACTTAATTCCAGTTGCCCATCCCTTGCTACTTTTCTGCTTATAATAGATACTAAGCCAGAACATAAGTGGTTTTTAAAAATTGTTTTCCCAAGGGGGTAATAATGATGGTTCACTTTTACACATACACACACACACACACACACGGTATCTGTATATGTATGGCTTCATATATACATTATATATATGCTTTACAAAGCATTTAATAAAAAAGTATCTCATTTGATTCCCACAACAATCTCAGAGGAGGGGAGGAAGGCAAAATATTCTTATCTCCACTGAACAGATGAGGGAACTGAGGTCAGAGAGGTCAAATAATTTGCCCAAGGTCACACAGCTAGTAGAATCAGCTTTAAAACCCAAATGTTTTGATCCTACATCTCCTACTTTATTAGAATTATGCTCTTATCCCAACTCCTCCAACTCTCAGTCCTGGGACTTTCCTAGGCATTTGAGATCAGGACAGATTTTACCATATAAGGCCAGCATCATATATGATTTCTACCCCAATGCCTTAAACCTGTATCACTTTCTGTCTTAGTATCAATTCTAAGACAGAAAAGTGGCAAGGGCAAGGAATCTGAGTTTAAATAACTTGCCCAAAGTCACACAGCCTGTTGGTATTTAAGGCCATATTTGAACCCAGCTCTACCAGCTCCAAATCTGGCACTGTAGCCACTATGCTACCTAGCTGACCATTTAAAGGAATTTGATTTTGTTGTTGGTGGTTTGTTTAAAAGAAAAAATATCACTTGTTATAACGGATAAAATGTTGGATTAACAGTCAGGAAATCTAGGTCCTTCTTCTGGATCTGCTGCTAACTAGCCAAGTGTCTGCCTTCTCCTATGTAAAATCAAGTGGTTAGACTAGAAAATGCCAAAGGTCCCTCCTAGATCTGAGGTTCTATCATTCTATGAATTACTAAAAAAAGCTCCAGGGATCTCCCTGAAGATGCTAACAATGCCTACTTGAAAAGTACCCAGGTTGAATCATGAGTTCACTCACTTCCTGAGGGCTTGATTTTAAACATTTACTAAGAACACTCTACTTTCTGAGCTTTCCCTTCCCTCTTAGGATAAAATGTAAGTACTGACTCAAAGCAAGAAGTACTATTAATAGAAACACTAGTACAGCTGCCATTCAATGATGGCTGGGTTTTTCCTGAATGTTCTCACTTGAACTCTATAGGCGAAAATAATGAGATTTGTGTTTGGTAGTGTTGAAGGCTTGAGCGGACAATTAGAATATAGCAAACTCTAATCAACCCATGACTTTGTCCTTTCTTCTTTTTCCATAAGATCTTCCCAACCTAGACATGACAGTCACATAGTTTTCCTCCTTCTCTGGTGGCATGAGGTACCATGAGGCTGATTATGATATGGAGAAGAGCATCCAGATCGTTTTACATGGGGTCATTTTTTCCAAAGATTGTACCCTCATTATCGCCAAAAGAAAGAAAAGGTGATATTGTGAATTTGATAGCAGGAGATAGCAGCAGAATTTCCCTATATGAAAATTTCTTATCAAACATACAAAGGATCTGGCCCTCTATGGTGGGAACCATGGGGCCCATTGGTAGTAAAGGGTATTCAGCAAACCTGGCTCTAACACATCTGCATGTATGCGTGGAACTGTAAGTTCAGAGACTGAAATATCCTATTTGCAGTCTTCTAATCAGATACATTGTCTAGGAATATTAGCCAGCTGTACCTGTATCTTACACAGGTATGTGTTAAAAGATCCTCTAAAAAAACCTCATAAAATACTAATCATTAATCTAACATGACAGATACATATTCTAAACTAGTTCATCAAAATGAAGTAGGGTTGAGATATTTGGAGTCAAAGTTGAAGGTTCCACCCAAATTATCTGGGACAGCAATTTCTTTGCTTCCACTCCCATCTGCAAATGTTCTTTCAAACCTCTGATTATTTCACTGCAAAGTATTTTGAAAGGCAGGTCAAAAATGCTTTTGTGTGGATCTCTCAACACACTGTGGTTTCTGTCTTTGGTTAGGTGTGTGAAGTTTCAGCATTAGCCTCAAATTCAGTTCTATGCAATCATATCCATTCCTTATATATACTAGGTGCTTAATAAATAATCCATTGATTAATTGGCCTGAATATTAGCCAGGGATATTACTGATAAAAAGTAAGGTCCACAAGAGACTTTTTATCTTTGTATCCTTAGGGACCAGCATATTTCTTTATTCACTTTTTGGGCATAACAAATATTTCTGAATTTAAATGGATTGTATTAAAGGGGGTAAGGGACAACTGAGATGAGATGAATCTCAGAGAAAGAAGGTTATAAGTCCCTTTTCACTCATTTTTTTAGGAAAATGTACTAAGTGCTTACTGTATGTTAGGCATTGAGATAAAAAGCCAAAAAATAACTCCTGCTTCCAGGAATTTTACAAATTATTGAAATAAACAAGTACACATACAAGCAAATACAAACTACGAATGCAATGTAAATAGAAAATAATTGAGAGGAAATGGGACACCTATCAGAATGATGAAGGAAACAGAATTCTTAGAATGAGAAGCAAAGAATGTGTTCTAGGCATTGGTGGATATTAGCACATTTCATGATGATAGTCATTCAAGGAATTTTATTTATATTTTTAAGGCAAATATTTATTGAAAACACAATCATAAAGGATACTACGCAGCAAGTAAAATAATCTAAAACTAAGCTTAAAAAATCCAACCTAACCTTTATTTTGAAATAAACTCGACAAATGATTCCTTTTAGTCAACCTCTTCCCCTACCCCCTAAAATAAAGAGCAACTTTCCCACCCTTACCTTCTTGGATTTAAAAAGAATAGGAAGATGCATCTTCACAGTAATGCTCTCTTTTCCTTCATTCACACTTTGCCAACGAAGAGCATGTTGAAGTTTAAGGGGTAACAGCCAAAGGTACATTCTTACATTCTTTTAAAGTTTTAACTTTTTTACCTCCTTTAACATTATTAACTAGAACCTAGGGGTAAAAAGGGAAAACAAGGCCTAGCTGGTTTTTCCTTGTTCCAGTTGTAGCTGGTTGGAAGGACAAGAGCAGCACCCAAGGCTTATGGACTGGCTAGTCAGCCCACCTACTCCCAGAGGAACTGGGATCTGCCAAGGGAAATCACTACCAGAGTGGGCAAAGAAACATAGAAGGGTCTTTGACTATGTGGCAACCAGGTCAGGAGGCATTTGTACTTCTTCCTCCCCCACCAGAACCTGCTGGAATCAGTGAAGAAAAGTTAGTGGGAAGTGGAAAAAGGAAGCAGGAATAGCAGAGGTAGCAGCTGCAGCAACGGCAACGCTAGGAAAGCCTTCCTCAGCTCTTATCAGGCTGGATCCTGGCTAGCCACACCGTGGTGACGAGGGCTGCTCACCCATTGTAATATGTTTGGGCATACTGAGATTATATTAGATACATGCCTGTGATTCTAGTCATGCCCTTAAGGAGCTTGAATTCTATTGATTATAAGAAATACTACTATGAAATGGAATGAGGTCTAGTGAATTGTCCATCTTTGGAGGTCCTCCGATGAAGGCTAAATATTTACTTTTTTTTTAACTCTTACTTTCTGTTTTAGTAATAACTCTAAGACAGAAGGACAAGGGCTAGGCAAACAGGGGTAGATGACTTTTCCAGGGTCACATATCTAGGAAGTGTCATTTGAACTCAGGTCCTCCTGACTCTAGCCCTGACCCTTTATCCACTGAGCTGCCTAGCTGCCCCCCCTGAACATCCATTTTTTAAGATTTTTGCAAAGAATGTTCCTATTTAGGGTACAGTTTGGTCCAGAGGCTTCAGAGGTCCCTTCAAACTCTGGATTTGGTGTTTACTATTTAAGGATTGGTAGTTGTTCCTCGTACTCAAAGAAGATCAAAATGGCATCGCTATGTAGTGTGTACAATTCTGACTGATCCAACCAATACAAGCTCAGAAGGCTCTACCCCACAAGTCAGCCACAAACAGCCCATATGAATATTTGGGATGGAAATGTCTCAATTTGTGCGTAGGAGATGCACAATAGGAGATTTCTTTTAAGCTACTGCAATTTGAAGGTGATGATTGATCACAAGCTTCCAAATTTCCATATGATGATGTAAAGCTTCTCTATATGTTATAATCTCTCTCTCTCTCAACCCCTCCCCCAAAGACAAAGGGGAATTCACTGTCATCAAGGACAGTCAGGCACAGTTCTACAGTAGACCATTTTTTTCTTAACCTAGTCATTACTAAGATTTGGTAGGTAAACTCCGCTCTGTGATGGAGATTTTTTATCATTTTAGGGAAGAGTTGACAGGCACAATAAAGCAGACTTATTATTTCATTCAAATGTACCATTTTTCAGTGAACCAATCAAAATGCAAACATTTATTAAGCACCTACTACAATAAGTGCCAGGCACAGTGCTAAATGTAGTAGGCATAGGATATAAAGACAAAAACAGTCTCTGTCATCGAAGTTACATTGTACTCAGCCAAAATAACATGTACACACATAAGTAAATGCAAAGAACAGTCAGGGTAAATACAAAGTAATTTCAATGGACACTAGTAGCTGAGAGGATTGGAGAAAGTCCTTATGTGAGATGTAGGCTTTGGAGGAAGCTAGGAATCCTAAGAGGTAAAAGTAAAGAGAATTCTAGGTATGGTAGACTGTCCGGGTGAAGTCATGGAAATGGGAGACACTGTGTCACTCATGGGAAAGAGCAAGAAAGTCACTTGGGCTAAAATGTAGAATTAATAGAGTCATGGATAATGAGGCTTGATGAATAGCTTGGAACCAAGTTGTGAAGGCTTTTAAATACTTAACAGAAGAGATTCTGTCTCTTTCTCTCCCTCCTTACTTCTTTCTCTGTCTCTGTTTCTCTCTCCCTCCCTTCCTCTATCTCTCTCTCCCCTTCTCTCTTTCTCTCCAGCCTGTCCCCCCAGTCCCATCTTAGGAGCCACAGGTCTTTCAGATTTAGGAAATAACTATGCACCTGGGATATGACTGGTCTTTTGTTTAAGCTCCTGATTAGTGCACAAGTTCATATCTTAGGTTCTCCTACTGTATTATGGAAAGGACCTTAAAAATAATTATTCTGACCTATTCATTCTATAGATGAAGAAACTCAATCTCAGGAAGGTAAAATGAAGGACATAAGAATGAAGGCAGGCCTAGATTCACATCCCAACTGTGCCATGTACTACCTAGAAGACCTTGAGACAATCACTTCACTTCTGTCTGCCTCAGGTTCTTTATCTGTAAAATGGGTATATTAACATCTATCTGACACTTACTGGATTTGTGACATCCAGTGAAAGTCTCTAACTTTCTAAGCTTGTAAATTGCAGATTAGGTGCTGATATGCTTTGGTAGACGGAGTTTCTTCACTGAGAGTTCCTTATGACAATGAAATCAGAGGTCCAGACCAAAAAACAACAACAACAAAAATCCTTCACCACCACTACCTTACAGGGTAGTTGTAAAAAACTGTAAAAGATAGCATATGTATGTATTCGGAGATAGAATTTTTACTGACCAAAATTTAACTAATCAGGCATTGTTGCTGTACTTTGGTCAACAAGAAACCACAATCATCCCACTATACATGAAAAGTATGTGGTAAGACAGAAAGACCTGTGTGCATGTATTATATTATTAGTTAGTGGAATAACCAGGACTGAACCCAGGTTCGGCTTCCTCCCACCCCCATGGCAAACTTCTTCTTGTAAAATGGAGGCAGCAATAGGTCACTCTGAACTGTTATGGAAACAAAACAATACGTTTGAGTCTTGGCTAAGCCATGAAATATCCAATATTATAGTAAAACTTCAGTATAAAGCTGCCTGGGGTTTGACTTGTCCAGCAAAGTACTGATTTGAGGCAGATTTGTGAGAAAAGCCTACATGTGTTTTTGCTGATCCTTCATCTTCCTTCCTGGTCCATCTTTTCTGATGGCACCAAAACCTCCCCTTCCCTCCAGGTGCCCATTTCCTTTCGTCTTTCTTCTCAAGTCAGCATTTTTAACTTAGTAATTGTTGGTCCTTTATTCTATTTGTTGTGTGTTCCATTTTTTCATGATCCTGCTAGGTAGCTAACTGCTAGTCTGATAATGCTAGCTAACAATGGCTTACGTGTTCTCTCTGTCTAATAATATTTGTGCTTTCAAGCAATGGGGGAATTTTAGGCACCCCAACACCATTAATGGGCTGAGATATTTGGGAGAAGGGTTTTTGTTTTTGCAATCAATTCCTTAAATCATACTACATAAGCATCTATTTACCCTAAAAATATGTGTGTATGAGTATGTATGTGTGTGTGTACATACAGGTACATAGGTTAAAAGAATATACAGTTGGAGTGATAGTAGTAAAGGAAAAAATCAAAGTGATTTAGGAAAACTTGGGAATAAATCAGGAAAGCTTTATGAATTGACATGAGTTGAAGGAAGCTGAGGATATTTAGAGGAAGAGATGAAGAATACATCTCCAGCATGGCAGGTTGGATGGCCTATATACTGAAGAAGATTGCATATCAATTTTAGCAATCAGCTCACAGGCTGGTGTATAGATTTCAGGAAGGAGAGTGGCCATAAATAAGGCCAAAAATGTAGGTTAGAACCAGATTATGGGGGACCCTAAAAAGGTCACTGAGAGTGACATGGTAAGAATATTGCCTTATTAAGGGGAACTCAAACCTCTCTTCCAGGATGAAATTTGATGCAGAATTCTTCTAGATGCTAGCAGTATAATAGTCTTCAATATTTAGAGCTTCCCATTAGAAATATAATTGTTTTTAAAATGTAATAACTTAAAAGGTCAAAATGGGATATTTTGAGCTCCATTTTTAAAAGAGTGAACATGAAGTTTAAGTTAATGCTGCCAACTATTTTCACTGCCTAATTAATGCTCAAGATTGATGCTTCTTGTGGATATCATTTTAAATGCTTTCATATCAAAATGAAATAGGAAACTAGTTAAGGTTCACTTAGAAAGAGGTGACAGAAAGAAAATTAGAACATTAAGCAATTAAACACATCAGGGAGCCAGTATGTGAATTATTCCGGCTCCATGGGAATTATATGTAACATAAAGCTCTTGGACCAGATTATTAACCTATAGAGTACAGCCTACTTTTACTAGATTTCAAGGAACTGGAAGGAAATTTGATATAAGAGAGAATTGTATATGCATGGGAAATGACTTAAGAGTTTATGCTCTAACATTTTCAGTGGCTCTTAGAGGGGCATGAAGTCAAACACTAACATTGGGCCTAAGTTAAGATAACTGCAACAGCGGGGCATCTGGATGGCTCAGTGGATTGAGAGCCAGACCTAGTAACAGGAGTTCCTAGGTTCAAATTTGGCCTCAGACTCTTCCTAGCTGTGTGACCCTGGGCACTTATCCCCATTCCCTAGCCTTTACATCTCTTCTGCCTTGGAACCAATACACAGTATTGATTCTCAGATGGAAGGTAAGGGTTTAAAAAAATAAATAAATAAACTGCAACAGGTCCAGTAACTGGTGTAATTGATTGTGAGCATGTTCCAGAAAGTGTAGGGAGGGAATTTTAGC
This sequence comes from Monodelphis domestica, assembly GCF_027887165.1. NCBI lineage: Eukaryota > Metazoa > Chordata > Mammalia > Didelphimorphia > Didelphidae > Monodelphis > Monodelphis domestica. The sequence goes on along the minus strand of NC_077227.1, from coordinate 358,908,356 downwards.
ATTTGTTCTATAAGATCTTTGGAAGGGCTTAAAAATTTGATTGATTTCTGTGTGTTTATTTTGGTGAGTTTGACATGAGCATATTTCATTTTATAAGAATCTCATAGCACAATAAAATGGGCCTTTGTTGCTTTCTAGTTTTCAAAAGCTCCTGAGTCTTGTGCTTTTAAGTATATCATTCTCTCCCCTCAGACCTATTTTGAGTGTAGAAATTGAAGTGATAAATGCATCATTCCTTGAATAAAAGTGTTATTCCCTGACCAGAAAGTTGGGATTTTCACCAAAACCCATCTAATGTGTGTTTATTGGCTTTCAGAATGAAATCTCTTGAGGCAATTAAAACTCTTTCTATAGTAGGCATAGTTAAGTGAAGTGAATCATTAAGCAATTAGCTACACATACAAAGTGAAAATTTGGGCCAAATAATTCTGTTTTCTTATGATATTCCTATAGAAATGTATGTAGAGAAAGAAAATCTATCTGGAATTATCCAAAAATTTCCTTGTATCCTTTTGCTTTTACCTCTAATCTTTCCCCAGTCTGGTTTGTCTTCTTTCTCCATTGACTAGACCTGCTGCAATCATCTTAATTCTCTGGTCAACTACTTTTAGTGGCTTCCTAGTGACTACTAAATAAAGTAAAACTATTATTCCTGGCATTCAAGGCCCTCTATTTCCCACATACCCTGTTCAGCCTTAACTCATTCGATTTTTTTTCTTTGAGTATTCTACATTCCAGTCAAACCAGTCAAACTGGAATACTCTCAATTCCTAATTCTTGTCCTACCTTCTTTCAGTTTCATGCCTACATTCTCCATTCCTACTTACTACATTTTCCATGTCTGGAATTAACTTCCCACTGATTTCTGTTCATTAATGTCAATGTTTTTCTTCAAAGCCAAAGCTTCAAAGTCAAAACCTTTCCTGTGAAATCTTTCCTTATTCTTCAGTCTCCTCAACTGAAAAACAAGGTAGTTGTACTATAGGTGGTCTCTAAAATCCCTTTTAGGTCTAAATCTGACAATTCCAAGCTCTGTTTATTAATTTGACATGACCTTATCCACAAAGGCTATTAACTTCATTGCTGAATATCCATCTTCTATGTGTGGTATTAGAAGGAATAAAATTACTGACATTGGAACTCACAAATCTAGGATTCAGATCTTTACCATGCAACTTAATAATTGTCTGATCTTAAGAAAGCCATGTCCTATTTCTAGACCTCAATTTTGGTCAAATCAAGGGATTGACCTAGATGTCTTCTGAGGTCCTTTACAGATGATCTCCTCTTTGTTCTTCATACTGGCCATTCCATCATTTCCCATCCAACTTTTGTAATGACCTTCCCCATGATAAACACATTCTTCCCTCACTTCAACCTCACTGAGTCTTTCTTTTCTCTGGAGCTTCAACTTAAACACCACCTCCTGCATGAAGCCTTTTCTGATCCCTAAAACCACTTGTTCTTCATTCTCTAATGATCTTATAATTCAAAATCTATGATCTAAAAATCTCTTTCCAGAAAATTAGTCAAAATCTGAAAAATATCACTTACACGAATTGAAGGAGAGTGAATTGCCCTTAAAACAAAAGCAAGTGATCTAATTTAAACTGAGGATTTTACAAAGGACAGAACAAACCTGAGTTTTTCCATTATTTACTATTATAAATCAGCTGAGAGACACAACTTGGAATGAGTTGAAAATCCCAGCTCTTCCACTAAATACTTATGTAACCTTGGGGGCAGCTAGGTGCTGTAGGGATTGAAAGTCGGGTCTAGAGATGGGAGGACCTGGATTTAAATTTGGCTTCTGTAATATAACTGTAATATATAAGTCCAGTTCCTCTCTTACACTTCGGATACTTCCTAGCTGTGTGGCCCTAAACAAGTCACTTAAACCCCATTGCTTAGCCCTTATGTAAAAAATAGACTTGAATACAGGACTACAATCCCCACAAGCCTTTGCTCCACTTCCCAAAATGCTTTGTAATCTCACAGGAATTCTGAGATGGGCTGAGATCGAGGAAGGATTTAAGCTGGTGGCAAAGGTTTTGGGGCTTTTTTTGGACTTCCGTTTTGGAGCAGACGCGTCTCTTGCGTGATGTGAGGTTATTTTGTCTAGGCCTCTGGCCTAGGCACGTGTTTCTTACTTGTATATTCTTTAATCTTTAACCTTTAATAAACCTCTAAAAAATATAATACTCCTTGCAGAGAGAAACTAATTTCTACCTGCCTCAGTTTCCCCATATTCCTAAATTTTAATCTTTACACTTATTGCTTTATTGCCTTAGAACCAATACACAGTATTGATTCTAAGATAGAAGGTAAGGGTTATAAACAAAATACTTATGATCTTGGATATCACTTTGTAGTTCTCAGCCTCAGTTTCCTACTCTGAAGAATGGAAAGGATAATAGTTACGTTACCTATTTCATAAAGTAGTACAAAAAGGACTTGTAAACTATAACAGGCTATAGAAATATTAACTATTTGCTTTAAGGAATTATGTACCTAAGAAGAACTGATCAAATATTAACAAAATTATTACCTATGTGACCTTGGGCAAATCACTTAATCTTGACCCTCAGTTTCTTCATTTTTAAAAGGAAAGGGTTGAACTTAACATCTGATGTCTTAGCTCCAGAATTATGGCCCTATGATTAACTAAACAAACAAAAAAAAAGAGCAACATAGAAATAATGTATTATCATCTTTCCAACAGAAGAATGACTAGGGAAAGAGCACTGGACTGAGCCTACAATTTGATCTAGTCCCAGTTCTACCATCGCATTTGACAAATGAGCTTGATCAAGTCCCTTGCCTCTCTGGGCCTCCGTTTTTTCATCTTAAAAAAAAAGAATTGCACTAAATGATCTCTAAAGTCCTTTCTGGCACCACAATTCTAAGGAAATTATATTTTTGGGATATACAATAGTTCTGACTTTCTTTAATCTCATAGCTAGTCCAGGAGACAGACAAGCAGTAAACTTGTGTGGTCGGTGAGCTTGTATTTCAGGTGAACACCTGGGAAACCTTATTTGAGCTCATTCTTATCCTGTTACATATCATTTAATGCCAGGTTTTTGAATGGAACAAAAATAGAAAAGAAAGAAAGTCTCTTATGAGGAAGAAAAATGCAGATTAATGGATTAATGGTTACTTAAATGAGATCAAGTTACTACAAAGGGAATTAGAGCTGTTAGGAGGATCTTATTCTTAAAAACAAGTAGGAAAAAAATGTTGGATACCTGAAATTTCATTTATATTCAAGCTAGTATTTGTTAATCTCTCATTTTTTCTTTTAAAAATTTTTCAATCAATCACTAAACATGTTAAGTGCCTACTATGTTCCAGGATGGGGATACAAGAGCCTACTATGTTCTGGGTCTAGGGATACAATGTTGAAAAATGAAGCACTTGTTTGCAAGGAACTTATTGATGCTCTTTTTATATATCCCTGCCACTTCCTAAAGATACCTCCAGTGATAGAACTCTCCTTCAAAACATGTAACTACAGCCAAGCAGAACAAATCAGCTTATAGACTCTGGTTGAAAATGTGTGCCTCATTCCATACCTATAGACCAACAATCATTTATTAAGCACTTACTAAGTGCCAGGCATTGTGCCAGACTCCAGGGATCCAAAAGAAATAGTATCTTCCCTTACATTCTAATGAGGAAAACAACACATGCAAATCAGAATATATAAGATAAAAACAAAGTAGATGAAAAGGAATCTAAGCAGCTAGATCTCTACCTCTCGGACCAATTATTACTTTTCTTCTCTAAATGCAAACCAAGGGCAGATAATAACTCCATGGAGAATGGGCACTTGTTCAGATGACAGCATTTATCATAATCTCTATTAGGAAGGATCTTCTTTTGCTACTTTCACTTATGCTCAGAGCTATTCATTAAGAAATGGTATTGAAACAATGAATGCCAGTTCAGAATCCTTGGGGTGGGGAAAAAGGGGGGGCATGTGGTTCAGTGAATAAAGAGCCAGGTCTAGAGATGGGAGGACTTGGGTTCAAATCTGGTCTCAGATACCCCTTACTGCTCTTCTGTCTTTGAACAATAATATACAGTATTGATTCCAAGTTGAAAGGTCAGGGTTTAAAAAAATTCTCCAGAGGATATTAGAGAAAGCCCTAATTCCTTGGAATTTTTATTTCCAATTGAAGATATCTATGAGAAAGAGCCAGTGCAATGAGTAATGACAAAAACAATAACAGGGATGATGATAATAATAATTCGGGTGAAAAACAAGACAAAACAAAACACTGAATTAAGCATCAAGATACAAAGGTTCTAGTTCTGGCCATGCTAGCTATATGACCCTTGGACATGCCATTGGCTAGCTTCTATATACCTGAGTTTCCTCAACTCTGAAAAAGGCTGTTGGACTAGATGCTCTCTTGAGTTTCCTTCTGGCATCAAAAACATGAAGCTTTTAGGAAAATAGACATTTTAGTTATATCCTCACTGTATATTTACCTGCATGTTTTCCCTATTTAAATGGAATGTAAGTCGTTGAAAGTAGGGATTGTTATATTATTTCTATTCCCAACACCTAGCACAGTGCCTGGCACATAGGTTAGAGCAGGTATTATCATCCTATTTTATAGAGCCAGAAATACAATAGGATCATAGGATAGGGCATAAGAGGTCATTTTCCTCTTTGCTCTCATTTTACAGATGAGGAAGGGTATGTCCTCTCAAAGGCCACCCAGTATGTCGTGAAGCCCACTAGGTCCTCTAAGGAAATGACAAGGAGACAAATCTCCAGCAGGTCCTACGAATCTAGGAAATGGTCAAGTACTAGCCTGAGTGATGCATCTGTTGACTGAGCAAGATCGTAGGTAAGTCTGAGGATGCCCATCATTAAAAAAGTGATGAAGGTTTTTAGCCACAGATGGTCCACTAAAACACAGGAATTGTGAGCTGTATGACAGAGGGGGTGAATTAGTACTCCCTGAAGCATTAGTCAGATAACACAGCCCAGAAAGCACTCAAATCCTTGCTTCCAGAGATCCTCTACTCCTGTGGTGCTCATGAGGGCAGGAGCCCTCTCCCAGTACCCAGCAAAATAGACATTGAATAACTATTGAATAGAATGTGCTGTCAGTGGCCCTTTTAATATTAGCACCAAATTGATCAAAGTTTTCTGTCTGTTGGTACAATGGATCAGAGGGCTAAGCCTTGGATCAGGAAGATCTGAGTTGAAATCTAGCATCCGATACTTCATAGCCGTGTGACCCTGGGTAAGTCATGTAAATTTTGTCTACCCGTTTCCTCTTCTGTAAAGTGGGGATACTAATATCTCCTACCTTTCAAGGTTATGAGGATCAAACGAGATAACATTTGTGAAGCTCTCAGCACAGTGTCTGGTACACAGTAAACACAATATAAATATTAGTTATCATTAGCATTACTACTAATACTATAATTACTATTATTAAGCACAAATTCTCCATTGTTCTTGCAGTGAGGGGGTGAAGAAATATCTACATATAGCATCAGCTCACTTTTTTAGCATTAAAAAAGTTTTTTTTTTAATCCTCAGTTTAAGAAACACCAAATAAAGGACAGCTAGGTAGCAGAGTGAATAGAGTGCTAGGCCTGGACATGTGATGTCCTGGGTTCAAATGTGATCTCAGATACGTTCTATCTGTATGATCCTGGGCAAGTCATTTAACACCTGATTGCCTAATTGTTACTGCTCTTCTGTCTTGGAACTGATATTTAGTATAGATTCTAAAATGAAAGATATGGGCTTTAAAAAAAAGAATTTATACTAACAAAGAAAGTGAGAATTTTTAAGAAAAAGAAACACCAAATGAAATAGTTCTTTCTTTATAAATAGTAAAACGGGGGGGGGGGGGGAATTGTACATTAAAAATGCTTTTCAGTGCTTTAAGATCAACAAAAATTTTGTTTCATAACTTTCCTATGAAAGTTAGAAAAAGCACTGAATTTAGAGTGGATGATCAGCTTTTGGTCCTGGCTCTGCCACTTACTAAGTAACTCTGGGCGGGTCATTTTGTCATTCTTCAACCATAAAATGAAGATGTTAGATTAGATGGTAAAAATGCCTTCCTATGAGATGGTAGAGTCAATCAATGAACATTGATTAAGTGACTACTACGTGCTAGGTTCCGGGGATATAAAGACAAAATAGTATAAATTCTTATGGATCATAGGTCTAGAGATGGAAGGGACTTTAGAAGCCATCTAATCCAAATCCTGTATTTTAAAGATTCAGAAACTGAGAAGGCCATACAAATAGGAAGTGTCAGAGGTGGGATAGAAACCCAGGAAAGAGCCAGTGCTCTTTCCAAGCAGGCTATGGTAGTGAAAGTTGATAAACTATAGAATAATAGGTATCATAGTGGTTTGAGAGCCAGGTCTGGAGATAGAAGGCCTTGGGTTCAAATTTGACCTCACACTTCCTATTTGTATGACCCTGGATAAGTCACTTAACCCCAACTGCTTAGTCCTCACTGCTTTTCTGCCTTAGAATCAATACTTATTATGGATTCTAAAACATAAGGTAAGGGTTTTTAAAAAACAAAACAAAACTATAGAGTATCTGAACTGGAGGGTATTTTAGAGATCATGTAACGAATTGGAATTAGGACCCCAAAGCCCCTGATATTTATTCAAGGAAAATATTTCTTTACCTAGTTCAAGATATTTTAATACTCTTATCTGAACAGAAGACTCTCTGTGCAGATTTCTGTATGTTGTACTAGGAGTCAAAGATGCGGATTCTAATTCATGCTCTGTTGGTAACTATACCGTGTTGGGCAATTCACTTAAAGTTCATTTGCCTCAGTTTCCTCATCTGTTAAATAAGTGGGCTGGGTTGGAAAACTTCTAAGAGCTCTTTTAGTTCTAAAATTCTATGAGCTTCAGAGTGATGTTGACAGTAATCAACCCATTCATATTTCCATTTAAATGTCCATGTTGTTTAAACTCCTGCCTATATAAGGGGACACAATTCCTACACCACCTAATTGACAATTACAGTGCAAGAGAGCACATTAAAGGAGAAAATAAAAATGTTAAGGATAGTTTTGATCTTCTAAAAGATCTAGACAGTCCTGAAGAAAAATTAGGATGTATACTTGTGAACTCCAGAAGCTTGTTTTTAGTGATCCCATACAACCCTCATTTTCTCCCTCTGTACTTCCTCCCCTTTTTTCTTCAGGTACCCAGCACTCTCATGTTCTCTTCCTGCTCCTTTCACCAAAACCACCTCTGAGCAAAGGCAGTCATTTATTCCTGAGAGTGTTTTTATTCTATGATTCTAGACTGAACCAGAGGATGTTACATTGGGCAAGGCTTCATAGATATCTAGACAAACTCTAATTTTTCAGAGAAGGAAAATTGGAGTTAGAAAGGGGAAGTAATTTTCTTAAGAACACTTAGCTAGGTAATAATAGTACTGGGACTATAATCTAATTCTCCTGAATTTCCATCTAGTGCTACCCAAGATGTACACCTATCATTTAAATTCCCTATTTGAGATGTGGAGTTGGGAGGCCTGGATTCAAATCTGCTTCAGATACTTCCTAGCTGTGTGACCCCAGGAAAGTCATTTAACCCAACTGCCCAGCCGTTACCATTCTTCTATCTTAGAATTGATAATTAGTGTGGATTCCAAGACTGAAGTTAAGGTTTGTGAAAAAATATTCCTTATTTATTATAAACTCCTTTGTAAATTATAATGCTCATTTGATAAAAATTTTATACTATGGAGAGGGTTATGAGGTATTGGTTTTCCAAGTCAGGGATACAGCTTTTAAAAGGACAAGAAGGATCAGCTAACTCTGGCATTTCATGTGAAAGTCCCTCCTGGTTCTGTCATTGCATATTCTAAGATCTCTCTCAGCATGAACACTCTGTTCAAAGAACCCTTCTAGTTTTAACAGGCTATGTCCTATTTTTGAAGATTTCTTCCAGTTCTGATATTCAATGATCTAAGGACCCTTGCAGCTAAGAAATTATATAGTTCAATGAAAAATGGCTATTTAAAATAACTTTGAAAATTAAACACACACACACACACAAACACAGAACTATAGTTAGGTCATATTAATAGAAAGATATCAACTTTCCCAATGACTCTTGGTGTGGCCATGACTATAAGGAGCCCTTTAACTTCTTGGCTTTCATTTTATTTCACTTGAAAGTTAATGTGTTCAGATGTAATGAAGTGGTGAGTGTGACAAATTTAGAATCAGAGAATATTATTTTAGATTCTTCCTTTTCCATCTAATCATTCCTGTGTGACATTCTGGGGCATCAGTTTCCTCAGTTGTAATATGAAGGAATTGGACAAGATGACCTCTAAGGTCTCTTCTAGATCTATGTCTATAATTCTATGACGTCGAAGAGAATTCGGGTGATCATATTTAATGAAATTGATGATACTTAAGAAGAAAACTTCTATGCTTCTCATGATAGTGTTATTATTGTCAAGTAGCCCACCATGAAGAGGTTGTGTGGGAGCTTTAGCATTAGAAATTGAGAAAGCAAGATGAAACCTTAACTCACTCACCCTAACAATCTCATTGTGATCTTGGACAAGTTTCTCTGTATTTTACTGTATATTTTAGTGATATTTAGGCAAAATTTGAAAGAAAAAAATGTTACCTTTGTTTGAACACATGTATTATGAGCACAAAAAAAACCCCAACAATCAACACTTGGAATCATGATGCTATGTACTTGATACTCAGCAAGGAGTCTTTAACCAGAACATTTATTTCCCAGAATTGACAAATTCTCCTCATATATTAAAAAACTTTTAATGTAATCAAGTCTTGTCTTTAGAAAAATTTTCTAAGGAGTAAAACTTGATTCAAAACCACTGGGATGGGCTATTATTTGGAAATTACACCCTCAAGTCATTTTTTATGCCTGATTAATGCAATAAATCCAATTCATTGCTCAATAAGGCAATGTTACATAGAGCAAATAAAAAGTAATGGGTGAAAAATATAAACCATTTTAAGCATTTTTAAGGGCCTAGATATGCTGCTATCATTTGATACAAGGACTTTAACAAAAGATGCCATTCATAATAAATTTTAAAAGTCATATTATATCATTTTTTGACTAATAGAATGAATTATTTGGACCTGGTTTCTTAATTTTAGGGGGATGGGATTGTTCAGGGATTCTTTCAATAGTCGATGAAGCCCGTCCATCTGGCTAACATTTTTTAAATGCACAAAATAAAATATATGGGGTTTCAAAGGAAATTAATTACATCTAAACAAACAAATCACCTCGTTATTTTCTACCAATACATACCAAGCACATGGAGAGCCATCATGCTATAGCTAAAAGAGGATTAGATTGTGACCGAAGAGATCCAGTTGTTACAGAGAGGCCACTAATTAGCTGTATGACCTTTCACAAAACACATAACATTTCTAGGCCTTTATTTTCTCATCCATATAATGAAGGGCTTAGACAAAATGATGTCTAAAGGTCATTCCCAACTCTAACATTCTATGATAACTTGTGTCTCCTTTTGTAAAATGGAGCTAACATTTGTGTCTACTGCATTACAGAGACAACATGGACACAGAATTATAGATGACAAATCCATTGAAGAATTAAAAAGTACTGTACAAGGGACAATTCACAAAACCATTGCATCTTTACACTGGAAAGCACTCTAAAAATCACAAGGACAAATGTCCTTCTAGAAAATTAAAGAAATAACTTAGGATGGCAAAGCTTTAACTAGACCCCAGGTATCCTGATACTCTAGTGCTCTTCCCTACCCTAAAAAATAATAATATAAAGTCATTGTTTCCTGACCTCTTGATACAGCCTGATGGCTATTTCTGGAACTAGAAGGACAGATAGACATCGCATTGACAGTGAATCCCTAGCTATCTGTGATATTCTAGAATAGAAAATAGCTGCCCTCATGCTCTACACTTCATAGACCCATTATTGTGATCTCCCATTGTTTTTGTTTTGCCAAACTATAGGCAAAGTTGGGACTCCTGAATTTGACAATAAATGAGTGCTACAGTTAAATTCCTAAGGGTTCTGGCAAGAATGGAATCAATAATTTATAAAGACTTAAAAGCACGTTAAATCTTCAGAGTATTAGTTCATTCTCTCTAGGATACACATTCAATTCAAAGCAGTGGGGAGGGGGGGGGGGAATAGCAGTCACATACCCCTTGTCGGTCTTCAAAATATGCTAAGTTGGCTTTGGTTAAAACAAAGAAGCGCACTTTGAAGTTAGAAGGAGAAGTCCTTCTCTTTTGTTGGGATTTTTTGATCAGTTGTTCTTCCAGCAGGATACAGTTATTCATGGTCCAGTCCTGGATAGGTTGCACGCCTTGGACATAACCCCTCTGCACAGCCAGAGGAAGCAAGTTTAGGAAAAAGACTGTGAAGGGGAGGCGGTTAATTCTCAAAGCACTATTGAAAGACAGCTTAGGTGCCTCCAGTTTTATCTTTCTATCTACATTCAGTCAGCATCGCTTGGCTTCCTTTCTGATGTCAAAAGTCATAACCACATCCTTTCAAAATTCACCAAATGAGGCACCATGGACTGAAAAAAAAAATACCCTCTGCTCTATGTTTTGGAAAATTATTCTTGAAGGGGACAGTGATCAAAGTAAATTCAAGGATTAGTTCTTTAAATTTTTTTGAAGAGTAAATGACTGTCCATTTTTTATAGCTTGGCTAATCCATGAGTCATTCAATTAATAAAGTTAATGTAGTCCAAAAATAGATGGCTGCTCATCTATACACAGGTGACAATACAATTCATCTCGAAAAGTGGAACATACATCTTGCTATTCACATGTCACATAAAGTACCTCCTGCAGTCTTTTGACCTGGCTTCAGCAAACCAGACAGTACTTGAGAAGCAGAGAAGATGTATTCTGAATAGGTGTGAGTAAAGTAAGGAAGGAATTGTCATTTTCTGATATAATTCTTTTAAAAGTTTACTATTTTACCTTGAATCATGAAGCCACAGCTTAATTTCATACTATGTTTTGGACATTCCATTTATTATGTTTGACAAATATTTCGCTTGACAAAAGCTTGAGTTTGATGGGTTTTGTCATCACTTCAAACTCAACATGTCTAAAACTGAATTGATTCTTTTATACCTGAAACTAGCCCCTCCTCCTCATTTCCTAATTTGTGTTCAAAATACCATTATTAAGCCAATCATTTCATCTTGCAACGCTTGTCTACTTAAAATATAAGGAATGAGGAAGAGGAGTCAACCAATTAAGAATCATAGAATCACAGTTGCAGCCCTGATTCAGCACCCTGAACTTTTGCAATAGTCTTCTAATTGGTCTCCCTGTCTCAATTCTCTCCCCACTCCAGGCCAATCTCTACTCAGCAGCCAAGGTGATTATTTTAAAGTACAGTTCTGAACATGGCCTTCCTATGTTTATTAAGCACTAACAGCTCCCTCCTATCTCCAGGCTCAAATATTTTAAAAATCTTTTTTTTCTTTTTCTTTTCTTTAAAAAAAACAAACTCCTACCTTCTGTCTTAGAATTGATCATCTTAAAATTGATCATTATAAAGGCTAGCCAAATAGGGTTTAGTGACTTGCCTATGATCACACATCTAAGAAGTGTCTGAGACCAAATTTGAAGCAAGGTCCTCTATCCACTGAGCCACCTAGCTGCCTCGTTTATTTTTTAAGGTTCTTCATAACCTGGACCCTTCCTATCCTTCCAGCTTTGTTACATTTTACTCCTTTACTCAAACTCTATAATAAACATGTTTATACTAGCCTACTTCCTGGGCAACCACACTCCATCTCTACCTCTTTGCCTTTGCTCTGACTGTCTCTCAGGTGTGGAGTGTCCTGCCCTCCATTTCTGCCTCTTAACTCCTCTGGTTTCCTCAAAGACTCAGCTCAAATCCAACCTTCTACAAAAGGTTTTTTCTGGTCCCCCCAATTGAAAGTGACTTTCTTTTTGAGATTAACTTTGTTCTTTATATGTCTGTGTATATAGTTTTATATATATATATAGTTATAGTTATAGTTATAGTTATAGTTATAGTTATTTGAATGCCATCTCTCTCTACCATTAGAATGTAAATGAAGACCGTCTTTGCATTTCTTTCTATCCCTCCTGCTTAGAATAATGCCTGGCACATAATAAATGCTTACTGACTGCCTGAATAAGATTCCCACCCACGTTAAAATTCTATAGTTTGGAGCATATGATTTAGTTTGTTCTGGTTTCCAATATCACTCCTCTCCAATTATCCTATACAGATTGATATTGTTTAAGTACAGATTTGATCATGTCTTCCCTTAATCTACTCCTAACACTTTTAATGGCTCTCCATTGCCTCCTGAGTCAAGTTCAAACTCCTTAACCTTGCAATCACAAACTTCCATGATTTGGCCTCACCTACTTGGCAGATTTATTCATTAGTACTTTCCTTCATTCACTTTATGCTCCAGCTAGTCAGAATTCCCACTCTTCCCCAATCTACTCTCCTATATTCCCAGGTTATCAATGTTTCCCCTTCCATACTGTAAGTGGAGAAAGTTTTTTTTTTAATTAAAAAGTTGGACTGGATTATTCAAGAATAGGGTAGCCAGGAATTTTATGAAATTCCAAAGAGATTTTATTTGCAATTTATTTACAGAATATAGAAAGAGTGAAGTAGGAAATCAGAGAGAGGATAGGGTAAGATATCTAGCCTAAGGTCTAAGTATTATGCTCCAACCCCTGGCTCATCCCAGGCAGGAGAGTTTGGTCTTTAGCTGGAGAAGCCTTGGCTTTTGAGTCAGGGACCTGGGGATGCAGGAAACTTCTCTCAAGAGGATAGGTGCCTCCTGAGGCTAGTCTCTTCAGAAAATCCAGAAAAGGAGTTAGCTCTTTTCACTCACCACATGTCAGTCCAAAGGGAGAGATTTAAGAAGAACAGTCTCACCAAGTACAGGCCTCAGGTCCAGTCAGCAGATTCTTCAACAGCCTCCCTCCAACTCCAACTCAGAATTCCAGAAGAAGTCAAAGTTCCCCCAGGAAGTTGTAACTTCTTTTTAAAGACACTTTCTTTTAAGTCACTTCCTGTGCCTTCCTCCACTTTTACATCTACCAATTACAGTTGAAGTTTTGCTTAGGACTGCACAGGGGGCAGTCAGTTTGATTCTGATTCATCACCCACTATTGCATATGTGGGTCACAGACCTCCCCCACTCAATGACTAAGTGGGATGTTTACAGTTTTTGTGACTAAAATCTAAAAATGGGCAGAGGAGATAATTTAATCTTCACAAAACCTTTGCTCACTTCGTGAACTATAAATGTCCTTTCCTTTAACAAATGATTTAGATGACCAGTACATTCTTCAAAGTTCAGATTTAATGCTATCTTCTTCTGTATGAAGTTGCTCCAACCCTGATCTCCCCCCAGCTAAACATCTCCCTCCCCTGAACATTCATGGAGCATGATTTGTGTGTCTTTAATTGGACTTTCATGGTCTCTACATGGTGTTTCAGGAAGATTACTGTCTCTGGTACCCTAATTTGGGCCTTCATCACCTCTTATCTGAATTTTTACAATAGCCTTCTGACTGGTTTCCCATTAGAGAAGGGCTTATTGAGCCCCTTTCAGGGCTGCTCATCCACCTTTGGTATTCATCTGACTCCAAGAAGGTGTAACATGCACAGAGGCCTTTATTGTTTAGTTGCTTCAGTTTATCCCATTCTTTATGAACCTATTTGGGGTTTTCTTGGAAAAGATACTGGAGTAGTTTGTCATTTACTTTTCCAGTTCATTTTACAGATGAAGAAACTGAGGCCAATAAGGTTAAGTACTTGCTCAGGATTGTACAGCCAGTAAGTGTCTGAGGCTGGATTTAAACTCTGGTCTTCCTGACTCTGGGCTTGGTGCTCTATCTACTGCCCCATCTAGCTGTCTCTAGTGGTAATATCCTAGCAAAACTGACTTGGCAGATAGGCTAAACCAGGCTGAAGATAATCAAGAGGTCTCAAACTCATTAGTGAGTTAGGGGTTTAGCTACTCCAAGCGCATGAAGACTTCCCCAGAAGAACAGGCACATGAGAAAACTTTGTTCTGACAGCCATGAAGGCAACTGGAGTAGGCACTGCTGAGCACTTAGAACCTGGTCAGATATCTAACATGCATCTCAAGCCATGGGTCATCTTGCCTTTTGTCTTGCCACTGGACTTCAGTGACTTCAGAAGAAGGAGGGAGACTGACATCTTAGTGCAACTCTGCCTCACTTAAATTTAATTCACACTCAAGTCAAGATATCACCCTGTGAAGTCATTAGTCCTCTGAAAAGAAGGACAAACAGTAACCAAATACACTCTACTTTCCCATTATACATTGCATTATGGATTTTCTATTCCCCTTATCTTCCTTACTAAACCATAAGCTCATTGTGGACAGGAACTATGTCATTTGTTCTTGAATCCCCTACTGTTACTCTTAGTACTATGTCTTGCAGGTACTTTTGGATGAATGAAAGAATGAATGAATGAATGTTTAGATATAATGACTAGGTACAGGAAGGATAGAGTGTTAGACTTAAAAGCCAGAAAGAACTGAGCCCAAATTCTGCTTAAGTTACTTGCTATGTCTCTGATCCTGGGCAAGACACTGATTCTTCACAGCTTCAGTTTCTTCATCTATAAAATGGAGATAATAATAGCAGCTACCTTTCAGGGTTGTGAGAACCAAACAAGATGATACAGAACTTAAAGTGCCGTATAAAATTATGTGTTAGCATTTTTAGCCCATAAATATCTGCATCAAAATTCTGTTGGATTGGGGGCAGGTAGGTGGTACAGTGGATAGAGCACCAAGCCTGGTATCTGGAGGGCTTAGGTTCAAATCTGGACTTAGACACTTCCTAGCTGTGTGATGCTGGACAAATCACTTAATCCCATTTGCCTAGCCCTTGCCCTTCATCTTAAGAGTTGTTACTAAGACAGAAGGTACAGGTTTAAAAAAAAAATTCTGTTTTGTGCCATCTGGTCACCTAACTCATCTTCCCAGAGCTACAGCTAGCTGAAGATCCACTAATATCTTAGTAAATACAAAGCATTTTTTTAAAAATTAAAAGTATTTTAGCTATCCTTTGCCTCCTCCATAGAAAGAATATGAGAGAGAAAGTCAAAGGAGGTGAGAACTGATAGGAAAATCAATGGATCATATTCACTATATAACTCAAAATACTGGGGTGGGACAAAGGTCCTTTGGTTGTGAAAAAAGTAAAAAAGAATAGAAGGGAGTGGAGACCAGAGGGCCTGGGTAAAGAAGAAGGGAAGAAAGAAAAGAGAACCAAACAGGAGAGGGAAGAGGAGGAGTTCATCATGATCCTTGGCTTGCTCCTTACCATTAATCACCTGACTTCTTTGAGGCCCTAAGCAGGTAGGGCCAGGCTGATTTTTCTAAAAGGGAAATGTCTAAGTAACTGTGGTCATTCTTAACTGGTAGAAAGCTCAAAATTGAAATCAAATTTACTTTCTGAAGCTTCTGCCAGCTTTCTTTATAGCCTCATGCCTAACCACAGCTTGGCCCCTGCCACCCCCGCTGTACGACGCTGCCACAAGAATCCTGTCTCTCCTGGTTATGGACTGGGGATTTACCCAGCAGGTACTTACTGTGTAGAGGATGGAAATCTCCCCACCCTCACATCCTGCTCAGCTCACAAAGCTGTCCTGATGGCGTACAGTCACTGAAAAGGTTATAAATAGCTGCATGTTCTCTTTTACTCTCCTTTTTCCTTTCTTTTAAATAAAAGATAGGAAGATAGCAAAAACTATTAGAGGTAGGCAGAGAAAAATGTTCTCCCCACAAAATGTTCTTTCAGCAAAATTCTTGATTTATAAATTATACCCACAAAATCTAGATGTTAGCCATCTCTAATTATATATGTTGACATACATTTGATGTTTATGTGGGATAGTTTGTGTTTCATTCTCTTGAGGTGATTTCTCCAGCCTCAGACCACTTAAGAATATCTTTAGGTCTGTGGTTTTGTGGACTTCTCTATTAAAGGTACCCCCCCCCCCCAGATATCATAGAATTCTAGAGCTGGGAAGTCTCTTTTGTTCATTTTCATTTTCGTTTAATGAAGGGTTTCTGTATTCTGACCCATGGATTTTCAAGTAGCCTTTAAGACCAGTGGCAAAGATTGAAGGGCTTCATTTGCTTAACATTCACAGACCACGCAAATGAAGGCTGAATTAGAAACTATCTTAGTCCCAAAGAACCGGGGTTGAAATGTTTCTTTTGATTGAGAGGTGAAGTCTATGGGTTCTGAATGCTGCCTGCAAATATTTCCAATTGGGTTTGCTTAACTGTTTTTCTTTGTTGCAAGGTAGGACTGACTGGTGGTAAGGTATATTTGGAAATGATTATACTGTAAAAAGATATCAATAGAGCATGTTTAAAATACACATATAGGGAAAGTATGGTCATTCAACAAAATAGAAGAGTTCTAAGAATTTGTAAACAAAAGATCAGACCTGAACAGAAAATTTGATGTCCAAGCATAGAACTCAAGAGAATCATCAAAAGGTAATTTAAAAAGAGGGAAAAAAGAAAAACAAAACAAAACAAACAAAAAAATCCCCCTTTTTTAAGAGACTCAATAAGTTAAAATTTTATGTACCCCTATAAGAAAAGATGTCATTGGTAACTCTTAAAAATTGTTATTATCACCTGGGCAGCTAGAAGAATTACACTTAGAACAATGATAAACTGTATAGGATAAAAGGATAAGACATAAATAGGTATATAGATATATGCATGCATAAATGCATATATAAGTGTATATGTATATATATACAACTAGAGCTTAAAAAAGGTTAATACTAAAAGAAATGGGAAAAGAAACAAATAGGGGTAAATTTATATGTCACAAAGTAGGAGGGGGGAGAACATCAATAAATGGAAGGGTAAAGAGGTTGGAGATAGGAAATACTCAACCCTTGCGTGAACTGAAATTGACCCAAAGAGGGAAGAACAATCCAATACATTGGGGCAAAGAATAGATTTGTGCCCTATAGGGGAGAGGAAGGGTAACAAATGGACTGGTGGGGAGGGAAGCAGTACAAGGGAGGGAGAGGGTGGGGTAGTTTTAGAAATACTACAGGGAGAATAAGGAGGGAATAAGAAGGAAGGAGGGTAGAAAGGGAAGTAAAATAAGGGTAGGAACTAGGGGGACTGATTAAAAACAAACATTGGTGTAGAAGGAAATAGTGAAAGAAGAAAAGGCAGGACCAGGAGTAGAAATCAAAATGCTGGGAAATACACAGCTGGTAAACATAACTCTGAATGTGAATGGAATGAACTTACCCATAAAACACAAGCAAATAACAGAATGGATTAGAATCCAAAACCCTACCATATGCTGTCTACAAGAAACATACATGAGGAAGATAGATATGCATTGGGTGAAAGTAAGAGGATGGAACCAAATCTATTGGGCATCAACTGATAAAAAGAAGGCAGGAGTTGCAATCATGATATCTGACAAAGTCAAAGTAAAAATAGATCTGATTAAAAGGGATAGGGAAGGTAATTACATCCTGATAAAAGGCAGTGGACAATAAGGAAATATCAGTACTCAACATGTATGCACCAAATGGCATAGCATCTAAATTTCTAAAGGAGAAACTTGTGGATCTCAAGGATGAAATAGATAGAAAAACTATACTAGTGGGAGACCTGAACCTTCCTCTATCCAAACTAGATAAATAAAAGCAAAAAATAAATAAGAAAGAAGTAAGAGAAGTGAATGAAATCTTAAAAAAAAATTAGAGTTAGTAGACATATGGAGAAAAATAGGGACAAAAAGGAATACACCTTCTTTTCAGCAGCACATGATACATTCACAAAAATTGGCCATGTATTAGGGCACAAAAACATTGCAAACAAGTGCAAAAGAGCAGAAATAATAAATGCAACCTTCTCAGATCACAATGCAATGAAAATAATAATTATTAAGGGTACATGGAGAGGTAAATCAAAAATCAATTGGAAACTAAATGATACGATTCTCCAAAACTGATAAGTTAAAGAACAAATCATAGAAACAATTAATAACTTCATTGAAGAAAATGACAATGATGAGACATCCTTACAAAACCTATAGGATGCAGCCAAAGCAGTACTCAGGGGGAAATTTATATCCTTGAGTTCATATATTAACAAATTAAGGAGGGCAGGGGTCAATGAATTGGGCATGCAAATTAAAAAACTAGAAAGTGAACAAATTAAAAACTCTCAGATGAAGACTAAACTAGAGATCCTCGAAATCAGAAGAGAAATTAATAAAATTGAAAGTCAAAGAACTTTTGATTTAATAAATAAGACTAGAAGCTGGTACTTTGAAAAAACAAATAAAATAGATAAAATACTGGTCAGTCTAATTAAAAAAAGGAAAGAAGAAAACCAAATTGACAGTTTCCAAGATGAAAAGGGAGACCTCACCTCTAATGAAAAAGAAATTAAGGCAATCATTAAAAACCATTATGCCCAATTTTATGGCAACAAATATGGCAATCTAGGTGATATGGGTGAATACTTACAAAAATATAAATTGCCTAGACTAACAGAGGAAGAAATAAATTACCTAAACAACCCCATATCAGAAAAAGAAATTGAATAAGCCATCAAAGAACTACCTAAGAACTACCCCAGGTCCAGATGGATTCACAAATGAATACTATCAAACATTCAAAGAACAACTAATCCCAATATTATACAAATTATTTGACAGAATAAGCAAAAAAGGAGTTCTATCAAATTCATTTTATGACACAAACATGGTACTGATCCCAAAGCCAGGCAGGTCAAAAACAGAGAAGAAAACTATAGACCAATCTCCTTAATGGATATAGATGCAAAAATCTTAAATAGGATACTAGCAAAAAGACACCAGTAAGTCATCATAAGGGTTATTCACTATGACCAGTTAGGATTTATACCAGGAATGCAAAGATAGTTCAATATTAGGAAAACCATCCACATAATTGACCATATTAACAAGCAAACCAACAAAAACCACATGATTATCTCAATAGATGCAGAAAAAGCCTTTGGTAAAATATAACACCCATTCCTATTGAAAACACTAGAAAGTATAGGAATAGGAGGGCCTTTCCTAAAAATAATAAACAGTATATATCTAAAATCATCAGCAAACATAATCTGCAATGGAGATAAACTAGAAGCCTTCCCAATAAGATCAGAAGTGAAACAAGGATGCTCATTATCACCTCTATTGTTTAACATTGTACTAGAAACACTAGCAGTAGCAATTAAAGAAGAAAAAGAAATTGAAGGTGTTAAAATTGGCAATGAGGAGACCAAGCTATCACTCTTTGCAGATGATATGATGGTTTACTTAAAGAATCCTAGAGAATCAACCAAAAAGCTAGTCGAAACAATCAACAACTTTAGCAAAGTTGCAGGATACAAAATAAACCTGCATAAGTCATCAGCATTTCTGTACATCTCTAACCCATTTCAGCAGCAAGAATTAGAAAGAGAAATTCCATTTAAAATCACTCTAGATAATATAAAATACTTATGAATCTATCTGCCAAGACAAACACAGGAACTATATGAACACAACTACAAAACACTCTCCACACAATTAAAACTAGATCTAAACAATTGGAAAAACATTGATTGCTCATGGGTGAGATGAGCTAACATAATAAAAATGACAATGCTACCCAAATTAATTTACTTATTTAGTGCCATATCCATTGAACTACCAAAAACTTTTTTACTGAATTAGAAAAAAACATAACAAAGTTCATTTGGAAGAACAAAAGATCAAGGATATCCAGGTAAATCATGAAAAAAAAAAAGAGAGAGAAGGAAGGAGGACTTGTAGTCCCAGATTTCAAACTATACTATAAAGCAGTGGTTATCAAAACAATTTGGTACTGGCTAAGAGACAGAAAGGAGAATCAGTGGAATAGACTTGGGGTAAATGACCTCAGCAAGACAGTCTATGATAAGCCCAAAGATACTATTTAATAAAAACTGCTGGGAAAATTGGAAGACAGTATGGGAGAGATTAGGTTTAGATCAACATCTCACACCCTACACCAAGATAAACTCAGAATGGGTGAATGACCTGAATATAAAGAAGGAAACTATAGGCAAATTGGGCAAACACAGAATAGTATACTTGTCAGATCTTTGGGAAAGGGAAGACTTTAAAATCAAACAAGAGCTAGAAAAATCACAAAATGTAAATTCAATAATTTTGATTACATAAAATTAAAAAGTTTTTGTACAAACAAAACTAATACATCCAAAATTAGAAGGGAAGCAACAAATTGGGAAACAATCTTCATTACAAAAACCTCTGACAAAGGTCTAATTACTCAAATTTATAAAGAGCTAAACCAATTGTACAAAAAAATCAAGCCATTCTCCAATTGATAAAAGGGCAAGGGACACGAACAGGCAATTTTCAGTTAAAGAAATCAAAACTATTAATAAGCACATGAAAAAGTGTTCTAAATCTCTTATACTCAGAGAAATGCAAATCAAAACAACCCTGAGGTATCTTTGCTAACATGACAGCAAAGGAAAGTAATGAATGATGGAGGGGACATGGCAAAGTCGGGACATTAATGCATTGCTGGTGGAGTTGTGAATTGATCCAACCATTCTGGAGGGCAATTTGGAACTATACCCAAAGGGCGCTAAAAGACCATATGCCCTTTGATCCAGCCATAGCACTGCTGGGTTTGTACCCCAAAGAGATAATAAGGAAAAAGACTTGTACAAAAATATTCATAGCTGCGCTCTTTGTGGTGGCCAAAAATTGGAAAATGAGGGGATGCCCTTCAATTGGGGAATGGCTGAACAAATTGTGGTATATGTTGGTGATGGAATACTATTGTGCTAAAAGGAATAATAAAGTGGATGAATTCCATGGGGACTGGAACAACCTCCAGGAATTGAGGCAGAGTGAAAGGAGCAGAACCAGGAAAACATTGTACATAGAGACTGATACACTGTGGTACAATTGAATGTAATGGACTTCTCCATTAGTGGCAATGAAATGACCCTGAACAACTTGGAGGAATCTATGAGAAAAACCTCTATGCACATCCAGAGGAAACACTGTGGGAGTAGAAACACCGAAGAAAAATAACTGCTTGAATACATGGATTGAAGGGATATGGTTGGGGATGTAGACTCTGAATGAATATCCTAGTACAAACAACAACATGGAAATAAGTTCTGATCAAGGACACAAGTAATACCCAATGAAATTACGTGTTGGCTGCAGGAAGGGTGGGTGGAGGGGAGGGAGGGAAATAATGTGATTATTGTAACCAAGGAATAATGTCCTTAAACTAATTCAAATGGAAAAAAATAAAAATAAAATACACACATACACACAACTTGCTGATCGTTAAGAATGACTTTGTTTTATCTCCATATCTAGATTATAAATTCTCTGAGGAAAGGGACTATGCCTTTTACAGTGGATAGAATGCTGAGCTTGGAGTTAGGAAGATCTGCATTGAAATCCAGCCACAGATACTTACCTATTGTATGATCATGGACAATCTACTTAACCCCTATTTGCCTCAATTTCCTCAGCAGTAAAATGCGGTTCATAATAGTACCTACCTCTCAGGGTTGTTGGGAGGATCAAATAAGATATTTGTAAAGTACTTAACAGAGTACTTGGAACATAGTCATGTAATGTATAACAGTTTTTCTTCTTGTTGTTATACTTTTGTGTGCCCTAAAGTGCTAGACACATAACAACCACTCAAAAATAATCAGTCAAATCAGAGGTATGAATTCTGAAATAGGCTGAATATACTGAATAACTGTCACTTCTCATAGTTTGGGGATAAGACAGAAAATCATTTTCTGAAGGTTGCTAAGAAGAAAAAAGTAGAGGATTTGCCTTGAATGACTTTCATTTACTTTATTTTTCATATCAGAGCATTTTAGAAATCTTGAGGGAAAAAGGGGGAGTTGAGACAATGGATCACTGTGGATGACATTTTCCAGTTTTCTTTAGTTTTTGTTCATTGGTTAGATTTTAGAGGGTTCTTTACAGTCAATCTTGAATTCGTTTCAAGGCAATTAAATGCATTATTAGCACATTATTCTTCTGGTCATTCAATTCAACAGGCATTTATTAAATGTCTATTTTGGGTAAGGCAGTATGCAAGGAGCTTTCTCTCAAGTAGTTTGCCAGTTAACATGAGAACAACAAGTGAATTAAATTCAATTGAAGAAGGGTTTTTTAAGCTCCTACCATGTGCCTTTAAAGTGTTTGCTTTCTATTAGAATCAACTCGATATAGATTTATAAATTTTAAAATACATAAAAATTAAATATAAAATAATTTGGGGAAGGAAATGAGCATTAACAACTCATGAAAGACTCTGTGAAGACGATTCTAAGATGTGTGAAGGAGAGCATTTCAGACATGAGGGAGAAAAAAAAAACATGGTGATAAGGGATGAAATATCCTGTCTAGGGGAGAACAATGCCTGATTTAGCCGAAACAAAGAGTCTATGAAGGTACAATGAGCAAAAGATGAAATGACTGCAGAAACAAAGATTTGATCTTCTGAGTATATCAATTTATTAAGCAATGCAAGACAATTACCTAGTAAATTGGGGCCAAGCCCATTCCTCAGTTTAGGGAAGGACCCCAAATATAGGGGAAGACAAACTTTTATTCTATAAAAATAATTAATTCAAATAAGACCAATTCATTAAAAGGAAACAATTCAATATTAGGTAATCTGATTTCTAATTAGATGAAATATTAGGGACTTTCCAATTAGGAGGGGGAGAGTGAACAGATACAATTCCCTGAATTCAGGAAAACAGGTGTCCTACTCCTCCCAGTATTTGTATACAGTCAAAGGAACATGGAAACAATAAATGAATGATATATATGGGGCCAGTTTTCAGATAATACATATGGGTTGCTTGAGATGTATAATTATGAGAAAACTCCTTACATCGATCTTGGGATCTGACTGAGTTTCTGGTCAATATAACCTGGTCTAAACATTAGGTAGAGGTGGTTTAGTTTCCCAGCCACAGGGCATTAATAACGTTTTCTCCCAATTCCCTCAACCAAATAAACTTTTCTCACAGGACAGATTTTGGACTAAATCTATAATTGAATAGAAAAAGGGAATTTAAACTAGCTCTGGAATGGAGTCATAAGATGGAGTCAACGTAGTTCACTCCATTCACATAATTAACCATTGCAGTCTTAATCCTCTCAATTCCCTTACAAAAGGAAGTAATATGAAATCTATTTGGAAAGTTAAAATTGTGAAGGGTCTTCAATACCAAACAGAGGTTTTTGTATTTTAACCCAACAGCAAGGGGGGAACCATAGAAACTTTTTGAATATAGGATTGACTTGGAAAATGTGTACATTAGGAGAATAGGCATACCTCAGACACTTTGGATTTGGTTCTAGACCATCAGGATAAAGTGAATATCTCAGTAAAGGTAATCACATAAAATTTTTGGTTTCTCAGTGCATATAAAATCAGGTTTATACTGTATTGTAGTCTATTAAGTGTGTAGTCTATTATGTCTTAAAAATGTACATACATTAATTAAAAATATTGCTAAAAATGTTAACTGAGCCTTCAGCAAGTCAATCTTTTTGCTGGTGTGAGGTCTTGCCTTGATGTTGATGGTGGCTGGCTGATTGAGGTGGTAAGTGGTGATAGCTAGAGGTTGGGGTGACTGTAGCAAGTTCTTAAAATAAGACAATAATGAAGTCTGCAATATCAATTGACCCTTTCATGAGATTTCTTTGCTATTTGATAGCATTTTACTAATGGTAGGACTTCATACAAAATCATGAATCATGCTGCTTTATCAGCTGAGTTTAGGAAATATTCTTTCATACTGTTAGGTCTCAGGGAATAGGGAGGCCTGAAGAGAGGGAGAGATGGCCAGGTGGTGAAGCAGTCAAAACATACAGCACTTATTGATTAAGTCCATTGTCTTATAAGGGCACAGTTTGTGGTGCCCCAAAACAACAATAGTAACATCAAATATCACTGATCATAGTGTGGTGATTAAAAATGATGAGAGATTGGGTTCCATGTAAGAAAATCAATTTATTGATCAGGCTAACAATAATCAATAAATTAACTGATCAATGATCTCTCATCTTGAGTTATTAAATATAATTTTGAAAGCTCATTATTTAGCCATCCCCTAGATATCACTAATTTGCTAATATATCACTAATATATAATGAGGACTAATTTTTTACAGTCCTTTTGTGATTACTTCATGATAATGGAAAATTGTATGCCCAATCCTAGGATTCCAATGTTTAGAAGAAGAAATCAGATTATGTCCATTTAAGAGTGACATTGTCCCATTCACTCCAATTCACTTCAAAGGGGTGATCCAAGGGCACTGCCATGCTGCCTGCAGACATACATGGCTTAAACTAGTTTTTGTTTACCCAATAAAATGGAGCTCAAACTAATTTTCAATCATCCCAATTTAAAAAAATGCTCAGGGGCAGGGAATGTATGAGAATGTCAGGACAAAGGAATGAGGAAGAAGGCTTGAAACACAGATCAAACTTCAATTATAAAATAAAAAAAGCATTATTTAGAAATAGAAATAATAGATATGATTGGGGATGTCATAGACTCTAAATGATCAAACATCAACAACATGAAAATAGGTTCTGATCAAGGACATATGTAAAACCCAGTGGAATTGTGCGTCGGCTATGGGAAAGGGTCAGGGAGGTGAGGGAAAAAAATATGATTCTTGTAACCAAGGAATAATGTTCTAAATTGGCTAAATAAAAATTTCAAAAAATAAAAGAAATAGAAATAATAGGGGGCAGCAAGGTGGCTAAGTGGATTGAGAAGCCTAGAGATGGGAGGTTCAAATCTGGCCTCAGACACTTCCTAGCTGTGTGACCCTGGGCAAGTCACTTAATCCCTTTGCCTAACCCTTATACCACTCTTCTGTCTTAGAACCAATACACAGTATTGATTCTAAGGTGAACAGCAAGGATTTTTTTAAAAATAGAAATAGAAATAATAAAACTTCCAATAGATCATCATAACAAATATAATATTAATGTAAAAGTTTGAAATATTTCAACAATTACCAAAATGTGAAGCAGAGATACAACATGAGCATATACTGTTGGAAAATGACATTAATAAACTTGTTTGATACAGGGTTGCCACAAATCTTCAATTTGTAAAAAAAAAATGCATTATCTGCTAAGTGCAATAAAGAAAAGCACAATATAAGAGGCTATATTGTATAAATTTAGCAGTTATGCAGAGAATGAATTGAAAGAGGGATACAATGTGAAGGGAACCATTTGGGAACCAGGGGAGATTATTAGGGCATACTTGACCTAGTGAGGTTAGGTAAGTGGAGAGAAATGGATAGATGTGAGAGAAACTTTCAATGCGGAAAGGACAAGATTTAACAACTAATTGTTTATGAAAGGATTGAAAGCAAAAAGTAACTCTGAGGCTGTAAACCTGGATGACTAGAAGGATATGTGTCCTCTACAAAAAATGGAAGAATGATGGGTAAGTTTTAGTGTGAAAATAATTAATTCTATTTTAGATGCATTGAGTTTGAAGAGCCTATAGGACAGCCAGATGTCCCATTGCCAAGTCTGGTGCAACTGGTGATGCTGGACTACAATTCAAGAGAAAGATGAGAGGTGGATATTCAGGTCTGAGATTCATCATTAGATAAACAAACTTATGGGAACTAATAAGATAAAACAAGATGGAGCAAAGAGAGAAAAGGGTCCAGGAGAGACCCTTAAAGTATACCTACACAAATGGGGTAGGACCTGGATGATGAGTCAGCAAAAGGGACTGAAGTGGCCAGACAAGTATGAATGCCAGGAGAGCGCAGTGTCATGAAAACTCAGAAATAAAACAGAATTCAGAAGAAGAACGTGGTTAGTGGTGTCAGTTAGAGTACATAGAGGACAACAAGAATGATTACTGAAAAAGAAATAAAAAAGATGAAGATTAGAAAAGGTCATTGAACTTAGTAATGACAAGATCATTGGTAACTTTAGTGAGGGAAGTTTCAGTTGAATGATGGGGTTGGAAGATCGATTGCAAAGGGTTGAGAAGTGATGAGAAGGGATGTGGGGAGAGGGAGACAATGAGCATAGACAGCTTTTTCTAGAGGTTTGGCACTGAAAGGGAGGGAAGAGGGTCAAGTGAAAGTTTTTTTTTATTTTAATAGATAGAGACCTGAGCATGCCTATAGGTAGGAGAGGAGCTATTAGATAAAGAGAGATATAAAATTTTAAAAGGGGATGATTGAATGAATTAGTTCCAGAAAGATATGGAAAGGGATGGGACAAGTGGATAAACAAAGGAGTTAGCCTTGGGAAGGATAGAATCACCTCTTCCTTTCAGAGTGGAGCAAAAACAGAGGGAATGATATTAAAGGCAGTTAGGGTATATAGAAATGGGGAGAAGAGGGAGCTTATGATGGAAGGTTTAAATTCTCTCTGCAAAGTATTTTCTGTAACAGAGGGTTTGAGAGTGGCTTAAATAAGGAAGGGAAGGTTGTGGACAGCCCCTTGATGGGAAAGGAAATTGTGATAGGCATCAATAAGCAATTAGGAACCAGTGGAGATCAGATAATATATTCAGAGTGGATCCAGTCAGCCCTATTGTGTGATTTCCTCTCATAGATTGTGAGTAAGAACAGAGAAGGCAGATGATCCTGAGTTGAGGTTTGGAAAGTGATGACCCATGATAGGACTAGAAGGCAAAGCATTTAAAGGAAAAACCCAGCATAAAGTTGAACTGCTTAACTATAGTGTCAAGACTTCAAAGGGAAGAAAATGGTCAGAATAGAGTTCATAGATCAGAAAAGACACAAATGATGGAATTACTAATGACTGAAGTGATAAGATGGAAAATATAAGCATGTACAATAAGAAATGAAAATTTTGGGAAAGGAGAGGTCACTTTGACTTAGGGTAAGGGAAAAGGGAAGAATGGAAGACTAGTAGGAATCAATGAAGGTTTTATTTGAGCTGACCTTGCAGGAAGAGAGGGCCTTTAAGGATGTTGAAATGGAAGAGATTTCCATTCCAGTCATGAGGAATGGTATGAGCGAAGGTACTAAGACAGGAGAGGACAGAACCAAAATGCAGCATGGAGAGTAGTTCATTTTTACTGGGACATCAGATATATGAAAGGGAATGGCATAAGGCTGGAAAAGTAGGTTGGAACTGGATTAAAGAAGGCATGGAATGGCAGAGTCAAGAGATACATCATTTATTTGACAGCTGAGAGCCACTGATGCTTTTGAATTGTAGAAGTGCATTATCAGAGTAGTATCTTGGCAAGATTATTGTGATGTTGTGAAGATATGAATTATGGAGGGGAAATGATAATAACTAACATTTACATAGCATATTTGCAGAGCCTTTCCTATATCATTTGATCTTTACAACTCTGTGAATTAGATAATGAAGGCATATTTTTTTCCCATTTTACAAATATAGAAGATGAGACTAAGAGGTTAAGTGACTTTTCCATGATCAGAAAGTACCAGAGTCAGGATTTGGACTTATGTCTCTCTTAGGGTGCTTTCCAACATACCATGCTACCTTTTGGACTCAGAAAGACAAAATTGTTGTTGTTTAGTTGTGCCTACTGTTCAAGAACCTATTTGGTGGGCCATTTCTTTCTCCAACTCAATTTACAGATAAGGAAACTGAGGCAAACAGGGTTAAGTGACTTGCCCACAGCCAGAAGTTAGGAAGTATCTTGAGGCCAGATTTGAAGTCAGGCCTTCCTGACTCCAGGCCTGGCTCTATATTCACTGAACTACCTAGGCTATCTCTCAGGTTTTTTGACTCCAAGTTCTACACTTAAAGTCCCAAGTCCTACACTCTATCCATCGTGCCCCCTAGCTATGTATAAGTGTTGCAGAAAACTGCTTTACCATTTTACTCTTTAACATTGTTTAATATTTACTATTGATCACTAGTATTTGATTATCTCTTTGAAATGGAAACAATCATTTAAGTTCTGTTTAGTAAGAAGAATTCATTTGTGGTATAGAAACAGACTGTGTTTGGGGCACAACTGGGAATGATAATGATGAATAAAATCCCATTTTGTGGCAGATATAGTTTTCTCAATGAAACAGAAAATTTGGGGTCATCATGTTATGCCAAGAAACAGAAACTCATCTTATATACGTGATCTAATTTCTATGAAAAGTGTTTCAAAGAAATAAAATATCAAAGCTTTATCATGTGGGTCAGAGGAGTGAGGACAAAAGTGCTATCACTGTAGGAAGCAGAGGGGGATTCGAAACCTCTGGGAAGCCCCTAAAATTCCAAGCAAACTTACAGATTTCTTCTGATGGGGCCATATTTGGGTCGATGGATCATATTGCAATAATCCCATATACTCCTTACGATTCTGTTTTTGTTCTAGCTGGTCTTGCTGCCATTACTTTTAAATTGTCCCCAAGGGAGTAAAATAAAAATCTTAGTATTCTAATTAAACAATATAGCATCAACAATAAACCTTAGGCAACTAAGTGGTACAGTGGGTAGAGTCATGGACCTAGAATTAAGAAGATTCATCTTTCTGAGTTCAAATCTGGCCACAGTCCCTTACTATCTCTGTGACCTTGGGCAAATTACATAATCTTGTTTGCCTCAGTTTCCTCAACTTTAAAATGGGCTGGAGAAGGAAATTGCCAACCACTCCAGTTTCTTTGCCAGGAAGACCCCAAATGGGGTCATGAAGAGTTGGTCATGACTGAACAACAATAAGCCTGATCATTGGAAATGCTATGGCTGACTTAGATCCACTCTATGGCTTTCCATTGCCCTTTGGCTCAGATACATTTTGATTCTATTGAGATCAAATGGTTCTTCCATCTGATGCCATATTTAAGAATAGGTGAAGCAAATATCATTGAGGGTATATATAGGACTTGAAAAGGAGGTAGGTTAGACATAGAATGAAAATGATGGATAATAATACTAATAATAACATTTATATAACACTTTATAGTTTGTAAAGCACTTTTTAATAATAATAATAGCTAAGGTTTATATAGTGTCTCCTATGTGCCTGAAAATATGCTAAACATTTTAAAGTTATTATCTCATTTGATTCTTACAGTAACCCTAAGAGGCTGGAGCTATTGTTATCTCCTTTTTACAGGTGAGAAAACCATGACAGCATGTTGTTCAGTGCTTTATCCTTTGTGCCATTTAGCTGCAAAATATGGATTAGTGACTCGTTTTTATCTGAGTTTGACACCATTGATCGGAAGCCTGATCAATCAACAAATATATATTTAGCACCTACTATAAATCAAACACTGTGCTTAGGCACTGGAAATACAAAGACAAAATAAGGAAAATGATTTCTGCTTTCAAAGAGTTTATCCATCTGAAATTCTACCTGTCAAAACTGTCTTTGATTGTCACCATGTCAAACCAGTATCAGCAACAACATCTTCCTAAGTTCAAATTCAGCCCCAGACACTTACTATGTGATCTTGGGCAATTTTTTTTGCCTCAATTTCCTCATCTGGAAAATGAACTAGAGAAAGAAATGGCAAACCACTCTGGTATCTTTGCCAAGAAAACCCCAAATGAAGTCATGAAGATTCAGACATGAGTAAAACAACTCAAAAATCACAAAAAATAAGGAATTCCCTCAACCAATGAAAATCAGTACCCTTTCTACAATTTTAATCTTAAAGAATGTCAATTAGTCAACAAGTATTTATTAACTACTATGCTAAACCCGAGGATGCAAATACCAGTAAAAAGAGTTCCTGTGGTAGAATTTACATTCTAATCCCCCAAGATAGGGGAAAGAGAACTTAAATTTTGCCTAACTGCTTTGATGACAAAACTATTGTAGAGAAGGGTGGAGGTATCTGGATGGGAGGGGAAGGGGAAGATGAGGATGCTGGGGAGAAGAGAGGGTGGCCACAACCTGAAATGACTCTGGTGGGTAGCTGCAGAACCCTCTTTTGTGGTTCCTGTCAGGCAAGGGCCCCTATTGAGGTTTGGGGTGGGGGAGACGGAATTGGGCTCTTGAAGTAAAGGGCAAGGCTGTGTGGGGAGACACTTGGGTACAGTGTGGAGGTGGTAGAAGAAACAAATCGGAGGGGATTGAGATGGTCTTGAGGGGATATGAGCCAAGAGACTCTCTGGGAATCTGACCCTTTAACTAGTAAGCTGGTGAGGAAAGAGACCAATCAGAAAGAGGAGTACAAATGAATGTTGGAGGGGACGTGGCAAAGTTGGGACATTAATGTGTTGCTGGAGGAGTTGTGAATTGATCCAACCATTCTGGAGGGCAATTTGGAACTATGCCCAAAGGGCGCTAAAAGACCATATGCCCTTTGATCCAGCCATAGCACTGCTGGGTTTGTACCCCAAAGAGATAATAAGGAAAAGACGTACTAGAATATTTATAGCTGTGCTCTTTGTGGTGGCAAAAAATTGGAAAATGAGGGGATGCCCTTCATTTGGGGAATGGCTGAACAAATTGTGGTATATGTTGGTGATGGAATACTATTGTGCTCAAAGGAATAATAAAGTGGAGGAATTCCATAGAGACTGGAACAACTTCCAGGAAGTGATGCAGAGTGAAAGGAGCAGAACCAGGAAAACATTGTACACAGAGACAGATACATTGTGGTATAATCGAATGTAATGGATTTCTCTACTAACTGCCATGCAACGATCCAGGACAATTCTGAGGGACTTATGAGAAAGAACACTATCCACATTCAGAGGAAAAACTGTGGGAGTAGAAACACTGAAGAAATACAACTGCTTGAATACATGGGTCGAGGAGGATATAGTTGGGGATGGAGACTAAATGAACATCCCAGTGCAAACATCAACAACATGGAAATAGGTTCTGATCAAGGACACGTGTAATACCTAGTGGAACTGTGCGTTGACTATGGGAAGGGGTGGGGGAGGTGAGGGAAAGAATATGATTCTTGTAACCAAGGAATAATGTTCTAAATTGACTAATTAAATAAATTTTTCAAAAAAAAAAAAGAGGAGTACATGTGGCAGGAGTTGCCCATCTTTGTTCTGGAAACCTCAAATTTCTCACTGAGCTGTTCATCCATTTGTTCACTTATTTCTCATTCTGAAATAAAAACATTTTAAAATCTTGGAAATTACCACTTCATCCCCACCTTTTCTGTCCCCTAAGCCTCAATGAGGCATAGTTTGTTTGTTTTTCAACTTTAAGCTCTATTTCTTCAATAAGGAGATGTTACTAAGCTTCCTCACAGCCATTATGTCAATAAGGGAGGTGGCAGGTGGGAAATGCCAATTACTGGACTAACTTTGTCATGTACTTGCTCTGCATTTCCTTTTCTATCTTGACTGTTCATCACAAGATGAAGGCACAAATACCAATGTTTCTCCATCGAGCAGCTGCCTCTTCCTCTTGGGTATCAACTGAGACATCTGATGGGAAGGCCCTATCAGGTAACAGTCAATATTTGTCACAACAGGTTTCATCACCATGGTAGCATCTCTGTTGGTACAAGCACGGTCGTCTGATGGATTGGTTCTGTGCCGGCTCATGGCCTCCATTTGTCTAGGAGGGTAGGAAGCACACTAGAGACACAGTGCGATTGAAATCTATTTGGATGCCAATGGTAATTGGAAGAGTCATTCATTTCACTCAATTCAATGACAACCAATCAACAAACATTTATTAAGGGCCTATTATGTGCCAAGCACTGGGCTAAGTCCTGGGAATACAAAAAGAGGCAAAAGACAATCCCTTATCCTAAAAGATTTTACAATCTAACAAGCATTTGTTGTGTGTCTATGCTAGGGATTGGTGAGACAAAAATGAAACAAGTTCTTGTACCTGGCCTCATAGCCAAGCTCATAGAGCTTACTGTCTCTTGGGGGTAAAGGGAGGAGAAGTATTAAGAAAAATACTTGGGGCAACTAGGTGACTCAGTGAATTGAGAGCCAGTCTTAGAAATGGGAGGTTCTGGGTTCAAGTCTGACCTCAGACAATGCCTAGCTCTGTGACACTGGGCAAGCCACTTAACCCTAATTGCCTAGCCCTTGCTATTTTTCTGTCTTTGAACTAATACTCAGTATTGATTCTAAGATGGGAAGTAAGAAAAACACTTAATAAACTATAATGTAAGACCTCAGTATACTCATCTATAAAATGAGAGGGATAGGCTCAATCTTTAAGATATCTTCCAATTCTCAAAATGTGATCCTACTATGCCATGATGCTCCTTTATAATAGAAATATAAGGAGTAAATGGGATATTTAGTGTCTCTGAAGAGATCACTTATGTCAGGGGAGTAAGGATGGTGGGATATTGCCTCAGGAGGTACCTTGCTCACAGTTTTTTGTAGTAGTAAAATGTGCCTGTTTGTTTCTCTAGGAGGAGAGAGTGTATATGTCATGGAATGATTTCTTAGTGGAGCAGGGAGTCATTCATAGCAAATATTGTGGAATGGATCTGAACATGGTCTTCCCTGGTGTAGTCTCTCTCAGAGGGGAGAGAAGCCACAAGGTAGGAAGATAGAGACAGGATAGAAGTTTAGATACTACGAGGGGGATGACGGAGTCAAATTAGAGATATGAGGTGGTCAGAATGAGTCTTTATTAATACCACACAGGTCAGAGAGATGAATAGAGAAAGATTAAAGATGGAGCTTGGCCAGAGGCCAAGCTCCTGCAAGGACAGCCATCAGCTAGCCTGAAAGAGAAGAAGGGTGTGGCGGAGCTTGCTGGGCCATAAATACCATTTGCTACGTAGTACATAGGGATGACCCTCATTGGTTAATGACAAGGCATAGGTGTGGTTTCTCTTAACCAGGTGAGAACAAAGAAACTTGTTTTCCCGCCTAACCTGGGAGAAGCTGGGGTCAAGGGTCAGAGGCCTTCCCAGCCATGAGCAATACTGCGCATGCTCAGGACTGAGCATGTTCTCTTTTAAGGCAATCTGACTGCTACACCCTGGGACAAACATTTGGGCCATAATCAGTCATCCCTGCCTTGACACAAGCACAAGTCAATGAACCTTCTTGAAATTTGACTCACAAACACAAAGGTTCAGATCTTCCCAAATAAGAATAAAGGTTAGCTTTTATATAACACCACTTCATATACATCATCTCATTTAATCCTTACAACCCTGTGAAGTAGGACTATACCAATAATTACAGATAAGAAAACTGAGGCTGAGGGAGGATGTTAATCAACCATGCAGCAGGGAATGTGATATTAGAACCCAGATCTTTCCTTACTCCTAGTCTAATATTTTTACTACTACTTCACAATGATTTCTGTAATAGTTGGAATTATGAGAGAAATTTAATTGTCCAGCAAGGAGGACAGTCCAGATGACTGGATACTAGCAGGGAGTAGAATGCAATGGAAAGAACAATGGATTTGGAATCAAAGGATCTGAGTTCAAAGTCTAGCTTTGATATTTACAATCTCTGTGACCTTGGGCAAGGTATTTAACTTCTTTCGTGGCCTTAGTTTCATCAAGTATGTATAAAATGATATTCAACTGTATGATCTCTAAGGTTTCTTCTAACTTTATAATTTTATAATTATATAACTTATAATCTTATTTATAAGGGGAGAAAGGAGCCCTGGACTGATAGAACTTTTCTAAGTTCAAGCTCTTGCTTCAGGCCAGAAGCTCTTCCTTAGCCACAGGAAATAGTTACCAGTAGGGGAGGTGGCTATAAAAACCTTGGGGACCACATGCATGCTACAGAGTTGGGGAAGGCTGTTAAGTTCCTTATCTGATAAAAATCAATTCTCACCCAGATATATGGAAGAACACCACCAAATCATGCAAACCTTCTCAGAGCAGGAAAGAAGGATGACTGGGTTTTAGGGGGCAGAGCTGCCAATAATCCTAATAAGAACACCAACATCTTAACCCCTTCTGAGGCTGAATGAAACCATCTTTTTTTTTAAAACCCTTACCTTCTTATTGATTCTAAGACAAATGAGCATAAGGGCTAGGCAGTGACTTGCCTAGGGTCACACAGCTGAGGTAGAATTTGAAGCCAGGTCCTCCATACTCCAGGTCTGGCACTCTATCCATTGTGCTATCTAGCTGCCCCTGAATGAAACCATCTTATTAATGTAAAGCAGGACAGACTTCTGCGTTTTCTGTTTCTAAACTGACCCTTATAACTGTAAAGCTGATTGCCAAAAAGGAGAATCAGGTGAAACCTCATTATGGTAAGCCTCAGAAACTCTGGAAAGTCTAGTTACCTGGACTTCTTGCTGTTTTTAGATATCTACGTTTTAGATATCTACATATGCTATATGTTTTTCTCTAAAGATTGCCTGTTTAGTGCAGTAGCTTCAACTATAAGCTGCTCAAGATCTTAAGACCCAGCACATGTCAAAGGATTCAAGCAGCAATGATGCTTTGTGATAAAGTCTGTCATATCTTTATTGTGGATAACAGATCACTTAATGAGATGATCAATCAAAAACTTTTATTAAACACCTAATATATGCAAAGTGCTATGCTAGATCCTGGGAATACAAAGGTAAAAATTAGTCTTTCCTGGATTTCCCCAAAGACCAGATTAAGGGACCTGCCTAGTCAGAGGTCATAGAATCCTGACAATACCCTAAGCTCCCAAATATATTGTAAAGTAGCCTACTTTGTACTCACAGAATTTACCTTAAATTATGTTGCTTTCAATGCCCAACTACTGAGGAGAGTTAATCAAGACAGATCTTCCTGAATTTCAGCCCTTCAGGAAGAAGCCCCAAAATATGTATGTTGTGACAAAGGAAATGATGTCAAAGGAAGGATGGGAAGAAAAGGCAGTCATGAATGATAAGAAAACCATAGAGGATTAAAGAAAAGTGCTATAACCAAAAGGGGATTTCCATATTCACAAAGAGACTCATACTATTATGAAGGATATTTTTCTTCCTCTAACTTTCATTTCTAGCCAATCACATTTTTGAACCTAGACTAGGGGCATAGTCATTTTGCTTTCCAATAGATCTTTAGCTCTTAATATAAATGCAAGATTAATCAATTAAAATCAACAAATATTTCTAAAATGTCTGTGATGCATGATGTGCTCAATGCTAGGAATATAAAGATAGAAAATGGCATGTTCCTTCCCCTCAAAGAAATTATTATTTGGTTTGGAATATACAAGTTGGATAAAAATCATTATGATACAATAGAGAATCTATACTAATATACTAACACATTGATCTGAGCATCAAAATGGACAATATGAACCTCCAATAATATATATTCTTCACTCAGAATTCATTGGATAGAATACTGGGTCTGAAATCAGGAAGCCTTGAGTTCAAATCCAGTCTTAGAGCCTTACTAGTTGTGTGAACTTGGACAAGTCATTTAACCACTATTTGCCTTAGTTTTCTCAAATGTAAAATGGGAATAATAATAATACCTACCTGAAAGGTTGTTGTGAGGAAAAAATGAGCTATTTGTAAAGGTCTTATCACAGAGCCTAGCATTTAGTAGGTATTATATAATTTGTTATTTATTTATTATATTATTATAGATTACAGGGTTCTTAGGTTATTATTAATGTTATTAATATTATCTACTTAGTTTTTCCAGAGTAGACTAATAGGATTATCTCTTTTGAGTATCCATTTATCTAACTGAGGAGATCCTGCTTTTTTCCAAGTTGACAATAACCTCAATGTTAACCATAGAATCTGGAGAATGTCACCATATGCAGAGAATCCCTGATACATTTGGAATCCATACCGGATAGAGGGGAGAGGAAAGAAAAGGATCCAAACCTATAATTTCATTGATGTAGGAAGCTTCCAGTGAAGAAACTCTCTCATCCATGCAGATCAGCAACTGTTCTTATTTGTTCTTTTTGCCCAGTTATACAGTGTGTGTCAGATAGTACTCAGGCCAAAGTTTTCCTAACTCTAAGGTCAGCCCTCTATTTACTATACTCTGTTGCCTTTTTAAGCTATACAAGATATTTCCATGATAAGGGAAACATTTTCTGGTAAGCACATCCAGAGTTGCTTTGTGCCTAGTTTGATAACATACTCAGAAAACTATTGAATGGAATTATTTTTAAAGTTGAATCTGTAGCACCATCTCTTCCATATAGGAACTCCCATACACAGCTTGGATCTCCAGAGAGCAACTACTGACATCTCCCCTTACAGTCAGTGGGAAATACTGAGGAATGTAGTTTTTTAGTAATATCATTTAAAAGCCCCCATAAGTATGCTACCCACTGATAGTCAGCCAATAGTCTCAGTATACTTAAAAAAGATTTTCTCATTGTACTTTTAACAAAGATGGTATAGTAAGAGCAGTTGGTATGAAAACAATTCCCTCTCCCAAAAACCATGGACTCACTTCCTCTGGAATATACAAGTACCTAGAGATTAGGCTCAGATTTAAAGCATAAAAGTAGCAAGTAATGTAAGTAGGGAAATAAATGTGGCAAGGAGGCATTGGGACTTTCTCCCATTTTGGAGTTCTCTGGAAATCTTCCTTAGATATAGTACTCTACTGGGCACTGGTGATAGATGCCTTTCTAGAGTTCATAACCAGCATTTTCTCCATCATGAGTGGTTACACTCGCTGAAATTGCTTCCTGTCTTGTGCATCTATAATTTTGAATCCATCTACTTCCTTTATTTGTCTTTTTCATTGTTCCTTTCTTTGTTTCCAGTTCTATATATGGTCCAGTTTGCTAATTGGGTATTCCAATAATATAGCCAGTTCAGATGGAATTTATTCTCTAACCCTTTCCCCCATGTTGCAGCCCCCAGTATGAAAATAAGGGCTTGCCTCTCTATGGGATGATGGGGTCTGAGGTTCTTATCTCCCCAGAAAAAAAAATCTTCTCCTATTGGGCTGGATTCCTCTGAAAGCCACCATTAGATTGTCCTGATGCTATATTTATGGCCTTTTGCTGAAATTTGCCTTGCTGTTTAAATCCCTTAGAATTGTGGTTAAGATTTTTTGGTTAGAGACTTCCAGACAGTCTGGCTGCAAAAATAGAGAAAAGTTTCCTAGCTTCCTCACACTTACTCCAGCAAAAAAAATCTGAAATTTGAAATTTGAAACATCAAATAAGAAAGCTCATGAGAATCTACTGCATGTGACTTTTTCCTCTTAAGAAATGTATATCTAAAAAAAAAATCCAGCTAACAGCCCACTGGCAACTGGAAATAGAGCTACCAGAAAAGCCAGTCTAGCACAAACAACACTTGTAATCAACAAACAATAAGCACAGTTCAGATTCATACTTTTACAACTCTCAGTCAGGTGTAGAATTGAAGATGTAATCTGCTATATAAAATTGTCTGGGAAAGACTGTTAGAAATTCCTTTCTAAGGCATTACAGATGAACTGTCCTGAGGATAAAATTGGAATTGATTAGATTGCATTTAGGAAACTGGACTGGAATTAATCCCAAGCTGGTCCCTAACATAAAAGTTTATTTATTTTTTTGCCTCAAGATTTTCCTTGTTCTAGTAAAATAACTGTAAATTGATGTAATGTCATGATCATACTTGGGGCAGCTAGGTGGCACATAGGAGTCTGGGTATGAGTTCAGGAAGACTCATCTTCCTCAGTTCAAATCTAGCCTCAGACACTTACCAGCTGTATGACCCCTGGGCAAGTCACTTAACCCTCAGTTTTCCTCAGTATCCTCATCTGTAAAATGAGCTGAAAAAAGAAATGCTAACCACTCCAAGTATTTTTGCTAAGAAAATCCAAAATGGAATAATAAATGGTTGCACATGACTGAAAAAAACTGAACAACTGAACAAGAACAATTTCTTACTATGTACTAAGCACTTCACTAGGTGTTAGGAAAACTAATAGCAAAATAAAACAATTCATCCCCTCAAGGAATTTATGACCTAGTGTGGAATACATGTTCACAGAAATGATTAACTGGTGGGTCCAAATGTATGTGATGTTAGACAAGTTACTAAACCTCCCTGAGTCTCATGCTCCATGTCTGCAACAGGAGGAGGACTCTAGATGGACCTTTCCCTCTCAGTTGGACACATCTGAAAAAAAAATGAATAGCAACCATAATCATAATGTCATAGATTTACAACTGGAAGGAAGGCATCTTGTCCAACCCTTTCATTTTACAGGGGAGGTCCAAAGAAGTTGATGACTTGCTCAAGGTCCCACAGGGACTCTCATAAATGAGATTTAAACCTAGGGCTTCTGACTCCAGAGTTTTGTGTTGTGTGTACATTGTGACATCACAATGACATATTCTATATATGAAATATTCTGTGTCACTAAAATCCACTATAAATATGTAAAAATATATAATTATAAATTTATAAATAATATATAAAATTATAAAGATGAAAAGAAATATAAAATTAATTAAATATTTTGTATTTAAAGCAATGCTGAAATAGTATCTATAGAGGTCTGACTTTGGGATTGTGACACCTGGGCTCAAATGCCTCCTCTGACACAAGATGCCTTGCACAGACCTACATCATTCAGTGCTCCAGTTAACTCTAAGGCTGAAAATTACAAGAGAGCTGCAAATAAGCATTGGCATAGGAAATAAGCATTACCATTGGAACAAATGTACACTGATGAAATCACCAAGCTAGCCCCAATTATTTTTAAAATTTTCTTATGTGACATGTTATTTCTCCCTGAAAAGATGTCAGTTCCAGGAG
Organism: Monodelphis domestica; assembly: GCF_027887165.1. Lineage (NCBI taxonomy): Eukaryota > Metazoa > Chordata > Mammalia > Didelphimorphia > Didelphidae > Monodelphis > Monodelphis domestica. Next base: position 358,869,551 of record NC_077227.1, on the reverse strand, counting down.
GTCAGGGGCTTTTTTTTTAAACTGATGACTTTGTATTTCCAGGAATATAGCATAGTGACTGGTACAGATTAGGAATTGAATCATCCTTGTTGAATTGAATTGAAATGAACTAGAGAGAATATATTCCTGAAAAAAAAAAAATTCATTGCTGCCCTCTACTGTTAAAGAAAAATATAGCAAACAAAACAAAAACCACAGGTGATTTCCTGTGATTTTCTTTCTCACCCACCTTGGTTGTTCTTAGTGATATCATTAATATTGATTAAGCATTAAAAGAGTAAAGACTGAAAATGGAAAACAAATTCCGTGCTGTAGAGAACCCTGAATTAGCTGTGTCCCTGACCTTGTAATGAAAGAATACTGCCTAAGCTATAAATAAGCTAATTCATGGATGAGAAGAAAAACAAAGAATGAAAGGAAATAAGAAATCTAATGTGTTTATTTCAAATATCTCTGTCTGTGATGATTAATGAGGAATATCAGACATAATCTGAGGTTGGATTTAGAAACAGGAAGACGAGTTCAAATCCCACCTCTGACATTACAATAAATGGTTCTGGGCAATTGTTTTCTTTTGTAATACCTCCATTTCCTCATCTGTAATATGGGGATAATAACATCTATAGAACCTACCTCAGAGAATTGTTGTCAGGGTGAAATGAAACCCTGTAAGTAATGTGTTTTGCACAAATAGTAACTGCCATTATTACTTGTCTGACCCTGAAGTGCCAATGTTTTTGTCATGAAGGTTATTGCTCCCAGCTACTATAACACATTTTTTCTCTTCTCCAGGATTCTAGGGGGCTGAGTGACTTGATGAAAATGTGATATACAGTTCTATTTTTATGTTGTAATTTTTATCAAAGTTTCTTTAGTTTTTGCAATTTGCATTATTTTATATATACAATCATGGACTAACTATCAAAGTTAAAGATATCCCTGTGTTTTAAGGCAGTGATGTTGAACCCATGGCATGAGTGCCAAAGATGACATGAAGAGCTCTCTGGGGGCACATGGCATCCCCCCCCCAACACAGTTACTAGAAAGGCAGAGGGACTCTGGTGAAGCTGTGTTCCTCCCCTTCTCCACTGCCCACATCCCCCACCCCTCTGCCCAGCAGCCAATGGGAACACCCAGGGGGAGGGGGGGGAAGGTGAATGGCTCACGGGCAATAGAGCGCTAGGGCCACTCCCCTCCCCCTCTTTATGGAGGAAATTCCTCACTTCACCCAATGTTCTGCCCAGTCGCCCAATGGAAGCAGCCCTCCCCTGTGTGGGATAAGGGAGGGGGGACATGCCCAGCACTCTGTGCAGGGGAGGGGCATGGCACAGGGTCTCTTGGGGTGGGGACAGGTACAGTACTCAGTCTGGGGTGTGGGTGGGGTGAGGGTGGGGCCTGGTACTCCATCTCTGAAAGGTTCACCATCACTGTTATAAGGGATAGCTTTCTGAAAGAGAGAAAGGCAAAGACACAGGAGAAAATGTTGATGATGTAGAAACAAAAGATATCAATACATTTTTAAAAAGGAAATCAGTTGGTCACTCCACTCGTTTATATATGAGAAAAGAAACCCAGGGAGGCAAAAGTAACTAGCCCCAAATCCCACAGCTAGTAGGGGTAATAATCAAAGCTTGAAGTCTATGTTTTCTAATTCTAAGGCTAGTGATGTTTCTATTGCATCATGTAGCATCCAGGACTCAACTTTGAGCACCAACTGGAGGACCAGTTACTTACAGGCCCTCTCTGGGACTCCAGAGACACAAAACTGAGGCAAGTTAAGGGTGCTCTTGGCATTACAATTCCTGTCAACTCAGAGTGTCTCTAAAGTACACAATGTATTTTATATTTGTATCCTTAGTGCTCAAAAATTGCTTGGCAGGTAAGAGGGGATACAAAACATTTTAATGCATTAAAACATACATACTTAAAACAAACAAACCCCCCCCACACTTCTGCTTACTGACTCAGAATCAACAAGGGTCTATTCTCTGAAAGATATCCCCCAAATGACAAAAATGAAGAGTTAGTTTTGGAAGGGTGGTAGAAATACAAGCATGCTCATGCCTTTGTCTTTTGAATATCTTTAGGCATTAAATTCTTTTTTAAAAATTATGACATGATGACATGATGGTCTACTTAAAGAATCCAAGAGATTCAACCAAAAAGCTAATTGAAATAATCAACAACTTTAGCAAAGTTGCAGGATACAAAATAAAACCATATAAGTCATCAGCTTTTCTATATATCTCCAACAGAGCTCAGCAGCAAAAACTAGAAAGAGAAATCCCATTCAAAATCACCTTACACAAAATAAAATACCTAGGAATCTATCTCCCGAGACAAACACAGGAACTATATGAACATAACTACAAAACACTCGCCACACAACTAAAACTAGACTTGAGCAATTGGAAAAACATTAACTGCTCATGGATAGGACGAGCCAATATAATAAAAATGACCATCCTACCCAAAGTTATTTATCTATTTAGTGCCATGCCCATGGAACTCCCAAAAAATTTCTTTACTGATTTAGAAAAAAACCATAACAAAGTTCATTTGGAATAACAAAAGATCAAGGATATCCAGGGAAATAATGAAAAAAAAAACACAAATGGGGGGGCATTGCAGTCCCAGACCTCAAACTATATTACAAAGCAGCAGTCATCAAAACAATTTGGTACTGGCTAAGAGACAGAAAGGAGGATCAGTGGAATAGACTGGGGGCAAGTGACCTCAGCAAGACAGTATACGATAAACCCAAAGATCCCAGCTTTTGGGACAAAAATCCACTATTCGATAAAAACTGCTGGGAAAATTGGAAGACAGTTTGGGAGAGATTAGGAATTGATCAACACCTCACACCCTACACCAAGATAAATTCAAAATGGGTGAATGACTTAAACATAAAGAAGAAAACCATAAGTAAATTGGGTAAACACAGAATAGTATACATGTCAGACCTTTGGGAGGGGAAAGACTTTAAAACCAAGCAAGACATAGAAAGAATCACAAAATGTAAAATAAATAATTTCGACTACATCAAATTAAAAAGCTTTTGTACAAACAAAACCAATGTAACTAAAATCAGAAGGAAAAGAACAAATTGGGAAAAAATCTTCATAAAAACCTCTGACAAAGGTTTAATTACTCAAATTTATAAAGAGCTAAATCAGTTGTACAAAAAATCAAGCCATTCCCCAATTGATAAATGGGCAAGGGACATGGATAGGCAGTTCTCAGATAAAGAAATCAAAACTATTAATAAGCACATGAAGAAGTGTTCTAAATCTCTTATAATCAGAGAGATGCAAATCAAAACAACTCTGAGGTATCACCTCACACCTAGCAGATTGGCTAACATGACAGCTATGGAAAGTAATGAATGCTGGAGGGGATGTGGCAAAGTAGGGACATTAATTCATTGCTGGTGGAGTTGTGAACTGATCCAACCATTCTGGAGGGCAATTTGGAACTATGCACAAAGGGCGACAAAAGAATATCTACCCTTTGACCCAGCCATAGCACTGCTGGGTCTATACCCCAAAGAGATAATGGACAAAAAGACTTGTACAAGAATATTCATAGCTGCGCTCTTTGTGGTGGCCCAAAACTGGAAAACGAGGGGATGCCCATCAATTGGGGAATGGCTGAACAAATTGTGGTATATGTTGGTGATGGAATACTATTGTGCAAAAAGGAATAATAAAGTGGAGGAGTTCCATGGAGACTGGAACAACCTCCAGGAAGTGATGCAGAGCGAGAGGAGCAGAACCAGGAGAACATTGTACACAGAGACTAATACACTGTGGTAAAATCGAACGTATTGGACTTCTCCATTAGTGGCGGTGTAATGTCCCTGAACAATCTGCAGGGATCTAGGAGAAAAAACACTATCCATAAGCAGAGGACAAACTGTGGGAGTAGAAACACCGAGGAAAAGCAACTGCCTGACTACAGCGGTTGTGACAAGGGAATCACTTTTAAAAGACTGATATATATTAATTTAAGGTCGCCAAGGAATTCAGCTATGTAATTCCTAAATGAAAACTCAAGTCAGCAGTAAATCTTTTATGGAGTTTAATTACAATAGGAGTAAGAAAGGATTTAGAGATAGAGAGAGAGAAAAAGGGAGAGAAGGGAATAGGGCTTAAATACCCCTTCTGTTTAGGCTGGGCCAAAAGGCCCAAGCCCTTAGATAGCTGGGGCAAAGAAAAGAGATCAGTCCCTATTACTCACGTGACCAAAATGGAGAAACAGTCTCAGAGGCCCCCACCTTCAGCTTCCTTCAGAGCAAGCTTCTCAGAGCACACCGCAACCACTCCGGCCAACTCCTCCACCACCTCGAGTCTTCAGACCCCCCTGATCTTTAAGGAAACCATCCAAGTTGCCTCCCCTCAGTTCTCCCATCTACCAATCACTGTCCATCAATTTCCCTGTGCCAATGGAGGCTCTAGCTTAACCCAGGACCGCCCAGAGGCTTTGCACATGTCTGTTGAAGGTCATATTTTCAAATAATTAAATCTTTGCTCCTTTGCTACAGCCCTTTCTAAATCCTGTTAACCTGAGTAGGGTAGAGATTGGAATAATTAAATTTTGATCTAGGCTGCAGCCCTTACTCAATCCTGTTAGGACTGAATAGGGTGGAGATTGATTCCAAGTATCTCCATTGTATCAATTCTAAAATCAATCATGACTCAAAGAAATTCCTGTTCTATGCTTAAGCATAGGTCAAAGTCCTTTCCATTGTTCAGCAAAGGGTTTCTGTCCTAAAGTAATCTTAAGAAGGAAAGAGAAGGAACCTCCCATGCCAATGGGGTTCACATTCCAATAGTCAAGACCCACTATCAATAGGAAATTTTTCAAGTATGAAATTTCCCAATGGTGAAATTTCCAACATTTATAAGCCTAAGGAATTTTGAGGTTTACACGGTTGAGGGGACATGGCAGAGGAGAGATTCTAAATGAACACTCTAATGCAAATATTAACAACATGGCAATGGGTTTGAATCAAGAACACATGTGATACCCAGTGGAATCACGAGTCGGCTACGGGGGGTGGGGGGAGGAAAAGAAAATCATCTTTGTCTTTAATGAATAATGCATGGAAATGATCAAATAAAATACTATAAAATTTAAAAAAATTAAATTTGTAAAATTCTGAACATAAACAAGACAAAAATTAGCATTTCCACATATATAATGGGACATTTAAAAGGTATCACATATGAAACTGTATATCTCCATTTCATAATATATGCTTTACAAAAAGTATATGACAAATTTCCCACTAATTTCCTGCTTTTCTTTGATTCCTTCCTTCTGTTCTCTTCTGTACATTTTGAACCACATTTCAATGGCCCTCTTTAAAAAAAATCACAATTTCATTTCTCAACCCCTACTTTTAATTAAAAACAGCAACAACAACAAACCTTTGAAACTAACCATATGAGGCACAACAGCAATAGATACTTTCAAAAAAGGCAGGATCTCTATATGTTCATGAAATTGTATATGTGTCCTCATGACTGTAAATAATTCACAGAGAATTCTACAAAGATGAGAGAGAAAGGTGCAGAATTCAAAAGAGGATGAATTTTTCATCTTCAGGCTGTTTCCTGCACCCAGAGAGACTACGAGTTTTGATGACTGAAAAGAAATGGCATGCAGTATGGATGTGGCATTGTGAACCATATCCAATTGAGTGAGAAAGCTCCTCATCAGCAGCCAATAAGCATTAAGCACCTACTAGGTGCTAGTTACTGTGCTAAGTACATGCATGAGGGAGAATGTAAAGAAGGGGAAAAGACAGCTCCTGCCTTCAAGGAGCTACAGTCTAAAGGGGGAAGACAACACATTAAAACAAAAAACTAAAAACTAAAAGAAACAGTATCTGGCTTCAGGACATGAAAAAGGCCCTTAGAAGTTTACTGAGTTCTTCAGTTAAGGCACCAAAGCTTAGCTTTTTAACTTAAAAGTCCCTTTCTACCACTACATTTAGCCTTATGATTAGTTTCAGTTCAGTCTTTTTTTTTTTACACCCTCCCCCTCTACCCCCAAACCTTTGGGCATTTTAAGAAGATGAGTAGCTAGGGATTTAAATGAAAAGTATGCATTGTTTTGGAGAGTCCACTTCATAATTAATTTAAAGAATTCACACCACCTACAATTTCTTAGGTGGAAAATGATTTTATCTGTTAAACTTTGAATACCATCAGCTTTTCCTAAAGTCTTCACTGAGACTACTTCTCCCTCCCCAGCTATCTTCCTTTAAGTTCCAACTAAATCCTATCTTTTATTGGAAGCTTTAACAACTCTTAATTCTAGTGCCTTCCCTTTGTTGTTTTCTATTTATTCTGTATATATAATTTCCTTTGTAGGGATGTTGTCTCTCCCATTATATCCTAAGCTCTGGACAGCTAAGTGGATTAGTAGATGAAGAATCAGATCTGGAGATGAGAGGACCTGTGTTCAAATTTAACCTTAAATACTTCCTAATTGTGACTTTGGACAAGTCTCAACCTCAGTTGCCTAGCCCTTACTGCTCTGCTGCCTTGGAACCAAAAGATTCTAAGACAGAAGGTAAGAGTTTAATTTTTTTTTTTTAAAGAGTGTATAAGCTCCTTTAAGGAAGGGACTGTTTTGGGGCTCTTTTTGTGTCCACAGAACTACTATGTGCTCAATAAATGTTTAATGATTGATTATTAGGCAAATAACCATTAAAAGATTCATAACTTAGTTTGCTGAGAAGAACATTTTTGAAAATAACTGATGTAGAGATAGAGTGCCAGTCCTGGAGCCAGGAGGACCTGGGTTCAAATGTAACCTCAGATATTTCCTAGCTGTATGCAACCCTGGGCAACTCACTTCACCCCAATTGCCTGACTGTTACTGTTCTGCTGCCTTGGAACTGATACTGATCAGTTCTAAGACATATGGTAATATATATATATATATTTATATATATATTTATATATAGATATATTGATATAGGTGGAATAAGGATACTAATTTAGGATAAGCAACTCCATTAGGCTTTCAGCCTCCATTTTATGACTAAATAGTCCATATGTAAGCTGTTTTTCCCCTCTCAAATAAGATAAACACTTAAGTGTTATAGCTTGGCTCACAAATCTGTTAAGCAACTACTAATGACTATGGGGGACCCCCAAACTAGGTAAACAATGGTTAAGTACCTGCAAATGGAGTTAAGAATTCAAACCCAAATCTCCCCAGGTCTCAAGTTAACACTTGCTAAAGACATTAGGAAACTAAAACTTAGATGACAATTCCATGATTGATAGTTTTATCCTCAGCTTAAGTAACCAACCACCAATCAAAATACTGATGTAATTTGGGAACTCCCTTTGCCAGAACCATAAAACCCCCAGCATTAAAGACCCTAGCCTTCACCCAGCTCTAGTCTCAACTAAGACAGGCTTCAGCAGAATCTCTCAAGAGCAGTGTAAATTGCTGGTTGATGGAGACTCACCTGAATACCACAGGAGCTAGGCAGGGAAGGAACCCTACGATGAGCACCCATATGAGACACAATATCTTTAGGAACAAGGTTTGTTGGGGGGGGGCGAGCTGGGTATTATTGTATTGTCAGTCATAATAAGCACAGTATCAGTATTGGGGAACAATTACTGAGAGGGTAAAAGTTTGGGCAAAAAATGCTATCCCTTAGCATTACCTTCATGGATTCTTTGTTCTTGGCATTTAGGACTAATAATCTCCTACTCAGGACTTGGCAGGGTTCAAAGCTGGATTTCTGAGGGAGTAGCAAGGGGAAGCTCTCAGCTGATCTTCAGGCAAAAGGTTCCCAGCTTTTTTCTCATAAGAGCTGAGTACTTTCTTACCTAAGAATTTTATCCGAGTCCAGAATAACAACAATAACAATAACATTAACATTTACATAATGATTCAAGGATGGCAAAGCTTCTAACATGTCCTTATATGTTGACTCATTGATTTTTCAGAGACTGGAGAAAGTGAAAGCTGAAATTAAACTATGTCCAACAGAGACTAGTGGGACTATACACAGGCAAGCAGCATCCAGCAAACAGTATCCAGTGGAGACTTCTTCAAGACCAAAGTCTGAAGGAGCAGCTCAGAAAAGAACACTTCAGAAATGTTTTGAAGAGGTGAATTTTCCTTCCTTGTACTTTGGCTTCATTTCCTTTTGGGTGCCATGGTCAAACTTGATTTCTACATGAAACAAAATTTTTTAATCCTTACCTTCTGTTTTGGACGTATCCATTCTAAGGCAGAAAAGCGGTCAGGGTAGGCAATTGGGATTAAGCCATCGTTCCATGGTCACACAGCTGGGAAGTGTCTAAGGACAAATTTGAACCCAGGACTTTCCAAATTCCAGGTTTGGGTCTCTAATCCACCTAGCTGCACCACTACTATATGAGCTTTTAAATCTGTAATCTCCATTTGAATTTACTCCTCGTTGTTGGTGGCTGTTTGTGGGAAGGTTTGAACTGCTTATTTAGCGAGATGTTTAGTTGCTACTTTTCTTAGTACATTTCAGCAAATGCCTTTGCGCTCAACCTATTGTATCCTCTGGGGTACTAAAGTAAATACATTGTTGAAAGTTTGTTAGCCAGTCTTAGAATTCAGGCATTCCTGATAGCTTGAACTTTTGGGGCAGCTTTCTTCTCCGGGAGAACAGGGACTGTGGTTTTTGCCTTTTCTAGTGTGCCCGATGCTTAAAATGCAGTTTCCAGCCTCTTGACCGCCTCTAGGATACTATACATTTTGTTGCTCTTAACTCGTTTTTTCAAACATATATAATGGGGAAAATATTGACTGCAGGACCCACCTGACAGAGCCCCAATGGAGTTCGTGAATTTAACGTGTGTCAAGTGTAGCCCAAACTCGAAAGCAAGTTGAACAAAATTCTACCTTCATAGAATTATCTCCCTGCCATTACTTTTCCTCAACTATGTTTCTTTCCGATTTTAAACGCTAGCAGCAATATCAGTTCTGACTTTTAACAAAAGGTTTCTTTTTTTGAAATAATTATCTCAAAGAACCCGCAAAGCCCCCAGAAAAAAACATAGGGAGCATGCGTAGGTGTAAGTGCGCGACGAAACGGAGGTACGGCCTGCTGCGGAACAGAGTGAGAAGGGATGGAGGTGGGATTTAGTGCTTTAACGGACTGCTCCAGCAGCCAATCAAGAAGCGCTGTTGCTGGGCCGCTCCTTCCTGGCTAAGGCGGCCGGAAGTCGGCAGCCATAGACGCGGTTTAGCCGCGACGCTCTGGAGACTGCTGGCGTAGGGGGAGGTGAGTGTGAATTTCAGGTTGGCATGTAGCTCCGCGGCACAATTTTTTTTCCTGTTGGGGAAATCCTTGGCCAGGTTTCTTGAGACGCCGACTCGAGAGAGGATCGGTGGAGCTGCGGGCTCCTGGCCCCGGTGGGGACCCTCGGATTGCTCCTCCTTCCCCCTGTCTTGTAAACAGATGCCCGGTCGCCCCCCTACGGGCTCACCCCTTGCCGGCCTACTCGCCCCTCTGTCGTCCCATGCGAGGACTGGGGTCTTGGCCCCTAGCCGCACGGAGACAGGAGAGCCTCCCGGAGACCGCTTGGGTGCCGGAGAAGGGGCGTGGGAGTTGTGTCCCCCCCCCCTTCCAGTCTGGTGAATTGACTAGGTGACCCTAGACCCCCTTTTCTGAGAGTGTCTTCCCTTGCAGCTGAAGAAACTGAGGCGCTGAAAGATTTCGTGATTTTGTGCATTTTTCATTTCCCATGCCTTCTGTACTTTTTCATTCTCACGTCCCGGCTCACTTCCAATCTCATATAAAATCTCACTTTCTACGAGAAGCCGTTTTGTATATCTTTTAAAACGAATGCTTTTCCTCTGTTAATTATCTCGCACATACCTTATTTGTATTTAGTTTACTCGTTGTTCCCCTCTAGTCGTGAGCTCTCTGAGAAAAGGTATTCTTGTTCATATTTTTTAACTTTCTGTGTATCCCCATACTTAGCACAGTGCCTAGAATAGCAAAAACTTAATAAATGCCTGTTGATTTTTACCTCCTTACAATATTGCATTTTGATTTTAGTCATTTTGTTATAACAGTGGAACTCATTTTAGAGTGATTAAGAGACTTTATAGATAATAATAGCTAAAGTATATTAGTATTGGTTCTTTAAAGTTTCCATGTATTTTGTCAGTGTTATCTTTTGTATAAAAATATCCTCATGATATACTTTTTTATATTCCCCTTTTACAAAAGAAAAAGAAGCTTTAAAGAAGTTAAATGACTTGAACAGGGTTATTTTGCTAGTGACTGGTTTAAATGAATCCACAAGCATTTATTACATGAGAGCTATGTGCTAAGTGCTGGGGATTAAGAGACAAACGAAAATCCTTGGCCACAAACTTACATTTAACAGGTGTCAGGGTAGAAGGTAATATAATAGGTGAACTAGCAGCTGGAAGGTATCAGGTGATGTTTAAACAGATTTTTAAAGTAAACTATGGATTCTTAATTTTTTTCATTTATTTTTTCCTAATTACATATAAAAAAATAAATTCTAATGTTGGTTCTTAAGAAATTTGACTTCCAAATCCCTTTCCTCCTTTTCTGGGTTTGTAAGCAATTTGATGCAAGTTATACATGTGCATTCACACAAAACATGTCTATATTAGTTTTGTTGTGAAAGAAAACACAATCCCCCCCCAAAAAAAAACCAACCACCACCCCCAAACAAGAAAAGTAAAGAAAGTTTTTAAAAGTGTGCTTAAATTTGTACTCTATCAGTTCTTTTTTGGAGATGGATAACATTTTTATAAGACCTTCAAAATTGTCCTGGATCTTTGTATTGCTGAGACTACCCAAAGCCTTTTACAATGATCATTGAACAGTGTTATTGGTTCTGGTCATTCACTTTGCATCAATTCATATAAGTCTTTACAATTTTTTCTAAGAGCATCCTCCTCATTTCTTATAGCACAATAGTATTAATAGTATTACATCATAACCATATACTATAACTTGTTCAGCCATTCCTCAATTGATGGGCATCCCCTCAATTTCCAATGTTTGCCACCACAAAAAGAATTGCCATAAACATTTTTGTACATGTAGATCCTTTTTGGTTTTTTATCTCTTTGGGATATAGACCTAGCAGTGGTATTTCTGGGCCAAAGGGTATACACAGTTTTAAATAGTTTTGGGACATAATTCCAAATTGCTTTCCAGAATGGTTGAATTACTTCACAACTTCACCAGCTGTGGACTAGTGTCAGTTTTCCCATATCTCCTCCAGCATTTGCCATTTTCTTTTTTGTTGTTGTTTTTTGCTATATTAGCCAGTCTGATGAGTGTGGATACCTCAGAGTTGTTTTAATTTGCATTTCTCTAATCAAGAGTAATTTGGAGCATTTTTTTTATGACTACAGATAGCTTTGATTACTTCCCCTGAAAATGGCTGTTCATTCCCTGACCATTTATCAGTTAGGGAATAACTTTAAATAAGGGATTCTAAAGAGATGTAGGTGATAAGGGACTGCATATTAAAAGCCATTATAGAAACACGAAATATATTTAATTTTCTTCGACTGAAAATCCCTTATTTTACAGATGAAGAAATTTAAGATTGATGAAATTTAAAGCAGACTTTAAAAATCACAGACAGGCTGTGCTGGAATTGGAGCCTAGGAGTTTTTTGTTGTTTTGGTTTTGCACAATATAGTGGTTTTACCACTGTGCCCTGTCCTGTAGCTTAGGGGAGGGGCTTTCATCCAGATAGGATTTATCTGGCCCAAGTGGGAAGGAGACAGAATTCCAGGTGAGGGGAACAAGAGTCTTATATTTTTATGACAGTGAGGAAATTTCCATTATTAATTGAGGAAGCTCTGCTTCAGGCTATCACCTTGTAGTCATAAGAAGTTGAGTTAAGTGAAGACCTTGGTCAAGATCACAAAAGTAATAAGTATAGCAGTTCAAGACCTTGAACCCATTTTTTGATGAGGATGTGGACTCTTAAATAATCACCCTAGTGCAATTATCAATAATATGGAAATTGGTCTTGATCAATGACACAAGTAACACCCAGTGGAATTATGTGTCAGCTGGGGGGTGGGTTGGGGTGAGGAGAGAACATGAATCCTGTAACCATGGAAAAATATTCTAAATTAAATAAAATTTTCAATTGGGGAAAAATAAAATAAAATATTTGGGGGTGGGAGGAAGACCTGGAATCCATGTAATCTAATGTCAAGTCCACTGTCTCTACCCTTCAAGTTACATAGGCTGAACCAGGCCTAGGAAGCATTGTATTATTCTCTGTACCTTCATTCAGAGCTACTTATACTCCCTTCTCTCAACCTGGGGTGAAGAAAGAATGATGAACTGTTTCTGCTTGTCATAATTTTCACTGTTTCCTTTTTAGCCACTAGGATTCAAGCACATTTCAACCTTGGAGGGAACCTCAGTGACCATCTAGTCTAACACATTCCCTAGAGAGAAGTCCCATTAGAACCTACCTAACAAATTGTCATTAAGAGGCTTTTATTGTCAAAATACTGGTATATCAGAAGTTTCTGATTTGGATATTCCTTGGACACGTCAAACTAAACATATCCAAAACAGAATTTCTTTCTCTCTCCCCAAACTCCCCTTCCCTATTTTTGTGAATTGGTACCACTATCCCTTTGGTTACCCAAGTTCACAGGGTCTGAGTTATCCTCACGGATTCATTGCCTCTATATGGTCTTAGATAAATCATTTCACTTTCTTGGGTTTATTCTATCTATAAAATGAAGGGATGGCCTAGATGGCCTCTGAAATCTCTTACAACTCTAGATGTATGATTCTATGATGAATTGCTATTTCCCATCTAGTCAGTTGGTTAGTTTCTTTTTTTTCCTCTCCAAATCTATACTTTTTCTCACCTGGCCTACCATTCCAGTTCAAGTCATCATTCTTAACTTTACTGGATGATTATAATAGTTTCCAAATTAGTTTTTCCTCCCTCAAATGTCTTTAATTCATTCTCCATACAGCTAACACAGTAATATTACTAATGGGGAGGTCATGTCATTTCTGCTCAAGTTTTAGTTGTACCCCTATTACTCTTAGGATCAAATACAAACTTCTCCTACCTTTCCAAATTTATTAGTCCTCTTCATACACTTTATAGTCCAAACTGGCTTACTTTCTGTTCCATTCTCACTCCTGTCTCTGAGGAGCCCTAGGATCCTTCAGAATTTGGTTTAGTCCCCCTCTTGTATCTAAGGCATTTCCTGATTTCTACTACTGGTAGTAACTTCTCTCCTACTTCCCATCCCTGAATTACATATACTTTGTATTTTTCTTTTAAAGTTTAAACCCTTTGAGGGCAGAGATTCTATCTCTGTATCCTTAGCACCAAGCGATGTGTCTTATTGAATCCATCCTTGTCATTTCACTTAATTAGTAGATTGTTTTAGAAAGGTTAATAGAGTTTAAAAAATTGGTCTAGGAGTGTTGAGCAATGATGACTGGCTGATTCAAAAAGGAACCCAGGAAGAAAACCTCTACTTATTCATTCACTCCTTCCTTTTTGTGTTCTAGGGAAATCTGGTAATTAGATTCTCTTTACCTTGATCTTCATCTCTTAACATTCACCCACCCCATAAAAGTATCTTTAAATGCCGTGTTTTACTCTTTCTGTTAGGACTGTAAATAGTTTGTAGCTCTGACCTGATGTTTGTTTATGTCTGTAGGTTCTTGAAAATTTCAAAATGGGTGAACCTCAGCAAGTGAGTGCACTCCCCCCACCACCAATGCAATACATCAAGGAATATACAGATGAAAACATCCGGAAGGGTCTAGCTCCTAAGCCTCCACCTCCAATAAAGGATAGTTATATGATGTTTGGCAATCAGTTCCAGTGTGATGACCTCATCATCCGCCCTTTGGAGAGTCAGGGCATTGAACGACTTCACCCTATGCAATTTGATCATAAAAAAGAACTAAGAAAACTCAATATGTCTATCCTCATTAACTTTTTAGATCTCCTAGATATCTTGATTAGGAGTCCTGGAAGCATAAAACGAGAGGAGAAGCTGGAAGACCTAAAATTGCTTTTTGTCCATGTACATCATCTTATAAATGAATATCGACCCCACCAAGCCAGGGAGACACTCAGAGTCATGATGGAGGTACAAAAAAGGCAGCGCCTTGAAACAGCTGAAAGGTTTCAAAAGCACCTGGAACGAGTTATTGAAATGATCCAGAATTGCCTGGCTTCTTTACCTGATGATTTGCCCCATACAGAAGGAGGAATGAGGTTAAAAACTGAGCCAATGGATACTGATGACAGCAAAAATTGTATTGGACAAAATGAACAGCGAGAGAATTCTAGTCATAGAAGAGACCAGATTATAGAGAAAGATGCTGCTTTGTGTATCTTAATTGATGAAATGAATGAAAGGCCATGAAAGTCTTTTTAAAATTTGTTGTACAAACTTTGGGGATGGGATGGGGGACAGGGTTATGTAGCCAAAAATTGTATGACATTGTGTCTTGCTTGATACTCTTGAAACTTGTATAGAAATATAAATTTGCCTGATCATGACATTATGCATTTAAAAAGTGGAATTTTTTCCCCCCAATATAAATTCTTAACTACAGGTAAACAGAACAGGTAAAATGTTGCGTAATGGTTTGAGCTAACTTCATAGGTTTGCTTCTTTTTTTAAAAAAAAAAAAAGTACAGTTGGCACTTTCTGAAAAGAACCAGTTACCTCTGTTAGTTAGGAAGTAGTTCTTTTAACTTCTGGTTTCATTTTTAGTTTATTTTAGTAGTTGTGCACAAATAAGGTTCTATTTTGAGCTGCAAAAAATGCCCCATAGCATGTTGTATATTTAAAATTAACTTAATTTAAAATAACTTAAGATGGGTTTAATCATAGTTTGAGTAAAGTTTTTTCAAGTTATTTATAGTTTGTATTCATAAAAATCTAATGCTCCTCAGTAAATCATCATGAAACAAATATTTATTTTAAAACTACATAATTTGGAATAACTTTCCCAAGAATAAAAAATTTAAGTGGATTGAATTATTTCAGTGAAATGAGAAAGCTAGTACAATACTACTTTATATAGAAAAATCAATGTGAGTATAAAACCACTCATAAATTCATTAATATAATAATGAATACTAAAGTTCAGATGTCTTCATGGAACACTGGAATGGCAGAAATAATCTTGAAACCTGAAACCAAGCTTTAGTTTCTATCTCTTTTTGTCCGAGTGAAATTAAATTTTATCTCTTGCATTCTTAAAGTAAAATAGCAAAGTAGTGGGCACCTAGGAATAAAGTAAGAATTTGTAAATTACAATATTAGTTCTATGGAAACCCAATGTATTTCAACTACTCCAATACAGGAAACAAAATTTTTAGACGTTTCTTGCAATATATTAGCTTTGGATTTTTTCCAGAATTAGAAAACATACTGATAGCTTTGGACTTGACTACAGCATAAAGTAGAATTTGGAAGCTAAAAGGAATACAAATCATTTCTCCCAGAGTTGTCCTAATTACTTATATTACAATATAATAACTTATATTACAATACAAAACAAAAATGTAGACCTTTCCTACATTCTTACAGTCCAAATCCTACAATACTAAATGTGGAAGAAATGGATTCCCAACTTAGGGGACCAAATCTTGGAATCAGATGGTTTATGAAGGGAAGTTTGGGCCAAGGCTGATCAGAGGATTTCAGTGCAGGAGTGGGTAGGATGAGATGTGTCTCAAGAGGTTTTAAGGTAGTTGAGATGATTTTGGTCACTCCCTATCAGGGTCAGGGCCACACTGGTCTTCCACACCAACTCCTCATTTGGGCCAGGTAGAGTAGAATGAGGAGTCCCTGTCTGAAATGTAACACCACGTACCCAGAGATGAGTAATGCTTCCTGTAGGAATTGTCGCCTTATTCCAGCAGTGTTTATAGTAGTCCACTGCCCACCTCCAACACATCTGCATGCCACACCGGGTCTAGATGGCTCTGAATACAGAGAACAGCTTCGGTATGGGATTAGGAAAAGATGGAATGCACTCGGTCTTGGATTCTAGAGTGGTGCCAAGCAAGGGAGGGAGAGAGGTCAGCAGGAACTTCATTTCTATATGAAAAGGTGGGGGGGCCTCTACAAAAAGCCTAGCAAATATGTAGATGTTGGGCAGACCTTAATCCTTGGAAACACTTGCACATACAACACAACATATATTCCTTCTCTGTGTCTACTCCTCATCTATAAAATGGTGATAATAATAGCACTTAACTTCTAAGGTTGTTAGACTGTTCCATTTGGCCTAAGAGGGCCAGAAATAATGGGTATAAGTTGTAAAGGGACCTATTTCGGCCTGATAAGTGAAAAAGTTCCTAGCAATTAGAGTTGTTCCAATGAGAGATGGTTTGCCTTGAGAGGTAGTAGGTAGCTTCCTCTTTTTATTATTCTTTCCTTTCATATCCAATCAGTCACCAAGATTCCTTTGGTTGCAACTCAACATATTCCTCTCATCTGTTCCATACTCCCAATTTCCTCTGCTGCTACTCAAGCACAAGTCCACATTATTGGCCAGCTACTCTACTTTATTGGCCTCTTGTTGGGCTTTCCAAACTCTATTCCATTCCCCTCCAATTTGTCCTTAATAATGTGAGGATAATTTTCCTAATACTCTGGTCATGTATTCCCTGTCTCAGAAATCTTCAACACCTCTCAATTTCCTACCTAGTGAAGTTTCAACTCTGATATTCAAAAAGCTTCCACATTATACTTCAGGTTATTTTCCTTCATGCATTGTGTGCTCCTGCTTGGCAGGAGGACCCTTTCCTTCCTTGTCCAGCAAGTCTGTATAACTACTCAACTTCTTGGTGCCTGAAATTTCAGCCAATTACTTTCACTGTCATCTCCCATAGCACTGTTTTAAAAGTCTTGAGGGCAGCTAGGTGGCTTAGTGGATTGAGAGCCGGGCCTGGAGATGGGAGGTCTTGAGTTCAAGACCCTGGACAAGTCACTTAGCCACCATAGCTCAGCCCTTATCCCTCTTCTGCCTTGGAATCAATACATAATATTGATTCTAAGATGAAAAGTTTTTTTTTAATCTTTTAATGTATTTTTCATGTGATACTGGGTTATTCCCAGCTCAAACTTCTTTCTTCCTGAATCAAATATAAACTCCATTTGGCATTTGAAGTTCTTTACCATCTAGCCCCTTCCTATTTTTCCAGACTTCTTACACATCTCTCCTCTCCATATACTATGTGGTCCAGACGTACGACTGTCTGTTCTTCCTCACCTATGATGCTACACGTCTTCCATCTCTTCTTTTTCACCGGTGGTCCCCATGCCTGGAGTGTCCTTGCCTACTTACTTTCATCTCTAACTCCCCTGCCTTTCTCTAAGCCTCAGCTCAAAAATCACCTGGAGTTGGCTTTTCCTGGTCACCTCAGCTGTTAGTGCCTTTCTTTCTGTGGTTCCTCTGTATGAACTCTACACATTGATACAGTCAGGTGGGGCAGCAGATAAAATGCTAGACAAGGAACACTTAGGCTCAAATTCTGTCACAGACACTAGCTGTGTGACCCTAGGCAAGCCATGTACCTTCTCAGCCTCACTTTTTTCATCTGTAAAATGAGGATTAAAATTATACCTATATTGTAAGATTGTTGTGGGGATTAAATAAGAAGTCATATGAAGTGCAATCCTTTAAGCTTCTATCAATGCTAACTTAATATTGGATGAGGACCCCTAAAAAGGCTTTTGACACCTTTGGGATCCACCTGTCACCCAGCTCTCACCTTGTGACTCCAAGAAACTGTGACACATGTAGAGGCCATACTCAGATAAAACCATACCTGCAAATGGACTAAACTAGGTGAGGGTAACTGATAGGTCTCAAGCCCTTCAGTGATTTAGAGGGCTATCTCCCCCGGGCAAGAGAAGACATCCCTAGAATGGACAGAGGAGAACAATTTGTTCAGTGGTCATGATGGTGGTTGACACAGGCAACATGGAGTGATTAAAGTATGGGCATCCACTGAAGATACCACGGTTATCCCCTGCACCCCAGGCCACGGCCAGTCACCCTGACTTTTGTCTTGCCACTTCGATGTCTCTGAAACAGTCTAACAGATAAGGCATCTCTGCCTTATTTAAATCCATTTCACATGTAAGTCAAGACATTCCCCTGCAACATCATTGGTCCTCTTTGAAGCCAAAAGGACAAATAACACTATTAATACTATATGTGCACCTTCTGTATAATTTTATATACATGGTGTCTTCCTCATTAGAATGCCAATTACTTGAGGACAAAGAATATGGCTTTTTCTATCACCAGTGTTTAGCCCAGTACCTTGAACATAGTAAACACTTAATAAATGCTTATTAAAAGACTGGCCTTGAAGAAGAAGTATGAGAAAACACCTGCCTATGGTTGGTCCTCTGTGGAGGTAGGAGGTACACTGTGTGGAACACTAAATGCATTTTAAGAAATTTTTGATATGATGATCAGTTTTTCTGATTCACTTTTTTTTCTTTTAAAAATATTCTATGTTGTTTGGGATGGCTATCTGGGAGGGAAAGGGAGAAGGAATATAGGAAGAAATTTAAGCAATGTAAAAAAATAAAAGATATCCAAAAACAATCTTTTCAAAAAATGTTTGTTGATTAAAATTATGCATTATAGCTATCTCTGTTGATGACTGATCACCATACTAGAATGTAAACTCTCTGAGGGCAGAGGTGGTGTCTTACCTAAGTTTTATATTGCTTTTAGTACTTAATATAATAATTTGTTCAAGTAGGTGATTAATAAATGGATGTTTATAATAGCAAATTTGTTCCTCCAGGAAAAACAAGTATATTTTTTGCAGAGATGAGGGACTATGAGTGTGAAACACTGCATTTACTATCTGTCAGGTGTGGTTGATTATTAGATTTCCTAAACTGCTTCCTGACAGTCAAAAACAAAACCCAAACCTAAAAAGATTTTTAGGAAGAATTTTAAGTCATTTGAGGAGAGAACTTAGGAGGTGTGGCTCTGTCTCAAATCTCTGTGGGATTTCTGTTATATAGAATTCAAACAAATGGGTAAAGAAGACAGTGTGGCTAGCATATAGAAAAGGTTGTTTGAGATTTATGTCAGTAGGAAACTATAAATTTTCATTAAAATTCTGGCAAAATTAAAAGCTGTTGGGAAGGCCCAAAGCACAAGTGAGGGGTGAACCCAAGACCTGGATAGATCCAAAACAAGCACTCTAGCTTCTCTGGAGTGTCTCTGAGGTCAGCATTTCAGGTTAAGCAATTTCTAGCCACTGTAAGAATTAATAATATTTCTACCCACATATATATTTTATAAAGTTTATTGGAAAGAGTAGACAATTACTCCTAAGTAACCTGACCATGTGGTGCCTAGCCTGCCAATCTCTTTCCTCTTTCCTCCCGTCACCTGCCTCCTCTGTTCTCTTCTCAGTTCTCCCCCGATTCTCTCTTGATTCTCCCACTCAGAAGTCCCAAACCTTGACTTTATTGACGCACAGTTCATAAAGGGACACAAAACTGGTGCTACTGTGTTATCTCAGGAGTGTTTGGTAGACAGGTAAAGCTCCTCAGGAGGGGGAGGGGATAAACTTCCTTGACACAACCCCCCTGTGTTCCTTTGGGAGACCCATCTCCCCAGGGGATCATTTAAATATAACTATCTCATAACTCTAAATACCTTCTAGCTAAAAGTACAAACAATATTGCATTTTTCTAAGAGGGAGTTACAATAGTTAGAGATGAGAGTAAAATACAAAAACTGATTGATAGATGCATTGACAAAATGCCAACTAGGGAGCAGTTACCTTTGGCATAAGAGTTTACATTCAAAATAAGTATGTTCAACCCCTTCAATTCAGTTCATTATATCCCAAAGTTCAGTCTGGATCTTTTGATACAGTGTGTGGCTTCTTCAGGCATCTTTACAGCACCTTCTCCAAAAGGATCCACTTTCCTGATTTTGGGTGTTGGCAAGTTTCTTTTCCTGAAATTTCTCCAAAAAATTTTAAACCTTGGATTTTTAGGATAATTACACATCCCCCCCTCAGGAGGGTGTTGAAAAATACCAGAATCACACTGGGATACATGACTGAGGTATTATGAGGTATATGAAACAATCGTCAAAAGAAAAACAAAACAAAAATCCCAAAATAAAAGAATAAAAATTAAATTTTGTATAAAAAGAATAAGTACAGAAATGATAAAAAAATAAAATAAAAATCTTATGTGTATAAAATCTTGAGTAAAAAAAAAAACTGTAACAGGTTCTTGAATCACAACAAGGACCAATTAAAGTGACTTATATTCCATAAGCCTGTAGGACAACAGCAGCAATATAGCACTTTACCCATTTGCAGCCAGAACTACAGAAAATTGCCAAACTATAAGAGAGAAAGACCTAAGTTTCAACAGCAAATAGGTTCCCTAGTCTGATTTTACCATCACTGTCAGAGATAGGGGGAGCCAGGATGATAACCGATCTGAGACACTTGACTCAAAGTATGGTTCAAGGGAGTCCTGCATCTTCACATATGTCAAGCACCACAACCTCGATTCTCACACTAGGTTCAAGTCCTTTCATATTGGCATAGAAATTCAACAATCCTCCCTGGATTGGATTTGGTCCTTTTAGACCTTGTGCTACCTGGCACTGTATATTGGCTCTTTTGTTCCCTTCTCCTGGAATCAGACATAATCATTAAACAAAGTCCCATAACATTTATCAATACATGGCAGGTTTCCATAGTCAAAAGCCTTTTGAGTATGCATATTACTAGGGCTAATGGATACTGCAAATTTACACCGTAAGCTTTATCCTTCAAAGCAAAAAAAACCCATTAATACTGATTTCATGTAGTTCAAGTATCACCAAGTTAGAAAAAAAGAAAGAAAATCAAATATCCTATTACAAACATTAAGAGAAAAAATAATTAATTAAAAAATTGTAATTTCATAGTTCATATGCCATGTGACAATGTGTTAGCCAAGCAGAGGTGCAACACAAAACGTGCTCACTCAAAAATGAAATGTATATCACTTTTAACTTGGCCAGGATCCACAATGTGAGTGTACATAATTCTTTCACCAGGTAAAAAACTTTTAAAAACAGAAGTAAAACAATTAATACAGATTCTAAAAAGTAGCAAAATCTCCAAAATTATAAGAGTCCATTTAAGGATAACTGCAAACAAACCCACTATCATTAGGAGTCACATGACTTGCTGTGTGACATGTAAAAAAACCTTTGAACACATGAAAACTTGTCACAGGTTCTACAGATTTAGCCAATCTTTCAACCTTGGCAAAAATATTATTAATAAAGTTTGTTAATACCATAATTCCAAAATTTGGTGGGATAGAAACCCAGAAAAACCTCTGTACAGTTTATAAAGAGTCACAAAATATAATAAATCCATTTGAAGCTATTAGGTTTCACAGGAAAAAATCATTTCCACATTCTGGATGAGATTATAATACATCACAGGGTAACTAAACCACATGGGCACCTCCCTCCCTCTTGGTATGAGACTGTAACAGTGTAACAGAACTGTCTCCAATATGTCCCACCCATTTTCACATGGAGCCTAGGACTAAAAAGTGAAAATCAGTATAGATATGTTATCTATTACATTTACAATAAAAGTAGAGATGGGAAAATACAACAATGTCATTGCATTCTACTTCAGCTACAAATAGACCCTTACCTCTTATTACAAACAACAAAGAGACAGGAAAATAAATCCTGTTTGGAATGGGGGGGGGGGTGCTCCCATATGCAGGGCTGTGCTGATCACATGCCTGGGGAAAGTGCAGAGGCTGGGAAGAAATAGGAGTCTGCGTTTTTCGCACCCAGGGAAGTCAAGCTGTCAGAGGGCATGTAGGATCCTGCCCATCCTCTGATGCTCCATTCTCCTCCAAAACAGGCGGGGTGGGGTAGGGGGTCCACGTGGCAGCTGCTTTCCTCCCTGGGTCCCCAGTTCTGTGTTGGGCATAAAGCATCCTTTCCCTTCTCTATTGCCCCAGGGAGCCCCTAACTCTAATCCACAGCTTAGAAGGACCCCCAGGATTTGTTCAAGGGGTTTTCCCGCCCTACACTGCTCTAGGCTGAAAGAAGGAACACCAGGACCTTGCATACTGTAGAAAGAAAAAGAGCAGGAATTCTTGTTGGTTACCACTAAAAGTAAAAGTATTTCCCTCACCTTTCATTTCAAAATTCTGTTATAAAGGATTGTCAACATGGACTCTAGAAGTCCCCAAAATTGTAACCTAGTAAGAGTTAATGACCCCTGGTTTACTTAGCTTAAAGGTGAAAGCCTCAGGTTTGACCTTGTCACAGGAGAGTTTCTCCCTGAGGGAAAGTCCAACTTCACTAGTCTCAGACTAACAATAGACCTTAAAGTAGTTTAGGTGTGTGTGTGGGGGGGGGGGGGGGGAACTAATACCATCAGGTGTTAACTATCTCCTTTGTCCCAATGGTTTCTCTCCTTAGACCAAAAGTCCTTTACCTAGATAGCCCAGCCTTTGTCTGGATCTTTCCCTTTTGTGTCCATCAGCCCCTCACTGTTATTCTTGTCTGGGACTTCTCATCATCTCATCCTCAATCCTCATGTTCCCTCAGAAAGGTATTTAAGCTTCCCAACTTTAATGATTCCTTGGAGTTGTCAGTCTAGTGTTGTTGGCTCTCCCAAGGGTCAGTGTCCAGAGCAAGCAGAGTTTCAATCCTTGGAACTGTGGGCATGGGGCACACAGCTCTGCATGGAGGCCCAATTCAGCCCTATACCCCTTTCCTTAATTAAAGAGTGGTTTTTTGACTATTTAATAATTCTGTGTGTTTTTAGACAACAGGATGTTTTATGGGATAGAAGAGGAATACATTTAAAAGTGAAGGTGATGAAAAAAGCATGATTCATCAGTTAATTTTAATAATTATAATGGTCAAACATTTTCAGTGATTGTACTAACATTCAGCTGAAGCAACTTTTGTTGCTATACTAAATACCATATTAAGTCAATACTAAAAATTTGTCTGGATGTTTCTGACACAAGAAAGCAACAATGAAGATGATGTTAAGTAGCATTATTTAGATTGCTTTATAAATATTAAGTTGATTGAGCTGTGGAAAAACTGGTACTCCAATATGTTTTTGGACTTGTGCAAGTATTTTGAAGAGCAATATGGCAAAATGCAATAATTAGAAAACTGACTTTGTCTTTTGATACAATAATTACATGTCTAGAACTCCATCCCTCAAGGTATTATAAAAAAAAAAAGGAAGCACATTCCAGGCATGAGATGAAAAGGCATGGTAAAGCTTCCCGAGGGGAGAGAAACTTTAAGGTAGGAAGATAGAGGAAGGATAGAAGTTTTGGATACCATGAGGGGGATGGCGGAGCCAAATTATAGATATGAGGTGGCAGGAATGAGTCAGAAATCCAGGCCTTATTAATTATCAATGAGCCACAGCAAAACTCCAATCAGTGGACTACTCAGAAGGCTTGTACCCGTCCAGTGATCCAAACTTAATACCACACAGGTCGGAGAGATGATAGAGAAAAGAAAGTGCCTGGCCGAAGGCCAGGTCCCAGGTGAGAGAGATAGAGAAGGATTAAAGATGGAGCTTGGCAAGGACAGACATCAGTGAGGGTTGAGATCCAAGTGAGGAAGAGAGGAAGAGAGGAAGAGAGAAGGCGGAGCATGCTGTGGCTGTATTTAATTTCTTTTATATGCGAATATACATAATACATAGGGATGATTATCATTGGTTATCGACAAGGTATAGGTGTAGTTTCTCTTAGCCAGGTGAACACAAAGAAACCTGTTTTCCCACCTAACCTGGGGGAAGCTGGGGTCAAGGGTCAGAGGCTTTCCTAGCCAAGCACAAGACTGAGCATGCTCAAGACTGAGCATGCTCTCTTCTAAGACAATCTGTACATACTAACTGTTCCCCTTGCCCATAGGTAGGGGTGGACTGCTACACATGGGTTAGGAGATGGAATGTCATGTGTGAAGAACATAGAGAAATTCATTTGGCAAGATCATAGAATGTGTGAGGAGTGGTAATGTGTGATAAGATTGGGAAGGTAGATGAGATGCAGACTCTGAAGGGGATATAAATGCCAAACTGGATCATATTGGATCTTAGAGGAAATAAGGAATCAAGGGAGTTTTCCTGAGCAGGGGAATGCCATGGTTAGACTTTTTGCTTTAGGAACACACCCTTTGAAAGCTGCCTGGCTATATATTGGAGGTGGGGTGGGGGTGGTGGTTGGAGAGAAACTTGAAGCAGGAAGACTAATTGAGAGATAATTGGAATTTAGCTTTAGACACTTCCTAGCTGTATGACCCTGAGTAAACCATTTAATCCCAATTGCCTAGCCCTTAACTGCTTTTCTGACTTGGAACTAATACTTTGTATTAGTTCTAAAACTGAAGATAAGTGTTTAAAAAGAGAGAGATAATTGAAACAATCCAGACAAGATGTAATGCGTTCCTGAACTAGGGTGGTGGCTGCCTGAGGAGAGAGAAGGCACTACATATGAAAAATATAGAAAGAAAATTGATAAGACTTGGCAACTAATTATGTGGGGTGAAGGATAATAAAGAATCAATAATAACAATAATAGTAATAATATCTAACATATGTGTGAACTTTTAGCCTACATGATGAATAAGACATTTGAAAAATTGGAGGCCTATTCACCACCCTACCAATTATATAATGTACAATTATATACTGTATAATTCCTGAGTTAGGCTCCAAGATTAGAAAGGTTCCAATAGGTGGATGTTTGCATTTCCTTTGTTCTTAGGAACTCCAAGGAATGTTTTCCTTTTATCAAAACCTGGTTAATAGGTAAAGGAGACAATGATTCTCTTCCTACCTTTGAGACCCCTATCACCTCTAGAGGTGAGGAGAGGTTGAGAGTTTGATGGACTACCTCTTGATTAGCTATTTACCAATTATAGATATCTTGTGATATCCTAGGGAAGGGCTGAATAATGATACCAAGAGTATATGAAGGTATCTGCCTGAGGAACCTTCAGGGTCTTTGATCTTCAAGGGAACAACTGCCTATCAATCTATTGGTTATATGCTAGCCTAATCAATAAATTAATATTCTTACCCCAAAACTGGTCTTTGAATACTTTAATCGTGACATATATAGTATTTTAAGGTTTGCAAAATGCTTTATTGTTACTCATTGGATCTAATCACTGGACAATTCCAAGGAAACAGATCTGAAAAGAAAATGATTGTTCTTTGTATTTGAAGGGGTCCAAAATGACATCACTATTTTGGGGCCAATGTACAGTGTGTATGCCAGGAGCCATCAAAGCCATGCTGTTTGACACAGTTGTGCATGGAAACCAGGAGGTCACAAAGTGGCCCCCTGGAAGGATGGAGACTCATTCCCAACTCCCGCGCCCCGCCCCCCCCCCCCCCCCCCCCGTGTGACTTCTCTCACTAACATCCCTTCTTATTGCAATTGCTATGATTATTGTTCTCTCCCTACCTTCAGGAAAAATAATATGAGAACAAAATACTTGCAGGATTAATACTAATATTCTACATTATCCCCCCAGAATATCATCAAAAGATTATACTTACAAAATTTAAATATTTACATACTAAATACAAAATACAAAAACTAAAGACTATCATGGGTTAACTTCTACTTATGCATATAACTTCTAACAAAGCTGCACTCAAAATTCCCCACCCAATGTATAGGCCTGGAACAAGCTCTCCTGAGCAAGTTTATTAATTATCCTTCAGGGAGAGGCCAGTATGCCGTGCCTCAGTGACTTGATTTACCAACTAAAATCTCTCTTGGTAACTCCCCATGAAACACTAGAAAAATGATTAACCTAATATTAAAGAATATCTGAAACTGAATTGTGTTTCTATTACCCCTTTGATCCCTCAACTTGGCTACAGTCTTTGTTGATTGTTTTCTAAAGAACTCCTGATTGATCTGGATTGTCTAAGGGAGTGTCCAAGAGATTATCTCAAGGCTTTTCTGCCATGAACACTAGTGTTTCACAACTGTGTAATAGTTCTCCTTAAGTAGGTAAATCTGGAAGCAAGGTGGTAGGGTTAAGGGTTGTACAGCGTTTCAAGATAATGTTTTCGCTATTTAACAAGGTTATTTCATACCTTGTAATTTGTTGATCCAAGAATGCCTGTGTTCTATGCTTTAGCAACAATGCTTCTACCTCATGTGGGAACATAATTGTTAATGGGCTTCCCAATACTAGATCAACAGTTTTTGTTACTAGTAAGGCTGTAGCAGCTACTCCTCTAAGACATGGTGGTGCTCCTGATGCTACTGGGTCCAGTTGGGCAGAATAATAAGCAATTGGGCGCTGAGAAGGTCCCAGAGTCTGAGTTAAAACACCTGAAGCTACTCCTCTTCGCTCATGTACATACAAATAAATGGCTTGTTGTACTCTGGGATGCCTAGAGCAGGGGCAGACAGGATAGCCTGTTTTAAATCTGATAGAACTAACGGGTGTTCTGGTTCTAATTTGAAGGGTTCAGGGACCAAATCCTTTGTTAGTGCTATAAGGGGTTTAGTAATTTTCCCATAGCAAGGAATCCATTGTTTACAAAATCCTGTTACTCCTAAAATTGCTCTTAACTGTTTCTTAGTGGTAGGAGCACTTAAGTTTTGAATATTTTCAATATGTTTGGGAGAAATAGAGCAGGCACCCACAGTCAGGATGAACCCCAAATATTCTACTTTAGGTGAACCTTATCCTTTGAGATGTTATGCCCTCTTTTGTGCAATTCCAAAAGAAGGTGTTTACTATCTTCCTGACATGTATCTGCATCTGTTGAAGCCAAGAATAGATCATCTACATATTTGATTAATTTACTATTTTTAAATGTTATATTATCTGTGTCTTGGGTCAAAATTTGCGCAAAAACACTTGGGCTTTCCACATAACCCTGTAGCAGATGACTTCATGTATATGGGAGCCCTTCCAGGTGAAAGCAAAGATATGCCTAGAGTTCTCATATATGGGAATGGAAAAGAAAACTGAGCACAAGTCCACTACTGTAAAGTATGTAGCTGTGCTAGGAATAGAGGAAATAATAATATTTATGTTGGAAACTACAGAGTGTCTCTTTATAATGTGGTTGTTCACAGCCCTCAGATCCTGTATGATCTATAGAGGTACTTGCCATTGGGCCCCCTTTTTGGTTTTTTAATGGGCAGGATGGGCATGTTGTATTCAGATTTACAAGGGATTATTATTCCCTGATCAATTAATAAGTTTATTACTGGGGTAATACCCTCAATTGCCTCTTTTGAGAGGGGATACTGAGGAATGGAAGGAGGTGGGCTAGATTTAGTTTTAATCTGGACAGGAATAGCTGATTTAAGTATTCCTACATCAGAAGAAGATGTGGCCCAAAGAGACTCCGGTATATCTGTAGGTATTTCAAAGGTGGAAGGCTCTTTTGCCTCCTGGCTCTCTGAGAGAAGTACAGGGAGTAAATTTAAAGATTCCTCAGGTACTTCCAATGATAAGGAGCCATCTGGGGCGCAAATTATTGTGTCTTGGAGTTTGCATAGTAAATCCCTTCCCAGCAAGTTTGTGGGGGCTCCAGGCATTAAAAGAAAAGAATGTTCAAGTTAGTAGTTCCACTCATACCATGCGAGGAGAAAGTTCTGGGACCTTTAAAGGTTTTCCTGATACACCTACTACATTTAGAGAGCCAATAAAGTCACATTTTGCATCTGGTTTGCTTACCAAGACTGACCTAGATGCCTCAGTGTCCAAAAGACAATCTTAGCATGAATTTCCCACCTTTAAAGTGACATGAGATTCCTTACTATGCGGTGGTGTTGGGGGTGGGAGGGGGGCATGTATAGGGATTACTGGCATTAAAATATCAGGGTCTAGAAAATCAAAGGTTTCACTCTTTGATTCCAAGGCCCTCGCCCCCCCCCCCCCTTTACACCTTCATAAAGGTGCTTGGGCAGTTTTCCGGGATCCCCCACGCTTATGGGGATTTTCACCCAGACTATAGTGTGGACAAGCTCCATTTTTTCATATATTGTTGTTGGGCATTGTGTTGGGTATTATCATTTTCCTCATTTGGAGCACTGTCATTATTTTCCCAATTTCTATTTCTATAATTTTTATTGAAAATTTTTTTATTTCTATAGTCATTATAGTTATTTCTATAGTTCTAAAATTGTGATTTCTATTATCATTATCATAGTCATTTCTATAGTTATTATTTCTAAAGCTGTTATTATTCCTTTTCCCCTGTAGCCAGCTCCTACAGACCATCGTTGCATGGCCTCTCTTCCCACAGAAAAGGTATGTTAATGATTTATCTGTGGATTCCTCCAAGGGGGCTATGGTCTCTCCTTTATTTTTCAATTGTCCCTTTAACATTTCAATTTCTTTTTTTAAGTCTTCCACTGACGTATTGTATTCCTCAGGTCTTTTTACATGACCCTTATAAACATGGGCTGCTACTCTCCTCAATTCTTCAAGGTCCATAGAGTCCCAATTAGGACAGCTAGTTTTAAAGTAGTCTTTTACCACTGAACAACAATTCTCAATTAATTGCCTACATATTTACCTAATATCCCTTTCTCTGGATAAATCAAGGTCCATATATGTATTTCCTATGTCAATAAGTCTGTCCATAAACTGGGAGGGGGTCTCATCAATTTCTTGTTGGGTTCTTTCAAATTTTGGCCATTTTCCAGGTCTATCAGAGCAAGCTCTCAAGGCTGTCAATAATGCTTCTCTGACCTGGTTTAGTTTTGTGTGATCTAGTTCAACATTGGGGTTCCAATGTGGATCTTCAGTTGGCCAATAATTTGCTTCTCTACCTCGCTTCTGATTAGCCAGAGAGATGACACAATTTTTCTCTCTCTTTGTCAGAAATTTTTCTAATACATTTTCAACATCCATCCAAGTGGGGTCAAAAGTTCTGAATATGTTCTCCAATCTTTTTATGATTAATATTGGTTCTTCTTCAAATGATGGAAGATCTCCCTTAAATTTATTTAAATCTTCAGGGTTAAAAGGTGTATGGTGTCTTATAGATACCAAGTTCTCATCTTTATTAAAAGTGGGTAGTTCCCTTAAAGGAAATAAACTATCTGAATTATTTGGTACTCCTGTCTCTAGGCTTCTTGCTCCATTCTCAATGGAGTAGGTGTGAGAAAGGGAAGGGTTGGGCACACTGAGGGGGAGGATTTGTTGTTGTCCCATAGTGCCAGAAAGATCAGAGGTAGGAAGGGTATGTGAATTGAATTGGGCAGGGTGGGAAGGAGGGGTAAAGGAAGAAGGGTCAGTAGCTGGGGAAAGGATGCAGAGGGGTTAGGGTTCAAGGCATGAGTAGGGTGTGAATTTAAGTGTGATCTTAAGGTGGAGGGGGTAGGGTAGCAAGCATGGGCAGGGTGTGAACTTAGATGTGAACTTAGGGTAGAGGGGTTAGGGTGGTCAGTATGGGTGGGGGAGGAATGGGTTGGGTAGTAGTAAGTTGGGTATGGGAGGGGCATGTTTGTGAACTAGGACTCAAATTGTTCAGAGCAGGGTGGGACAGAGATTCTGATAATTAGGAAGTATAGAGAGATAAGTCACTCCTATTCTGGGAAGTTATTGAGTCCCTTTTAATACTTTTCATAAAAGCTATGAGTTCCCCCAAACTTTCCTCTATAAACTCAAGCCGAGTATTTAGTTCTGCATTTTGTTGAATATTAGAAGGAGCAATTGGTTCATTTGACTGGGAAATGGGTTTTTCAAGGAGATACAATATTACAGCTACAACAATTAAAATCCTAAGGGGGAGTAGTGTGTTGATTAGACTTTGCCACAAGTTCCATGGGATGAGCCATTTCAGAGAGACATGGAATAATATATTTACAAGTTTGGTAATGGAGCTGATAAGCCAGTTGTTAAGTAAGTTGTGAACTGGCTGTAACCACATATTTCTAAAGTAAATATGTGGGGAGCAGGACAAGGCCAAAACTTTCTCCAGGTTTCCTAGACCTGCCGCTTTTGGTTTAAAAAAAAAAAAAAAAAGAAATACAGTTGTATTTTATCTAATTTAAGGAGGGGGGGGGGATCCAAATTTACTTACCTCTACAGTTGATCAAAATAAGTTATTAAAAGCTGAACTTCGGGATAGTCACAGTAAAGAAAAAATTTAGGAAGGTTAAGAAGATTGAGGGTATTTCTTCACAATCAATGTGGTCAGCCAAAACTGTAAAGATAATTTTAGCGTTGTAACTTAAAATCTAAATTAATTGGTCTCCAGGGAAAATCCCAAATAACAAAATACCCAAGTCAGCTGGAAATTATGGTGATTTTAATTAATATAGAGAGAAGGAAATAAGGAAAAGAGAGAGAGAGAGAGGGATGAGTTAATTTAAACTGCTTCAGCTCAGGCTGAGCCAGGCAGGGGTTAAAGACCTTGGTCAAAGGGGCCTCCCTCAGCCCAAGGGAAAAGGAAGTCAGTCTTATCACTCACCACAAGACTGTCTCAAGGAAGCTGTCTGAGTGAGCTCCTCCAGGCTGAGTTCCAGGATTGAACTGGTGCCCAGGCTGCTCACAAGAAGTGATCAGCCAGATCCATCTCTCTGGGGAAAGAGAATGTTCTCAATCAAGAACTCCCTGGATACAGCAAGGGTGTCAAATATATAGAACTTTACCCTTATGTCTCCTCCTCTAAATTTTCACATCTACCAATCACATCAAAGGCTTTCTCCAGGACTGCCCATACTTTTAGTTCTCACCTTCTTTGATTATATTTTTGAGTTACTTAACACTTTGTTAAGTTCACCTTTTGTTAGTTACTTGACCTTTTTTGTAATTTAACCTTTATAGTTACTTAACACCTTTTTGTATTAAGATCTAAAAATACTTAGCTTAACATTCTAGCTTCACTATAAGGTGAGAACTAAGTACCTTCATTGTTCAATCAGTAGATTACAGCCTTTTCTTCCCCTAAAGTAAGTTTTAAGTAGGGTGGAGCAATGTAAAGTTCCCAAGACATTCCTGATCAAGTATCTCCATTGTTACAATCAGGAAATAGCTAAATCAAATCTTCTTAAAGTATGTCTGAGTAGGGTGGAGGAGTTTTAAAATTCATACCACCACATACCATAAAGGGGTTCTGACAACTTCTCAAGAGATTATCAGATTCCCTTGGCTGGTTCCAAGTGTGAGACTGTAGCATTGCTCATATTTGCAGAGATCCAGGTCCCAAATCTGGGTCATAGTCTCAGGGCAAGGAGGAGCACTAGTACACCACAGTGCCTATGGGCAAATGGGAGTAGAGAACCCTGGATACAGATCCAAGACAGAAAAGAATGCTTGTGATTGCTCACAGATCAGAGAATAGGTCTGGGGAGTATAAAACACATCCTTTCTCAGACCATACTACCGTGGAAGAACTGAAAACTTGTAGATCCCCAGAGGCTATCTCTGATGGCAAATACACAAAGAATCTAACACTTAAAACAATTCTCTCTTTACCACTGGAATGGCATGTCCACTTTTAAGTTAAAAAAACAAAACAAGAAAAAGGCTGTAAAATGAGCAAATAATGACCAAAGAAACTCAATAAAAGAAAGTTATTTTGGTGACAGGGAAGACCAAAACACAAACTCAGAAGAAGACAACAGAGTCAATACTGTTTCATCCAGTCTCCAAGAAAAATATGAATTATTTTCATGCCTAAAAAGAATTAATGGAGGAGCTCAGAAAGGGTTTTAAAAATCAAATGAGAGAGGCAGAAGAAATATTGGAAAAAGAAATGAGAATGATGCAGGAAAATAATGAAAAAAGCCAAAGGAGGCACAAAGAATAATGAAGAAAATGAGGCCTTAAAAAACAGACAAGGTGGGCAAACAGGTGGTTCAGTGGCTTAAGAGCCAGGCCTAGAGATGGGAGGTTCTGAGTTCAAATATAGACTCAGGTACATCCTAGCTCTATGAGCATGAGCAAGTCACACATTGATTCTAAGACAGAAGATAATGGTTAAAGAGAGAGAGAGAGAGAGAGAGAGAGAGAGAGTATAGGTCAATTGGTTTTTGGCATAAAAGGGCATAAAAATCCACTGAAGAAAAGAACTCTTCAAAAATCAGAATTGGCCAAATGGAAAAAATTCACTGTAAAGAACTTCTTAAAAGACAGAAATGTTCATTTGAAAAAGGAGGTACAAAAATTCACTGAGGAAAAGAACTCTTTAAAAAGTAGAATTAGACAAATGGAAAAGGAGGTACAAAAGCTCATTCAAAAGAAAAGAATTTCTTAAAAGTAGAATTGGGCAAGTGGAGACTAATGACTCTATGAGGCATCAAGAAATAATCAAACAAAGTCAAAAGAATGAAAACATAGAAGAAAATATGAAATATCTCATTGGAAAAGCAATTGTCTTGGAAAATAGAACAAGGAGAGATGATGATCTATGAATTACTGGCCTATCTGAAAGCTATAACCAAAAAAAAAAAAGAGCTTAGAAATCATCTTTCAAGAAATTATCAAGAAAAATTGCCTTGATATTCTAGAACCAGAGGGCAAAATAGACATTGAAAGGCTCCAGTGATTACCTTACTTAAATGAGATCCTAAAATGAAAATCCCCAGATATATGGCCAAATTCCAGCACTCTCAGGTCAAAGAAAAATACTGTAAGCAGTCAAAAAGAAAAATTCAAATATTGTGGATCCATAGTCAGAATAACACAAGGTATAGCTCCTTCTACATTAAAGGATCAGAGGTCCTGAAATGGAATATTCCAAAGAGAAAAGGAGCTATAACTTCAACCAAGAATCACCTATCCAGGAAAACTGGGCATAATCCTCAGGGGGAATGGGTATTTAATGAAATTAAGGAATTTTAAGTATTATTGTTGAAAAGACCAGAGCTGAATGGAAAATTTGACTCTCAGATACAATACTCAAGAGAAATTTAAAAAGGTAAACAGGAAAGATAAATCAAAAGATGGTCAATAAGTTCAAACTATTTAAATTCCTGTGAAGAAAGATGAGTCTTATAACTACTAAAACCTTTATCATTATTAGGGCACTTAAAAGGAATACACATGGATAGAGGGCAAGAGTGTAAGTAGAAAATTTGGGATAATATCTAAAAACATAAAATTAAGGAATGAGAAAGAGGAATGCATTGGGAGAAGGGGAAGGGAGAAAGAGAATAGGGTAAATTGTCTTATATGAAAAAAAGCATGAAAGAGCTTTTCTAGTAAAGAGAAGAGGGAGAAGGTGGTGAAGGGAACACTTGAACCTTACTCTCAGAATTGGTTCAAAAAAGGGAAGAACATACACCATTAATTGGGAATAGAAATCTATCTTCCCTATAGGAAAGTAGGAGGGGAAGGGCATAAGAGAAGGGAGAAGGGCTGATAGAAAAGAGGGAAAATTGGGGGATATGGTGGCCAGAAACTTGAGGATGGACAGTATGAAAGGAAAGAGGAAAGGATAAATAGGTGGAGAAATAAAATGAAGAATAATATATACAATAATCATAATAATGAAAAAAAGTACAAGTTTCTAATAAAGGCTGCATTTCTCAAATATAGAGAAATGAGTCAAATGTATAAGAATATCAGTCATTTCCCCAACTGATAGTCAAAGCATATGAGCAAGCAGTTCTCAAAGTAATTAAATCTATGTATAATAATGTGGAAAATGCTCTGTCACAATTAATTAGAGAAATGTAAATTAAAACAACTCTGAGGTACCACCTCACCCCTATCAGATTGGCTATTATGACAGAAAATAACAAAATCTAGAAGGGAAGAGGGAAAATTGGGATACTAACACATTCTTGGGAGAGTTGTGAACTGATTCAACCATTCTGGAGAACAATTTGGATCTCTGCTCAAAGGGTTATAAAACAGTACATACCCCTTGAATCAGGAATACCATTCTAGGTTTGTATCCCAAAGAGATGAAAACAAAAAAGAAAAGTACCTATATGTACAGAATTACTTAAAGTGGCTCTTTTTGTGGTAGTAAGGAATTGCAAAGTGAGGGAATACCCAACAATTAGGAAATAGATGAATAAGTTATAGTATATGATTGTAATGAAATCCTATTGTGCCTTAAGAAATGATGAACAAGAGGAGTTCAGGAAAAAAAAATTGGAAAGACTTTCATGAACTAATAAAGCAGAACCAGAACACCATATATAGTAATAGCAATATTGTATGATAAACAACTGTGAATAACTTAGCTATTCTCAGCAATAAATATAATGATTTGAAAAAATCCCAGTTTTCATGACAAAAAATGTCATCTATTTCCAGAGAAATAACTGATGGATTCTGAATCCAAATCAAAGCAAACTTTTTTCATTTTTTCTTTTTTAGTTTCCTTCCACAAATGGATTAATAAGGAAAAATGCTTCACATAATTGCACTTATAAAATGTTATAAAGGTGTAATCTGTGTGGAAACTATTTCTGGTTGTAATAACTGGAATATATACTCTGGCTTGACTAGAGAGCTGCTACTAGGGGAACCTGAGAGTGTCCAGTTGTAATGGAGATAGATGAGAGATAATGAGAGATCCTTCTAGAGGGGATTACTTTGGAGCTGCCTATTAATCACTAATGTCTAATAAATCAAACTATTTCCTACCCTCTACCCTTCACCTCCCAGTCTTCTACCTGAAGCCCTCCTGCCACCCTTTCCCCTCCCCCGGTCTTAGTCAGCCACCTTCTAAGTAACCCAGGGGAACTATGAGATTTCGGAGAAATATTCTTTACTCTTCTTTTCTCAAGTAAAGGGGTTTATTGGTAACAAACAGAATGGGGATTGAGGTGAGAGGGATGAGGTTTGTCCCTAATCTACAAGGAGAATTAGGAGGGTGTGGGAAATATCAGTACAGCCACAGCTGTAACATGAAGACAGTCAAAGAGATGGAGGACAAGTATTTTTCTTTTTTTTTCTTCTTTCTTTAGTCAGATAATCTCTGCTTGAGTAATTCAAGTCCAGACTCTGTCAAAAACCACAAAGGTCTCTCTCTCTGCCTAGGTCAAGAAAAACCAGTCTCTTTTGGTCAGGAACCCAGAGAAGAGGTTTCTCCCTTGGTCAGTAACCTCAGAGAGAGAGGTTTCTCCCTTGGTTAGTAAACCCAGAGCCCCAGTCTCAGTCCTCTCCTCTGGCCAGGTCAAACTGCCTCTTCCTAGGAACATTCTGTTTGGAATCTTCCCCTTGATTGACAGACAGGTCCTTCACCTTGGTCTGCATGCCTGGCTTGTGCTGCAAATCCTCTCTTTCTTCATGCTTCTTCCACAAAAATCTATATCAGATTGTTTACCCTTTCATGTTTGGGGAAGGAGGGAGAGAATTTGAGAATCAAACTTTGTAAAAAAAATTAGAAATTGTTTTTATATGTAATTGGAGAAAAAAATTTAATGACATGCCTATGTGACATCTAGTTCAAAATGTCTAATAGGAAAATTGGTAATCTGGGATTGGAGTTCTGGAGAGAGAACTGGGGCTGAATATATAGATCTGGGAATCATCTTCATAGATATCCATAGATACGTCATTAAAAATATGGGATTTGATGAGGTAACCAAGAGAGAAAGTATAAAGGGAGGAAAACCTACATTAGAAACTTGGCCTACTTCCATAGTGGTTAAAGGCCATGTAGGAGTCAACTACAAAGGAGGAGAATGAAGGGTGAGCAGTGTTATAAAAATCCAGAGAGCATGTAGTATCCAAGAGAAAAAAATGGGCAACCGTGACAAATGCTACAAAGATGTCAATGAGTTTGAGTATTGAGAAAAGACCATTAGCTTGGCCATCAAGAGATCAGGAGAGGGACAGTTTGAGTAATGAGGATGAAAGCCCGATCTTTAGCAGCAGCTGAGAAGTGAGTGAGAGAAGTGGAAGCAATGAGTACACAAATTTTTTTGAGGATTTAATTGAGAAAATGAGGGAATATATAGAATGATAGCTTGAAAGGATTGTAGAGTCAAGTACAGATTAGGGAGATTTAAATGTGCTTGTTGGCAGCGAGGAACCAGCAGATTCAAAATTAGACAGATTGCAGAAATTCAAGGGGATATGATTAAGGGTATGTGGAAAAACTTTATTGCACTGTTTGAACCTAGTCCCAAATGGCTGTGGAGACTAGACTTGTTGCTTAGAGACTAGATTGGCTTAATGCTTAATTCAAGACTCAGGTTATACTGACCCTGCCCCCCCCCCAAACAAACAAACAAACAAAAAATGCTTCCTGGGGAGTGAGAGCTGAAGATTGATGCAAGGAATGTAATTCCTCCTATTTTACATATCAAACAACCTATAAATCGTATTGGAAACTGAATCTTAAAATTTCTCAGACTCTACCTTGGAATATTATCTTAAGGTTATGGTTAAGGTTATTCCCCATTTAAACAATGGAGGTACTTGATCAGGAATGTATTGGGAACTTTAAAATTACTCCACCCATACTTAGGCATACTTTAGGGGAAGATAAAGTTGTAAAACTCCTTAGTGAACAATGAAGGTACTTAACTCATACTTATAGTGAGGCCAAAACCTTAAGCTAGGTCTATTTTTAGATCTAATACAAAAGGGTGCTAAGTACCTATGAAAGTCAAATTAATCACTAAAAGGTCAGGCAACTTGCAAGGGGCAAGCTTAACAAAGAGGTGTGAAGTACTCAGAAGATATAATCTCCCCAGAGAAGGTGAGAACTAAAAACTTAGAATGGGCAGTCCTAGGAAAAGCATCTACTGTGATTGGCAGACATGAAAATTTAGGGGAGGTGACACAAGAGGAATTTCTCTTTAAAAGGAGCTGTCTGAACCAGATCAAGGTAGTTCGATTTAGTTCAGCTTTGGTAGCTGAATTAGAGGTCAGGAGTCAGAGGAGGCTGCTGGGTCTCTGAACACTAGAGTTTTGCTTGAAAAGATCTTGTGGTGAGTGATTAAAGACTGACTTAGTTTCTCTCTTAAAGAGAAAGGCTAGCCTTTTCCTACTATTTCCTCTTACTCTGTCTCTTTCACTTTCCTTAATTCCTTCATTTATATTAATTAAAATCTCCATAAAACCCAGTTGACTTGGGTATTTCATATTTGGGAATTTTTCCAATGGTGACCACTTATTTTTATATAAAATCAAGACGCTAAAAATTATCTTTGCAGTTTGGGCAATTCACAGTCTTGAAACCCATATTTTGGGGGTCACAAAACTGCCTCTATGCTGGCCAGTCAGCTACTGTTTCCTTATTCCTTTGAATTCCACATAATGCAAAACTTACCGGAGACTGGGGGAGGTGGAGAGTGGGCTCCCACTTTTTTGCACTTCCCCCTGCTGGATGACTTAATAAACTTCCTTCTAAACATCTGTCAATTTTGAGCTTGTTCTCTGCCAACACGTATATATTGAGGAACTGGCTTGGTGAGAAAGTCCCTCATTCATCTGCAGGTGGAGGAATTGAGTTGAGAATGGGTGATGTCATGGAGTTTTGACATAGAGTAAAGGGGAGAGGAGGGAGTTGGTTATAAATAGCTTCTATTTTTTTCAGAAAAAGATGAGGGAATGTCCTCTGTTGAAAGAGTTTGAAGATGATGTTATAAGAGTTTTGAGAAAAAAATAGGTTTGGAACAGCCTCTGTAGGGAATGATGTAGAGAATCAATTAGGCAGGAGCAAAAGGAATGCCTTGCTGCAGCTGAGATTTGATAACATTAATTTGTATTTGGTGTGACTTCCTCTGATGTGTAGAAGCATAGGAAGTGGTTTGTGGGAGTCATTTAGGATTGGAGTTTGGCAAGACTTGAGTAGCCGTAGGACAAGGGTTGAGATTTAATCAATTATCTGTTGATAAGTATCTGTTTATTGTCTAGAATAATAAGCCCAAACAACTCCTATTATCTTTGAGAGTACATTCTATCAGATAGAGACAACACAAACACAAATATATATATATATATATATACATATATATATGGGGGGGTATGCATATATATATATATGCCTGTGTGTGTGCAAATACATTTCTATTCCTAGCAGTAGGGGGGAATCAGGAAAACCTCTGTGTTGAAAGTGGTATTTGATGAACATAGAATAGTATACCTGTCAGATCTATGGGAAAGGAAGGAATTTAAGACCAAGCAGGAGGTAGAGAACACTACAAAATGTAAAATGAATAATTTTGATCATATTAAATTAAAAGATTTCTGTGCAAACAAAACCAATGCAACCAAAATTAGAAGGGAAGCAACAAATTGGGGGGAAATTTTATAACAAAAACCACTGACAAAGGGCTAATCTCTCAAATTTATAAGGAGTATAATAAAGGGGGAAATTAAGCCATTTCTCAATTGAAAAATAGTAAAGGGACATGAATAGGCAGTTTTCAGATAAAGAAATCAAAAGTATCAATAAGCAAATGAAAAAGTGTTCTAAATCTCTGATAATTAGAGAAATGCAAATGAAAATAACACTGAGTACCACCTCACACCTAGCAGATTGGTCAATATGACAGTAAAAGAAAATAATAAATGTTGATGGGGTTGTGGCAAAACCAGGACACTAATGCATTGTTGGTGGAGTTGTAAGTTAATCTAGCCATCTGGAAGGCATTTTGGAATTATGTACAAAGGACTTTAAAAGAATGCATACCTTTTGATTCAGCAATACCACTACTAGATTTGTACCCCCAAGAGATAATAAGGAAAAACACTTGTACAAAAATATTGATAGCCATGCTCTTCTGGTGTCAAAAAATTGGAAAATGAGGGGGTGTTCCTCAATAGGGAAGTGGCTAAACAAATTGTGGTATATGATGGTGATGGAATACTGTTGTGCTGAAAAAAATGATGATCTAGAAGACTTCTATATGAACTTGGAGAACTTCAGTGAACTGATGCAGAGTGAAATGATCAGAACCAGGAAAACATTGTACACAGAAAGTAAACATTGTGGAACCATCCAATATAATGGACTTTGCTACTAATAGCAATGCAACAAGCCAGGACACTCCTAAAGGACTTATGGGAAAGAATGCTAACCACATTGATAGAAAGAACTATGGGAGAAAAACATATGACATCACTTATCATGTGTATATATACATATGTGATTTGGGGTTCAAGCTTTTAAAAAATTGCTCTATAGCAAAAATGAATAATATGGAAATGGATATTAAGTGATAACATTTGTATGACCCAGTGGAATTGCTTGTCAGTTCTGGGAGGGGGGAGAGAAGAGGGGAGGGAAAGAAAATAAATCATGTAAAAATGAAAAAATATTTAAAAATAAAAATAAAATAAATAAAATAAAAATGAATAAAAAATAAAAAGAGAAAAAAGTGTTTGAGCTTTCATGAAGAAAGCTGGGGATTTCTAAGAGAAAGAAGTAAGGATATGTATATTCTGGGCATGAGAGATGGCCATTGCAAGAGCAGAAAATGGTATAATGTTGAAATGGTTAACTATAGGTTCAGGCTTGGAAAAAGAGGGAAGTCTAGTAGAATCTATGTAGAGTATATACACCTTTAAGAAACAGAAGTGATATTAAATAGCATGAAGTGGGGTGGACCTTTTTATAATGTGTAATATAATGATTGGATCAAAACATATGATCAATTTTGTGATTTCTACTTTAATTGCCATATTGTACTCTAAAATGTTTGCACAATTTCTGCAATACTACCAAAAATCTATTAGGGTGCCTATTTTCCCATAACCTAACCAATACGAGACTATTTTCTTTAGCTATTCTAATGATTATAAAATAGTATATAATCCACATTTATCCTTCTCTTTCCCCTGCCATCAATGTGGATATGGTACTAGCCCTGGAGTCAGAAAGACTCATCTTCCTGAGATTTAATCTGGCCTTAGATACTTACTAGCTGTGTGACCCTGGGCAAGTCACTTAACCCTGTTGGCCTCAGTTTCCTCATCTGCAAAATTATCTGGAGAAGGAAATGGCAAACCATTCTTTGCCAAGAAAACCCCAAATGGGGTCATGAAGAGTCAAACAGAACTGAAAAACAACTTCCCATCTCGTCAGCATTTCTGTCCTCTAAGAACTCTAATTTCTCTTGCAACTTTGATAATTCTCTTTACAGAGGCACTTGTTCTACATTATCACTAGAGCTAGAAAGGCAGGTAGGTAGAAAAGCACAGTCAAAGCCCTTGTGCCTCCTGAGGGCAGGGGCTGGAATATAGAGCTCCTCAGGATGCAATCTCTACATGAACCACCGGGTGGTGACAAAAGCCCTTAGCTGCCAGCCCAAGTTCCTTTGTGCTTTCATGGATGTGGTTTTTTAGAGTTTCCTTGGCCCCTTAACTTAGGGTACTTAGGTTCTTTGTCCATGTTATAAAATTTCCCCAAAATAAAAATTGGACAAAAAAAGCAAACAAACCCTTATGCTCTCATTCCTACAGTATCATTATCTCTTCAACATCTTTTGACTCAGAAAAACTATAAATGGATAAAGCACTGATTGTGAGTTTCTTAGGTGTTAGGCACTGTGCTAAGCTGGGAATACAAATGCTCTCAAAAAGAAAGACAGTTCCTGACATCTAGGAGGAGTTTACATCCTAATACAGGAATTCGACTCTTACAAAGGAGCTGAAAAAGGGGAGGAAGTTCCCATTTGGAATAATGGGGTTAGCCTGGTTTGAAGAGAACATGACTGGTAACTACTTCCTCAAATAGATTTTATGGGGACAAGCTTGACAATCAGAAGTGGCACATATTTTAACATGAAAACTCCTCAGTGGCAGAGGCAGCCATTCTCAGAAACGAGTAAAATATCAACTTCCTGGTGGCTGTGACTGTCACATATATCTTTAATGTTGTCAGCTTCACTTTCACTAAGGGAACAGATATTCCCAGAGGCTGCTTGTAAAGGAGGGCCAGCTAGCATCTCCTGAGATCCAAGCCAAATTGGGCAGAGGAATCATTCACTCCATTTGAGATTTGTGATTTACTGTGACTTGATTTTTGGCCAAATGCCAAGTGACACTTGGAAGTAGATAATCAGTGGAATTGACACTAGAGGTTCCAAGGTCAGAAGCCACCTTGGTTTTCTCCCAGCTCAGGGGCTTCCAGGCACCCTGGACTTAGGTAAGTCCCCTTACCAAGAAGTAGAGTGACTCCCATCCTGTTCTGCTCTGGGGATGCAAACTTGGTATCCATGAAGCAACTTAAAGATGTCGTGTTTTCCCCTATTTTTTTTCCTGGTGTATTTACTATTAAGCTGACAACTCTGTATTTTAAATATAGCACTATATTGGAACATTAAAAGATTTTACATAACTCTTCTTTAAGATGAAAAGTCCCAGACAATTCAATTCCCAGTCCCCTACATTTCTACTTCTCTCAAGTGCCTAGTTAGAAAAATAAAGAGGAAAATGTTAAGGGCCTGAAACTTGCAAAGGATTATAGCTATCAGGTGTTCTGTTCCAATTCAACAAATATTTGTTACGTCTCTACTATATACAAAGCACTTTGCTAGACTCTGGAGATTGAAAATGAAATTCACATGAAAGTATTACTGAGTCTATAGATTTTCTCAGACAAGTGCACTGGAGTGGAAGTTAAGAAACTTGGATTTTAGTGTTACTAAAGTTCAAAGGCAATATGAAACTGGGCAAGACCAATGATAATGAACAATGCTACCTCCTTATAAAGAGATAAGAGATCTAAAGATGCAGAATTAGATACACATTTTTGGAGACAGCCAATATGGAAATGTGTTTTGTTTATTTATACATATATATTTGCCACAAGGATTATTTTTTTTTCTTTTTGAGGTGGGGAGGGGTAGGAAGGAGAGAAAACAAATACATATAAATAAAAAAATAAATTATTTTAAAAGATTTTTAAAAAATGAGTGAGTTGAACTAGATGACTTCAACTCTATGAGGTACTTCTTTTATTCCCCACAGAGCCTATCCTAGCTTGTTATAAACCAGGAGCTCAGCAACTACTTGCTAAATGAACAGTTTAATGTTTTATACTTCCCTAGAGAATGTACCCTTTTAAAGAGGAAGCTTGGAGATGCAGTACTTTAACCCAGAAATATGAGTTTCTAATGATAGCATTTTAGGCCCTTTGGCATGTGAAGAAGGATATTAATTTTCAGGGGTTGGGGAGTATTCTATTTATACTAGGGTCTTCTCTTTTTTCTATATAGTCTCTCCCTTGGTAACCTTATCAGTTCCCATGGGTTCAAGTATAAACTCAGTGCAGAAGTCTCCTAAATTGATATCTAAATTGTCTCTCCAGAATTAAATCTTTCTCATATCCCTCTACACCCTAGGCAACCAAACAGTTGCCAAATCTTGTTGGGTTAATGGCTCTAGTATCAATTCTCTTTCTCTCCACT
Source organism: Monodelphis domestica (assembly GCF_027887165.1). Classification (NCBI taxonomy): domain Eukaryota; kingdom Metazoa; phylum Chordata; class Mammalia; order Didelphimorphia; family Didelphidae; genus Monodelphis; species Monodelphis domestica. Next base: position 358,827,131 of record NC_077227.1, on the reverse strand, counting down.
CAACATAGTTGCTTTATCCCTACAGGCTAATATTACCTTTCAAAAGGATTATGGCAATAGCCTTTTTGGTCTCTTTGCTTCCAATGTCTCCCATCTCCAATCTATCCTCTACACAGTTGCCAAAATAATCTTCCTGAAGCAAAGATCTGGCCTTGTTAACTTTTTTGCTCAAGAAGATCTGGTTGTTTCCATAATTAATTACAAATTTATTAGCCTTGCATTTAAAGCCCTCCCAGATCTTACATCTACCTCACCTTTCCTGTTCCTCCTCTTCACACACTAGTCTATATTCAGGCCAAACTGAACTACTAACTTCCCTTAACCCAACCTGCCATCTTCCACCCTCCCTGAACTCTTCTTTGAATGGGTTGTCCTCCAGGGCTGGAATACACTCCTTTCTCAGTCTCTAGACACCTTCAAAGCACAGATCAGATGTTCCTTTCCTGATTCTCTCCATGCCAAGAAATGAATTTGTATACACATGGTGTATAGATTTCATATACTTATTTGTGTTTCCCCCCAATAGAATATAAGCTGATGAAAGGTCAGAAGTGGATAAATGTTTAATTTTGTCTGTAGCATCCAGTGAGTAGCTTGATGTCTGAAGCGTAGTATGTGTTCAATAAATCCTTGAAATAAATTCAACTTCTTTGAGTCTGCTTCTGTATCTGTAAAATGGGGATGATGAGCTCTATGCCATCTACTTGAGAGTTTTTGTGAGGAAATGAGTTTGTAAACTTTAAAGCTTTCAATTAAGAAAATGTGAGTCATTACCAAAGAGTATCGATAGTATCAAGGGAATTAAAGAGAAATAGCAGAGACTAACTAGTTCAACTCTGGATCTCTTCCATTTTTTGTTACTATTAAACTTTTCATTTTGGTGTAGCACCTGGCAGCAAATTAGTGTCGGAGAATAGGGTGTCTCACTGCGAATCTGTTCAGAATCTGTTCTTTACATTCGCTAGTCAAGTCCCTATGACCCAAGCCAAGTCACTTAACTTTTATGTTCCTCAAGCAAACTCTCTCAACTAAAGTCACAGACTATCATGATCCTGGAGGAAATCCCAGTGCCTTCCTGTATTACCGCACAAATCCGCTTGGGAAAGCCAACCTTTCAATTCTCAGCTACTTGTAAACGTGTCACTCTCTTAAGATACGAGCCTCAAAAGGAGAGGAAAGAGAAAATGGGCGATGGTTGGAGCAAGGAGTGGGGCCTTTCGTAATCTTTCTCTAATGGCGAAAACCCAGAGAAATATCTCTAAAGGGACTAGAAGATCCTTCCTCGCTCCTTAACCTACGTGGATTTATTTTGCAAGTGACCGGGAGCTATACCAGTTTAAGTTACTATGGTTCTCCGCAAGTCTTGAACTTTCCACAATATCCCCTACTAACAACAACAACAACAAAACCAGCAGTTCCTAGAACTTTTGCTTGGCTGCTTGTCACTTCGGGGACTGCTCCGCTTTATTTCTTTCCCTCTCCTCCCACTTAGTTTACCCCGACGCCAGGCGTCCGTGCCACCTCCATTTCCTCCTTTCCTCTGTCCCCAGTGCATGTCCCTTTGAGGTTTGGCATAACCTTTTTTTTTCTCTCTCTCTTTTTAACCAGCTACGTATGAGGGGAATCACTGAGATATCGGAGATACCGGAGATACCGAAGTACCAGAGACAAACAGCTGTTCTCAAACTCTTCTATTATATTTATATCTTTTCTTCTCAAACTTGTGCAGGGCTTACCCCGACGCCAGGTGTCCGTGTCAACCCCATTTCCTCCTTTCCTCTGTCCCCAGGGCTTGTCTCTTTGCGGTTTGACACAAACTTTTTTTTCATTTCTTTTTAACAAACACTAAGATATCGGAGTTACCGGAAGTCTCATGGACACCCAGGATGCCCTCAAGCTCTTCGCGGTGTCTCGCCACTGCAAAGGAACGAGTATTTTTTACACAAGTTGTCATCCAAATCCCCCTTGCCAGTTCACTCAGGTCACCACAAATTCATCTTTGCACTTAAGTGGCAGAGAGCAAGGGGGGGTCTTCTTTACAAAGGAAACACCTTGTTTCCACGGTGATCTTTATTTTTAAGGGGAGTGTAAAATACAACCTTACACCGCTGCGAGCAGGGTTCGAACCTGCGCGGGGAGACCCCATTGGATTTCAAGTCCAACGCCTTAACCACTCGGCCATCGCAGCGCCCTCGAAGGAGGATTCTTCCCAGTCTTATTCTTATTCGGTAGACAATTACCTGTAGCGTCTTTTCATTCAGTCTTTTTTGTTTTTTCCTGCATCATGTATACGATATAGTTCTGTATTCTGTACCTTCCATTCAGGGTTAGGGAATTCTAGTATTGAGGAGAGGAGGGGTTACTCGTTGGATGCTTGTGGGTTTAAAAGAAAAAAAAATTTAAATTATTCACAAGATATTCAATCCTGGGCTCAATTGCAATTCCTTCTGGACCCGGTGGAGAAACGGAACATTCCTCTCCGTTCCCCCTAGCCCCGAGTGACTAACCCAGGGTATGGTTCCCCACCGGGAGTTGAAGTGGGGCAGCTCTGAGGACCCCTCAAGAGAACCCTCAGCTATTTGTGAAGTTCTCACTTCTCCATTTCCATTTTACAGAGGAGGAAACAAACTCAAAGGGGGAAAGCCTCTTACCCAGGATCACCGAGCAAGAACATAATGATAGCCTGCACAGAAATAATCAGAGGTTTGTAAAGAGCTTTGCAGACATGATAGCGGGGAATGGATTTGAACTAGGCACTCTAGCTTCACGTTATATGACTCGACCTAGGTCATAAAACCAGAAGCACTAAAATATTTTAGCTAATGTGATTTCCCCAATTTCCAAGATAGTCACAGTGAATTCCATAATTTTGTGACTTCTACTACACTCCCCATTCCCTTCCCCCCAGATTCCCGAAACGTTGGGTTTTTTGAAGAATCGGAGAGGGAGAAATTACAGGAGCTAAATGCTTTTTAACAACTCTAATTGGTTGACATTTTGCTTAAAGAAGACTGACTGAATCCCAGATAATAATAGATAAAGAAGGGATCACGAAGGTTAACAAATCTATCTCCCATTATTCTTAACAAATGAGACCTAGAGAAACTAAACTTGCTCAAAACCACATGGTCATCTACCCATCTATACATCCCCCCTGTGTAGATAAGACATATTCAGACTGGTGTCCAAGAAAAGAAAATGCAGCCCTCTTCCGTCATTGAAGATATCAAGTGAAATCTTGTTGTTCAAGTAGTGTCTGACTCTGAGCGACTCCATTTGAGTTTCTTTTTTTTTTTTTTAATCCTTACCTTCAGTCAGTACCATGTATTGGCTCCAAGACAGAAGAGTGGTAAGGGTTAGGCAATGGGGGTCAAAAGTCTGAGGTCATACTTGAACCTAGGACCTCCAGTCTCTAGGCCTGACTCTCAATCCACTGAGCTACCCAGCTGCCCCTTATTTGGAGTTTTCTTGGAAAGATACTGGAGTGGGTTGCCATTTCCTTTTCCAGTTCATTTTGCAGGAGGAAATAGTTAAATGACTTGTCCAGGGTCACACAGCCATTAAGTGTCTGAGGTCAAATTTGAACTCAGGAAGATGACTCTTCCTGACTCCAGCCCTGGTACTCCATCCACTGCCCCACCTAGCTGCATGAGGGGAATCTGTGGGTGCAGCATATAGCATACACTGTCAGATTCAGTTGATCCATGAGTTGATTTTGAACTGCTTTTTTAAAATCCCATTTTGAATTTCCCATAAAAAGTATAAGTTAAAGTTTGTACAAAGATATATTTTACAAAATATACACAAGGCAAAATGAGAGAGCACCACAGAACACAGACAAGATGTCAATGTCAACACCTAATAATACCTCTCAAGGTTTACAGTAGACTAGAGGAACATATTATATCCCAAGAGAGTCTGCACAATGTAACATGCAATAAATTATAGCAATGTACAGGAAGATATTAAAGATGTAGAGTCCCCTTGAATCTGCCATGATCCCTTCAGCACAAAGGAAGGCCATTTCCCACAAAATCTATATATGGGGAAATATTTGAGGAGGAAGAAAAATTCCTGAGGGAATGAAATGATTTGCCTTAAAACATTAATAGCCCTTGTTATATACTATTAGGAATACATGTGTTAAGTCTATTCAGTAGAAGGAAGTGTGGAGTTTTTTGCCAGCTATTAGTAAAGAAAATGGGTTAAGTTTGTACTTCTCATTCTAACTTAATGAGCTGAGCAAATATGACTTTCCAGAAAAATCTTGAATGGATTTTCAGTTCATACACACACACAGCCATTGCTGCCAAGCCAGCTCCTTTCATTCATAATTTATCCTCATTGGGGGTTGTGATGCTTTGACACTTTATCCCCTAAACTAAAACTTCCCTTCATCCTCTAGCCTATAGCATTTTGTTGTGACTAATACGATGGTCAATGCCATCTTTAATAGGCTGTTCATAATTAACAAATTAACCTCAAACTATTTTCCTTGTATGGGTTCCTGAGGTTCTGGGATTCTATAGTTTGCTCTCAGTCCTTCATCTCTCTTTCCCAATTAAATTTGAAAGTCTCTAGTTCTTGCTCAAATTGTCTAGATTGTTAATGCCTATGTTATCCTTATGTAAATCTGAGACTTATTGATGTCTAATAAAATCATTTTTGTTGGGAAATTGCTTTCCACAGAATGACAGGTCCTTTTTTTCCAACAGTCAATTTTTCTCCTTTATTTTTAATTCTTTCCACTGATTCTATACCATTATCACTACCACCATTAAAAGCAGCAACTTGACCATGTTGGAGTTGGTTTTTCTACTCTCAGTTTTTCACCAGCTCTGGAAAAAGTTGTTGTCTTTCAGTCAAAGCTCCCTTCTTCTCAAAGAGAGTAAAGCCAACATCTGCCATGGCAGATTCTCTCCTCTCTTCTTCCCTCAAGGAATTGACAGGCTGGAAGCTATTTTTGAAGTTTTCTTTTTGTTTGTTCAAGCTCTTAGCCCAGCCATCAATTAATGTATGAGAATTTATTTAGTAGTTACTAGTATTCACCAGGTACTGTGCTAGAGACTAGGTACTCAAAGACAAAAACTAAACAGTCCCTGCCCTCACTGAACTTGAGTGATATGCACACATAAAATTATATACAAAACACAAACCAAATAAATACAAGGTAATTCTGCAGAGAAAAACAGCAGGGACTAGGGGTTTTGGGGAGGGGCTAGAAAGGTCTTATGAAGGGAGGGGGGTATTTGAGCTGAGTTTTGAATCATCTAGAGGTCAGCTAAACAGTATAGTGCCTGGTCTGGACTCAGAATGACCTGAGTGCAAATTTGGCCTCAGAAACTTACTAGCTATGTGATTCTGGGCAAGTTACTTAATTCTGTTTGCCTTAGTTTCCTCATCTGGAAAATGAACTGGAGAAGGAAATGGCAAACCATTCCAGTATCTTGGCCAAGAAAACCCCAAATGGGGTTATGAAGAGTCAGATATGACTAAATCTACAGAACAAGAGATTCTAAGAGTGAGAGGAAGTTTCAATATTCCAGCTGTGGAAGGACAGCCTAGGCAAAGGCAGAGGGACAAGGGAGAAAATTTGTGTGTAAGGAACAGGAAGAAAGTCAGTTTGACTGAATCATAGGGTGTGTGAAGGAGAGTAATTTCTAAGACTGGAAAGACAGGTTAGAACCAGGTTGGGAAGGACCATAAATGGCCAAAAAAGGAGTTTATATTTTATCTTCAAGGTTGCTACTGGAGTTTATTAAGCAGAGGATTGACAATGTCAGATCTATACTTTGGGAATATCTCTTTGGCAACTCTGTGGAAGATAGATTGTAGAGAAGAGAGATTTAGGGCAGAGTGAACCATTAGGAGTGTGGAAAGGAAACAAGACTGACAGTTGGTAGAGGAAGGGGAAATTGGGAGTGGCAGTTGGGTCTTGTGACTAGCACTTCCTTCCTGCCAGGGTTTGAATTCCTTCCTGGTGTTGGAGGAGGGAGGAGCTTATTCAGCCCAGTCTGGGGTGGTGTGCCTCTTCTTGGTTCAGCCCAAAGATTTAGGCCCAATCACTTCTTAAGGTCAGAACTGTTCTTGTTTGCTTTCTGTCTACTGCTAAGATTCTGAATTAGACAAAGTGAGGACTGATATAGAGTAGATGGGAGTGGAAGAAACCCTCTGCCAGCCTCTGGGGCCTGGCCTCAGCTCTAAAGCTGAGGAAAAAAACTCCAATCCTAACTGGTTATTAAACTTTATATTATTTGAATTCACAGTCAGATAAGTGGACTATCTTTTCTGGGCATAGAGGGAGCTGAACCTCAGTTCAGTGATTCAACGATACACAGACCTTATTGGACCCCTGCTGTTTCCTCTTGGCAGGGGGCATCTCTCTCCTTTGCCTCACTGAGCAATATTCCCTCTCTCCCCTCAATTCCTCAGTACCCCCATACAAACTTCAATCTTCCCCATCCTTTCCCAATAAATATTACAGGAGGTAATGGCAATAGAGAATGATTATTCATAAAAATAAAATAAAACAAAACAACAACTACAACTACAACAAAAACTCTAACCTGTACTTTACACAGCTTTCCATTGTCCTGACTCCTAAACCTATTTCTTATCCTTATTAGGATGTTCAAGAATTCCCTGTTCTCTTAATCCAATGCTCCTTTTCTAGCCTTATTTTTTGTTCTTCTCAATCCTGACCTTATAATTGACCATTTCATTCTTTCATCATGCTCACCCTTGATTCTTTTCCTCTCTTGTCCTATTATTGCTCAAGCTTTCTGCTTCTCAACCCTTGCATATCCTCTACCACTTGCTCTTCTTTTCCTCTCTCTCTCTCTGCCTCTGTTTCTGACTCTCTCCTCATCCTTTCTCTCTCTCTCTCTCTCTCTCTCTCTCTCTCTCTCTCTCTCTCTCTCTCTCTCTCTCTCTCTCTCTCTCCATTGCTTTCTGTCTTAAAATTGATAATACTAAGTATTGGCTCCAAGACAGAAAAGTGGTAAGAGCTAAATTGGGATTTAATAACTTCTTCAGAGTTACACAGCCAGGAAGAATCTGATTCTAGATTTGAACCCAGCACCTCCCATCCTTAAGCCTGACTCTTTATTCACTAATCCACCTAGTTGTCCCAGCCACTTGCTTTTTCAACTGTTACTCTTGTGCTGCTGAAGTCAATCATAGAACTTGGTGGTTTAAATCTATTAAAAATTCATTATTTAATTTCAACTGGGTGCTTACAGATTCCCAGAAATTATTTTATTCTTCCCCAAGTAACCCCCTATCCCACTGTTCATAGCAACTGTTGCAATGCTTCTCTTTTCTCCGAATTCTGCTATATCACTTTCTCTCTGAAATAGTTTCTTAACCTTTTTTGGTATGTCATAGATCCCTTTGGCAATCTTGTGAAGTACATGGACCCCTTTTCAGAATAATTGTTTTAAATAAATTGAATGAAATGTTGAATTTCAGTTATGTTGGTAAAAAAAATTATATATATATATATATATATATATTATATATATATATTAAAGTATATATATGCCCTTGGATGGGGAGGGCATGGACCCCAGGTTAAGGAATCCTAATCTAAGCAGCAGACTTTGACTTCTACTTTAATGAGAAAGTCAAAGTAAGCTGCTAGGACCTCTCTTTTCTCAAAATCCTCCTGTATAATGCCTTGTTTGCTCCTCCTTTCCTTACATTTTGAAGAAAAGATGGTCTTCTTTGCCAAGACTAACCTTTCTCTTGCACTTTTGATCTTGTCCTCTTCCAAGTCTTCTGGGCCTTTGTCCTGCCACTTATTCACTTTCTTTTTTCTCATCTTCCTTCTCTTCTTGCCTCTTGGCTCTTTCTGTGATCCCTAAAATAGGCCTCACTTTTCTCTATTCCACAAGGTCTCAGTCTATATCTCTTATTTCTTTCACAGCCAGATTCCTAGTACAAGTTATCTATGCTTTTTACATACATTTTATCATTTTCCAGAACATTTTTAGCTTTACCAGTTTTTTGGAACTGGTGCCTTGTCTAAAGGTACTATATTGACTTCTGATGGATGAAGGCATTAGACCTGTGATTTTATTGGTATAGTAAGCAAACTTTTACAAATGCAGGATTGTGACTGCTTTCCAATTTATAGTCTTAGAGATTTGCTTGGGAGCCTGAGAGTGACTTATCTAGGATTTCAGAGCTAAAACTTGAACCAGCTCTTCTAGGCTCTAAGGACTTTTATTCCCTGTTGCTCCCAATTAATTGCTACATTGAATAGCTTTTTCTTAGTCTTCATTCTGCCTGATCTTTTCTCAGCTTTTAATAGTTAATCTCTATCTCCTGTTTACTTTCTCCTCCTTGGTTTTCAAGACACTGCCCTTTCCTAGTTTTCTGCCTCCCTTGTGAACACTTCTTCTGTCTCTTTTCCTGGATCATACTCAATTTCCTATCTCCTAACTCTGGTTGTCCCTCAAGGTTCTGTCTGGATCTTTTTCTCTCTCCATATTTTATTTCTTTCTTTTGCTTCTATAGATTTAATCAATCAATTGATAAACATTTATTTTGTTTCTATTATTGTTATTGGATTATTTTTATTGGATAAATATTATTATTCTGTGCCAGTCTGCGCTAAGCACCAGGGATACAAATATTAAAAAAGCAATATAGTCTGTGACTTTAAGAAGCTTTCAGGTTAAAGAATCCAATGATCAATTCTACCCAGATAATTCCCAAGTCTAGATAGCTAGCCCTACTCCTTCTCCTGAACTCCAGTCCTGGATTACCAACTGTCTATTGAACATTTCCATTGGATGTCCCATAGGCATCTTAAACTCAACATGTTCAAAAGGAAACTGATGTTCCTCTTTGGCCCCACTTTTCATTCCCTTATTAGGTTCATAGCTTACCTCAGTTCCAATAGATCCCAGATTTAGTTTTAGGTCCAAAATTCCCTTCAGGTTTGAGTTCTAAGCACCCTGAATTCTAAGCTGGAATACTCCCATCAAGGTTGCCATGGCTTGAACTTCTAGTCCTGGGATTCTGGTGGAGATTGCCATACTGTGACCTGCAACAGAGAAGGATAAATGACACAGAACAGAAACAAATATCTCCAGGCTAATTTCTCAGAGCTGGGATTAGAGAAAAGGAGAACAGGAGAAGGAAATCTTTCCCTTTCACATCCTGCTGTGTGTAAACTGTTATCTTTACCCTCAGTGCAGAAAAGAACGTAGGGTAGAAAGAGTTCAACCATCTCGTTCTTGCCTTTTTTTAAAGACAAAGAAGCCAATCAAAAGAGGCTATACCACCCACATGGCAGAGCACTTCATGTAAGGCAATGTTAGGCACACTCCCAAGACCCTTCAGGGTACCTACCATGACAATATGGGCAGGTTCTAAGCTCCTGCTATATATCTCCCTCTATTTGAAATTGACTGCCCTCTCCAAATAGGCGAGGGTGGGTTTTTTGTTTGTTTATTTTTTAACCTCAACAGTCTTCATCCAAAATTCAGAATAGTTCTATGGTTCTGGGGAGGCATAAGCAGTGCCCATTCACTAGCTTCTCCAGTACCACTCAATGGTCTCAATACAGCCAATACTAAGTCTTTCTTAGCTATTCTATCTTCATACCATTTCTGACATCGCACACACACTAGTCCAGCCCTTATCACCTCCACCTGAACTGGCATGAAAAGCCATCTCTTCAGTTTCATTTCTTCAAGTCTCCTATTTAGTCCTTCCTTTAGACAGCTGCCAGGGTAGGAATCCTTAAACTCAGACACGAGCAGGTCACTCTCCTTTCATGAAATTCCAATGGCTCTCCTGGAAGGTCAATATAAACTCATACGTTTGACGTTAAAGCCCCTCATGATTCCAGGTCTATGTTTCTAGGTTTTTACACAGTTTTGTTGTTCAGTCATTTCAATCATGTCTGACACTTAGTGGCCCCATTTGGGCTTTCCTTGGCAGACATACTGGAGTGGTTTGCCATTTCCTTCTCCAGTTCATTTTACATATGAGGGATATGAGGCAAACAGGGTTAAATGACTTGCCCACAGACACACAGTGAATAAGGATCAGAAGGCAAACTGGGACTCAGGAAGATGAGGCTTTTTGCCTTCAGGCTGCTGCTCTGTTGCTGCCCCATTTCAAGTAGCACTGAAATCCTTAACACATGTGGGAAGAAAGTTATAGGTCAAAACAATAAAAAAACATCACCATAGTAGACACAAGAATATTTGTGGAAGCAAACTAATAACAATGACACTAACCTACACTGAAATAGCATTTAGCATTGATCTCCTTTCTGGGAGAGGAGTTGTTGACAGATCTGTCAGAAAGAGAACCCTTGCATGGAACAATCATGCTTCCAGTAAGCAAGAACTGCCATTAGATTCTGAGATCCTTCAGGGCAGGGACTGTTTTTTGCTATCCTTTGTATCTTCTGTGCTTAGCATGATGTCTGGAACATAGTAAGGGCTTAATAAGTGTATGTTGACTATCTGGCTTCCCAAAAAGGAAAACCAAAAGAACAGCAGAGAATGGGATGCCTCATGGATGCCACCATATAGTGCTATTGGATTACATGAAACCGATAATACTTCTGGATACTTTACTTTATCCTTCTCAAGAGGAATCAAAAGACTTTAAAAACACCAGCGGGATCAATCAGTTGTCTCTAGTCACCAATTAGAATATAAAAGGAAGGGACTTCTCTTCTTTGTAGAGATGGAAGACTATGGGTGTGAATTAATGCGTACATTATCAGATTTAATTGATATGTTGTTTTTCTTCTTCTAGATTTTCTAGATAGAGGTGATGAAACCAAAAGACATTGATTTAATTGATATGCTGTTTTCTTCTTCTTCTAGATTTTCTAGATAGAGGTGATGAAACCAAAAGACATTAATTTTATATAATTTGTGTGTTATATGTTTTATGGTTCCCTGCCCCAGGAAATGGTGGTTGTCTACACTTCTTCAGTTTTGAGAAAAACACATGACCACTTTTTTAGGTTTAGTAGTTTGATGACTAATTTCTCCAACTGTATTCAGAAGTTCATGGTTAACAAGGCAATTTTCTTGGTCTCAGACATTAATACCTTTCAGGCAAAGTTCTCTGATGGAAAAGGTCAGTTTGGTAGGTGGTATTTCCCCCCATTACAAATGAAAAAATTAAAAATTTTAAAACACTTTGCATTTACATCACAGTTGCCTATCTATAGATATATTTATGGATTTGTATTTACTTATTTGTGTACATGTTGTTTCCATAGAATGAAAGTTCCTTAAAGACAGAGACAATTTTGTTGTGGTTTTTGTTCCTAGTATATGCTTGGAGCTTAATAAATGCTTGTTGAATTGTACTGAAATGAATGTTCTTGGCTTCATATTTTAAAGAGTTTCCATTGAGCCCAGAATTCCAAAATCAGTAGATCGATTCAGGCTTCAGTCCTCAGCTATGGATCCTTGCTCACATAATCAAACATTTAACTAATATTTGTATTTTTTCCCTTTTGCTCCCCTATTGCTCTGCAGGGTGAGGAAGTTCCTCCAAGGGAAGCAAGAGTTATCAAGGGAGTATTTGAAGATTAAGATTTTGACATTGAAAGGGACCCTAGAGATTGTTTACTGCCAACTTTTTATTTTTACAAGTGAAGAAACTGAGACTCACAGACTTGTTGCTGTGGGGTATAGAATTGAGAGCACTGGATTTTGTGAAAGAATGGGTGACCAGTCCTAGGTCTTTTTATTCTAATTAGCAATGAAACACTAGACAAATCAATTTCTTTCTTTAGGCTTCATTTTAATCATCTATAATATAAAGTTAATTATAATGATCCTCATTATATTTTACTCTATTTATCTCATCTGCTTCATAGGATAATACCACTTTTAACTGAAACGGAATTTGGGGATAATCTGGTTCAAACTCTTTATTCTAAGGTTCAGGAAATAAGGTTGAAGAGACATTAAATGACTTGTTTGAAGTTACATAGGTAGTAAATAGCAGTCAGGAGATTTGAATTCAAATCTTCAGACTTCAAATCCAGTGTTCCTTAGAAAATATTTCAGAGACTTTGGAGTTCTACAGAGACATGAAATATTATTCTTTACTGCTAGTCTGTGGCAGATGATGGCCTACATTTTTTGACTCCCAATGCTGCAGGGATCTTTCTACTGTTATGTGAAGAGTCTGAGAGTTGGGTCATGGGATTAGAAGTATTTGAGGACTCCGAGCATTGGGACTCTTTCACCAAAACTGCTACTGTAGGCCCTAAGCATCACTGGACAAGTCTGAGTAGTCTCTAGGCTAAAACACTGTATGACAGCCACTATCCAAAATGATCTGCATAGGCTACTATAGGGATGAATTTAATTTGAATTTAAGTCACATTTAATAGGAATTAATGTAAAGCCTTCTATCTCGGTTCTGGGATAGATTTTTCAAATAGAAGCAGATTTGTCCCAAAGAGGGCAGGTAGATGGCAGCAAAGTGGATAGAGCTCCAGGCCTGGAGGTCAGAGAATCTGGCCTCAGGCATTTCCTTGATATGTGACCTTGGGTTAATCACTTAACCCTATTTGCCTAGCCTTTGCCCTTCTGTCTTAAACTTGTTACTAAGATAGAAAGTAAGGGTTAGAAAAAAAAGATTTGTCTGAAAACAATCTGGGAATTTTAATGGACTACCAGCTCAGTATAAATCAATAGTATGACTTGTCAACCAACCAAAAATTAATTTAACTCTGAATTGGATTGAGAAATGCATAATTTATAGGAATAAGGAGACCATCTACACTTGGCTCTGGTCAGGTTACATCAAACAATTAACAAACACTTTATTATCTAATCAGACTTGTATGACCTGATGTAGATAGAAGGGAGAACCAGGAGAACAATTTCTATAATTTACCGCAGAGTAAAGAAAAACAATTTGAAAGGTTTGAGCATTTCTAATGGAAATTAGCCCAATGGCCAAACATCCTTCCAGAGGACCAAAGATGAAGCATTCTACCCCTTTCCTGACAGAGAGGAGATGCTTTCGAGATGCATAAGGAGACATACATCTTTGGATGGGACAGAAGAGGTGATTTGTTTTGCTTGACTATGCATATTTGTCCTAAGGCTTTTTATTTCTTTTTTTCCTCCCAAGAATGAGAGAGAAAGAAAAGTTGATTTTTGTTCATTGAAAAATTTCATAAAATAAAATAAGCTTTTGTTGATTGCAAAAATAAAAGAAAAATTTAAATGCATATTCATATCATGAACCAGATATAAACACAAAGGTCAAACATTACCATGCCTTCAAGGACCTTGAACACACTCTAAACATCTGGTGACTCTGTGGTTTGGTTTGCTACCAAGCAAGTGATAAGGCATGCCAAGCTTATCAGTTACTTTATTCTGTTTTCTCCCCTCCCTCCCCTCCCTACTTTTGCCCTCTTTAAGCTACATCCTCCTTTTGCTTCTAGCTCCTACCCTAACTACATCCTCCTTTTCACAGGGCAGGAAGAGGTGTCCAAGACCTCCAAGAGGGAGGGAGTGGTTGGAGACCAAAATACCCATATCTGTGCCACCTTCAGTCTTTTGCCAGCCTCTGGACATACCAATAAGTATTTATAAGACATATACAAATTAGATACAAGATGACCCTGAAGGCATTATCAATTGGAGAAATCAAGAAAGATCTCCTGCAAAAGGTAGCATTTGAACTAATTCTTTTTTTTTTAACCCTTGTCCACTCTCTTATAATCAATACTAAGAAGGCTCCTGAGTGGCTCAGAGATTGAGAGCTGGACCTAGAAACAGGAGGTTCGGGGTCATAGCTGTGTGATCCTGGACAAGTCATTTAACCCCCTTTGCCTACTTACCACTTTTCTGACTTGGAACCAATATGCAGCATTGACTCCAAGATGGAAAGTAAGGGTTTTTAGGAGGGGGAAAAAAAAAAGAATCTATACTAAGCATTGATCCCAAAGCAGAAGAGTGGTAAGGGCTAGGCAATTGGGGTTAAGTGACTCTTGCTTAGGATTACATGGTTAGGAAGGGTCTGAGGCCAGATTTATTTGAACCCAGGACCTCCTGTCCCCAAGCCTGGCTTTCTATTCACTAAATGACTTAGCTGAGCCTTGAACTAATTCTTGAAGGAAACCAAGGAGTCTCTGTATTTTGTTTATCTCTAGGCATTACCTTTTCAAAAATATCAATATTGATAAGGTAGATGGAGAGCAAACAGAAGAGGGTAAACAAAATGGTGAAGGGACTCCAGTTCATGCTACAGAGAGATTGGTTAAAAGAAAAGGGGTTGTATAATCTGGAGAAGAGAAGACTGGGGAGTAGGGAGAGAAGGGAGAGAACGGATGCTTTCCATCAGTTGATAAGACTGTCTTGCAGAAGAATTAGACTTGTACTGTTTGGCCCCAGAGCATAGAATTAGGAATACATAAAAACTGTAAAGAGGCTGATTTTGGCAGGATGTCAGAAAATCAAAAACACTTAAAAGTTAGGACTTGGAAAATGCGGGCAAGGTTAAAGAAAAGATATAAAAATATATCACTTAACCTCAGTTTCCCCATTTGTAAATGGGGGTGTTAGACCAGGAGCCTTCTGAGGCCTCTTCCGGCCCTATATCTCAGGACACAAATGGAATGGGCTTTCTCAGGAGACAGTGCCTCAACCTTCTTTGCTTTTTGGAGCTCTTCAATCAGAACCTGGTTGACCACTTGTAAGAAGTATTAAAGTCAATCAGTCAACAAATGTTAATTAAGCACTTGGACTATGAACCAGACACCTAATGAAATGCTAAGGATATAAAGAAAGGAGAAAAAAAAAGACCAAACAAGAATCTTACTTCCAAGGAGCTCAAGTTTCAGTAGGATAATTGATGGGGGAGACATCATGCAAAAGTGATGTAAATGGGAAATAATCTCAAAGGCAGGGTGCTAGTAGCGAAAGGACAGTAAGGGGGAGATTTCTTGTAGAAGGTGGGACTGAAAGAAGCCAGGGAAGCCACAAGGCAGAGATGGCAGAGATGAGAAGGGAGAATGCAGGGGACAGTGAGTAAAAAGGCACAGGGCTGAGGAGAATGAATTTTAGAGAAACTTGCGTGGAGAAATAGCAGCAGGAGCATAGAGAAAAGCAAAGGGTATGAAGATTGGAAAATGGGAAGGGGCCAGATGGTGAAAGACTTTAAAAAAAAGGCAAGAGGTCTCTCTCTACTCTGAAGTGCTGTGATTCTACAATATTCTCTGTATATTTCTTTTTTTATTGTCATGTGAAACATACTTCAGTATTGGTCATTGTTGTCAGAGCAATCTCATCTATAACCAAAACCCCCCAATAAAACCAAAGATATACTGATGTGGGAGATGACTACAACAGTTCTTTCTCTGGACAGTCTACAGACTTCTTAGGCAAGGACAGGTGTTTGTTAGAATAACAGCTGAACATGGAGTAAGAAACGGAGATGGAGCCTTTGTGCAAAAGTAGCGGGGCGCACAGACTGATTCAAATGTCAGCATCATTTCTTCAGTTATTAAACTCAAGTTGAGTTTATAGGCAGGCACTGAGCTAAACAGAGTTGCAAAGGGCCAAATACCCTCAGCTGACACTGGCCTAAGGCAGAAGGGGTAAGGGCGTGAAGTTGTAGTTAATTTTCAACTGAATTAGTGATCTCAACCCTTGGAGCAGTTTTACCATGTCATTTCCTTTCTAGATTGCCCCCAGCTTCTGGTGCTCATTTACATTGTAGAACCTCTCTCTCCATCCATCCATGTATAAATAACACACACAATACATATATGTACAATGCATATACATACACATATATTCTTAGTATGTATACTCATGTATATAAAATATTGTATAACTTTGCCTATACATAATAAATGTGTATGTGTACATATATACAGGCATATGTATTAATACCATATACATCTATGCATATGTGCTAAGACTAAACATGTATAATATACATAAAATACATACTGACTATATGTGAGTATATACGTATAAGTATTAAGACTACATCTACAAATAATTGTCTCATATGGGTACATGCATTCTCCCTGTGTGAATGTGAGTTCCTTGTGAGCAGGCATTTGCTTCACATTTATCTGTGTATCTCCTCCAATTTGCAGATTTGTCTGGTTGGTGTTTAGTTGTTGATTGATATTCCCTTGTGTTTGTAGTGAAAGAGCTCTGGAATGGGCTAAGTTAGAGACCAGGGTTATATTTCGTCAGTTTCAACAGTAAAGTTCTCTAGAAATCTCAAACCATTCTAAATCTTCTCCTATTTTTCCCTCCTTTTTTTCTAGTCTTTGATGATGAGCCCAATGAGTTCCAAGACTAGAAATATGTGTAGGCTTTTCTCATCTTTAAGTACAAGAACAAGAACAAAAACAAAACAGAACAGAACAAACTACTTGACCCTAACATCCTATTAAACTGTCATATCATAGTTCTCTTTTTTTCCCCCATTGCCTAACTCCTTGAAAGAGCCTCTTATTTCCTCACCACTCACTAACTTCTTATCTTGTGCAATCTGACTTCTGATTGCATCACTCTGGAAACCCTTTCTTAAAGGTAACCAATGATCTTAATGCTAAGGCTTACGTATTTTCCCAGTCCTCATCCCCCTTAACTTGTCTGTAACTTTTGATACTTTTGATCACCTTCTTCTCCCTCCCTCTCTCTCTCTCTCTCTCTCTCTCTCTCTCTCTCTCTCTCTCTCCCTCTCTCTCCCTCCCTCCCTCTCTCTCTCTCCCTCCCTCCCTCTCTCTCCCTCCCTCTCTCTCTCTCTCCCTCTCTCTCTCTCTCTCTCTCTCTCTCTCTCTCTCTCTCTCTCTCTCTCTCTCTCCCCCCTCCCTCCCTCGTCATTTTCTTTGGAGTCTATGACAGGCTTTCCCCTGGTTTTCCTCCAACCAATTTTATTATTTCTCATCAGTCTCCTTTTGATGGATCCCCATTCCATTCTTTAAGTAAGAGTTTCCCCCAAAGGCTCTGTCCAGAGTACCTTCCTCTTTATTCTCTATACTAATCTCTCTTGTTGATATCATTGCTTCCCCTGGGTTTGATCATCTTTATTCACATGACATAAAAATTCATATATCCAGCCTAATATTTCTCTTGAATTCAAGTTTCAAATTGCCAATTATCTGCTTGACAATCCTATTTGAACATCCCATTAGCATTTCAAACTTTGTGCCCAAATCAGAACTCAAGGATTATATCACCTGTGGCTCCTTCTCTATATTTGCCTATTCAACAAATGCCAGTGACTGGCTATCATTTCCTAGATCAAACATAAACTTCTTTATTTGATATTCAAATCCTTTTCACAATCTGAAAAGGGTTGCCCCTCAAGTTTCATATGTTTCATATGACTATTGAAAACGTCAGTTTCTTCCTTACAAAACTTCCTATTTATATCCTTTTAAAATTAATATTTTATTTTTTCCTCAATTACATAAAAGTTTTTTAACCTTTTTTTTTTTAAGTTTGAGTCAAGTTCTCACCCTCCCCCTGGCCTTTCCATCTCCCCCTCCTTGAAGGCAGCAAGCAATTTGATATAGATTTTACATGTGTAAGAGTGTAAAACATCTTTCCATATTATACATTTTGTGAAACAGAACTGGAACAAATGAAAGAAAATGAAGAAATAAAGTGCTATTCATATTCTTTGATAATTTTTATCAATTAAGGAATTGTTCTTAATTTTATAAATTTTAATTGATTCCTTATCTATCTTGGAAATGAGGCACAGTTTAGGGAAAGTACAAAATTTGGAGGGCAAATTTTGACTGGTATCTGTGACCAAAAGAGAGAGAGAATGGTGGGTATTGAGAGCAGATATAATGCATCTTGTTTAATATTCATCTCTATATCTCTATCCTCCACCCAAAAATAGTATGGAATACTTTATCAAATACTTTGCTAAATTCTAGTAAACTATTTCTATAGCATACCTCTGAACAAAGGATTGACAAATTACAGCCTATAGACCCAATCTAGCCTGTTGTCTATTTTTGCACAGTGAGTAAGCTATTTTTTTACATTTTAAAATATAGTAAAACTCTATTTTATTTATTTTTTAAACCCTTACCTTCCATCTTGGAATCAATAGTGTGTATTGGTTCCAAGGCAGAAGAGTGGTAAGAGCTAGGCAATGGGGGTCAAGTGACTTGCCCAGGGTCACACAGCTGGGAAGTGTCTCAGGCCAGATTTGAACCCAGGACTTCCCATCTCTAGGCCTGGCTATCCATCCACTAAGCTACCCAGCTGCCCCCATAAAACTCTATTTTAAAATGTAAGTACCATTTGTTTACTCAAGGGTGATAGGTCTAAACTAGCTTAATAAGCTTGTCAAAAAAAGGAATAAGGTTTTTCTGACATGACCACATTTTTTATGAAGTTGACCTTTGGTAATCATTGCTTCCTTTTCTAGATATTTGTTATTAGACTTTTAGTGACTTCTTCTGAAATTTTCCCAGACCTCTGCAAAGTCAAATTCTCTGACTGTAGTTTGTACTCTGTCTTCTTTTCCCTTTTTTTGAAATTGAGACAATACTTTCTCTTTTCTAGGCCTGTGGTCCTTCTTTCATTCTCCACATCTTTCAAAAACTCTCACTGATGGGGCAGCTGGGTAGCTCAGTGGATTGAGAGCCAAGCCTAGAGATGGGAGGTCCTAGGTTCAAATCTGGCCTCAGACACTTCCCAGCTGTGTGACCCTGGGCAAGTCACTTGACCCCCATTGCCTAGCCCTTACCCCTCTTTTGCTTTGGAGCCAATAAACAATATTGATTCTAAAGCGAAAGATAAGAGTTGGTTTTTTTTTTTTAATGATTTTAGAAGAGACTTGAAGGAAGCCTTGTGGCAAGATGAGACAAGAGAGATGACCAGTGACAAGCTATGGAGTTACATGCATGGAATAACAAGGAGGCCATGCCACTCTGAGGGATGGAGGTACCTCTTGTGCCAAGATATTAATTCTTCTAAATCTTGCTTCCATTATTTTCATTTCCTAAAAATTTCTTCTAGCCCTTTCATTTTTTCCAAAACAATTTTTGTGAGATTCTAATTTTATTGATGAAGTTACTTTGCATTCTTCTTAAAAATAAACAAATAAACTCTTGCTCATTTCTTCCACAAATTCTCCTTGAACTTGTGCTTAAGTTGATTATTCTTTGAGGCTTTGCTTATGGATGTTTAGAAGACCTTTTCTTCTTCTGTGGTTTATTTCTTAGTATCACCTTTTTGTCTCTTTATGGTAAAGGGTTTTGGGGGGGAGGGTGGAGTGGGGTGGTTATTGAGTGTTTGGTTATTCTTATAGCCTTACTTCCTATCTTTTATCTTTGAATTAGAGCCACGCCCTTTGCACTTCTAGATAGGTTTATTTCTTGTCTTGTTTTTTTTTTTTGCTATAGCTTTCTAGGAGGTATTGCATATGATCTTTTTCCAATATCACCAGGATAGCTTACAATGGGGTCCTGCCAACTTTCAGCGTGCTCACTGTGGTCTGATCCAAGATGAAGTTTGAGCTCTGTCCTCCTAGTCTAAGATCTGCAAGTTCCTAACCAGGTTTGGGTCTGAACAACATAATTGTGAGCTTCCTCAGCAGATCACTGCTAGACCCAACCACTGTCAGGCAGCCAGAAATTTTAGTAGTCTCAGAGAAATAGAACTGCAGATGCTCTTTTGATCTAGGCTTCCTACCCTAGTTATTCCATTACAACCTTCAAACTGCTTGTGGGTGGGATCTAAGACTTGTGACTTTTACCAGGTTCAGAGTTTTATAGGTTGCTCCTCACTTAGTACATATCCCAGGGCCCCAGGGTTTCCCTTTGCCTTGGACATTCAACCCTAGGCACCAGTGTCCTCATCAGGATACTTTGGATCTAGGATCCAACAGATCTTTTCTTCTTTTTCCCTGAATAAGGTCAGGACTCTCTGTCCTGTATATGGGGCTTCTTGATCTAGTGCATAGAGCTTAGAGAAGGCTCTTGTGTAGCCTTAGGTTAGACCTCCATCTCCAGCATCTTTACAACTCCTCTTCTCTTTGTGGATTTGGACTGGAAAAATGGTTCACCATGTTTTTGTTTTCTTGGATTTCTCATTCAGAGCATTTTCTAGATCTTTGTGGAGGAGTGGAAGAGAACTAAGCTGTACTGTTTCCTTCTACTCCCCTATTTTGGATGGTCCCTTTTGCTCTAAATCTAAAATCCTATGCATTTCAATGATCCAGGACTATTCTGAGGGACTTCTGAGAAAGAGCACTATCCACATCCAGAGAAAGAACTGTGGGAGTAGAAACAGAAGGAAAAAACAACTGTCTGAGCGATGACATGAGTCGACTGGGGATAGAGACTCTAGTGCAAATATCAATAATATGGAAATGAGTCTTGATCAATGACACATGTAAAACCCAGTAGATTTGTTCTTTGGCTATGAGAGGGGGGGAGGGAGGAGAGGAGAGAAAGAATATGAATCACATAACTATGGAAAAATATTCTAAATTAATTAATTAAATAAAAATTTTCAAATATTAAAAAAAATCCTATGCATTTAAACTCCCTGAATACAGTGTTGTGTTTTTGTCTTTGTATCCCTAGTTTTCAGGACAGAGTAGCTACTTGTTAAATAAACAAGCTCAGAAACAGTAGTGATTTGCTATATTTATAATGCCATATCCCAGGCTAACCAACAAAGCTGAAATTCTATCCTTGCCCTTTGGAAATAAAGGTGTCTCTCATCTGAGTTGCAAGATTGTTTTCTCCAGTTATCTTGATTTAGAATCTTGGACTCATAGGACTTTAGAGCTGAAAAGGACCTTCTCATTCTCATTTTAATTCTACAAAATGCAATTGAACACATAATTTTTAGATGCCAGATGCAAGGCACTAGAGTAGGCATTCATTGGGTTAGGTTAAATATAAGTAATAATAGGTTCATGCCTTCAAGGAGCTTATAATATAATAGAAGAAGTGAGATAAAAATACAACAAAAATAATACAAAGAATGGGTCTGAACAATGTGTTGCAAGAACTTGCTATATGCTGGGCACATAGTAAATGCTATTAAAGTCTTATGGAATGCATATGGAATGAATGCAGGAGAGAGATGGCACAGACTAAGGGGGTGGGGAGCAAAAGACAGGCTATTCTATTTGAACTGACTTCTTAACAGATGGATAAGATTTCAACAGGCAGAGATAAAGAAGGGAAGCATTCCAAGCCTAAGAAACAGGAAGCAAACACAAAGGTATAGTGGTGGGCTAAGAACAGGACATTTGAGGAGATTTTCAGTAGTCTAGTTTGTCTGTACTGAAGAGAAATGTTATGTAGAAAGGTTAAAGCCAGATTGTGGAAGGCCTTGAATGTCAAACTAAAATGTTTGGGTTTTTAAATGTAGGCAGTGAGAACCCACTAACGGTTCCTTCCCTTGCTCCCTCTCTCTTTCCTTCCTTCCTTCCTTCCTTCCTTCCTTCCTTCCTTCCTTCCTTCCTTCCTTCCTTCCTTCCTTCCTTCCTTCCTTCCTTCCTTCCTTCCTTCCTTCCTTCCTTCCTTCCTTCCTTCCTTCCTTCCCTCCTTCCCTCCTTCCCTCCTTCCCTCCCTCCCTCCTTCCCTCCCTCCTTCCCTCCCTCCTTCCTTCCTTCCTTCCTTCCTTCCTTCCTTCCTTCCTTCCTTCCTTCCTTCCTTCCTTCCTTCCTTCCTTCCTTCCTTCCTTCCTTCCTTCCTTCCTTCCTTCCTTCTTTCCTTCCTTCCTTCCTTCCTTCCTTCCTTTCTTCTTCCTTCCTTCCTTCCTTCCTTCCTTCCTTCCTTCCTTCCTTCCTTCCTTCCTTCCTTCCTTCCTTCCTTCCTTCCTTCCTTCCTTCCTTCCTTCTTTCTTTCCTTCTCTTGCACAGTGATAAGATTGGACTAGTGCATTAAAGCATATTAATGAAGTTCAGAAAGGACTGAAGTAGAGAATGAACATAAGGAGAACTGAAGGCTGACAACTAGAATGATAAAAATGAATGATAATGAAGACTTGAATTAGTGATGATGAAAAAATGGGGTCAGAGGTGGAATCAACAGACCTGCACACATTGATAAGGGGCCAGGGTGGTACTTAAAAAGTATGAGAAGCAAAGAAAAGGGGAACTCAATAATGACCAAAGGTTTCCAGCCCAGAAGTTCCTTTTTCTCTCTGCTGATGGCATATGAAATTGTTCCTTCATAGATATATCTCTGGTATGTGACATGACTAAGGATATGAATAACAATGTCCGAGGTTTCCTTTTCATCATTGGCTCTCATTTCATGCTCCCAGCTCTGAAGTGATGCTGCGTCAAGCTAAGATGCCCCTATGATGAGTAGAATAAATGTCTCATATGATTCTCTAGGAACAGACAACAGACAAGGAACTGGAAGTGAAACTCAAAAGTTTAAATAAACTATGTCTACAGTGAGCCTACGTGGCCATTAGTGATTTTAGGTGGTACCATGTTGTTCTATCTCCTCTTCATTTTTGTCTTTCTGTTGTGGCCAGCAGGTAAGTAGATGTTTTAAATGATTCTCCATGAGAAGGGCAACGTGGCTAAGGGTATGGCAAAGGCAGATGGGATGTTCAGTCAGTGTGAATACTGGTTCAAAAGCATTTTAAGTTAACTTGCAGAGAGAGAAGTTTCATACTACCTATTTTCTTTGGATCCTTGCACAGGCATCCTTTAGTTTATCTACAAATATGGGATGCATTAAGAGTGATGACAATCATTTTTAAAGTGTTGTTTCTTTCATTTTCTTTCTTTCATTTTTTTTAGCCTCTTTCCTTTGGAGATATCACAAGGCTTTTACTATGGCAGATTGTTGTGGTAGTTGTTTAATCATTCAGTTATGTCTGACTCTATGTGACTCTATGGACTTTGCCCATGGGATTTCTTGGCAAAGATATTGAAGTTGTTTGCCATTTCCTTCTCCAATGTGTCCCTGTTTTACAGATGAAAAATTGAAGCAAATAGGAGTTAAGTGACTTGTCTAGGGTAACACAATTAATAAGTGGATTTGAATTTAGATTTTCTTGATTCTAAGCCCAGGGTGGTATTCTAGCCACTGCACCACCTAGCTGCCTCTACTATGGTAGATAGCCTCATGACAGGTTGGGTCATATAATCTCTTCAGCAAACTATTTGAAGAATTATTTTTCTGTTACTGGTGTGTTTTTTTTTTTAACATTTACCTTCTTTCTTACAATCAGTTCCAAGACAGAAGAGCAGCAAGGGTTAGGCAATGGGGATTAAGTGACTTTCCCAGGGTCACATAGCTAGGAAATGTCTGAGGTCAAATTTGAACCCAGGTCCTCCTGACTCCAGACCTGGTGCTCTGCCCACTGTGCTACCTACCTGCTCCACACATGTTTTGCTTTAATAACATTTGCCTAACTTTGCTCCCTCCTCTGTCTTAGATGCTTTTTTTTTCTTTTTCAATCTCAATCCACAGAGTCTTCAGAAGATACCCTCACAGCAAAGGTTGGTCAGACTATCCTTCTACCATGTACCTATGTGGTTAAGTCAGAGCCTGTGCATATGTGCTGGGGTAGACAATGCAATCTGCTAAGTTGTGGCCAAGTAGTTCTCAGAACTGATGGACAGAAAGTGACATATAAGAAGGAAAAGAGATACCAGCTAGAAGGTGATCAACGCCGCGGGAATGTGTCTCTCACAATTGAGAATGTGGCAGAAGCTGACAGTGGGGAATATTGCTGTAGGATAGAATTTCCAGGTCCACTTAATGACCAAAAAACGTCCATGAACTTAGTGGTCAAATCAGGTAAGTGCAATTTTTCCTCTTTTATGAAGTTCTTATGGAAATATCCAAAGGAGAGACTTTCTGAGACTCACAGTCTCACGAAACAGCAGAAATAGAAGGAATCTTAGAGGACAAATAATATCCAAACAAGAGGTCATGTAAGTCATCTCTGACAAGTAGTCACCCAGTTGTTCCATGAAGTCTTTCAGTGGAGGCAGTTGTGGTGGGGGGCACCATTTCCTGAAGCGGCTCGTTCCACTTACTAATATTTTTAAGTTAGGAAAAACATTTTCCCCTCTTGTTATTGACCTTAAATGTACTTCTTTTCTAATAAACATCCCTGTCATTATCAACAAGCATTTGTTAAGCTTCTATAAGTGTTAGAAATAAAAATAATCTGCGCCATTATTCTGAACTAAAGATCCAGCTTTAGCTTTCAGAAATTAGAGCTGGAGGTCTCACCATACCCAGTCTGAGGCAAGATCTCATTTAGATGTACAACAGTCTGTTTTATAGGCTTTTGACAGTCAGTTAACATAAGTGATTAGTAAAACCAAATGTACAGTATATGTTATTAAAGTTTAGGAAATAATTTGCTAAGAGAGTTAATAAATTCCAATAAAAGTTTAATATTGGCAGCCCCCATTTGCTCCTGTCCTTCTGGCGATGTAGTAGCAATTAAGTTTCCTGTTTGGACATTAGAAGGATTTACAAAGATCAGGACCTCTGTTAAATGTCTCAAGCTCTAGAATGTATGGTTCATGATCTGTCACAAGCACCATTCATCATTACAGTTCGAAAGTAAAAATAACAGAAAATATGGGAGTGAATCCGATCCAGATCCACTTTTCAGTCATCTCTAATTGATTCTATAAATAATAAACTGACAATCAGACTTAACTTATTATACCGATTCTAGAAGTAAGCTTAAAGATAAACGCAAAGTTACCTCTCTGGGCTATGAACTCTGAGAAACTTGTAGTGAATATAAATCCTTCACAAAAAGAAATACCATCTTGTCTTTGTAATACATTCCTAATTTCTTCTACTGACTTAATGATTATCTGTTATCTTAATCAGGAATCTGGATTCAGTCAAGCTAAACACTTAATATTCCAAAATTGATAACAGAAACTCTTAATTTTATTGGTAACTATAATATTCAAATACTCCATAGTATAACTATTTTTTCTACTACTACGGTTAATATTATATTATTAAAATTGATATACAGAGTTAATTTACGAACTGGGTCTAACTTTCTAAATTATAGTTGCAGTTATCTTCCTAAATGATTATATAATCATTGATATAAAAGTAATAAAGGCAATTTCCTTTTTATAAGTATTCAGCTCCTGCGGGCACTGTCCTAAGCCCTGGAGATATTTGGTGCTTGCCCTCAAGGAGCTTACACTTAATGGGGATGTAGTATGCAGACAACCACACACATATAAAAATATATACATGATTAATGGGACGAACAGTACTAGCAGCATGTGTGGAGTGAAGAAATGAGGAGGAATAAGAAGAGAACCAGGAAAGACAGAGGTGTGCCAGCTTGAACCTGCTCAGAAGAAACAATTGTTGAATTTTTAGCGGGAATATTTATGACTCAGCAAGAAGTAAACCCTACAAATCAGGAATACATTTATTGTTTTGTTGATGTGTAGATTTACGTGATGCAGAAAATGCGAATAATATAGATAAAATTTAAAAAGCATTGATTATACATTTTTCCCTCCATTTCTGAGCCATTTACCAGCCCAACCCTAAAGAAAAGCCTTCTGCTTGCAAAAGGTGGTATTTCTGTTGAGACATCAGCCAAAAATTTCCCTCCAAACTGTCATTTTGCTGAACTGTGGACTTTCATGGTCACTGATGTTCAAGGAGCTAAGGTAGAACGTTCTGTTGGTATCACAGCACTTTATACCCCGGCTAGCATTTGAGACAAAGATGAGCATGGGGATTGCTCCCATGAGATAGGCTAAATATTTTAGTTACATTAAAAAGCAGTAGGATAATAAAGGAACCAACCAGTAGATATTCAGAGAGGAAGAATACCAACAAATTTTCACTAACCAAAAGCTTAATTGCCTTAATTGTGGAGTTTATCCCACAAGTAAGATTCAAAATTTTTTTGGATAGAATTAGAAGCATCTGCTTTAACCTAATCCAAACCAACCCCTATCATCCCATTCATGTCCTGTGCCTACATCTCTGCATCCTTTGATACAAGCATTCTCTTCTCTTTAATGCTCTTTTCTCTAAGGTTTCCTGTCATTGCTCTCTCCTAGTTCTCCTCCAATCTGTCTGCCTGGTGACCCCTAGGGATCTCCCAAGACTGTCCTGAGCATTTCTCTTTTTCTTCTTTAAAAACAAAACCCTCTTACTTTCCTTCTTAGAATCAATATTTTGTATTGGTTCCAAGGCAGAAGAATTGTAAGGGCTAGGCAATGGGAGTTAAGTGACTTGCCCAGGGTTACACAGCTGGGAAGTGTCTGAGGTCAGATTTGAACTCATAACCTTTTATTTCTAGGCCTGATTTTCCATTTCCTGAGCCACCTGTCTTCCACTTCTCTCTCAAGACTATTTTGTTTGCTGATCTAATCAACTCTCCTGGATTCAATTATCTCTATACCGATGATTTTAAAATCTTGCTTCTAATTCTTTGCCTCAACAAAAGAGCGCTGCTGTAAATATTTTTACATGTGGATTCTTTTCTACCTTCTTTGGGTATAGGTCTAGTATTATATCTCTGGGTTCAAAGCCACCATCGTCTAGTATCTTTGGAAACATGGTTCTGAATTGCTTTTCCAGTTTACAGTTCCATCAATAGTGTATCAGTATGCCCATGTTCCTTTAGCTCTTCCAATATTTGTCATTTCCCTTTTCTTGTCAGTTTTGCCAATCTAGTGGGCAAGAGTGTGAGCCTCAGGGTTGCTTTTATCTATATTTCCCTACTTATTCAGGATTTGGAGAAGTTTTTCATGTGATTATTAGTAACTTTAATTTCTTCCTTACAAAACTTTCTATTCATATCTTTTAAAAATTTATATTTTATTTTTCCCCTCAATTACATAATTTTTTAAACTTTCCTTTTTTAAAAGTTTGAACCAACTTCTCTCCTCCCTTCATCCTTTTCCTCTCCTCACCCTGAGATGGCAAGCCATCTGAGATAGATTTTACATGTGTAATAGAATAAAACATCCATATTAGCATTTTTTAAAACCCTTATCTTCTGTCTTGGAATTAATACTGTGTATTGGTTCCAAAGCAGAAGAGTGGTAAGGGCTAGGCACAGTAGGGGTCAAGTGACTTGCCCAGGGTCACCCAGCTGGGAAGTGCCTGAGTCCAAATTTGAACCCAGGACCTCCCATCTCTAGGCCTGGCTCTCAATCCACTGAGCTACCCAGATTGCCACCCCCCCCCCCCCAATTAGGCATTTTGTGAAAGAG
Source organism: Monodelphis domestica (assembly GCF_027887165.1). NCBI lineage: Eukaryota > Metazoa > Chordata > Mammalia > Didelphimorphia > Didelphidae > Monodelphis > Monodelphis domestica. Next base: position 358,799,909 of record NC_077227.1, on the reverse strand, counting down.
AATTGAACAAACAAACAAAAATAAAAGTGCTAGTCATATCCTTTGATGATTTTCATCAATTAGAGATGGCTCTTAATCTTATAAATCTGAATCAGTTCTTTATCTGTCCTGGAAATCAGGCACAGTTTAGGGAAAGTACAAAGCTTCAGGGAGAAAGTTTTGCCTGGTGTCTGTGGTCAGAATTTTTCCTATGGAAAAGAGAGAAGATGGTGGGTATTGAGTGCAGATAAAATGCATCTTGCCATGAACCTGAGGTGAGAACCAAGGTAGTATTTGATCTGGGAAGGGGTTGACCTAGTAGCAGGAATGAATCCAAGTGAGTTTCCTCACATTTCCAATTCTAGAAGGAATACTTCTGGTAACACTTCAAGTAACAGTTCCTTATTAATGAAGCAAAGAATTTTCCTTTCTATTTTGAAGGGGTGCGGGAGTGAGGAAGAATGAAGGAGGAGTAATGACTTGGAAAGAATTTTCACTAAGATGTGCTATTCCATAGGATCTTAGGATTTAAAGAAAGAAGCAGGGGCAGCTGGGTGGCTCAGTGGATTGAGAGTCAGGCTCAGAGACAGGAGGTGCTGGGTTCAAATCTGACCTCAGACACATCCCAGCTGTGTGACCCTGGACAAGTCACTTAATTGCCTTACCATTCTTCTACCTTGGAATCAATACATGATATTGATTCTAAGAAGGAAGGTAAGGGTTAAAAAAAAAGTATGTCAAGCATCTTTTCTGTAAAAGCCAGAGAACCAGCTAAACACTCACTAATACACCCCTGGTAGTAAGTGGCAAACCCATGATTTAAATCCATCTGACTTCAGATCCTGTACCCTATTGCACCATACTTTTTTTCCTTAGAAATCATTTAGTGAAACCTCCAGAGGTCTAGGGAACAAACACATTGGGTTACATGTACTGGATGTTTGACATTTTTAGAGTATTCTAGTTTACTGTGGAGCAGCAGTCACATCTAGCAAGGTACATCTTCTTTAGAGAATGTCAGAGCTGGAAGAGACCTTACATATCATTCAGTCTTCCCACTTCCTTTTAGAAATAAAGAAACTAGAGGCTAGCCACTGTTTATGTGATTTTATAGTTAATGGCTGAGTTAGAACTAAGATTTTAGGATCTTAGGATTTCAGAGTTGGAAGGCACCTTAGGGGGGCATTTATGTTATAACTATGCAAGGAACAGTGACTACATGGTCTACCTGTACATAAGACCGCTTGCATACTAGGGTTACTAAGTTGTACAGGGAAAAGAAGTCTAGTAGTATCTTCCCAGATATGCCTGTGATTCTATCTTTCATGGGACACAGTTTCAATTAAGGGAAGAAGAACTGGAACTATGATCTCTCTGTTATAGGAAAGGGAAAAAGCTTTTATCTAGAGTTTACTATGTTTATAGGAAATTTCTTGGTGAAATTCTTTCTAGAAATGTTAATATGTTGCATGTAGGCAGCTAGGTGGTGTAGTGTGACTAGAGTCAGGAAGACCCTTCTTCTGGAGTTCAAATCTGGTCTCAGGCACTTATTAGCTGTGTGACCCTGGGCTAATCACATCACCCTGTTTGCATCAGTTTCCCCATCTGTAAAATGAGCTGGAGAAGGAACCTTTCTAGTATCTTTGACCAGGAAACTCCAAAAGAGACCATGAAGCATCCTATATGATTGAACAACAACAACAAATATTCCTTTGAGCTCTAAATTCTATTTTCCTATAATCCTATGTGAATCATTTGTGGCATTTCAGGGCTCTATATAATTGCTTTAGGTCTCATGGTACAAAGAGGAAAGTGCTAAATCTGGAGTCAGGGGATTTTAGCTTTGAATCCCAGGTCTTCCATTCACTATTTCTATGAAGGTGGGAAAGCCATTGAACCTTTAGGCCTCAGTTTCCTCATCCATAAAATGGATGAGCTCCAAGGTCCTTTTCAACTTAAAGTTAATGAATCCAGAGGACACACTTTGATGGATGACATGTGTAACTTTGGAAGAGGAGGCAAATTTTGACAAGGTTTTGTTTGAGGCAACATGAGAGGGAAAAGCAGCCTTTAAAGCAGTAAAACCTTTGGTAAAGAAAAATAAACACTAATAGAGAAGTAAAAATTGGTTATAAAGATGTCAATTTTAGTATTGGCTTCTTCCCTCCAGAGTGAAAAATACTTTTTGAGATTCTTGTTGACAACAATACAATCATGTGTTTTTCCTACTTTAAATTCCTTTTACAATAACAAGATAACTGAAGTTTGTTTAGATTTGAGATAAGCCTAAGATAACCCCCCTCCTGGCTGTAGGGAAAAACTGTCCCATTCTGTGGAGGTTTAGGCCCACACTGGATTAAAAGCATGCTTTGCGAAATCTTTTTAAATGCATTTAAAGCAGGATCTTAAAGCACTCTATAAACATTAGAGACCTTTGAGCTTTTCTGGAGGAGACCCAAGGAGTGTTTGAGCCTAAGATTCTAGGCCAGAAAAATCAGAACAAGTCTTCATTTCCTCACTGGTCATTGCTTATTTCTTAACTTCAACATAGTTTGTGCTGTTGTCTTAAAGATCTAGCAAGACAGGGAGAAAGATTTCCTGAAGAACTGGGTTTTGAATTGAGTTTTTAAATGAAGTAACAGTTAACTGTCAGATTAAACCATATCGATCCAACAGGCATTTCTTAAATGCCAACTCTATGCCAGGTACTGCAGTAGGTGCTGGAATACAAAAAAGATATTAAACAGTCCTGGTCTCAAGAAACCTACATTCTGTTGTGGGGGGAAGGAAGGAGGGACACTTACACATATAAGTACATACCAAAAATATAGAATGATTTCTGGATGTGGGCACAAGTCAAATGTTTATTAGCAGTAAAAGGGAGATTCCAGGGGGCACAATGTAAGGATAAGGAAGAATGGAATAGGGATATAGGAAGGAGAAGACTTTCATGAATGAGTACCAGGAAGCAGGTGATGAGGAAAGGGATCTTTGTTTTAGGCAATCTACAACTCAGAATGGAGCAATTTTTAGTATTGCTAAATACTAGGCAATGAGGTCTTTGTGCCTTTCACAATTAGTAACAAAAGTAATGTTGGTTTGATTATCAGTTACTGAGAAGGTAGTGTGTATGTGTGAGGAGTTAGGTCAGATGTCCGTTCTCTAGTCCTTTTTAGAGATGGAGGGGACCTCTGAAGCCAATCTACTCCCAATAATTTCTCTCTACAGATGAGGAAATGAAAATTCAGAAAAGATCTATCACTCACCCAATGACATAGGTCGTTACTGTTGAATCATTTTCAGTTGTTTCATACTCTTCATGCCCCTGTTTTAGGGTTTTCTTGGCAAAGATATATGATGTAGCTTTACCATTTCCCTCTCCAACTAATTTTACAGATGAGGAAATTAAGGCAAACAGGGTTCAGTGACTTGCCTAGGGTCACACATGTAGGAAGTGTCTGAGATCTGCTTTAAACCCATAGATAAGTCTTCCTGATTCCAAACCCAGTGCTCTTTCACTGCTCCAACTAGTTGCCTGAAATGTTGTGGGTAGTAATTAACAAAGTTAAAATTCAAATCCAGGTCCTTTGATTCTAAATCTTCCCTTCCCTTCCTTCCTTCCTTCCTTCCTTCCTTCCTTCCTTCCTTCCTTCCTTCCTTCCTTCCTTCCTTCCTTCCTTCCTTCCTTCCTTCCTTCCTTCCTTCCTTCCTTCCTTCCTTCCTTCCTTCCTTTCTTCCTTCCTTCCTTCCTTTCTTTCTTTCTTTCTTTCTTTCTTTCTTTCTTTCTCTTTCTCCCTTTCTCCCTTTCTCCCTTTCTCCCTTTCTCCCTTTCTCCCTTTCTCCCTTTCTCCCTTTCTCCCTTTCTCCCTTTCTCCCTTTCTCCCTTTCTCCCTTTCTCCCTTTCTCCCTTTCTCCCTTTCTCCCTTTCTCTCTTTCTCCCTTTCTCTCTTTCTCTCTTTCTCTCTTTCTCTCTTTCTTTCTTTCTCTCTTTCTTTCTTTCTTTCTTTCTTTCTTTCTTTCTTTCTTTCTTTCTTTCTTTCTTTCTTTCTTTCTTTCTTTCTTTCTTTCTTTCTTTCTTTCTTTCTTTCTTTCTTTCTTTCTTTCTTTCTTTCTTTCTTTCTTTCTTTCTTTTCTTTCTTTCTTTCTTCCTTTCTTCCTTTCTTTCTTCCTTTCTTTCTTTCTTTCCCTCCTTCTCTCCCTCTCTCTCTCTCCATTCCTTTCTTTTAACATAGTGATACAACTTTAAAAACATTATTTATTTAAGAATATTTTTTCATGGTCACATGATTCATATTATCTCCCTTTCCTCTTCTGTTCCCCCTCCTGGAGCTGACAAGCAATTCCATAGTGATACAATTTTAGCAATTACTTCCTGACATTTTGCAATCCATTTTCTTTTCTCCCACACCTCCTACTTCCCCAAGATGGAAGGTAATATGAGAGATTGTACATTTTTTTTCTACTCCTCTTTCTTCCCTTTTGTCCTATCTCTCTAATTCTAGGAATAAGACTAGTTATAGAGAGGTGAGACTTGTTCAACATTCTTACTCTGAGCCAGATCATTTCTGCTCCAGGATGGGCCATTTTTACATAAGTATTTGTGACTTTTCCTGCTTTATTCATATTAAGAAAGTGACTACCATTAAATACTCAAATTAATTTTGGTGTCTTTCTAATTGAGAAAGTACAGCTTGAAACAATATTTTTTTCTTCCTGGGGCTCAATTTCTTTCTCTATAAAATTGGGGGAGGACTAGGTTAAGTTCTCTCCTAGCTTTGTCATTCTATGGACATAGTATTTTACTTGGGATGTTTATACTTTTTATTGTAGATTTACTGTGCTATCAAGTTTCCTCTAGATAGAAACTGACCACATCAATATTTACTCTGAGGAACTTGCTCTGAATTTGCCCTCTAAGAACATATCTGCATTTCTCAGGAATAGAGTGATAACTTTTTTTCTGGAGAAAAATGGTGGTCATCTAAAGGTAAAATTTGCAAGGATGAAGCAAGTTGCATTTGCTTTCATGAGATGGAGTGAAATGTACCTGTCTGCTTGGCTTAATTTTATTAAGTCCATGTCAATCAGTCAATGAATTAAGTGCCTATATACTAGGTACTATGGACTTAGCAATGGAAAGAAGCATACAGTCTAATGGGGGATACAACATTTAAGAAACTATGATTATATACAGGATAACTTGCACAAATTTTCAGATGTAAAGCACTAAAATTAAGGAAGCTAAGATAAGGCTTCCTATAGAATGTAGAATTTTAGCTGGAATTTGACATAATCCAGGAAAGTCAGGAGGTTAGAAATGAGGAAGGAAAACATTCCACACAGGGCAGACAGCCAGTGAAAATACTGGAAGTTCAGGAGATTGGAGTGTTTTGTTTGAAGAACAGCAAGGAGGTCAGTGTCACTGGATTCAAGGAGATAGCAGACATTAGAAGATTGGAAAGGCAGAGGTGGGAGGAGCAGGATGTGAAGGACTTTGAGCACCAAACTGAGGATTTTATATTTGATCCTGAAACTACTGGAGTTTATAAGGTTCCAACTAAAATCCCCTTTCTATGGGAAGTCTTCCACAACTCCTCTTAATTTTAGAGCCTTCCCTCTGTTACGTTGTGGAGGAGAGATGGGGAAAAATCTGCAGCAAATGCTGGAGAAGCAGGGACCGCAAAAACTGTCAATCAAGATGGACATTCTATTTGGAAGGAAGACTGGGGAAAGACAGTTGGAAAAGAAGAGGCAAACTGAAAAAACTTTGTCTTTGCTCTTGAGAAAGAAAGGAGGAAGGACAGAAAGTCCTGCTCTCTGGTTTCTCCCTCCAATACTCCAGTGACTGATTCTTCAAACCTGTTGGCCATCTCCCCAAATCTGAACTCTATTCTACCATCCTCCAATTTAGGAATTGTTTTAGGATTAGGGAAACCCCAAACCCTCTCTCCCTTCAACTTCTTTGCCTTTCCCTTCTCCTAAATAAACCCCCTTACTTAAACTTAGAAAAGAGAGAGAGTGATTTGTCTGATATACCAAGATACGCACTCTGAGCTGAATTCAGTGATACCAGCAGAAGAATCAACTGAGGGAGGAAGGGAGGAAAGACAGGGAGGGAGGAGGGGAGGAAAGAGGGAGAAGGGAGGAGATTGGCAGATCTGATCTTGAAATTATCATCTTCCTCTTAAAATAATCCCCTAGTACACCTCTGTATATATATATATATATATATATATATATATATATATAGTTTGCTTTGTATACATTTGTTTGCAAGTTGTCTCCTCGTGGATTGCAAACTCCTTGAGGGCAGGGACTACTTTTTTTTGCCTCTTTTGGTATCTCCAGTATTTTAATACCGTATTTGACACATAGTAGGCCCTTAATAAATGTTGACTGATTGATTGATTGGAGAAGGATTATGACATTGTCCGACCTATACTTTGGGAAGATTATTTTGACAGCTGAGTGGAGGATGGATTGGAGTGAGGAGAGGTAAGGAAGATAGACCAACATGCAGGCTATTGCTATAATCTAGCATTAGGTAAACAGGGCCTTCAATAGGTTGGTGGCCATGTCAGAGGAGAAGGGGTTATAATTGATATGTTATGAAGATAAAACTAAGAGACGTTGGCAACATATTAGATATGGAGAAGTGAGAGTAAAGAGCCAAGGATACTGTGACAGTGCCTATATTGTTATATTAAAATATTAATAATAAAAACACAAAAAATATTAGTTATTATATAAACACAAAAATAGTCAGTAGAAACATTTTTTGCAATTGCTTGATGCATTATGATAAAAACAAAAACCCACAGATATTTTTCACTAATAAAAGAAGCTTGAAGAATTTTGGTTTTGAGACTAGAAGTCTTAATGCTTAATTATAGATGATCTTGGTCAAGATACTTTACCTGTTTAGCCCCTCTTTCTTTTCTAAAATGAGGATAGGATAGGAAGGAGACCCAGAAGTGCCCAATTGATAGAAAATCAGAAAGTCAAGTTTTGTCTCAGACTCATACTCCTTGTATAACAGCAAGCAAATCGTTTAACTTTTGTGTGCTTCAGGAAGCTCTTTAGGATTTGTCTTCTAAATTATAGATGGGCAGGTGGAGGCACTTCCTATACTGCTTGATGAAATCACAGATTATTCTCATGTTTTTAGCTATTTTAACTTATTTTACTATTCTTTCTTTTCAGTAGAGACAACCACCTTCAGACTTCAAACACAACAGACTTCAAGAACTGCCCAGTCTAACACCCCAATGGTAAGAGCTTGTTCTCACTTGTGATCTGATGTTGATGATTATTAATAAATGCTTATTGACTGCCTGACTGAACTCATCTAGGCTTCAAAGGTAGAATGAGCTGCCTCAGGAGGTAATGAGATCCCTCTACTTTGGAGTCAAGTTTAAGAAAAGGCTGGATTCAGGTGTGTTACTAGAAGAGATGTCTATTCAGGTGGGGAGGCTGGCCTCTATGAGACCTTCTGACCCTGAGTAAAGCTGATTCCATGAGACCAGGAGAAAGTTGAAGCCCTCTCAGGCCACCTCTTTCCATTCTGGAGTGTAGCAGTATTTGGACTCCCTGGTCCCATACAACTTTGGCAGGACTAAGGTCTGACTTATCTGGTCTGCTCTTTAACTTTTCTCTTCTGAAAACTGAATAATTATGGAGTAAGCTGCTATTTTGGTGGCACAGGTTACAGATATTTAAGTAAGTTATTTATTCAAATAAGAAGCAAAGGGATAAACAATGTCACTCTCTAAATAGCAATATTTTAAAACCTGTTGTCCATTTCCCCCCAGCTGTATTTCACTGTTAGGGGAAGGACAAAGTATAGAGGAAGTTAGGTGGTTCAGTGGATAGAACACAGGGCTGGAATCAGAAATCTGGACTAGCTATTTGACCCTGGATAAGTCATTTAACCTCTGCCTGCCTCAGTTTTCTCAACTATAAATAACCCTATTCTTCATAATATTGTTGTGATAATCAAATGCAATGTCTGTAAAGTGACTTTATAATATTGCCTGGTACATAGTAGGCTCATAATAAATGCTAGTTCTCTTCCCTTTTTCCCTTCCTCCAGCCTCCTCCTTTGGAAAATGAGGGAATTGACACTGAGACCTAGAAAGGGGGAGTGATTTGCAAAAGACAAAGTGGGCAGAAAATCAGTTCTAATACAGGAAATTAGGGAATTCATGATAAAGGAAGCAAGTATTTCAGCTGGACCTTCAAGGAGAAAATTGTCAATAGATAGAAATGGGAGGCAACAGGAATGAAGGAAAGAGCAAAGGTACAAATGCATGAAGGCAGGAAAAGTCAGGACAGGCTTGCCAAACACTTCTGTTTTGATGGAGTATAGCATCTACAAGTAATACTAAAAATGGGGCTAGAAAGTAGTTTGGATCTTGAATGCAAGTCAAGTGTCAGGCTGATTTGTTTGTGCTTTACCCATTAGGCAATGAGAAGTTTGGGGGTGAGAGGAGATATGGTCAGAAGCATTAGGATAATTATTTTGGCATCGGTGCAAAGGATGGATTGCAGAGATGAGAGACTAGAGATGGGGAGATCATTTTAGGAGTCTAGAATTATAGCTTAAGGAGAGGTTATGAGGGTATGAATTAAAGTGGAAATGGGAAAGTGGGATAAGTGTGAGAGATTTTGGAGATAGATGCAAAAGAACTTTAAGTAGGATTAGATATGAAGGGAGGAAGAGAGAAGAATCCAGCCTGACTGAGGGGATTGTGAGGATCCAATGAGATAATATTTGTAAAATGCATTGCATACCCCAAGTAATGGGAGAATGTTGGTTCCATCAGCAAAATGGAGAAGGGCAGGTTTTGGGTGGAAGAAGAAAAATTCAGCTATGAACACTATAGAGTTTGAGCTTACCTTCCATCTTAGACTCAATCCCAAGTATTGGTTCCAAGGCAGAAGAACAGTAAGAACTAGGCAATTGGGGCTTAAGTAACTTGGCCAAGGTTGGTCACACACACATCTAGGAAGTGTTTGGTCACATTTGAATCCAGGTCAGGCTGTCAATCCACTGAATCACCTAGCTCCCCCTCTCATGCGTTTTTTTCCCCCCTCACTGATTTTATTATTTTAATCATAGAAGTGAGTCTGCTTTCCTTCTCTACATCTGTCTCTGAGCAGCCACCTAGCTGTCCCAATGAGTGTGAGGTACTAATGAAACAATGAGATGAACTCTTTCAGCAGATAGTTTGAAATACAGACTAGAGCTCATGGGAGAGGTCACAGCTGTGGAAATTGCAGAGTAACCGCATAGAAGTGACCATGAGAGTCACAGGAGGGAATAAAAATGTCAAAGGAGAGAATGTAGTGTCAAAAGGAGAAAGGGCAGAGGGCTAAGAACAAGACCTTTATGGAGGAGAAGGATAGCCAGAGGGAGGGATTCCCAATGTTAGGGAATAGGAGGAGGAAAAAAGCTAGAAAAGGAGTCTAGGCATGCTCAAAGGACTAAAGAGAGCTAGGAAACAGTGGTTGTGTGGAAGTCAGAAGAAAAGTGAACCTGGCAAATCACTGAACCCTCTTTGTTTCTGTTCCTTATCTGTAAAAATGAGCTGGACAAGGAAATAGCAAATCACTCCAGTATCTTTTGCAAGAAAACTCCAAATGAGGGCATGAAGAATCAACAACACCTTTATAAATAGTTTAATTTACTTTTCAGAGATTGGACTATTTAAGATCTCTAACTGATCTCCAGATAGTTTGAGTATTTTATATTTTTGAAAGTATTGCTGAAGAGCAGCTGGGTAGTTCTGTGGAGTGAGAGCCAGGCCTAGAGATGAGAAGTCTTAGATTCAAATTTGGCCTCACACACTTCCTAGCTTAACTCCCATTGCCTGGCCCTTACAGCTCTTTTCTGCCTTGGAACTACTACATAGTATTGATTCTAAGGCAGAAGATAAGGGTTTAAAAAATAAAAAAAAAGTACTCTATTTCATTTGTGTTTTCAGTTTTGTTGTATAAGAATATACACTATGTTCTGATTATTTTTTATTTCTTTTTTTTGTGATTTCACTTTGTTCATTTTCTATTTTATTGACTTGATTTCTACCCTTTTCTTTTTAATAAAATTAGCTAAAGGTTTGTCAATTTTGTTCCCCCCCCAAAAAGCTTTTAGTTTTATTTATCATTTCTTTGTGTTTTTTAATTTCAGTGTATCTATTAATACTCTAATTTTTAATACTTCCTCTTTTGCGCTTATTTTAGATTTATTTGTTGACTTTCTAATTTACAAAATGCCAATCAGTTCATTAATCCTCCCCCCTCCCTCAATTTTGTTTATGTTTGCTTCTAGGAATATACTTTTTTCTCTGAGACTGGCTTTACCCACATCACAGAATTTTTGGTATGTTGTTTCATCATCATAATTTTCTTTCACATAATTATCACATCTATGGCTTGTCTTTGACCCATTTATTATTTAGGATTACATAAGTCTCTATTTATGTCTGTGTCTTTTGTTTGAACCTATGACTATTTTTCATTGTTTTGTGGTCTATGAAGGACGTAATTACTATTTCTACCTTTTTACATTTCTTTGAAATATTTCTGTATCCTAACACATGGTCAATTTTTGTAAAAGTTCCACATAGTGCTAAGAAATACATATATTCTTTTGTGATTCTATGTAGAAGAGGTCATCAGTCTTTTAGTTCCAGTTTCTCTAGTAGTTTGTTTAGTTTCATATTCTCCATTTTACGTAATCTTCTATTAGACTTATCCAAAACTGAGAGATGGATATTGACATTTCATGTCCCTATTCTGTTATTGCCTATATATTCTTAAAGCTCAGTTAGTGTTTCCCTTATGAACTTTGATCCTGTGGCATTTGGAACATATGTTTATTATTGATATTTGTTTATGGTTCCTTTCAGCATGATAAAGTTTCATTGTTTAACTCTATTTTTTGAAAGTTTGTTTTTACTTTGTCAGCATGATTGCAAATCCCGATTTTTTTGGATTCACTTAATAGATAATACATTTTGCCATATGGCTTCAGGTTTATTTTGAGTACTTCTTGATTTTTAAATATATTTCTTACCAGCAATAGATTATAGGGTTTTGCTTTGTTATCCAATTTATCACTTTTTTTTTCATTTTATGGAATTTAAAAAACCATTCACATTTAAAATTGCATTTTAGGTTTACTTCCCCCCCCATTTGTCTCTAATAATGTTTTTTTTTCAGATTATGATTTTTTTTTGCATTCTTCTTCTGCTTCTGTAATCAAAGTACTGTCTCATCACTTACTCTTAAAGTTCAATCTTTTTTTTTTTAAGGTGACTATATTCCTGCTAGCTCTCTTTCTCTCATCCTTTACCTGTTCTCTCATTGTTTCCTCTTTTCCTTTGGAGTTTTGTTTATTATCTCCTTTTTATTTCATGCAATGATCTAGTTAATTAATTCTTAGATTCAGCCTTCCTTGCCTCCCTTTCTCTTCTAAAGTCTATTCATTACTTTTTAAAAACTTCATTTTTTTTGTCCCCTTTCTAGAGAGGATTTCTCTTCTCAACTATTATCCACCCTCTTCTTTTGATTACTTTAGATCTTCATATTTTGGTTTATGGTCTCTATACTTATTTATTTAATTTTTTTAACCCTTACCTTCTGTCTTGGAGTCAATGTATTGGCTCCAAGGCAGAAGAGTGGTAAGGGTTGGGCAATGGGGGTTGAATGATTGCCCAGGGGCCCACAGTTGGGAAGTGTCTGAGGCCAGATTTGAACCTAGAACCTCCCATCTCTAGGCCTGGCTCTCAATCCACTGAGCTACCCAGCTGTCCCCTCTATGCTTATTTTTAATCCCTTTCTATTACCTACTTTTCTCATTGAATCAAAACTTCTAAGGTATCCATTCTAGTTTCTCCCCTCTAAATAGTTTTTGTCAATGCTTTAGAGAGTTTGCCTCTTATCTCTCTCTTTTCTATTGTGTTTCACTCCCCCAAAAATGCCAATTCCTTTAAGTGATAGAGAGGACACTGCCTCATGGAAACTTCTTTATCCTCTGATTATGTTGTCTACCTCTGATCTACTATACTCATCCTCTGTTCACCTTATTTGCCTCAAAATCTCTTCCTTGAATCCATGCCCTTCTACTCTACCAGGTACCAGTTGCTCCCAGTAGCTCTAACTGTTTACCTCAAAAGGCAGGAAAGTGGTCTTTTCTCTTCTTACAGATAATACTCAGAACACAGTCCCTATCTCTCCTCACAGAATATATCTCTTCTCCTATAGGAGATTCATTAGTGGAAGCTCTTCCCAGTAGCAAAACAGGGTCTTCCCTTTTCTTCTTCCTTTTCAATATCCCACCCCGCAACTTCCTACCCTCTTACCTCTTCTCTTTCTGAGAATGAGGGGAAGGTGACTCCTGTATAATCCTATACAGGAGTCACCTTCCCTTCTTTGCTAGATAGCCTTCAACTTAACCAGGGTTATTTCATATCCTCCCTTCTATCCCCGTCCTTCCTCCCCTCTGCCCTTCTTATTACCCTCCCATTTTGTAATTTAGTCTGTCTTCCCACCCTTCTAACCCCACCCTGCCAAAAAACCCCTACATTACTTTCTTCCTAGGAGAGAGGGAGGGGTGCTTTGAGAAGTGTTTTCCATAATGCTCCAGGCCCTCCAAACCACCATTATTTTTACTTGACTTTCATTTTCATCCCTATCTTCATGCTCATATTTAGAAAAAAAAGTCCTTACAGATCTTTCTGCTAATCTTTGTTGTTGCTCTATGTGGCAGCTGCATTCATTCATCCCACCTGCATCTCTGTTGTTTGGAGTGTCCAAGAAACAAATAAACCCTTTGGATTTGTTTTTATTTCTAAAAATGTTTCAAATGCCTCTTTATTATTGAATATCCAGTCTTTTTTCATTTATAGCTAAACTTGGATTTGCAATGTAGGTTACCCTTGACTGCACCATTAGCTCCATTATTCTTCAGAACATTTTATCCCATTCTCTTCTGAATTGTCTAGTGGGTGCAAAATATCCTTATGTTACTTGAATTTCCTTTCATTTGTATTTTAAGGTCTTTCTTCTGATAGCTGGCAGAATTTGTTATTTCTGAATTAAATTTTTAGATTTATCTACTTAAAGTTTGAAGCCTCAGGTTTTTTTTTTCCTCTTCTGGCTACATGTTGACTTAGTTTTAAAATGTAATGTTATCAATATTTTATTGTATTTTTATTTATTAATTATTATTGGTTAAATATTTTCAATTAAATTTTTATTTAGTTCTCACATTCAGGAGTATTGTGGGCTGCATGTGGCTTAGGCTTAGGCAAAATGTTTACTATCTTTGGAGCTAGACCATGGAAATAGCTGAAGTTGTTTTATCTTTGGTGCATAATGCCTGTTTTGAAGAGGTTTTAGAGATCCCAAGGATCAGAATAAATGTCTAATTCTTTCTCTTCTTGGTCATCTGACCTAGAAATCTTCTTTAATTGTTGAGACAAAATGTGTTTATGTACAGCTGATTGTAAATCCTATTCAAGTTAATTGGTATCCCTGTTTCTTTGAGCTTATATAGGTTTTATTATAATAATCATAGAATCTGGTACAAGGTCCTTCAGAATTTATCAAGACTAACCTCTAACTCAACAGCAGGTCTCTTTCCTATTGCCTCTAAAAAAGTAGTCATCACTTTTTGTTTGAAAATCCCTCCAAATAGGTATGGACCTCCTGTAGGACCTTCAGGATCAAGAGTCATAGTTCTCGAGGCCTGCAAAGTGTAAAGGAGAGCAGCTATTCTTTTTCCAAGACCCCACAATAGTGCATTCTATCACCTTCCTAGGCCTGGAATATCTATCAATCAATCAACATTTATTTTAAGTCCCTACCACATTCCAGGCACTGTGCTAAGAGCTGAAGAATCAAAATAAGCAAAAGATGATTCTTGCTCTTAAGAACCTAACAATGTGGAGGAGTCAGTCATCTTTTTATTACCTCTGTATCAAAAAGGAATCCCTCTCCTTCTTGGTTGGTTTGGGGATTGTCTAGGGCCAGCGGGGACAAACTAAATGGCTTTATTGGGTTCTTTGACCCTATAAGAGACAATAATAATAATACCACCATCATCACCAGAAATAATCAGTATAGGGTTCCAGGTATAAACAAATCATGAAAATATTAAAGATGCATTTAATAGCTGACTCTAATGAGCAAAGTGCTCATGTACCAGACTTATGGATATATTTCTAATATTTCACATGATTGATCCAGATCCTTGAACTGAATTGGAGCTCAAATCTTGTGGTATTCAAACTCCTCCTCACACTGGCAGACTGGCCAGCAATTTCTACATTTTCTTTGTAATGTCAATGGAACTCAGTTAGCATCTGTATGAGATAGGGCCAGTGTGCAGAAGGTGAAATGAACTTCTGGTCAGGGTGTTGGCTACTCCACTATCTTAGGATCCCACTCTTTTATCTTGTCATTGATTAGGGATACGATGCTAATTTTTCTGCCTGGTCACATTTTTGAGTTACTATCCCAAATGCCCCATTCCTAAAAACCTCAATAAAATCCAGTCTGTCTGTCTGTCTGTCTGTCTGTCTGTCTTGGGGGCTCTACACCATCAGAGCGAGACAGCACAGGCTTGACATTATGCTGAAGAATCTTGTGTCTCTGTGTCTCTTTTCCCTCTCTGTGTCTTCCCCACCTTAAGCTTTAAACCCTTCCACACAAATTTCCTCAGTCCCCAGCTTCCCTTTAAGGTGGTCAACCCAAGCAAGAATATTTTGTAGCTGCTGGTCAGCTACAATCAGCATTTGTATGACTCTTTAGAATGTCCTTCTGATCAATGCATCGATCAATTATGATTCTAAAGGAGTATGGTGAGTGTTGATTTTCTTGGGTCCCTCCAGAATTCCAGTGTAAATTATGAACTACTGAGCTGTCATGAGGCAGTCGAGGTAGCTTGTTACTATTATTGCTTGTTCTAACTTAAAATTCTGTTTCCACAGGAAATAACGAGACCAGTTACTAAGTTACCAAAGACTGAAGACATCAGAAGAATTGGAATATATAGTGGTGTTAGCATCATTTTGTTACTAGTCTTATTTCTTGCCATTGTTGTCTTAATTCTCAAAAGTAAGTTATTTTGAGAAACACTTCTCATTTTTCATGAGGGTCTTTTAAAAATTTAATTCATTTTCTTTTTTAAAATTATATTTTATTTTATTTTCAGATCCCTATTTTTTCATTCCACCTCTCCCTTTCCCCTCTGAGGAAGCAAGGGGATAAAACCCCAACCATTATACATAAATATAGTCAAATGAAACAAATTAGTCTACTGACCATGTCAAATATATTTTATACACATATAATTATTGAGGCATATGTGGATGCATTACATGTATATGTGTATATACACATGCATACATACATACATATGTCCTATCCCTACTTCA
Organism: Monodelphis domestica; assembly: GCF_027887165.1. Taxonomy (NCBI): domain Eukaryota; kingdom Metazoa; phylum Chordata; class Mammalia; order Didelphimorphia; family Didelphidae; genus Monodelphis; species Monodelphis domestica. The sequence continues at coordinate 358,784,487 of NC_077227.1, read as the reverse complement.
CCCATCCCACCACTAAATTGGTAAAACAAAGCAAATCCCTTTTAACAAATATGCATAATCAATCAACTCAACAACAAAAAGCTCCTCCCATATTGACCATATTTGAAAAAGCCTTTCTCATTCTTTATCTTGAGTCCTTCAAGTCCATAACATGCTTCATTATTTGTCCTTTTGAATCAAATTGATCAATGCATTGCTCAGATGGACATTTATTCTTTTTGTCCTGGAGGGGAACACTGTACTAAGTGACTTGCTTCAAATTTTTCTTTTTTTTACTGCTGTGTCATTTAGCTCAATTTTTTGGGGAGAAATTTATTTCTCTGTCCCAGGATCTAGATCTGTTCATAGCATGTCATGGGAGCCCCAGGTCCATTTTTGTAGTCTCTCAATTCAATTCAATTCAATTCAATTCAATTCAATTCAATTCAATTCAATTCAATTCAATTGATATCTATTAATCTGTACTCTTTGTCAGGCAACTGTGCTAGGTTTTGGTTATGGAAATCTAAATGATGAAAGAGATAGAGCAATGGGTTAGAAAGATATGAGTTCAAATCCAGTTTCAGAGACTTATCTGTAGCCCCATGACCTGGTGAATCACTGAAATTCTATTTGCCTCAGTTTCCTCAACTGCAAAATGGGGAATAATAATAATGCCTACCTTCCAAAGACATTGTGAGGATCAAAAAAGGTATTATTGGTAAAAAGCTTAGCACAGTAACTGACACATAGTAGACACTTCATATATACTTGTTTCCTTCCTTTCTTCCTTTGGGCATACCAAAGGAATAGCCCCTTCCTAAAGGACTTAAAAGTGCTTAAGTTCGAGGGAGTGGGAAAAAACAGGTTATCCTGCAGCTAGATGGGGCAGTGCTGAGCCTAAAGTTCCTGAGTTCAAACTTGATTTCAGACACTTATTAGCTGTGTGACTCCAGGCAAGTCACTTAACTCTTGTTTTTGCTTCAGTTTTATCATCTGTAAAATGATTTGGAGAAGGAAATGACAAACTACTTCAGTATTTTTGTCAAGAAAACCTCAAATTAGGTCATAAAAGTCAGACATGACTTAAATATTTAAACATAATAAGAAGTACAAAATAAATACAAATTCTTTCCTGAATGTCAGAAAAGGCAAAGAATTGCCTGACTCTGAGAAGTTCTCTTTTAGGAAGTGGTCCTGAACCTTCTCTGAGCTTAAGGGATGAAGAGGCTATTAGCATTCTAAGTCACCTATGCAAGGTGATGAGAATGGGGATGGAATCTCCAGCTCTCTTTACCTCCTCACCTTGGATAACCCCAATTCTGTCCCTCTCCCAGAATTCAGTTCAACAGTAATTTATTCAGGGGACCTTGGATATAGAAAGCTGGAGTTGGAGTTATTATTATTATATCACAGTGATCACTTTTATCCTATGCTCATCTTTTTTTTTTTAAACCCTTACCTTCCATCTTGGAGTCAATACTGTGTATTGTATCCAAGGCAGAAGAGTGATAAGGGCTAGGCAATGGGGGTCAAGTGACTTGCCCAGGGTCACACAGCTAGGAAGTGGCTGAGGCTGGATTTGAACCTAGGAACCCCCCCCCGCCCCCCCCCGCCCCCCCCCCCCCCCCCCCCCCCCCCCCCCCGTCTCTAGGCCTGGTTTATGCTCATCTTTTTAATGATGTTCAGGTAGAAATAATCTGAAGATATCCTGTTGTTGTTCTTTCATATTAATATTCTGTGCAGTATTACAGAAGTGTATACATTTTTTTTGTCACTGAATAATGCAATTGGAATTTGTCATCTTTCGATTTGTTATCTTTAGATAGATTGAAAGTATCTCACAGATGACTCTAGTAGTACTCAAGACAACAGAGATGATGTGGTTCTTATTCCCAGTTAGTTTAAATTTCTTCCACAAATTCTTTGTATTTTGAACAATTCCATTTCTATGTATTTAAAAGATTATGAATACTGAGAATGGATACATCTATTAAGAGGATTGTTTCTAAATTGTTATGGATCTATCTGGCTGAAAGGTTGTGAGTAACAATTCTGGTTTTAACAATGCTTTAGTCCAGTTTATCTATTGAAATTCTTAAAGATGATAGCGATGATGATGAAGATTATAGATTAGTTGGAAGACGGGGGTAAGGAGGGCAGTTAGAGTTCATGGGCAGGATGTTTCAAGCTTATATTTTATATCTCCATTTTTTTAACATATACGTTCATTTGACTTTTTTCCCCAAAAAAATCTTTTTAGGAAATTCCTATAAGAAAAAGAAGTTGCAGAAGCCCAGGTGAATATAATTTTATTGAATTCTTTGCCCTTTGTGCATTTTCAATGCTCTTCTGTCTTTGGACCTTTGCTCAGATGTCCTCCTGCTTTGAATAACCTTTCTATCTTCCTACCCCAAATTCTGTCTTTTGAAATCTTATTCTTCCTTCAAGAGATAGTTTAAGTACTTTCCCTGGAGGACATCATGATTTTTTCCCCTCCTTTCCTCACTCTCTTTCCCATTGCAAGGTTAGAAATGATCTTTCTTTCCTTACAGATAAAGTAGTTTGTTCTAGTCTCATACATTCCTTACCAAAGGATAATTAGTGCTTATCTGTGCAAATGCCACATTCCTGTTGCTAGATCTTAGGTTCCATGAAGGCAGGGATCACATTTTAAAAATTACCTTCGTATATCCTCCATCACTAAGCATAATTCTTTTATATAGGAATTGCTTAATAGGTGGTTGTTGAATGAAGGAATACAATAAATGTCAAATGAATTTCAGTTCAATTTTATGCATTTAAAAATAATGTAAGTTGATTCCACATAGCATTGTTCCCAAATTTACATATTTAGCCTTGACTACTTTCAACTACACTCAAATTGTATATTTCCAACTGTGGAGGGGAGAAGACAGTGATGCTGAGATGGTGATGTTGGGGAACAAATATTTATTAAACACATAATATTTCCTTCCCTTCTTCTACTCTGGGCCAGGCACTATGCTAAGTACTGTAAAAATATTTCAAACAATCCTCAGGATAACCCTAGGAAGAAGGTACTACTATTATTCTCATTTTACAGTTGAGGAAATTGAAGCAGACAGCAATTAAATGACTTGCCCAGGATCACAAAACTAGGAACCATATGGGGCCTGGTCACATCTTTCTGACTCCAGGCTATCCATTCAACCACTAACTAGCTGCCTCAGAAAAATCTTCACTTGTATGTACCCTCACCTTAAACTTAATATGTCCAAAACAGAAGTCATCCTCTTCCATTTCATACTCTCCACCAACCATTCCTCTTATTGAGCTAACAGTAGAATCACTACCTGCACATTAGATGTGTTAAATCATCTGTCCCAATTGCTTGTGGCCCACAACAATTCCATGTGGCTTAGTCATATTAAAATATAATTGGAAAATATTTAAAAAATAAATAAAAGTACAATAAAACATAGATAATATCACAATTTAAAACTGTCAACATATTGCCCACAGGGATCCTTATATATGACTTAGAAGTCCTTGTTTCTATTTGAGTTTGACACCACCATGGGACTTTTTAGGACCAAATTTTTACTGATCCAGCTGAGTGGTCCTCAGGACCAGTTGACACTATAGCCAAGGAAGGGAGCAGGGTAGTCACTTAGAAATATCTGTTACATGAATGAAGAATCAATGAATCAATGAATGAATGACTCAAACAGGGATTGAATCTTGAATTATAGCCTCATCACAAACATTATACATTGTAACCAAACAGGATTATAGTAGCTAAATTCTGAGGATGCAAAAAAAATAAAAAATAAAAAAGATAGTCCCTATCCTAAAAGAGATTTAATTCTACTAGAGAAAGAGACCATATAAAAGGGAGATAAAAAAAAAGGAATAGGGATAAGGTACCTGCACCAGGGCATGGACACAAAGTCCAGAGAGTCAGATGTGGATATAGTACAGGAATGGATCCCCCTCAAAATGGAGGCTTTTGGAGCAACTCACCAACAAACAGAGGGGGCATGCAGGGTGGGATGGAAGTCATATGGGGATGAGGTAAAGAGTAAGGCAGTTGAGGCATGGCTCTGAAGTTGGGAGTCAGAAAATAAAATTCCGATGCCCTAGGGGGAAATCTCTTAAGCTACTATCATATCTATCTATCTATCTATCTATCTATCTATCTATCTATCTATCTATCTATCTTGGAATCTAATCCTATTTGCCACATTTTCCTCATATGTAAAATGAGCTAGTTTTTGATAGAAGTTCTTAAGACATATATCATGAGAGAAGGCAAATTACCTCTGAGACAGAAGTGGAGAGAAAGGTGTAGAACTGGGGACTGGCTAGAGGCACTAATTTCATAGTTTTTCATGGAGTTTTAATTAATCTATGAGGTTCTTTTTTTTCTCTCCTTCCATTGGGCAGGTCTAAGATTCTCAGAGCTGGGAGCAACTTTGGGAACTATATAATACAATTTTCACTTGAGCAGAAATTCTATCTACAATATTCTAGCTTTTGCCTGAAGAGCTTTATTGATGGGAGAGTCCCACTATTACCCCAAGCAGCTCAGTTTTCTTTTGGGCAACTTGATATGTTAGGATAGGTTTTCTTAAATAGAAAGAAACTGCCTCTGCAATTCTGCATGACTTCCACGGTCAAGTAAAACAAGTCAAATCTATCTTCCACATGATAGCCCTTTAAGTAGTTAAAGATGGCTATCATGTCCATTCTGTGGATCATTGATCCAAATCTGACAGTGGTTTGATAGCAACTGTGCTGGTAAGAGCATGGCTGTCACACCTTCTTACCTGCTCCTTCTCTTCTATAGGTAGGGAGAGGCTGCTCCTCCTAATCCTGTTCTCCCTCTCTGGGAGAGAATTTTCCTATCAAACTCAACTGAGGAAAACACTGAGAAGGAAAAATAAATGATGTCATCACCTCTTAATGGCAATCAGCTAATCATAAACTCCCTCATCTAACCTGTTGATTCATTCATTGACTAGAGTAGTAGTTTTCAAAAAATTTGGTCTCAGGATTCCTTTACATGCTTAAAAATTATTAGGACCTATATTCAATTACCTGCTTTCTGGGGGAGGAGGGAGAAGTAGGTGAGAGAGGATAAAAGTAAAACAAAAAACAAAAAAAATTTAGGACCCATTCAAGAGCTTTTGCTTTTGCTTATGCAGTCTAGATCGCTAGGTCTGTATTAGAAATTAAAAGCTCAGTATTATTATGAAAATAGTTTGAATTGGTGGACCTCCTGAAAGCATTTCAGGGACCCCCAAGGATCATAGAATCACTTTTTGAGAACCATTATTCTAAAGGACTCAGTGTTCTCTTTGCTTCCTACTTTGAGTGAGTATAAAAATGAATTACTGATTGATAATATTACTGTTGTTGTTACTCTTAGCCCTCAACCAAGAAATAGCACTCTGATAAAATATACTGCAATTGTGAAGATCTATTTTCCTTCCAGGTGCTCCCTTCTCATTTCTCACTCCTACATTTGTGTAATCACACGCATAGGCTAGCAATGGAATGGTTAATCATGTTTATCAAAAATAGTTAATAGTTGAATTAAAAAACAAGTAAACAGAAATGTCTACCAGCTTCTCAGAAGCAGAGCTAAATTTTAGGAAACAGGCATACCTACCCTTTAAGGAGAGAAGGATGAAAAGGCAAAGACAGAAATGAAAGAGCAGCAGCTCTAGAGTCAAGAATACTAATGGGTTTTGGCAAGACAATGCCTGCTCTAGGTATCTAGTTCGTTGTTCAGTCATGCATCCCTCATCATGGTGTCTTGGCATCTGCTCTTCTTGGCAGCAGCCTTTTTCTTTTGTCTTCTCCAGTTTAGCTTTTCCTGTGCCACTGCTGCCCCACTTTTTTTTTTTTTGTGGTAAATGCTCTTCTCTTAAGTGACTTCTGCTTTTCCAATCTATTAATATGGCAAGGGCTAGTTTGTCAGCTAAAGTCCAACCCTGTCAGTCCCATGATCAGTACAAATCCCCAGGAATTCTGCAAGAGCCCTCCACAAGTACTGCTGACCTTGAGGTCCCTCACCTGGTCACCACCTCAAGATGGACTCCTTGTCAATATCCTCCTAGAACTGAATGCTATACTTCCTTCTGATGCTGTGTGATTAGGGCAGAGTATGACAGGATATTGGATTATCCAAGGTAGAATTATTAATGGTCATTAGTTAGATTAGAGATCAATTCAATAAGAATCTCTTAACCTTCTGCCACTGTGGTAAGTGCTAGGAATACAAAGACAATTTTTTTTAAAGTCCTCATTTTCCAGCAGTCTATGTTTTGCTTGGGATGATACAATATTTACATTTGTATAGCTAAGTCTATAGAATACAATTTTAGGAGGAAGAGAACACTAATGACTAAGATCATAGAATTGTAGATTTAGAGCTTAAAGGGACCTGGGAAGTCATCTAGTCCAACCTATTCTTTTACAGATGACAAAGTTGAGTGTCAACAAGGTGCAAAGATTTGTTCAGCAAGTAGGCAGATAGGTGGAACAGTGGTCAGAGCATTGGACCTAGAGTCAGAAAGACCAAAGTCCAAATCTGATGTTAGACATTTAATAGCTAAGTGACTGGGCAAATAAATCACTTAATGCTGTTTGCCACATTTTCCTCATATGTAAAATGAGCTAGAGAAGGAAATGGTAAAACTACATCAGCATCTTTGCCAGGAAAATCCCAAATGGGGTCATGAAGAGTGGATATTACTGAAAAGATTAAACAACAACAAAAACAACATAGCTAATGTAAAGAGGTAGACTGATTTGGATCCAGACTTTTCTGACTTTCAAGTCCAATCCTGGGTCCATGATGTCCCACTTTTTTTCTTTATGGTTTACCAAGCACTTTAGATCAATTTATAGTTGAAAGACATGTTGGAAGTTGTCTGGTCCATGGTCAATCATTTTTATAGGTGAGGAAATTGAGTCTCACAGAGAAGTTACTTGCTCAGGATCACACAGGTAGCAATTTGCAGAACCAGGAATCCAAGCACCAAGTCCAAAGACTCCCAATCTCATATTCTTTCTATTATGGCCTGTTGTCTCCAAAGGAAATCGGGAATATTTTTGCATAACTAAACTGAATCATGAAGGAAGCTAAGATTCTCCAAAGTCAAAGTGAAAGAGAATGAATTCCAGGCATAAAGTATAGCCTGTGCCAAGGCACTAAGATAAGAGATGGAATGTCTTTAAGGAGCTTAGAGGGAGGGAGTATGAACTTTTAAAAGTGTATACAAAATAGTCACAAGGCAATTTTGGAAAGAGTTGTGCAAAATGGTTATGCAAAAAGGAAAAAAAAAGCAACGAGGGGCCCAATGAGATTAGATAGCATGTATATAAGCCATCCTGTCACCATATTTATATGCCTTACTCTGGTAGTATTCAGAAGCACATGAAAGTAAGAAGAGAGAAGGTGGATGGTAATGATTATTTTGGTTTGGGGTTTAGCAAAGAAT